>NC_135076.1:9967500-10567500 GCF_051107435.1 Chaetodon auriga | reverse complement strand
GAAGATATTAAAATAAAACTATGATATTTACAGTGGTAAAAACTATAACTAGTTTCACATCCTATCCTACTGTAGGCTGTTCATGGGACCCCAGCATTGCTATGTGAATGTCTTCCCTCAGATCCCAGGAGTGGAGGAAGCATGAATACGACAGATTTTGCTGAGTTCATCAGTAAAGTAAAACGACCTCAGGTATTCCACAAAATACAGAAGGCTGTGTCTGCTGTTGTCCATCCAAGGTGAGGCTGAGCAGCAGGGCAGTTATATTGCAGGACCATACTGTTATGTGTTTCTACACTCACATTCTGATTTTTACCCCTTGAGATCAATTTTGACATTGTTTTCATCTTTCATCCCTGTACACACAGCTGGAGCTAACCCTTGCATTCATCTTTGCCGCAGGACAGTGAGTGAGTGAGTCTGACTGAGACCTTCAGACCTTTCGGATGATTACTTTCCTCTTCTTTCTCTTTATCTCTCGTTCTGCCTTTCTTTGTCCATGCCCACCCTAACCGGGATTGTTTCCTCCTTTCGCCTATCTTTTAATCTCTATCGCTGCCTTTTCCCCTTCTTTCATTCTCTTCCTCCCTCATCATCCCTTCTTCCATCCTCTTTCTTTCTCACTCTTCTCCTCTCTCTCTCTGGGCTGAGACAGATAGTGCTGTCGAAAGAAGGCAACAAAGCTGGTGGTCAGCAAATCTTCTGTCTTTCCTGCAGAGCATCACTGTACAGTATGTGTGTTTGTGTGTGTGTGTGTGTATGTGTATGTGTGTGCTGCACAGTGCTGGATACAGGACAGGAGAGTCATCCGCTTTCCTGTCACAGCTTGTGACCCAAAAACCATGAGTGAGGTCCGCTCGATAGCTGGCCAGGTGCCTGCTGCAGGGGGAGAGGCGATGGATGAGATTTGGACTTCAATGCATCATCAGATAATATGGCAGCAGAGGCAGGACAGCGTTGGGAAGCTGCCGTCAAAAGTAGTCCATTACAGATAGATAATTACTGATTACAGAGTAATTTAAATTCAAATGCAAATCTTTTGACTTGGTGTTATTATCCAAAATATCCCAGTCTGTTATTTTAAGATTATAATGAGCTTAATTAGTATAATGTCAATCACTAATGCAATATTAATAAAATTCTTTTTCAAACAATACAGATCATGATCATCAATAAAAATGCCTAAATCACAAAGTAACTGCTATCTGATGTCTGTGCTGTATTTTAGCAGGTCACAGTCAACATGTTGTAATGTTGTAATGAGCAACTGTAACTGTTTCCTTTGCCAGTGTCTTCAAAAAGATGTCAGTTGTCTTTGATCCCACCAGCTGATTGTAGGCTGAGGTTCAGTTATAGACATTAAAGACAGGATTTTGCCCGAACTCTTTCAACTTAGTCGGAAATGACTGCTTCATGTATTCAGTCAAATGTTCTAAACTCCAATTAAGGCAATTCAATAGCCAGAACAAATGTTGGCATCGTACATTTCTGCCAACCAATTGTTTGCAGAAATGTTGGAACTTTCCGTTTCTTTATATTTCAGTTTTAGTTGTGCCACCAAAAACACTTGGTTAGGGTGAGGAAAGATCATGTTTTGGCTCAAAATAGACACTTTTCTCGGCACAAACACGACTGGGAAATGTTCCATCGTCAAGTTAAAAATAGTCAGTTTTCTCGGCACAAAGATGGCTGGAAAAATGTACAGACAGTTAAAAATTGCTGGTTTGGTGGCAAGACACAAAACTCAAACAATGGTGTGCTGCACATGATACATATGAAACATACAATTTCATGTATCCCTGGTTTGCTGAAATGTACAATGTCAACATTTTATTCTAGAAACTGGGCTGATTAAGTTTAAGATTGAAGCTTCATTCTTGACCTCAGCCAATGGATTTAACCCTTCTCTAGAAAAAGCGTGACAGGCTGAAATAAAAATTTCATATGATCCCATTGACCTTCACCCTTTGTTTAGTCTTGAATCAGATCACGGTCATCTCCTAATGAATTCTTCCTCACGCTGGATTTGGATGGCAAGGCAGTGGAAGAGTACGGGCCATGCTGCCAGGATGAGTACGTCCAGTCAGTGAGAGCAGCCAGGCCACAGCTGGAGCTGTCAAAAAGAGTGTTTCAATCAAATTCTGAGGGATCCGCAGCTGTATCCAGTCACCAAGTAGCGAAAAGAGACACAGTTAAATGGTAAACAAGCATATGATGCTGTCTGTCAAGATGGCTGCCACAGAATCAGGAGGGACTTTGCTGTCAGTGAAGTTTGAGAATGAACCATTGTGTGGTCTTTATTAGATTTTTGTCTTAATTTTTTTGAACAAATAAAGCCCAGTTTTCCACTTGTATTCTTCAGGATGTAGAAGCTTTCATTTGGCAGGCTAATTCGGCCTGGGACCAACCCAACAGTGCCATTTGTTGCCAAATAGCCTGCAATGACTCATATGTGAGCGGGGCTGAACGAACCTCACCGCCAAAAAGCCTTTATTTTTCTGGCAGTGTGATCTCTGATTTTTAGTAAAATTGCCAGAATATTCTTTGTTTGTGAGGCTGGTATCTGCCAAGCAAGTCCCAATCATATTCCAAACTGTATTTAAATTATTGCCTCTCCGTATCCCGCATTGTTGTTGCTATGCTGAAAGTCATACTACATCTTCAGTAAGCTCAGAATTATTGTTAAGTGTTAAAGTTGCCATGCTGTTCGACGGCAACAACAGCCCATGCAGACAGAGATGAAAATGTTCTATCTGTATATGTGCTTCCTCATCCTTTACCTATATGCTGATAACACTCAGACCACTTTCCATCAAGGAACAGTGTCTGGCTTTAGTGGGACATAATCACACTGACACTGGAACTCATATCTTACCACATAAACCCCCCATACATAATTCAAAGGCAGAATTTTTTCTCATGCTCTAGTAATCTGGTTAAATAATTTGGGATTACATTGCCTCAACCGCACACATGTAAGGGGATCAGCGCTCTGCCCATGAAATGCCCTCTGTTGTGTGGTACAAAGGGCATCTCAGTCGCCCATGTATTTGCAGTCTGGATAATCTCCCATTGGCTTTAGCACCAAATGCAGGCATGGTTTCATATCTGGGAGGCTTTGTTAACAGCTAATAGGGCTGTTTACTCCACCCCTGAGGCTGAGCAGTGACTTTGACGCAGACAATTTAATCAGGAGCAATCACACTGCGATGCAAACATAGGTTGGTTGTTCAAGGGAAAGCCTGTAAATTATTTGGCTTTTAATTTGCAGCTCCAAAAATGATGCCAAAAAGAAAGGACAACACACAACACATTTCACATTTATGAGGCTTTTTTCATAAGGTGTATTAAATAAGCCTCGTGAATGTTAAAATTGTTGTTCGAATAACAGAGAATAAGCCTCGTTCTCCTCTATCTTCTGAGCATCTGAGCCTATTTCACACTCAGGCTCTTGGCTGTTTGAATTAAATACGGGCTGCTTCCCTTTTCCCTATTGTCCATCTGCCAGATGCCTCTGTGTGACTAGTTTAATTCTCTCCCCCCACTGCCATCAGTATTCCTCCAACAACCTGCTCCATCGGGTCCCAACCTACACATTAGGGTAAAGAGTGAGCAGCATTGCTTATTCAGATTGGACTCTGGTGGAAGGAGATAGAGGGAGGCAAAAAGGAGAGAAGTAACCAAGAGATAGAGGGACCAGAGGAGAGGAGAGAGAAAGAGAGGGAGTCAACTGGAGAAGGAAGACAGCGGAGAAGGTGAAAGGAGACAAAGCAGCCAGGGAGGCCAGACCCAGTCTGCCCTCTTCCCTCTGAGTCCTCAATCCCATCATCCCCTGGGAGACAAGAGAGAGAGGGATAGGGAGATGGTATGGAGGGAGGTAAAAGGAGAGATCAGATCATTAGGCAGGCAGAGGTGAGAGGTCACAGCAGGGGGTGGTCCAGAAGCAGTGAACCTGAGAGGAAAGGAGATTAAAGGAGGCAAGAGGAGAGAAGGAAAGGAGGGGAGATCAAAGGAGGCAAGGGGAGAGGAGAAGACAGGAGAGGAGATTATAGGAGGCAAGGGGAGAGGAGAGGGAATTAAAGGAGTCAAGGGGAGAGGAGAGGAGAGGAGAGGAGGAGTCAGTGATGAGTCAAAAGTTCTCACAGCTTGAGCTGGCTTACCAAATATTGATTTGCACATCCTCGTGTTATGTCTAACAGGACTTAAAAACTCTTAATCTCAGAGGTACAACAGCATGATTAGGAAACACGTACTCAGAAGAAGAAATCCAGGGTAGAATTCAGCTGCTTGGATGACTCAAGACTCACTGAAATACACAAGCCACACGCACTTCCTGTGCTCACTAAACTCTAAGATCCCCCATGTTTCCCTTGTCACTCGTTTACTTGTTAGTTGCTCAGCAGAACTCCTTGACGTGGCTTTAACATAGACTTGACAAGAATTCTGTCTTTCTTTTGTTGAGTTCGGGACTTCATGCTGTTGTTTGCTGCATGTGGTTGAGTGATGCTGTGTTAAAACTCTAATTCGTTCCCTCTTTCTTTCCCTTTTTCTTTCATATTTAAAAAGAGAAGTTCAGCTGGTGTGCTTTTTAGGATAGCTGCAATAGTAGTGACAATATTCTGCAACATTCTGTTGGTGTTTTTCACTCAGTTTTATGTTTAAATAAGAACTACAACTCCAGCATATTTCTTTATCAGCTATTTCAAGGATTTAGATTTTTCCTTTTCAAATTTCTTGCCATATTTCAATTTCAGCTTAAGCAAGTGCTCATAATAATTTTGCTGCGAGCAGTCTATTCACTTAGGAACCTTTATTGGCTCCCGACTATTTTAACTAACAATGACACCAGCAAATAGAGTTATTATTACCTTGCAGTCTCTGTAAGCATGACTGTATGTATATAAATGAGCAGGTCTTATGTCTGTTGCACCGAACCTTTGCTCGGTCAGCATTGCTGACTCTTTCTCACCTGCACTATTATTTCCCACAGGCCTGATCATAATAACGTTGCTACAAAATGAAAATCTGCTCATCTAAATGCAAATTCTAAATGGCATTTCCAATTATTTTCCTAACATGCTGTGTCTAATTTCCATGTGCGTGCATGAAACTTTGTTGCGTTCGATCCAAATAGGAGATGAGTAATTTCAAACTGTAATGTCAGTTTGTACTTTTTCTACCGCAGGCTTTTCTCACATTTTTCTCATATAATGGGATATTTTAGTTGCTCAAGAATGCTTTTTAGTATTTTTTAACATTTTGGAAAATCCAAACTGTCAACATACTCCTGAAAACTTCTCGACCTTTTCACTTATCTGTTAAACTTCAACAATACACAAACTTCCGGCATCACAAAAAATAAGGAAATCTTTAGAAATGTCACACTAGATGCTGCATAGTCAGATTAACAAATATCATGGTGCTCAAAAAGAGCTCATTCCTTTTGGTCATGTGGTTAGGAAACAGTGAGACTTTCTATACGTTACTTCACAATACCGCAAACAAAACTCTGTCACATTCTTTCCATTGCACTTTCTTTGTGCTTTTGGTACAAGAGGGCAGACGAGGTGAACACGCAGCAGAAGTCAGAGGTCACGACACCATGAGTGGACGATGTGTCTACACGATGTCCAATTATTTGCTATTCAGCAGGGAGTTAACTGGAGAGCAGCAACAATGTTAATGAAGTGAGATGGAAAGTAGGCTATAGAGACGACCTGGCTTGTGTTCAGACAAGCATTTAAATGGAATTAAGAACAAGGGGATGAAGACGGAAAATTGAGATCAGGCCTTAATCCTTCTGTCCAAGCAGTAAACAACATGAGGAGGAGAGCAATAAACAAGACGTAATAGTCTCTTTTTCTCTATAGCGAACTAAGCAAAGAGAAATTGGCATTAGAAATTAATCCTCACTCCCTTGCATGTATTTTTCTATCTGTCACTGGAGCTGAAAGTTTCTTTTGTGAGCCCTGGATCCTTGAAACTGCTGAATAGTTTAGAGTAGAATGTAAGGATTCCTTGTTTCTTTGTGCTCTTCCACCCCTCTGAAGTATCCTTCAATGAAACACTGGACCCTGTGGGGTGTTGTTCTGTATTTAGGCCTAACCTCTGAACTACAATTGAATACATGCTAGTGGTTTGAAGAGTTTTTACTACAGACTGATTACATGTAATCAATAATGGAATACATTTGTAAAGTCGACTTTTTCCCAGACCACTGTTGCCCTCAGTGTAGCTTCAATCACTCCTAGACCAGTGTTTCCCAACCTTTTTTGTGCCACAGCAGATATTTTACATTAGAAAAATCACATGGCACACCACCAAACAAATATGTCTGATCTGATAAATGACACATAAATTCGTACAAATAAAAATATTTATTCAATCAGCATTTCTTAGTGCATGTGTGTGCATGTGCGCTGTGTCTGTAACCCCCGCCCCTCCCCCTCCTGCTCAGTGCATACACACAGAGGCCACCATACATCATGTAGTTGACCAATCACGTGCGGCTTGAACAGAAAATAAGTCGAGAGAAAAAACCACAAAAAACAAAGCGGGTCCCGCTCCGGCTCCCAGGCAGGAGACGGCTCTGATCGTTCATTTCAAAGAGCTAGGTCCAAGAGCCGTTTCGTTTGTGACCAACACATCCCTAATTCTAATTTTAAAAAATAGCGGCGCAACTTGGTGAGCGTTATCCTGGTAATTTCTCTTCGTAAGAAATACAAGATATGGCGTGTGAGCTTGTGAACAGGTTGAAATGCGCGTGTCTCATGCCCAATGGGTGAGACTTGAGAGCTTTGCATACAGGCACACCTGATGATTTCTCATGGCACACTTATGTGCCGCAGCACAGTGGTTGGGAAACACTGTCCTAGACAACCTCTTCTCATTCCCAACTCGCCACACAGGGACACTTAGCCAGGACCTACCTTGGGTCACTTTTTAAAGCACTGTGTACTCTTTTAGCATCAACAAATAGTAAGAAAATTGCACATTTGGATGAAGATGGGCTGGATGGATGTGTTAAGCACAAGACTTTCATCCAGGAGGTTTGTGTCCTGTGTTAAACCAAAAGTGAGGGTTGATTTCATTTGTCAGTGAGGTGATGAAACATACGTCACACAACATCTCAATCTTTGGCAAACCTAACCAAGTAGTTTCAGTACCTAAACCTAACCAAGGTGTAACCACATGCTTATTATTGTTGTTAGTGAACTTTATTGCACATTAAAACTTATGCTAAAGGAGTACCCAGTACCTTGAAAAGTGACACCAAGGGGTCCTAGCCAAGCATCCATGGTTGACGTGTCAGGCGTGACAATGTGTTGTCCTACATAGTCGAGCCGAGAATCATGAGAGAGAAGAAGAATGATTAATGTAGCGCTGGACTGAGAAAGGAAATCACAGGCCGTCTGTGGTCAAACCCACGCCAGAGTGAAAGAAAGAGCTGCTGACTCAGCTGACCATATAAAAGTGAGTGATGTCACCGACCAGGGTTTGGCAGGTGTGTGTGCATGCATGTGCATCCTTATGTGTGCGTGTGTTTTGTTCCATGGGGGCAATGAGCCAGACATTAGGGGTACACGGAGGAAGATGGATGGAGGTTGTGTGAAAGTGTGCATATGTATAAGTCATGTATTTGTGACATGGAAAGTGAGGTGTGTGCTTGTATGTGAGAAGATTAGATTGCAGTTTCAGTTGTTGGGAAAGAGAAGCTGAGAAAAGGGAGGAGGGAGAGAGAAGTGAGGCACTGGCAACACACTGTGGTTGGTTTTCTCCACAGGGGGTTTTGCTATACTCTTGTCGTGATATCGCTCACAAACAACCTCCCTGGGGGATTAAGTGTAAGGACTTAGACTGCAAGAATGGGGCTCTGGTCTGTTCTTGTGCTGAGTCCCTCCTGTGCTCTATGATAGGGGTCAGTTTAGATCTCCACGTGCTGGCACCATGGTGCCTAAGCCCAACAAGAGGCGATTAAAATAGGTCAAGTGAAGCTTTGGCAAGATGGCCTTTGTCAACCCTTAAACCCAGTCTGAATACTTTAAAGAAAGGAGATTGGTGGGAAAGGAACATAGAAAACACCCTCTTGTTTGCTGCAGCCAAAAAGGTTTTCTTTTGATTTTTTGTGTTTGGACGTATAGAACTGCACAGATGAAAAATCTGTATGTTCCATTTATCATTTTTTGTTCTAGCAGCAAAAGTGGTGAAAATAGCAGCAATCACACATGCTGGCTTGTTCTTACATTAACAGTAATTTGGAGAGGAAATAGGAGAGAATCGTGGTTGGCTGATTTTACTCAGGGAGCCGTCGCTCCAGGCTAAATAATACCACAACAAACATCTGCCTCGAAAACAAAACTGTTTTACTCAAGCTCCCTTTTCCCAGTCCAAATACAAAATTCACCCTACAACCAACACCATATGTCCTGGTTTCTTAAACTAATGGTCTCGAGCAAAAAATGGGTCAGAGGCATATTCCTCCTGGGTCGCCCGCATGACAGCAGAGCCATTTGTTTCATTAGATTGGTTCCCAGGATGACTGACTAGATTTCTTTTGGTATGAGAAATCCTGACCATATGGTGTTTGCACAGCACAGACAATCCAAAAACACACAAAGTATGGCAAGGTGTTGGGAAAGCTGCTGCTGCACCCGCTTGTGCTTCCCATCATAAACAGGTCTTGTAATATTAATTTACAAAGACAATATGAGGCTTGTTTTCTGTAGCAGCACTTCATTTTCAACATCAATCATAACTGCAGGGGAGACGCATAAATATTTGATCCCAATCTAACAGCAATACAATAATGAGCAGGAACAAAAAAAACAAGAGAACAATACAGACAGACAGCAGAAACTGTTGAGCTCAGAGTCTTGTTAAAACAGTGTGGAGACAAACATTGTTATAATGTAACCTTGTGAGCCTCAACCTACACTTTGCAGTGATGTTTAGCCAGTTTATCTCAGGATCCTGACACTGCTGGAATTGGTAGTTCCCTTCTACGTATGTGAGAGGCTTTGCCCTCCTAACCTCCATTATCCTCTTAACTCCTCGCCAGGCGCTGTGGAGCAGGTACTCCCAACCAGTGTGCCTGCAGGGCACTGAGCCTTAAGTTTGCCTTGAAAATGCTTACTTTATCTTAGCAAAAAGCATTGTTATTCCATCAAAATTCAACTTGAGAAAGCTATGCTTGTCCTAGAGGGTAAAAATATTTGGTGAAGGCCAGCAGCTTGTTGCGTGTTCTGTTACTCTATCATGATTATGCAGTTAATGTGGAACATTTCCAGGCAATCAATATATTTGTGAGCTCCACTCTGGACGATCAATACTTGGTTGTGCGGCCTCGCAGAAGCACCAAAAACAATGAGTGCCACATGGGGCAGGTCAGAAGCAAAAACTGCCACTGGTTGTCCTTCATGATCTCAGGGTGATTCTTCCACTCGTCCATCCAGCCGTCCATCATTAATTCATTCATTCAGCGAATCAATCAATGACTCAGTCAGCTAAGACAGCAAAATTCATGTATGTGATATGTGAGCGGAGCAGAGTTTGCATCTGAAAACAACATTTGACTGAAAACATTAGTATTGAAAAGTGCATATGCTGGAAACACGATCAATACAAGAAACTGATATGGTTGTCCAAGAAAGAGATCTAATTCTTATCCATCATCATCCAGAGATGAAAAGAAATTTACCAAAGTGTTTACAAGACTCCTCTCATGTACAGATTGAGATGCATTGTTCTCTGGAAAAAACCCACTAGCTTGTTATCACACTGCGGCTGTTTGCATCTCCATCAAATTTGCCTCAATGCATATTGACTGATGGACTGCAGTACTGGGCTGTGCTGACTTTGTCGCCATAATGGACCAGCTCAGTGAGCATCCATGGAGTGTTTACTGAGATTAATAGAAGTCTGTGACAATTTCAGGCCTCTGTGGAATTGCAAATGGCAGACATGGTAGAGCAAAGACAGGTTCGGTACAGGACGCTTTGACATACGACTGGTACGTGCAGGTCGGTCTGTTGCCGTTCCTCTCGCTCTCAGGTGAGGATCTTAGAAATCTCCATCATCCCTAATGACAGTCTGTTCAAGTGGAGAAGAATCTCATCCCATTTCTTGCTCGTTGTTTTGGATGTTGTAATTAATTACCATATCTAACTAGTTGCATCTCAGTGTATTTGCATCATGGGATCCTTCCACAGAACTCTACACACATCACTCAGCACAGCAGTGAATGACAGATCAAGCCTGATTCCTGTGTAAGCATGAATGAAGGATATAATGGGTATACAGAGCACAGTGAGATCTCTGACAAGGGTGGCATTGCTTTGCTGTTAATATTGTGTACAACCTGGAATGTGCCATCTTTGTCTCCTCTCTCTCTCCGTCTCTCTGTATCTCTCACTCTCAGTAATGACTATGATTACAAACCTGCCAGACAAATGTAGCGACATCCATCAGGCTTATCTCATGTTGAAAGTCTCACAGAGAGACAGACAAGAATCATGCACAGTGGGGCATATAAACAAACACAGACTTTCTGTCTCACACACACACACACACACACACACACACACACACACACTCTCACTGAAAATGTCTAACACATCACACTGCTCCCTGTCCTCCTCCAGCTCCTTTTATAACCCTCCTGTTCATGCAGAAGAGGCGCTGCTTCCAAATGATGTCACTCACAGTTCCAGCCAAGTTTGCCCATGTCGCTGCTAAATCCCACTTGACAGAGGCTTTGTCTTTAGTTTGGAGCTCCCAAGTAAATAGGCAGCAGTGTTTGTGTGTGTGTGTGTGTGTGTGTGTGTGTGTGTGTGTGTGTGTGTGTGTGTGTGTGTGAGAGAGAGAGAGAGAGAGAGAGAGAGAGAGAGAAAGATGCAGAGAGTTTAATGGGTGCAAAGAGTCCGAAAACATTTCCGACAAGTTGCTTTGCCTCAAAGTGAGATTTTTTTGTCTCAAAGGTGAGTTAAGCCAGCCAACTTAATCACTATGTAAATTCATGTCAAAGAGTTTGGCACTTGGAATCATGGATGTAGAGTCCTCCTCCTCAAATGATCTTCAACAAGGCTCACAAGAGCAACCGTTGATTGCTCCTCTCACCCAG
Source organism: Chaetodon auriga (assembly GCF_051107435.1). Lineage (NCBI taxonomy): Eukaryota > Metazoa > Chordata > Actinopteri > Chaetodontiformes > Chaetodontidae > Chaetodon > Chaetodon auriga. The sequence continues at coordinate 10,556,381 of NC_135076.1, read as the reverse complement.
TGGGCATTGCACAACAACATCATTGTCATTTTACATTTTGCAACTTTTCAAATCGATGAACTCATGTGGAGTGTGGATTTATTGCAGTGTAACCTTTACAGGATTATACCTAACTGAAGGGCTATGTAGGACAGAGTATGCTTCTGACAGAGTTTTAATACAAAATATCAGTTAGTAAGTATTTTAACAATACTGTTAAAATAACCAGTATTTGGGGGTAAGATCAACAAATTCTGCCACATGATTTTTTGAAATTCTTGCACAAAGCTCTGGCGGCATGAATCCACAGACCTTTAACTTTTCAAGACATCAGTGCCACAGGATGCTGCAGACAGAACATGACACAAATCTTTCAGTTTTGATATTTGGGTTGTATAGCTAGTAGCCTTATTAAAAAAGATTCAATCCAGAAAATTCCATAAATAACAGCATCTCCTGAAAATCTCAATACTTGGTCTGCAGCACAGCTGTCAGATGTGCCTGCATGTGCATCTACACTGAGCATGATGCAAATGATTGAAGTGGGGCAATGTTTCCGCTGGTTCAAACAACTGCGTTTACTGTCCTGGTGTATGTGTGCATGATGAATGACTGGATGGGTATGGGGTAGAGGAGGAAATGTGGTGAGAGAAATATACTGTAAAGAGAGAGAGACAGCAAACAATGCATGCATATAATGAGGAAAAATCTGTGGCCGGGTGCACAAAAATACAAGCATTGACCTGGTCATTCAAGCAGTGTCCAACTGCCAGCTCTGGACGCTTGATGGGTCTCTTTTGATTAGTGCAATGTCCCCCATAATCTGATAAGGTCCAAAATATAATATAATCAGATAAAAAGTTTCTCAAATACAACGCCAGACTGTGACAGTACATTCTGATTTCTATGAACATATGTATACACGGCCAGAAAGAGTGGCCAGAAAAAAACCCAGACCCATTCTATACAGTATACAGTCTTCTATATGATGTAATGTAATGCAATAGCCCTGCAAGAAATGCTCCCTTACAAAAAATGTGCAGAGACTGTTACTTCAGATGTGTTTGAGTTAATTCAGTTCTATGGCTGATTCTGAGGTTGTACTTTGTGGTGGTGATGTACTGAACTTCATTTAACTCCAAAGATATTTCTAAAGTAGCAAAGCACGGGAGACAATATCGTACAGTGCAGAGAGCACAATGTTAAGCAGACAGCCATGTGCAAACACTCATATGCAAACTGTTAGACCGAAAATAGACAGCAGGCTAGTAAGCACAGGCGTCTAGTCATACTACTAAACCTGATTTACCAGTATTCTAATGCCTGTTTATGCCACTGAGCGGGGAAACATGGTACTTGTAGCACCGTGTGACCTATAATATCTCCTTCTATCAGTGGCTCTTAACCTCCTCTTCCTACTTCATATCTTTATACCACGATGCATCTGCACTCTGTAATGAGACAACAAAGAAAAATCCAAGTAAACAGGAATCAGGTATCAGGTGAGAAATCACTGAAAATAATATAGTCCCCTGCTCCACGTGACTGATAAAGCAGCACTTAATCTGTCTCTGTCACACTTTGTTTTGGCCTCAACTTGCCTGAACTGAGCCAAATAAAGCTGCTTTAACCGATATCTGGCCCAGATATAGCTCCAGCTCCATACCACTGCATGTCCTGCTTTGGTATTTTCATTATGCTGCTGCTGCTGTTGCATGAAAGCCTCATAAGTCCTGTTGTTTTTCTGTAGCATGTTATGAACACCAGCTTCTTTATTGCATGGACTGAATCATAGCCCATATATTCTGGGTCTGGAATTGGAGGAGTTTTATTAAATCTAAGCAGTGTTGCCTATTAGAAGCTTCTTATTTTCTTATTAGTTTAAGCCATACTTCTTGACAACATCTCATTGATTTGAACCTGATAACTGGTGAGACCTACTGTAATTCTACAAAAAAATATTATTAAAAAGTAGCACACAAGAGGAGAGGCAATGTCAGCCCCTCATGTGCAAATAGAAGGGAAGGAGGAGACGGAAGGAAGGAGGGAGGGATGGTTGGAGCAAAAGGGAAAGGACAGAGAAAAAAGGGAAGGTGGAAAGAGGATAAACTGAGGGTGGGGTGGAAGAAAGGGATGTTCCTCCATTCTGCTACCTGGTGCCAGCTGCAGCATGTTGATTGGAGGGCTGCTGAGATACAGGTCACAGGATGACATCAAGTTGCTAGGGGCAAGCAGGGCATATCTGCTAATTAGACAGATATGAGAAGAGGGGAACAAAGAGAGAGGAAGGGGAGGGTAAAAAAAAACAGGGAGAGACAGGCAGAGGCAAATGTAGAAAAAGAGGAACAACTGAGAAAGAAACGAAAGAATAAGAGAGTCAAGCAGGAGGAGGAAGTGAATGACACCAATACATCACCTCAGCCGTCTATTTAAAACCCGAGCAGCATTTTGGGGTTTGACTCCGTTGCTCCTCACTAAACCATCTCATCCCTCCCATGGTGGGAAATAGCAAACTGTGAAGTGTGGCCTGGTCAGAGATCAAGCTGGTGCTATATACACCCCCTATAGCACGTAGCTGTGCCATTGCTATGCAACCGTTCCGTCTCAATCTGCATTAAACCACTTGTATTTCCGGGGTTCACTGATATCCCATTTCACATTTAAACATTTAATTCTCTCTCGGCCCCTGTGTCTTTCTCAGGGAGGGCTAAAGACCGACTCTCATCTCTTCCATACTGATAGGGATGAGCGGTGGGATTTAGCACTGAGCCAGGGCACTGATCCAGGCATCCACCCTCATGCCCTCATAGCCCCAATCCCACCGCTACACCTCCGTAACATCAGCCCCAGAATTGGAGCTTAGTAATGTGACATCGGATTCAATCTATTTTTACTCATACGTGGCCTCAGTATCTTCTCTGTGCTGGATCTGTAAACATGATCATGGTTGGGGTTAATAATTTAAAGAGTTGCGATATAATATCACACATCGTACCGTCCACAGTTTAAACGAGAAAGGCATGTAAATCAACTAAACTGTTAATGACATGTTTGATGGAAATGAATGAAAGCCCCCTTTGTGAGAATTTAACTAGTCACTTACATGACGTGGGGTGTTTAAGTCCCACTTTTTACCGTTCACTACAGGTGGTGGAATAATTCACTGAAACGTTGACAGCCAGGATAAATTGCACCAGGAATCTAGTGGTACAATAATATTGCTGAGGGGGGCTTTAAAGTGGAAGGACAAAATAACCACAAATGTGGAGAGAAAGGAAATATCAGAGATTAATTGGCCAGAGTGCAGCTCCTCTGGTTTGGCTGATTGTTTTGTGTAGTTTGATTCTCACGACAGATTCAATGAAAAGTAATCCTGCTTTGCTGAGACAAATCTGCCTTTGAACCTTACATTTGCTGCCCGCTGAAGTGTTGCTCTACAGCTGAAATTGAGAAACAAACTCTGACAATGAATCGCTAATCAAAACTGTCTTGAAGGTAGACATCTACATTAGTTGAAAATGATCTCTATTAGCCACATTATGGATGCCACTGTGGATGATGAAACATGGAGGGAAGTGTAATCAGAGTCAGTTTAGTTGATCAAAAAAACATCAAAGTCAGGCCTCCTGTTGGTGCTCTTGCAATGCTGTCTCTGAAAAACAATTCAGTTGGTTTTGTCTGTCATCAACATAATGAGGAATGTTTTCTGTGATGACCATATATCTTGTTGCAAAAGTTGAAAAAAATATGTGAAGAAAAAAAACCAAAAACAGATCCAATATTGGTTTAAAACTCTTAAAATTACATTAACTCAAATTTCCACATCACTCTTGTGTAAATTGCGTAGAGTTGCTGAGATTAAATCGACCAAAGACACCTTCCCCCTTCAGCAGATGAAAGTGAAAACAGGCTTCTCGCACCAAACGCTACACATACATCAGTCTGTACCGTGAAGGTCGAACATCCAAATCAAGTAACAACACACTAAGCACATTTTTACCTGGAGGAGGACTTTAAATATTTTTATGCTTGTTGTTTAGGCAATTTAAGTAAAAATCGAGACCATAATTTTGGCTAACTTTACTCAAAGTGCTTTAGTAATGTCCTGCACTTTGTATGGCCACCATCTATAATCCAGAAGCAGAGTAACTCTGGCACAACTCCACCCACTTCACTTGTGGTTCATACTTTATTAACATGTGCATAATAAAGATGAGGAATGTGAAGAGTCTGTGGTGAGTACATCCTATTGTGATGCCATCATATTTTAAGGGGGTGCTGAAGCTGTGAGAAATATAGGAAATCCCTCTGTGTAGACACTGGTGGTGGTGGTGAAGGATGAAGACAATGGCTGACATCTGGATGGATGTGAAGGGGAGCGGGCCCTGTGAGCTCAAACCTGGGCGCTGGACATGATGAACGTGGAGGTGAAAGAGGTGGAGGAACGTTGTGACGATTCTGATGAAATCAGTGTAAAAATAGAAGTGCGCTGGATGTCAGAGTATCTGATCCTTTCATGTTAACAGATGAAACTATTTGCATTCACAGGAAAGAGGAAGCCATCAGCTATTCCTCCAACTCCTCTTCCATCAAAAGCATCATCAAACAAGACAGAGGGTGAGCATAAAGAGCGGAAGGTGGTTGATGATAATAAAGAAAGGGACTGAAATAGAGAAAGAAGAGGCAGGAAAAGAGGTTGTAATGTTTAGAGAGAGACACTGAGTGAGAGTAGAGAGACGCAGAGAGGGAGGTTGTCAGAGAAGAGAGAAAGAAGAAAAACATGAGTAGATATGTGCAGTCATTATCGCGACCAAAACGATGTAAAACTCCCAATTACGCTTGAACAGCACACAGAGGCAATGTGTGAGGGTGTGAGAGAGAGAAAGTGAGATTTTTGAGAGAAAAAAATGGAAGAGAGAGAGAAATTGGAGAGATTAATGAAGTGAAGAGAGATACAGATGGGTAGGAGGACAGAGAGATAGATCAGATAAGTTTGTATTTTACAAAACCCAAAGGGGAGAAACGTCAGCAGAGAAACATGTTTTCAAGGAAACAATTACTCTGCAAGCAAACAGCTGCAGTCTAAAGGTTATCTTCTTATGATGATTGAATTCTTACGTTTTCCTGCCAACCAAATTCTAGATAGAGAAGCACAAATTAGCTCCTTTCCCTCCCTTCTTGCCACATCTCTGTCCATCCTATTTGATGGAGAGATGAAAAGAGATGGGCTGAGAAATTGCCGGGAGGAAAATTTCTCAAAGGCCGTGATTTTTGATGACATCCAATCTTCATGTGAAAATAAGGGCTCAGAGGAAATGGAACCACAGCCCCTGCCAAATCACCCCGGCCTTGCCAAAAACTTGAATAATTCAAATGTCAACTTCTCAAGCCTCATTGGAGTTAATTGAGAGTCCGGTGCATGTCTGAGCACCTTGTGAATCTGTTTGAGATGCCAAGGGCGTGACAAAACATCAGTATTTGACAACCTGGGAAGGATTTTTTTTTATTGATGATAGTCCATGATTTGGTGATTTATTGATTAATTTTGAAGGATTTAGTTTGCTTTCAGTGACATGAAACACTTTGTCAACAATGTTAAGGTTTTGCAGAGTTCTGACACCGAATTCTGATTGTTATATATACTGTTATACAACAATATGAAGAATGGTTGAGAAATGCAAGAAAATACACATGAAGAACAAGTGAAAGAGAATATATTACATAAAGAGACTGAGCTGTGTCTCATGTGAGTCAGTCCACTTCTTTAAATTTAGCACTGCAAAGGGTTCTGGTGTTTAGCTGAGTACAGAAATACAGTGCATGGCTGAAGTTGATATTTTATATTAATAATCTGATTGCACTCAGAAGCCACTGTGTGAGGCCATAATCGGCTCATTTTATTCTATAAGCAATAATCTTGGTTTGGGGCACAGGAAGGGTACAACGAGCAAGTGCTGCAAGCCAGTGGGCAGATGTGAAGCATGACTTACAGCAGCTGTTCTTCTGTTGAGAGGTTTATTGCCTGATTACAGTTTGAGATTTCTATGATTTATACGCAGAGTAAGGCAGAAAAAGAGTTTAAATGAGGAGACGTGAATGCAGAATAAGTTGTGCGGCAAACACAGACAGCGGTGCATATGTGCAAGAATTCAAAGCCATTTCATCACACACGGACACGCTGCAAACATGTCTTTGCACAAACTGATACATGCACCTTCCCACACCAACCATCTGTTCATGTCTTATCTTTGCCTCCCTTGTGCTTCGGTGCAGGCTGAGGTACAGATATAAAGCATGATTTCAAATATCTGTGGAGGTGACAATCTTTCATGTAATACTCTATTAAACAGAATTCACTTGTTTTTTCTTGATTTGAACTGATATTTGCATGCATGAGCTCACAGTGAACCAAAGACGTTGCCCATCTGATATGCCACCATCCTATCAAGAAACAAACAAACAAACAAACAAACAAAAAAGAACTCCAACCAACTGGAAGACTGAGCATGTACCAATACAATTCCACATTCACCAATATGCTTAGTTAATTTGAGATGATCGACTCTCTTGGCTGAATGCTAAACATGAAGCTACAGCCAGCAGCTGATTAGTTCAGTTTATCTTAGCTTAAGACTGAAAGTGGGGGAAACAGCGAGGCTGGCTCTGCCCAGAGGTTTAAAGAAAATCTGCCTCCCAGCATCTCTAACCCTGTGTCCAGACCCATCAGCATCACTCTCACGTGCTGACAGTGTTCATGCGACACCAAAACAACTGCCAGTTCTGTTTTACCTGCAAATGTCAAAGCAAAGGAGCAGCTTAATATCCTGTGCAGCGAGCAGTTTTCCTTCCTTCAGAGTATTCCAGATACATTCTATCTTTCAAAGAGGTGTTTTCTTAGCACTCCACAACTTTTCCCAGTTTGTTGTCCTGCCCTAGCATGTTTGAATTGTGTCGCCAGCAACAAGTTGATGAAGTGAAACATTAAATATATTGTCTTTGAATTACTTTCTATTTGAGTATATGTCCAAAAGGATTGGCAAATTATCACATTCTGCTTTCTTTATATTTTACACGGCTTCCCAACTGTTTTGGAATTGGGGTTGTATAAAACAAAATATGCTGCAGACTGATGCACACAATGTAAAATGTAGGTGGAGAAAGGAAGGGGGTAGCAAGAGAAAAGAAAGGGAACACTGAGTGTGACCTAGAGATGATTAAAGGAGAGTGCAGAACAAAGGTTGGTCTAGGACAGAAACAAAAATGACACACCACAGGGAATCGAATAGGGAACTGAGAGAAGACAAGCTGATAGATGCTGCAATTGGACAAGGTGCTGGTCCGAAAGAGGAACAGAGAGAAGTGCACTGACACACTGACAGGCAGACACAGGGATTCACTGACAGACATGTGAAAGCACAGGTGCGCTCACACACACACACAGATGCCCCACTGCATTGACAGAAACATCACAAAGCATACAGAGGACGCAGGACTCTGACACTGTGGAGACTATTATAAGGAGAGCTTTCCCTAAACGGAAGCTCCAAAATACCATGTGCCAGTCAGTCTGAGTCATAGCTTCACCTTGCAAACTGCTGTGCATCAATTACAGCTTCACTGGCACTTGACTTGCACTGTCATCTGCATATAATCACTGTTTCTAGATTTTCACGCAGACCTAGTTTTTCCAGCTTCACACACACACTGTCATTTGCTTTTTGGAAAAAGCCATTTGCATATATCTTTTGCAAGTTTTGCAAATCTTTGATGTGTGTCTTGACTAAATAAGTGTCCAGTGTCAACATTTCTAGTGTGACCAGAATGTCCTAGAAGCCACAAAGTAAAGAGCTTTACAGACTCATTTTGACTTCTGTTATTTGCACACTGGTTCCAAAAACCTTCAAATCAAACAGACTGGGACACATAAATATAAACACACTCCTCTGATACACTTCCTTTCCATTTTCTCTTTTTCTAACCTTTATGTCATCTTCTAATTTGATCTGAGAGAAGATACATATTTTTTTGTTACATGTAGACAAATACATTCTCAGGAGTGACACTGCCACACCTAAACGCATAGCCTGTTAGAGATCTACACAACCATACATACACACATACACACACACTGGCTTCATTAGCAGTGCTGGCATGCTGCAAACCACCTGTTTTGACTCCTTTATTAATAATCTGCCGCCTGTCTGCTCACAATGTCCAGGAACTTGACAGAGAGTGTTCATTTGAGCTTAATTTCAAGGCAAAATTGAGAATAATGCTAAAAAAGTTGGCTGGGGGTTAACTGCTGAGCTGCTTCGGTCATGTTTTTGATCACCATCTTTCAGTCATTATGTATTAATGAACTACTCTTTAAAAAAAGCATTGATTTGTTTAGAAATAACCACTAAATAAATTATGATAATTATTCTTACTATCAGTAATCAACAAACCATTAGTAAAAGATCAAATAATGAACTAATTGTATTAATGTAACCAATCAACAACTGATAATAATGTGTTAATACTGACTTTGTTATGCATTGTGCAAAATTTATGTCTTAAACATCACAGGAAGGTAATATGAATAATTTTAATATTTTTAGACCTCAGTTCATCATGGAACTTACAGTATGTCTGGGTCTAAATTTTGACACTTATTGAACAGAGAAAAGAAGTTGCTATAGACATTACTGCATATTTCTGTGCCTGCAGAAGAAGAAAAAGTGATTTAAGAAGACCCAAAGGTATTACAGTGTAGGTCTTGCTAAAGCTGGGCGGTAGGAGGACTTGTGATAAGGTAAAAAGCTAAGAGAGAATGAAGCTGCCTTCCTGGGAAAGAGGTTTTACACATGTTTTCTGTAATACCACAGTCAAAGCCTATGTGATATGTGCAGGCTGCTTGAACACAAAAACATATGCAAAGGACTCGCAGCATGTAGCTGAAATGTGGAAGATTTTAGGAAAATGGTGATTTTCTCCACTGGACTAATCTATATGTTCTGAAAATAGAATGACCTTCCACCCAGCATATCTCAACCATCTGCACATTACACAGTGTGTATTATGTACTTATATGCTGAAACATCCACATTTGAGTGTATTCAGAGGTGAGATGGAACAATGTTTCATGAGATGGAGACTGAAAAACACAGTCTGAAACAACTTGTTTTCAATAGAATGATTGTGTTCATACACATACATGAAGCATTAGGCCTTGAGAATGTATCTACTGCCATGAAATGCAACATATATGAAATAAAAATACTCTTTGACACACACACACACACACACACACACACACACACACACACATATATATATGCATTGCTTACCTAAAAGCCTTTCCTAAAATTCACATGAGAAGCAGCAAGCCAAAGGCAGATCAATTTATTTGAATGGTCCACCGTTGTGGACAAAAAAGTAATATAAACTGACTTCATACTCAAGCATGGAACCATGGAAACACTCGTTTTGGAGGTCACCATCACCGTGTCTGATGTCTCTTTTGACGTTACCAGCATCCATTGTCAGTATCGCATTGTCTGGCCTGATGCATCACTGCAGCATTACGTATAGATGATTAAAATTACTGTTGAAACTCGTCACCGATTCTGTGTAAACTCCTGAATCCCTGAGTCCAAATGTTTGGAACAACAAGATGGGGAAAACCCCCCCAAAATCCTGTGGCCGTGAGGAAATTGGGAAGAGGCGTTTCAAAGAGAGATCCCCTCTACAGACAGCTGAAGACACCCTTTTATTATTTGTGACACTGTTCTGACTGTGGAATGAGGGCTGTTGGGAGGACCCTCCCTAAGTGTCATACTTATGGAGGTGGCCTCAGGTAGGTGGAGGGCTGAGGTTGAGCTGTTGCTCTAGCGCGGCTCGCTCCATAGGGTCTCTGGTCAAACACATATTCAGCAAAGTCTTGACCTCTGAAAAGCAAGAGAGAAATCAGGAGATCAAAGGCGTTAGTGGGCAGCTGCAGTGATCCAACAGAAAAAAAAGTCCACTGTTGACTTGAATGTGCCCTTGGATGAAGTCCGTGGTCATAAAGGGCTCATGTCCTCTCAGCAATGAACAGAAGAGAGCGCCCAGCTGCCAGACAGTGGCGGGTCGGGCCCCGTATGCCCGATAATCAAACCATTCTAGAGTGACGTATTCAGGCTTCCTAGCACACACATCAACAGAGGAATGGAAGGAGACAGACAGACAGGTGGAGAGAAAAGAAAGAAAAGGGAAGAGGTGAAGCTTTGTTTAAACACGAAAGTCATTATTAAAAGACTGAGTGAGAAGCAGAGAGATAAGATATCATACTATAGAGGGAATCACAGGCCGGCTCCATTGAGAAGCTGCGACAGCCAAAGTCAATTATTCGCACTCTTGGTTCAACAAAGTCCAATTGAACCAGGACATTTTCTAACTTGATGTGCCAGTGAAAGACACCCTGAGAGTGCATGTCAATGTCTGCGTCCCCCCCGCTGTCTCAGGATCATCGGAAAGAGAGAGCGAGAAAGAGTTGAAGAGACTGTAAGGAAGTGTTTTCTCCTGATTCTCGACAGGCTGCAAAAGTCTCTGGAACAACATAATGACAGACAGTGTGAAATATGGCAATGATATAGCAATAAATGAGCTCCATGGGATTTTTATTCACACCAGCATTTAAAACAAAAAGTCTTCGAGGGAAACTCTGTTAATTTAAATGGAATACATGCAATCAGTGGATTTGACAGTGGTGGTGAAGTAAATCCACACTAATCCTTTATATGAAGTTCAACTTTGGTGAACTTTGACACATTAGTGCTATGGATTATTAATAGCAAGCTGTCTTGCTGATTTTTGAAAGAACAGAGAGGTGGACAGTCCAAGTGGGAGGACGCTATTGTAGCTTGTTAGCTGTGTTGCACCACTTTCATGTCACCTCCTCTGTCAGGGCTTCAGGCTTCATAACAGAAGTTGGTTTTTACAGCCCAGTTATTTGACAGCTGTTACCTCTTTTGAAAAACTCTCTGTCCTGTTTGCCGCTGAGCTAACAAGGTTTCCAACTGATATTCAGCAAACTAGCTAACACAACAACTACGAGTGTGACTGACTATTACATGATCTTGGCTGACTGATCCTGGCAGACCTGCAGGCCGCCTCGACAATGATGTTAAATTGCAGATCTGACGAAAATGAATGCATACACACCAGGTGGTTTTCACCTGAAGTTCCACCAACTTTTAGGAGAGCTAACACATGAGCAGCACAGTGAAAGAAATATTTAACATTCAAGTTTTAGTGAGAATTTCTGCAGTTTCTCATCAGATCAAGTTGCTCACCACTGTTTCTCGTGTGGCAGCCTCACCGGGAATGTGCTCTGATGGCCACCATGAACCTCTCAGGAGCTCATCAGGGAGAAAATGTATTTATGTCTTGACAGACATTTTCATGGAAAGTGGCTTGTTTTTATTTCATTACTTGTTTATTGTTACATTGATATGTGTGGATATATTCACATTTATCTGTTTGAAATGAACTAATAGGAGTTTATATTTCTTTCATTTCGTCACAGCACAGCACCACATTAAAGATTAATTTTCAGGGTTTGAAAAACACACAACAACAAAACTATGAGCTGTAGGTGGATGCACTTCACACTTACCTCGATTGCTTTCAGAGGTCACAGTCACCAACTCTGACGAGACGAGATTATCTGAACACACAAACACCAGCAGATACTTGAGTAGTGTGTTTTTTTTTTAAGTAAAACGAACTGTTGCAGTAGAATGTGATGATGCACTGACCGTGACATATCAAAGTGAGTGAGTGAGTCTTGGCCCCTATTTTGTGTGTTGACTCTCTTTAGATCTCAACTGTGAAACAGGATTGAGAAGGTTCATCAAATGTGTTTTACTCAGTTTGGCTAAATACAATCTACAGGGGAAAATAAAAGCAGTTAATGAGGAAAAATAATCAGTAAGTAAGTAAGTTTTTTAAAAAGGCATTTGTGTGGTATTCATTTTTTTTAGGTGTTGCGGACTTCAATATCTTAAATGTGCCATTGATAATGTTGCACCCGTCCCCTGAACTCACTGCCACTCTTGAACTCATCCCTTCTCTGTCAAAGTATGGACAGAAGTGGACTGGCAGGCTGCTGAGGTCTGACTGGACTTGCTAACTGGACATACTGTCCCTTTTTCTGTATCTTCTGGTAGAATGCAATCCATCTTTTGAACTAAGAACTACAACTCTTGTGTAGCCTATCATCTTATTCATTATGTGTTCATAATGACTGTACAAATAAATGCATAAAACCTGATCTGCTTCAAATGAAAACTGCCATGAAATAACTTTTGTCGTGATTTGACGCTATATAAATAAACCAGAATTAAAACTGAACTGAATTGGTAGCAGAAGAACTAAATAAACAAATCACAAACCAACAATCACAAAACAGCTGAGATTAAAAGAAGACACAGACAGATGACGCTCCAACAAGGGCGTCTGGGGAGTAGACGAAAGACACTTGTCAATATTTGCTTGACCGCTTGATCAGGTCTTGATCTGAAACCAACTGCTGGTGGCAAAAACCCATCAGGCCAAAACAAGACACATGAGTGTTTGAAATCATTCCCTATTTTCCATCCAGTATTCTACGTTTTCCCTGCAGCTTTTAATTTGAGCGTCTGATTTCTGAGTGTGAAACTCATACTCTATACAGAGCCCTCAAAAATTCCAACAAAAAACATTGGGAAACAATAAAACTAGTGTCCATCACATGCAAACTGCAAAGATCTGTATTTTAAAGACTATACACTAGGCACTACACCATAATTAAGATGATTACTCAGTGTCCAAAATCCCAATTTTTCTGCTCTCTATGCAGTAAATGAATGAGTGTTCACTAGATAGGAGGTAGTGAATGAATGGACGAGGGAGTGAATTCACATACTGATAACAGCTGGGGACAGAATAGTCGGTTTCCTATCAGGCCAAAGCAACTCACAGTATTTTCCAGTCAGCTCATGTCTCTTAATACCAGCTCAGGATTTTAATTTTCTAGCAACCTGCAAAAACCGTCTATCTCCACTATTGCCTTTTTTCTGTTTGCTGGACACATTGTGACCCAAGATAACACACTTATTTGGGAGAGATGCCAAAACATTGAGATTGTATCGTCATTTAGACATTTCTGATTTCTTGACTCAGTGAATTTTAGAAGATATGAGATTTCTGTTCGATGCCGGTGATTTAAATTCCGTTTGCGTCTCTTTTTTTTACGAATGTCTCATCGATAAGAACATGGAAGTGAAGCAACAAGGTTAAGGTCAGAGTGGGCAGATGGACATTCCAGCGGGCAGGTCAGCATCATGGTGTGCTGAAACAGGCCGCAGGGAGAGTTGCTGTACTTGGTGCTCAAAACGTTTGGCTAACATTACATGAACGCCCTGATCAACACCCACGTTGAAGGAGAGAGTACAAGGCTGCCAGCGTGGCTTCATGGAACCGTTTCACTTTTTTAGAAAACATCAATCTCCTGCTTTCACAACACTGGAGTGATTTGGAATAATTATTCTACTTTCCCATTCAGGGAAGCTCCTGTCCCTGAAAACTCCAATGTGGACTGCTTTAACTTTCCCACACTTGGCATTTACACTACAAGGGTGCTAAGCATGCTGCCGTTGTTCAGTTGTAGCACAGTTTAACACACATCCTAGTGACTCAAACCAACTGCCTGTTGTTCAGTCCCAATAATATTGCTGTGCCATAGTGAATAATTAAAGATTGGAGGTGATTAGCAAATGAGTTTCCCTGTTAGACTGTGAAGGTTATATGTGCCTTGCTCACCTGAAGATGCAGTTTTTCTGTTTGTTGGGCATCTAATTCCCAGGCATTAGTATCACCTCTGTACAAGAAGCAACTGTGTGTTTTTCTAAATTTTCCTTCTGTACAGATAACACACACATCTACTCTGGACTTTGCTGTGCTGTATGTTGAGTTTACACTAAAGTGAATATCTATAATATTCTACTATTTGAGGGGGAAGGGCTGTGTGTCAGGAATCAACCTTGCATCTCATACATACATGTAAAAATCAGTCAATCAAACAAGCAATCAGCAAAGAATAAATATGCCTTTTCCACAATAGATTTTCCTATACACTTTGTCCTCTACTGATGAAAATAAATTGAATAACAAGATAGAATAAAATCTGGATCATTTCATGAGCTCCCTACAGTAGCATCTGTCCAGGGGCAGTTCCGTAAAGTTGTCATGGCCGAGCTACACTTCAGCTGCTGTCACAGTGCTCAGACAATCCATAAGCTTGTGCTGTAGACACTGACCATATCTCTCAGCTCCCATGTGGCTCCTCAGTGTCAGCGGTGCAGACCCACGGGTGGGCTGCGAGTCAGTTTAAAAGCGAGAACGATGACTGGTCTCACTGTAGCGCCGGGCAAAATGGGAGGGGGCTGAGCACTCTCACCTTTTAACCCTGCCACAACATAATGAAAGTGTACAAGTCAGGAGGGGAGGAGGCGAGAGAGCGGAGGGAGAGCTACAGACACAAATAATATATGAAAGGCCTGATGTGAAGGAATGACAGGTACTGGATGGATAAAGAAGACCTTAGCCCTCCACTCATCTGCTAGCACAAACATGACCTCCATCCATCACTCAGCTGGTCCACAGACGGCCCCGAGATAATGTGGCAATGTTGATGCATTGTGGAGATGAATGATGGTAGAGTGACAGAGTGGCAGGAAGAGAGGTCGAAGCAGACGAAGGGAAGATAGATAGATAGATAGATAGAAACCACTACTCACTTATACATGAAATACCGTTTGATAAAGTGTACTGTTAAACATCGATACTTAAATGTGCCCATTAAGTTGCAGTTCCAGCAGTCATAAGGCAGCATTTGCTTTCATTTGGAGATGTGTCCAATTTTAGCTCCTTTTAGCTCTGTAGCTCCTGATGGTAACATCTGGCTCTTCGCAATCCATCAAAGCTTTTGTGTTGAAAACCACCTGCTGGGGCTACAAATGACACTCATGAGAGCTGTGAGACGGCGACAAAACACTGGGCGTTAAAGAATATAAAATAATGAGCTGAAAGATGCTAAACTGCTGCGTAGAGCTGAGGGGTAGAGTCACGAGATAACTGTGTGCACGTTCAGCACGATGCACAATGCCTTACAGTTATTTCATTCATAGTCATTTTCTAAACAAAAACACATCTCTTCAACTTTTGTAAGAATCTGAAAATAAGTCTATCTTTTCTCTTGTTAAGCACAAAAATCAATATTTTGATTCCTCATTGGAACTTCTCTAATTTAAACTATCTGGAGCTCCATCGAGGTACTTGACGATCACAAATTACGGTTTTAATCACAGCCCTATCTTGACACGTAGAAAAGCAGGTGGCAACCCAAGTGATTTCCGAGGAGTACTCACTGACATCCTGGATTCGTGGAATAAAGATCTTAATTCTTATTATAGTAAATCAACACTGAAGAGGCTGACTGTGCTTAATTAAGGAGTCTGTCGGAGAAAAACACAAATTGACATCCTCTAGAGTGTTTTGTCTGTCTCTCAGTAGAGACTAATCAACATAAACTGCAGAAAACCAAGTAAACAGCTGCCAGAATATTACAGCAGTTCATTCACAACTGTACAAGGCTTTCTACTAATGAGGGAACATTCATGAATGGAAAAGCCCACAATTTAAACTCAGAATTACTGGGCTCTGTGTGCAAACACAAAGTGTTAATATGGAGACTAATAACATTGCATGTGGGTTGAGGCAGAGAAAAACTCGCAGACAGAGAAAAGCAGCACAGACAGACGGAGACAGACTGCCAGAATGTGAAATTCATTTCAGTGCAGTAGTTATGAGTCATATTTCTCCCCCTTAGCGTTAATGCACCCAGCAAGTCACAACAGATGACCATCAGCAGAAAACCCCTGGAATAGCCCTCCATTCTGATTTTTTTTAAACAAATCTCTCCCTGGGCCTTGAAGGAGGGTGGGCAGGTGGAAAAGGCTGTGACACTGTGACCAGGGTCGGTTTGTGCTGAAGCTGCAGTTACTTCACACTTGTTTACAGCCTAGAATATGATTTCCAAAATGGAGCACTGGTATTTTCCTATTGGTTGGTGATTTATTTTTTATTAGGCTCTTTCCTATGGCTCTTTATTAAAAGCTGCCAAGGAGCAGTCAGGTCTCCTTTCTATCTCTTTACTGTGATGTTATTTTTACTGTTAGCTTGTCATTGAATACACAGTTTAACACACAAACACCATTTAACTTTCATAAACTAAAAGTACACTAAGGACTGCCAAAAGAAAAACAACAAGACCCCCCCCCCCCAGCATCAGTCATTTCAGCAAAATTCCCAAAACGACATATATTTACGTTCAAGTGACAAAGGCCACCAGTGGCTGCAGTAACTATGATAGGGAGGAAGGAGGGATAGAGAATTAAAGAGAGAAGTACAGTCCATTATATTGGAGGCTGGGGTGGGGTTGCTCTGTAGACACTCTATTATGGTGTTATTGTATTGTGAGCTGCCATATGATTCCCACTGCTAACAAGATTATTAGCTATTAAATGAGATGATTCAGAGGACAGCACATGTATTACGCTTTTGAACTTTACTGCATCCGTTGGTTCACTGCTGCAGTGTAGAATAGGTCCAAAATACATGTATGAAAAAGTAATTAAACTGGAGATTGATGACCAGACTACACTCATTTACACTTCCTGCAGGGGAGAAGACCCTGTGACTCAAGTGACCATCTTATTATAGTATCATTTGACTTCATGTTCAATGAGATTACACAGTCATTTTGCTAATTATGGCTGCTCTGCACAGACACTGTGTATCTACAAAGGCAGCTCCATTTCTACACTCTGTAACCTCTGTCATTGTTACAGTTATGGTACGAGGATGTCCACTGCAAGCGGGTGGGTTGTGACTGTCCTACAGTCACATCTATGTCACACCTCCAATGTGTCTGGAAGGCAATGTGTCTAAAGCAGTCTTTGTTCAGCAGACACGTTTCCAGTCTAGTTCTGAGGGGTTTGGCCCGTATTTTTACTGTTTTACATACTCACACATAGGATACACATTTACAGCTCATTTAGATGTGCTAACAGATGCTCCGTGGTTCTTGACTCATTGAAGTCAATTGTCAATACATTTAAAAAAAATGAGTATTTATTTTCATGAGAATTTCATGCCTCAGAAATGCAAGCTGCTCCTGCAAAACAGACCTGACACGTAAAGATAGCACAGAGGAGAAAATAGCCACGTTTGAAAGGCACACCTGTCAACATATTGATTTGAAAATAAGGGAGATTTTCCAGTGCCCCGCTCTGGCCTGACTCACTATCCTTACCACTGATCATATATCCATTACGAGACAAGGGGACACAGTCAATCATAGAATCATCACAAGGCAACCACTTGCTTTAAAATATCAGAGCATGTATATGTGTATGTATTACTTGGAGTACATGTATGCATCACTTACACGTTGTGCTTCGCTTATGATTCTAAGAGAGGCTACTGGCAAGAGAGACGATTGGTAGAAGAGGGGGATTATGAAAATAGATGGGTGAGAGGTGATCTAAGATCAACGCGTTTGTTCCACCAACATCATAACTATGTTCCTCCAGGACTGTTTTGATGTCACAGCTTTGTGACTCTGGGTACAAGACCAAAAAATGATTCACATGGGAGAAGTTAGCTTTTTCTAACACATGGTTAACTGGTCGATTTTAACCCAAACCATGATCTCTTCTTCAGCACTGAGCACTGAACTAAGACTAAAAATAACACACAGGACACAAGGATCAGGTCTCCTGGGTGAAAGCCCTGTGCTCGACCCATTCGTCCACTGTGACCTGCCCCCTGTGCAGACTTTGTCAGTTGTAATGACGGTCCGGGAGCAACATTAATTATGATGCTGTCGCAGCAACACCAACATGGCGATATCAGATAAACTGATGGGAGAAGTTGTATTATTACAGTCATTGGCAGAGCATGTTTCTTTTCCCTACTGTGTGTGATACTCAAAAATCTGCAATCTGACATGGTGAAGTTGCTCTTCATTAAGTATGGGCAAGCCTGCTCCTATTTAGTGAGACACTTGCACAAGGCTTTTTGGCAGGAACCCCATCCCTCTCATGTTCATCCTCCTTCTTCCTCCTCCTCCTCCTCCTCCTCCTCTCCTTCTCCTTCTTTTATTTGTGGGTAACGTTTGAATGAATGACTCTTCATCAATCGATGTTACAGGTAATGTTCTACATGCTGTCACCTGCTGTACTGGAGGGGGATGTGGCAAACACATCAAATAGCCAGTTACACCTGCCATCAGTGTCATAGCCAGCCTTTTTTTTAGCGAGGTTAAAAATACAGGAGACACACAGGAAGATATTTTAACGGGAGGAACATCGGAGAGAACGGTAAAATACGGGAGAATCCCAGGAAAAATGGGGTTGATAGGTTTCTAAAGGCTCTGCTCGTGCACTTGGTAGACATCAGCATCAGACATCAAAGGATCCTTCAGGGATACTTTGACAGGTAGTGTGTTGTCACACTAAATAAACCAAATGAACCAACACTAAGATGTGAAGGTAGGTCAGGTGTATTTCTTCTTATTCACCATGCAGAATGATGTCAACATGAAGATGGAACAAATAGTCCTACCGTTTTATCACTGCTCTAATAGGATTTATGTCTGTCATCATCTCTGTCTCTCTGTGTGAAAGGGGGCAGTTGGTGGCAGGATAGCCATGCTGTTTTTACAAGAATAATCCCCCACAAGATTACACAGCAGTTCGAAAGATAGATTTAACAGGAGAACGGATTATATGTTGAAACAAACCCTATCAGTTAGCATTGAAAACTGCTGGCTAAATCTCAAAGGACAAAGGGTAAATTAATTTCAGATGACCTGTTTGGTTTACATCTGTGCACAGACCACAGAGCTACACAGTGGGGGGGGATTGGAAGAGATAGATAGAAACCCCTGGGCAATCCACATCTGTATGCCTACATCAATTTGACTGAGAAATGTGGATCAAATGATATGCATTATCAGCCAACAGACTGGCAAAACGCATGCGCTTGCTCGGAGCTATACCACACACACACACACACAAACATGGACCAATATAGACCCTCAAGTCAAGTAATATGCATTTATATGACTGCATACACTTGTATTTGCAGTTCAAATGCCACATCATAAAAAAGAAAGCTACACACATATACCTGCACACACACATACGGATACATAGGGACACTCATTTATGCACACAAGTGCTCACTCGCTCACATGCAACCCCATGTTGTCACTGACTCACTGACACACTCATACATAGGAGCCAGACTCCAGAGCACCCACGGGACTAAAGCTACAGGCCAAATGTGTTTAGTGACTCCTTTTACTCAGACGCCTTTCCGCGTGATATGGCGGCTAATGGGATATAATTAAGACTGCATAGCACAGACACATTTTGAGTCCTGACACAGAACTAGAGGGCAAAAAGTCCCTTTATTCCGAGTGCACAGAGAGTTTGAGGGGATGGAGGTAAAAATGGATGCAGAGCAGCGAGGAATATGTTGTCGATGCAAATCAGCAGTGGAAGTAGGCATGAGTGTGGAGGGGAAAGGAATGTATGGGAGCCTGAGTGCCTGCTTCACATAGATAAAGTAAAATGTCATAGCTAAATACAGAGTTCAGCCTACCTGATTTTTGCTCTGTAGAAATCTCATAACACCAAACTGTTAGTGTGCTGCCCAGGAATTAGAGAGTCACTGGTTTCTGACTCCAATTAGTGCCAGAGGTATTAGTTGATTAATCAATTAGTTAATCGACAGTTTGTTGTCTGTTAAAAAGGGTGTTTACAGCTTTAAATTATAGTGTGGTAATAAATGCAACACTGGAGCTGCTAGGTTTCAGCTGCAATGTGACATGATATTTCTTTCATCTTTGCCAGTTGAATATAGCCCACTTAGTGTGCTTTAACCTGAGATTGTTAGGCGTACAAGCCTCCATTTCAAAATCACGGAGAGTAGGATGCAGTGCTGCACAGACAGAGATATGAGGTTGCACAAGTGCCCAAATAGAGATAAATATAAACCTGAACAGTACTGATGTCATCTGTCCTTCATGCCCCAAACAAAGCCTC
The DNA here is from genome assembly GCF_051107435.1 of Chaetodon auriga. Classification (NCBI taxonomy): domain Eukaryota; kingdom Metazoa; phylum Chordata; class Actinopteri; order Chaetodontiformes; family Chaetodontidae; genus Chaetodon; species Chaetodon auriga. Next base: position 10,536,225 of record NC_135076.1, on the reverse strand, counting down.
TCATCTGAGTTGGCAACATGTTGGGAAGTTCATCTTAGTTCAACAGTGATGCGTTTGTTTTAGAACATGCATCACATTATTTTAGAGTGGCATGAAGAACTCCTAAACTGCATTTTAATGTCCCTTTTTTCCATTATGCCTGCATTCCTTTCTGCCAGAGATGAGAGCCTTTGGAGAAAAATATCGATGACTCTCTGAAAAGTGAATTTCACTTTTGCATTAGAATACACGTATAATTGACTACACATTAGCACAGGTCCAAAGAGATGGAGAACTCATCAAATGAAGTGCTCAGATTCGTAAACAAGGTGCACAAGATATTTTGTTTCTATATCAAGTATTTTTAACACTGATGGCATTCAGTGCGTGTTTGCTATTATCTAACATGGTAGATGAGGCCTGGATTGCAAATAGTCCTATGATGCTTTAACACATTTCTACACACATCCAAATTTAGTATAAATGCAGAAATCTAAAGTCTGATCTTTCAAACTTTGGTTGCATTAAGTCCTTAGGGCAGGGGTGGTGAACCTTTTTCCTATCAGGGGCCATTTCAATTTTCAAAAGATCCTTCAAGGGCCATATTTGGCTGGTCACTGGTGATTGGGCAGCACCTGAGAAGCTTATTACACATTATGCAATGGAGGGGAGGAGGGGGCTCCACTGGGGGGCTGGCAATTGTATCAGGGTGGCCTTGGCCCGAATTATTGAACAAATGTATCACACTGACCTCTGCGATGGTTGGAACTGCTTCTCTTTGGTGAGGCATCTGATTTCAGGGGTAGTGATGATGATGATGATGATGATGATGATGATGATGATGATGATGTTTTGAAAAGAGCTGCTCACAGTAGCAGGTCGTTGCTTTGCAGCTCATTGTTCAGTTCCCTTTGTTTCCTCTTCATCACGTCTTATGGTTGAGTAAATTCAACAAGAACTACGTAGTTAATGTCAGGTTAAGACCAGATGACAGTGATCTCTGTTGACTTTTTGGTGTCCTCCTCATCTTTATCTACATCCATCTTCACTGAACGGACGCTGAATGTCAGGCTGTTAGTTTAAAAGAACATGATGGCAATGATAATTACCACAATGATTTCATGGAGATTAAAGTTTATTTTCCAGGAATCATTTCACAGCATTACTGACTTATAAGCCAAAAGTGGACAAGGAGGAGCCTGAACAAAGTTTGCATGACTCACAAAGTCGGCCTCTTATTTGTTAGTCAATAGCATGGCTCCAGGCCATTAGATGAAAGCACTGGATGTTGCGTGTCTAACTTTGGTAGAAAAATGTTTTTATTCATAAATATTGAGAGTACTGCCATACATTAAATGATAACATATGCTAATTCAACAAAGTTGTTATTCCTCCTTCGAGGTTTGGGTATGTAGACGGTCTTTATCTCCAAAAGCAAAAGAGAGACAAGTGGCTAGATGTAAATAAGTCCAAAGTCCATCCAACCCAATATCTCTAGGCCACTCATCACTTCTCATTTCATTCCTTCACCAACCCTCCATTTCATATATTATTCCTTTCCTGTACCCGTCTTTACTCTCTAACATTAGTCATGTGCAGTGACTTTTTCCTCATTTCCTCCATCCATTAATTTGTTCATCTCTTCATCCCATCTGTGTTGTTGTCCCTCTACTCTTTCGATCTCTCCCTACATTTGTCTAGATCTTTTCAACCAATACATTTATCCTCCTATTATTATTATTATTATTATCCCTCATCCACCAGCCCATCTCCTATATCCCCAGATCATTCAGCATCTACCCATCCCTCCCTCCATCCCTCCCTCCATCCCTCCTCACCGGCATCTGTTATTCCACATGGCCTTATTATCATTTCAAAGGGGGACAGTGGGCTCTTGCTCAGAGCAGCCCTTCCTTGAAATAACATGTGGATTTTAAATCGAGTTCCTCATGAACAGTCAACAAGGGGCTGGCTGGTTCATCATGAAAGATGCATCAGGGAAGGACACATAACATAGACAGGCCAGGTTGGAGGAGCACGTGACGGTGCCAGCAAGCTCTCCAGTAAGCACAACAGTGGATCAGCTCCACGCATTCAGAATTCATCAGCAGGACCAATATTTGAAAAGATGTGTGAATATAATACTGCATTATTCTTTGTAAAATATACTGCATCAGTTATTTATTTATTTATTTATTTATTTATTTTTTACCAGGTTTTGTTAAAAACACCCCTGCAGGTACCTGGAGACAAATGCAAGTCAATCTCTGCTGAAATGAATTAAATTTAAGGCCATCAACACGACTGTTTGTGTTGTCTGATTAGATCACGTCTCTGTACTTTCATGGTTTTTGTGCTGAGCATACTCAACTAAAGAACAAAGGAACCTGGCAGTGTTCATTGCTCTTAACTGAAACACTAGATTTTTGTCAAATGTCGTCTCGCTCCATATTGTCGTCTGTGGTTTTCAAGAAGTTGAAATGTTGTTTTATAATTGTTGGCCAGCGACTGACAGGGATGACCATGAGTGAACCCAAAATGTAACATAAATATGCAAAAATGTATAGGAAATGTAGAAAATCAGCTCCCAGGACAACTTTTGTACAGCCAGCAGTCTAATTGAGATTAATGGAACCATATTGCCCAGAATGACACATAGTAAGTGTTTTCTGATCAGACTCCACTGTTGACTGGATGACATCATGGTTCTTTGTCATGGTTACAGTAATAACCACTTTATGGTTTAGGGAACTACTCTAGTCTCGGTGAAAAGAAACCAACACAGACTGCTGGTAGGAGAAAGGAAACAAACAGCGGTCTCCACCCCAACCTTCCGCCATCTGCTGACTTTTTCGCTCTGTAACGCCGTCACACTACTCTGGACGACAACTCTTGTCCGTCGGGATCAAAGAAGGAAGTAGTGTGACTGCCACTACAGGCCACTGGAGGGTTTTGTCTTGAATGTAAACAAATGTCCCGTTGCAGGCATTTGCTGAAACCACTGACGCTCTTGTGGACAGCCTCCACCGGGAGCATTCTGGCTCTTATTAAAGATAGATGAAACTGTAGCCTTGTCTTGCAGAGGAAAGTCTGTTCAGAGGGACTTCTGTGGCAGAAAGGCACAAAGACACACAGAGCGCCATGTGCGTGTTTATTGACACACATAAATATATAAATTGGTGACCCACAGGGAACACTGTGACAGCTTCAGAGGCTGTGTGTCTGTCTTGACACATTCACATCTTTCGTTTGTGTGACCCCTTTTTCCCAGTAAATGATGGTGTCGATCTTGACAGCATGAGTGTGTGACTGACATATGTAGTCGGGCCCCGAGGTTAGCGTTATGACCTTGTCCCTCGTCACATCTTTGTCGTCCCCTGCAGCATGCTGTTTGTGTGTGTGCGCCTGTATATGAAATGCCCCAGGGTCACTCTGGATACAACTGGGAGTGTGAGTCCGCTCAGTTTGCTGCAGAAAAGCTGCACAAAGTGTTCAGACACATTGCCAGCATGTATAAATATATATATTTATATATTTTTTTCTTCTGTTTTTCCATTTCTCTTTTCTGGGACTTCACAGACATGTGGAAGGGCTTGTGGTGAAAAAGAAGACTTGTGCTTCAGCAACACAAACACATCGACATAGACGCGGCTGGGCAGGTGTAGGTCGATGAGTAAACAAGATTGCGATCTTTGCATGTCACATCAGAGTGACAGCTTCAAAGGACACGTCGGCAGTGTCCGCACTCATCAACGAGTGACATTTAACTGAGCCGCAGACAGACTGGGATGGCCCCGAACCTCACATGCACACACCTTGTGTCACCAATTACATACATACACACACACACATCACTGTCCTCTATCCATAAGACTCTTCCACTCTTCTCTTCCTCAGTACCGTCCACCTCTACAGCATTTCTATTGCTTTCTGGTGCCCTCCAATGATAGGACCAGGGTTCTAAATTAACACCCGCCAACCCGCCAAATGCGGGTTAAAATTCATATTGGCGGGTGTAAATAAAAACTTACTAGCCAGTTTGGCCGGTAATGCATTAGGCAATCATGTCAGTCAGAGCCGCTCTACAGTTCTTGGTCATTTGTCCCCTGACAGTCCGTCCTACATTTCCCATGAACACTGTCGTAATGCTACGTGATGACGTACAAGACGCCCATTGGCTGTGCGCAGGCACACTACAGTCTGTAGTGCAACCGGCGCGAGAAACCACGGAAACGCAAACACAAAGAAGAAGAAGAAGAATGAACGGCAGCGTATAAACTGTAAAAAAGGAGACTGAGCTAGCTAAAAGTAAAAAGTAAAGTTAAACTAAATGCTGCGGTGGTTGGGACAGACGTCTGGGGGCGAGAAGAGGAAGGAGGCAGGGGATGAGAATGTCGACAAAGCGTGCGAAACGAAGAAAAGAAAGTTTAACGCTAAATGGCTGACAGGTCGTGAATGGCTTGTGTTTGATCACGAAAATGCCGTCATGTTTTGTAAGGATTGCTGCATGTACATGAAAGAAAAAAAAAGAAAGTCATGGCAGTTACTTATATATATTTCTTATTAAAGAAGGAAAGCAGAAACACTTTAAGTTGAAAGGAAAAATACATTTTATTAGGAATGTAATGATACTAAATACTTACTGGAAAAATGTCTTATAAAATAAATCTGACAGCATTTTTTGTTTGTATAAATTAAATGTTTGCACTTTCTGTGTATATTTTGTTTCATGTGTTGTACTTTCTGTGCATTTTTCATGCCAACAATGTAAATAAAATGATCAAATGCATTCAGTGGCACTCATAATCTGTCTTATTTTCACCGGGAAAAAATTTGGCTAGTGGAAATTCTGATTGGCTGGTAACTCTAGAAGGTCACCAGCCACATTGGCTGGTGATCAAAAAAGTTAATTTAGAACCCTGGATAGGACCCATCCTCTTTTTTCTGTTTCCTTCTCATCCTATCACATCTGTCTTTGTGGTGTAACAGAGAATCCCACTGAAGCCCAGTTTATGGAAATTTAAAGAGCTGGATATGTGGACACAGTGTCCTTCTATGCAGACAACTTCCTAGTTATTGGATCGTTTGTGCTCCTACGTTTCATCATCTATTTGTTGCACAGTGTGTTCTATGTTTTAGAATGGCAACAAGGTTTTTGGTTCTTTTTGCAAAAGTTTTGGACATAGTGGCTTTTTCTGACTGTTTCTGGGGAAACCAGTATTTACGTACTGACATCAGCTCACTCCAGGAGACAAAGAAAAATCTTTGCAGTTGAAAATGTTTGGATCTGCAGTTTTCCCTCCTTTTCCTTTTATGTCTTTGTGTTTCCCTCTCCCTCTGTCTCCTGTCTGTCTGTCTTGTATGTGATGTTTCACTGCAGGTCATGGCTGGCAGGTTTGGTCCGGCCTCCTCCTCTTCTGACTACACCTGCTCGCAATCACACAATCAAGACTCACCTGCTGCCGCAGTATTTAAGCATCAGCCTCCCACCCAGTATTTGTTGAATCCTCAGTTCATCTATGTGGTAACTGAGACTGAGACTCCTGAAGAAATCACTAAACAGTTGTGATTACTTTTTCCTGTCAGCTTACCTGCCGTACTGACTCTTGTTTTTAGTGCTTAGGTACCAAACCGTGGCCTGCTTCAGTCCATGCCCTCTCAGTCTGTGTCTCTTGAGTTAACTGGATTTGGACACTCTCCTGGCCTGTTCACTTCCAGTCACCTTTTCAGTTTTGTGGGGATCGTCTGGATTCATCTGTTGCACATTTTTGATGAAATCATTGACACCTGCTTCGCTTGAGTTAAACATTTGGGTCTGTTTCTACAAAAACCCAACAAAATTGAATACAACCATCTTTGACACATTTTCACTCACAAATCAGAAAAACAAACAGAAAAGAAGTTGTGAGAAATGGTGGGATGAAATCAAACAAACAGCGACCAAATACTGATTTTCTTCACATTATTTGCTGTAACAGCTCAGCACACATTTCTGAAACATGAATGTGTCTTTTATCTTAACCTGCAGTATTTCTATTAACTACATTTGACCAAAGAAAGATTCCATTGTTTACACACTGTGGCTATTAATGGAAAATCAGAGCACGCTGTCCTCTCTGATGATGTGATTCACCTCAGGCCGACTGAGAGCATGACGTGTCAAACTGTAAATCAGAGCATTTAAAACAAAAATGACAGAAAACTAAGGAGACATGCACATGTTCACAAGACAAAATAAATGGATTTTCTGGAACTTGGCTGGTGCAGTGTGTATCGCTCCTGTTTAGTCTTTGTGTGTGTGTTTGTGTGTGTAGTTAAGTGAGGGATTATTAATGTGTGTACATCTCTGCAAGCATGTGTTCATATTTATATCTTACAGAGATAAGACAATACAGCACGTCGTCCATAACTCTGTGTGTCTTATCAGTTGTGTACATCCTGCTCACCCTGTGGTCATGCTGACTTACATTTTCTTGTCTCTGTCAAATCATTTCCCATCATTCCATGCATCAAGCCATCTGCTGGGGGCATGTGCTCCTTAAGGTTACTTAAATGGCAGTTCTTTGTGAGAAAGTATACAATAGAAAGTGACAGGAAGTAAAGAAGCGACTGAGGTTGGAACCGGTGTCCCATTTGTGGTGTCCAGCTATGCTAGTGTGAGTGCTTGTGTGTGTATCTGTAAGTGTGTAGTGTAGAAAGACAGTCTTAAAATAAACCAGGAAGCAGACACAGATTTATATGGAAGACACGCCACAGTTTTACAGATGTACAGCAGTTATTATATTGTATAATGATAATGTAAAAAAAAAAAAAAAATCACTGTTACTTTATGTTGACTGTTGTTTATATGGTGAAACTTGATGCTTTACATGCAGTTATTGGTCATATATGTAAATAATCCATAACATGCACATCTTTTTCACTCAGAGATGATATATGTTTACAGTTACATTTGGAAACAGACTCATTAAAGTCCAGATTGAACCGCATTTCGAGAAAATCTAACTTCCATATTGTGTCCAATTTCCAAACCGGGTGACACAGGATAAGCAAGTGTTAGGACGACTTTGATTTGTTCATTGTGGTTTGCAGTTTGATGGCCATCACTAGGAGTCACCTCCTGTGCAGCTCGATGAGACATGTTGGGGGTTTTGTCAACAGGGCAGGAGACATTCTTGATGATGCAAACCAATTTGACGTTATGAAGCTTGTTGAGCTTGATAACGTCTCTTGCTCTCACACACTTGTTGCAGAAATTGAAGCCTCTGAGCCTCCTTCTGAAGTCGACTCGGCTCTGGCTCTTATTGTGCAGGGCCCCTGTGTTCCCAGCCCACTTTAGCCTGTCGTCCAGTTCACTCTGAGGTATCTATAAGAGTGAAGTGAATGCAGTCTAATACAACAGTTCTGTAGTAAATCCTTCCTTCATGAAGGTTATAATGTTCAGCTGTTGTTGAATGTTGTAGAGAGGTGCTGATTCAACTTTAAGACGGTTTTAGAGGATGTAGTTTGTGGTGTTGCTGAACTGTATTGCATTACACAGAGAAGTGTTCCTGTAGCCTTAATCATCTCAAAGAGGAGAAAGCTGGTTTCCTTAGTCATCATAAGGGATTGCAGAAGCTCAGATTTCTCAATCATGGACACCCTTGGTCACAGCAGTTCAGAGCAGAGAATCATAAAAGTAAAAATCATTAGTCTCAGCAGTGTATCCTTATATCCAAACAAATTAAATCCCAAACTGAGAAGAAAGCCAGGACCTGTTTAATAGAAGAAGGCAGCTTTCTACTGCTGTACTGAAACAAATAATGTGATTACATATTGACATGTTTCACATGAAATGGAACAACACGTTGGAGTTGGTGTTATTTAGTACAGCTTTTGTCTTGGTACATTTCTCAAAGTGAAGTTGTTTTCTACTTCTTCATTCCCAGCAGACTAATCTCTGCATCAGTGTGTGGTCCCACCCACAGGTAATTAGTCAGAGACAACAAACACCTTTTAAATGCCTAATTGTTGCCTCAGTCCATGTGGATACCTCTCATTTTACTGGATATCTTTAATGGTCATCCTCCAGATGTGCATACACACTTACAGCATACATGAATCAGTATTATTAGTAATAATATGAAGCTATTATTATTATAGATTCATTTGTAGAAGTCATCAACAAAATAACAGATACTTTAAAGTAATAAAGGAAAATAGATCAAAATCAGTGGGAATCTGCAGTTTTCCCTCCTTTTCCTATTATGTCGTTGTGTTTCCCTCTCCCTCTGTCTCCTGTCTGTCTGTCTGTCTTGTATGTGATGTTTCACTGCGGGTCATGGCTGGCAGGTTTGGTCCGGCCTCCTCCTCTCCTGAGCACACCTGCTCACAATCAGACAATCAAGACTCACCTGCTGCCACAGTATTTAAGCATCGGTCTTCCACCCAGTACTTGTTGAATTGTCAGTTCATCTATGTGGTAACGACTGAGACTCCTGAAGAAATCATTTTTGTGCTCAGGTACCAAACCGTGGCCTGCTTCAGTCCATGCCTTCTCGGTTTGTGTCTCTTGAGTTAACTGGATTTGGACACTCTCCTGGCCTGTTCACTCTCAGTCACCTTTTCAGTTTTGTGTGGATCATCTGGATTCATCTGTTGCACTTTGAAGCACTCATTAAAAACAGTTGACTTTCTACACTACTCCTGCCTCCCTTGTCTGAGTGTAGCATTTGTGTCTGTTTGTACGAGAAACCTAAGAGACAAAGCTGTCTTACTTTAACTCTTAGAAGCTATTCTCCCTGTAATTTTGACAATAAAAAGAGCTAAAAACGTTTTAGTTTAGGACAGAAATCCAGCTTTTGTCAATGATCCTTTTCATCTTTTCCTTTAGTACTGCAAGATTGTGCTTTGAAATCTGGAAGGTTTAATCTTTTACACGGATGATATTTTCATTTTATTCACCCAGTAAATCAGAAATATAATCCTGTCTACACATAGTTTTTCAGATGTTAAGATTGGATTAACCTGGTGCATGTCCCTCATTTACAGAAAAATGGCACTTTAATGACATCCTTCCTATAGACTTGGATGAGAAGGCTGTGTAACTCTAGTATGTCTTTACTGACTGTTTTTTAATTTATGATTCATTGTCACCTGAAGCTCAGGGTAGATTAAGTTACATGGGACTGAAATGATGTTAATTCTTTATCTTTTTTGTGTAAGACTCTGACTTCATTGGCTTTAGATTTCCATGGAAGAACTTGCCAGTGTACTATATCTCAAGTAGATGCCCTTTTGGTTGCAGGTGCAAAAATTAAACAAGGGAACAAGATAACTGGACTTGTTATCTCCTCTATGTGTCCTAAACAAATGTATTTTCAGGAATCCCTAAAAATCCATTTCCAATGACCAATATGTGAAGCAGAAGACACCAAAGTTCCACATTTAAATGCTGTTGCCTTTACCTCTCTGATTGCTAGAAGACTTTTGCACTGGAAAGGTTTTCAAGTGGAAAGATGAAAAGCTCCACTCAGTGGATACAAGATCTGATTGTGAAGTTAGAGAGGATCAGAGATATTCTAGAGCCATTCATCACCCATGTCAACAATCTTTGGTTGGATAACTCACTGTGGGCGTTATTCTGTTTGGATGATGCTGGGTGCAACAAAATACTCCTGACCACAATGGGATATATGTGAACAGACATTCATGTAAATATGTAATGTGCAGCATGAGATCAGACCATTGTTCTTCTGTCTTTAATTTCTGTATTTTTTACCCGTTGTCTCTCTTTGCTTTCCCAAGAACATCACAGCAGAGTTGAAGAGACTCTATTGACAGTGAGAAGAGGAGAGCCCTGTCATCCATATGATAAAGTGAAACTCAGTGTCATAAACAAAACACCCATTTATCTTTTGGTGTATACTGGCAAAAAAAAAAAAAAACCAGACATAAACAACTGTAATACTGAGGTATATCAAAGCAATCAAATACTGTCATAGAAGGCCATGTCGCTGCACCAAACCCAAGTCTTATACAGTACAGCACAAATTAGCATTTAGATAAAGTTTTACAACCAAGGGACATATTAAAGTTGATGTACGAGGCTTTTTGTTATCAGTATGCAGCAGGAAATGTGGTCCCTGCTCATCAGGAGAGACATACCAGTTGTTTTTACACTCACTGCACCGTATGTGTCTCATGTCGAGCGTCTGCATGAGGTTTTTGTTTTTGCAGCTTAAATGGATCTTTGTCCTGGTTAGTTCCGCTGAGATCAAGGTTTGCTTTTGGAAGGAAGACACATGCAGCACATGTAATCAGACAGAACAACAGTAAAAACATTTCAAGAGAGAAGGACAGCAGGGAGACAGCAACAAATGCAGCTGCGGGATTTCTCTCATCTTCACAAGTTACCTGAAAATCAAACATTTTGGACGAGTCATTTAAAATTTTTCTCCGAGCGGCTTAAGTGCACAGATTAGTTTGAACATCACAAATCAGTCTGGACAGTATAGTGGCACTAAAAGCAGTAAATGGTGATACAAGGTAAGTGATAATGAAATGATCTTTGCTGAGCAAGTTTTTGACAACCCTGCTCTCATTTCTACGTCACAGAAACACCAAGAAATAATCTTCCTCCGTCTCCTCTTTGAGTATGAAAGAGAACACGGGTTTTACCACATATTTGATGAACACGAAGGCGAAAGGGAGCAAGGCACGTAACTAACCAGAAACGAAGAGAGAGAGGCTCAGGGCGGAGCTGCAGAGGACCCTATATGATCCTTATTTGAAATGACATGACCACCACCACTGTCTGATAGGATTGATTTTCTCTATCTCATTTTATTTCTCCATCTGCTCTGGTGCTGCCCTCTCAGATATGTACACGCCAGTGCTACGGATCTATCTCTAACCTCAACAAGACCTAAATCGGCTTATGCTTTGAGCAATCTGTGCACCGCAGCTCACAATACTTTCCCTGTCTGTGTCAGACTCTTTGGTCACTCTCTCTCTCTCTCTCTCTCTCTCTCTCTCTCTCTCTCTCTCTCTCTCTCTCTAATTTCCATTGTTTCCATATTCAAATTCAAAGACAATTTACTGCCAGGACTAAAAACAATATGTTGCTAAAGCATTTGCTAAGAATATCCTGTATGAGCTGCAAATGTTGAAAATGCATATATCCAAAGGACTATCAAGTCGTGCTAAAAAGGGTCAGAAGACATTTTCTCACTTAGCTTTATTAACACAATGTTTTCATTTTAACAGGGTTTGAGGCCACTAATGATTCTCCCTCTGTCACGATGCAATGGAGGAAAACTTTCATTTGCAATGTTTGCAGTGTTGAAAAAAATGGCATTAAAGAGGTTCAGCATCGATGTCTCTTTTACAGGAATGGTGTCCACGTTGCTCTCCCACCAACTGAGAGGACTTTTCATGTGGACTGTTTCTCAAAAAAGTGCTACAGTTTCAATAGAAGCTGCTCACTATGATGTCTCTGGATTGATGGAATATGTTTTTTCTCTAATTTGGGGCATCCAACTTTTGAAATAAAAAAACATAATATTGCTCTCTCTTTCTCAAAATTAGAGTTTCCACTCTGCTTTATCAGATTTTTCAGTGATTTTGTTCTTTCTCTGAAAGGACTGAGGAAACTTACCACCATGACATGATCATTTCCATGGACAGATTGTGTCAGGTCCCTCATCCGAGTGACTGTGACACTGAAATGATACGGCACAGTGTGCGCTTAGAAACAGGGTCGTGAGCCTGGAACTGCATATCAAAGCAAATGTTTGCTCTTGCTGTGGGAGGATTTTACTGAAACACCAGGGGAGATTCAGTAGATTAGATAGAAGAGGGAGTTTAAGGACACAGACTTTGGTGTGAAATTCATGCTTCTTACCCCCAAGAAGGCCTGAGCAGCCCAAAAATTAGAACAGTCTCCACTTAAAAAGTGCTGCAGTGTGGTTGTGCTACAGAGAGAAACATGATGAGATAGAGACACAAGAGAGAAATGGGTACTGCTCTGCCTTCTACAGTAATTTTCATTAAGATGCCTTTCAAATTATCCATGAATTGCAATTATTATTAGATAATATATACATTTCCATTATGCTGGTATGCAAAGTGAACCCCTGATCTTGCTGATAAACTGCATGCTTACTCACAATTTACATACCAAACACACCGTGTCCTAATAATCATGCACTGGGCTCTTTTTGTAGCTACTTACTCACATATAAGAGGTGCTTTGCTTCCACAGGATGTGACTTTCAGCCAGATTATTACTAATTATGATAATTCAGATTTTCTACTTTTCTGTGTAGGACAGTCCACCCTGGGGCAGTGGCTGCACGGGATCTGCTCTATTGTCACAAAGACAGATGAGGATGAGTGTGGCCACGGAGCACATCGTGTTGTTCCTCTGATTAGGATGTTTGCTCACAGCAGCACACTTCCAACAAACGACTGCAAGCACAGCTATAACAATCAATGAATGCTCACGCTAAGTGAATTAATAGGCTTGCTTGCTAAAAACAGGATTTGCACTCGTTAGATGGCATTGATAAAATCCAGTGTTCCGTAGGCAGGCCTAATCCTTGATAATGCGTTCGTTGCTGAGAAGGCAGCACATCTGAGGGGTCTTAAAGCAAGACGTTGTTCTCTCTGTGTCTCCCTCTGCTCCTGACACACTCTTTTTCTCTCATTCCCTCATGAGTCTCTCTCTTTCCTCCCTTCCCCTTGACCATTTGTGCAAGCAGATAAGTCAGCTGTGCACTTGTCCATGTTGTGATGAATAATTTATTCATGTATATGATATTAAACCATGCGATGCTATAAGGAAAATTTACTTATGCATGATGTTACAGCTCTGAGCGAATGTTTTAGGTCTGCAGAAGCCTGCATTTACATCTTATTGCAATGTCTAGCCTACAACACAAAATTCAACTGAGTTTGATCTTTTTCTGGAAATGCTTACTAATTCTGATTTAAGATTAATTGAAACATATACATGTTCTCAAATGTATATATTTAATTCAAGTTAGTTTGTGGATGATACTGACGTCACCCTTGTTGGTGAACAAAATGATCTCGCTGCTTTAGGTTTAGGCATCAAAACGACTCGGCTAGGTTAAGGACGAGATCATAAGTTAAAATAAGAATGCCACCGTTAACAATGATTTGACTAAGTATGTTATGTAACTTAAAATGGGTGAATATTGACACACAACACGAACAGCAGTCTCCTGTGTTTGTTCCACCCGCACCTTCATCCAAACACACACTTTCTCACACTTTATATATCACCTGACTTTGCTCCCATCATAATTACTCTGGCCACTAGAGGTTGGTGCATAAGAATTAACGCAAATATGGGTCGTAATAACCTACTTTCGAAGTTGACCTCTGCGGTTGTTCTTCGGGTGAAGACGGGCTCCAAGAAGACTGAGATGGTGGAGACAAACACATACACACAGAGAGATAGAGAGAGAGAGACAGGGACAGAGTCAAACAGAGAGACGTGATTTAACGCCTGAGAGTCAGGAGGGTATGGATATCCATTTCACTTGTCACCAGACAGTCACACAGCTCTGGCCAATAAGAAACCAACGCATGCTAATTGGCAGTTAGGGAGCCTGTCAGTCATCTGGAAATGCCGCCTGAGCCTAATTTGCATAATTACCCATATAACCTGTGGGCCGGCATTGGATAACACTCAACGGCCAAAGCGGAGGTTGAGTTTTTGTTGTCACATTTGACTTCGGTGGAAAGAGATTGCTCTCCAATCCCAATTTCCCTGTTTAAAATATTCTCATCTTCTTGTGTCTCATTTGCATTTGTGTGTGTGTGTGTGTATGTGTGTGTGTGAGTTTGTGTCAAAGTGTATACACCCCAGTGACTAGTGGCTGGTAATTGAGAGGAGGTGGCTAATAACAATGCTGTCAGACAGGCCTGAGTGTACTCCATTATTAGTGCCTTGTTACACTGGCTAAATGCTGGGCAAAACACACACACCCTCGTACACATCCCATTCCAGGCTGTTGTTGTTGTAGAAGGTAGTAAGGGAGGGATGAAAGGATGGTGGAGGAAGCAGAGGAGAAAGTGAACAAACTGAGCGAGCAAATTGACTCTAGGCATGAAGTGTGTGTGTGTGTGAGTGTGTGTGTGGTTAAACACATCCTGCTGCGTGTGAGTGTGTGCACTTGCATATGTTTTTGAATTATGGGTCTGCTGTCGTCGGAGTGTGTGGCAGATGCCTGCAAATGCAAATGTGCCCTATGCTATTTTTTTGAGATCTGACAACTGCAACAAAAGCGTCCGCCCACATATCCCCCAATCTGCCTATCAAATAATGTCACCTCGTTCTTCCCTCATGACCCCCAAACTGCAAAATCGCTGTCACCTCCACCATAACAAATGTTTATTTAAACATGTAACAATGGCTAACTGCGATGGGTGCGCCCTCACAACATAAAGTAGAATGAACCAATTTAAAACTAAATGAGGGATGAGGCGGAGACGTAAGCGCATTCACAGCTGGTCACATGAGGATTTTTTTCTTTCAATCCAGTCAAATTAGCATTTAAAACCAGTACATGCACAAACACACACACACACACACACACTCACAGAGGGGGAGTATGAGATTTAAATTGTTTGTATGACCAGCATCTCCATGACAGTTTATATACGGTGGTGACGGTGGTGGTATAGTGGTGTCTGGCCTGCTCTTTCCTCATCACGCGTGGGCATGTGAACAAGTGAGTAAGAAGCAAATTGTACACAAAAGTGGTAAAAAAACTGTAGATATTCATAGTGCGTGCAGTTGTTCTTCCCTTTGTTCAGGCCCGGCCACATTCAGCGGGACTGATGTTTGGAGAGAGCTCTGTTGGAATTTTTGAATAGGAAAGTTTAATAAGTTTATCCTGCTGTGACATGGGCACCTCAAGTGTGGGGAGGCCGATTCAGATCTCAAGAGCAGCAGCAGAGACACACACACAAACAAAAGAAGAGCATGCCTCAAAAGACTTTTCTCTTATGCTCTCTGCTCTATTGTCCTCAGCTCTAGATGACACCAGTAGTTTATGATAGTTAGCACGATATCTCTTGGTTTATTTGCGCTTTCTTCCAGTTCTGCTGCTGTTACGTCTGTGGGCGCTCAGTGTGCTGTGACGACTAGCCTCAACCTCATTCCCATAATCCAGCTCACCACTGGTGACGAAGGTACACAACACCCAGGAAAACACACCAAATCAAAGGACGGGGCATGAACACTTTTGAGACTTTGCCGCAGTCACAGATGGCAGTGCTGACAAGTGCTGGGCCAAGACACCAGATTATATTATATGCTTATATCATATTTTTGTATGACAGCATTTCTCCTCAACTCCAACCTCAAAACTCTTCGAGTTGCTCAAAACACTTTTGGTTGTTTAGCAACCAGGTTTGGCTGACATGATGATGACATTACTCTTCCTCTGATGTCACAGGCTTCTTGTTGTCACAACCAGTGAGGAGCTGGAGCAGTGTTGATATTTCCAGCTGTGAACCAGCTCATTGTCAGAATGCTTTAATATTTGCTTCCAGCACTTGTTCCTTATTGGCTGAAAAACCCTGATAGACCTAAGAATAGATCGACACAGACTGCCACAGACTGTCTTCTATGTGGTGAACTTTGTTTTTGATTATTTTTTTCGCTGCATATTACAACTTTAAATATATGTATTGCCCAAAGCAGCCTGCAGCCTCTAAGATATTAATCCAGGTTACTGATTTGTCTTTGCCTGCTAAGGCTGTTCACCTATTGGCCCTGTGTCTATGCCAGTTTGTTTGGATGTGTGTTCATTTTTGTTACTGACTGTCTCTATACCAGCATGATTAACACCATCATGAACATAATGAATCCTTTTGCATGAAGTTTTGGCAGCAGTGGTGGATGGTAACAGCTGAAGAGACACTCACAACCAAACTCACCACCAAATCTATCTCTCTCTCTCTCTCTCTCTCTCTATATATATATATACACACAGTATAAATATATGTAAAATATGTAGACAGAAATATGACTACACCGAAGGCTTTGAACTACAGCCATTACAAGGGAACAAGTGATGTAATATACAAGTGACAGCAAGCTGGTCATAAATGTCCCAGGGGATATCACATCTCAAAGTAAAAGAGTCAGAGCTTTGTCTCATACATCACAGTCAGAGCCAATCTCATGCTCAGCACTGAAATAATAGCTTTCTTGAAAACAACTCATTTTTCTTTCCTTCCCCAGTAACTCAGCTTTTTTTTTCTTTTTTTCTTTTTTAAAAATTTGTCTCTGAAACTTGTTTGAGACTTTTAGTCTGTGTGTTTGTGTGTGTTTAGATCATGTCTGTAGCAGTGCTGTGTTGAACATTACCCACCACTGAAGTGGAAAATGAGTCACTTTGTACACACATGCAGCCCAGTACAAAGTGCATGATTTAGTCATTTTACGCATTGCTTTCTCTCTCCACCTTTTCCAGACAGACACAAACACAGACACATAGATACAAAGAAAAGTCCCTCCTCACTTTTCCTCTAGGCCTCCCTTTGTTGTTGTTGGCCTCCCCCCCTTCCCTCTCTCCTTTTTCTCCTGACACCCTCTCCTCAAAATATCCCTCCTCTATCCGTTGTGACAACTAATAATGATTATTTGTGACTCCACAACAATCAAAGATAAAGTTTATGAAAAAGACATCCTTGATAGTGTTCATTAGACTTAAGCTCTGCTAATCTGCTTCATGAGGACTGTCCTGATTGGTGCATGGGAGTATGTGACATCACCTTTTTCCAACTGAGCGCTACCCACTTCAAACCAGTGAGAGAAGCTCAGGCAACATCACAAACACAGAAATCTCTCATGTGAATTGAACTATTATTATTTACTTATTTTTTAAAAAGAGTGCCGGGATCAGACCACAGGATTTTGAGATGATTTTGTCGTGGCCGATTGTGAATGACAATGTGATGTTTCTTTGTTGCCCAAAGGTTAACCAGTCCTCAGGGATGCCACTGGGTCTAGCCTTTGTCTGGATGGCATTGGAGAGTGCTGGGACCAACAAGGACTATATCTGTTTTTTATATGGGGCATGTCTGTCAGCGATAACATTAAAAGCCTTCTCCAGTGCCACAGCAGGGTCAGTAATATCATGAATGTCAGAGTTTGACAAATCAAAAAAAAAAAAATAAATCAGAATATCAAAATTGTTGAAATTTCGTGGGGTGATAATTTGAGATTGAGTGTTTCTGACACAGGTGATGGGACAGTGATCGCTGATGTCAAAGGCAAAAAATGACTGAGAAAGTTTAATATTTGTTGTCTTCAATCTTAAGCCTGGATAGGCTCAATAGTGTCACCGTGGTTCGTTCTCTCAGACCTTAGAAAGCTTCATCGTTCCTCATTCCATCCTTACCCTGTTGTTCCATCCTTCCCAATTTTTCCTTATGGCGTTTAAGTGTGGGTTTCAGTACTTGTCTTATCCATATTTCAGCAGCACCAACTTGTCTAAATTATTAGCAGGCCATTACAGCCTCCTCCTGGAGCGGTTCAACCACCAGCCTCACTCTCAAACCCCTTCATCTCTCAGTTCTTATCGTTTTCTGTCCCAGTGGATTACTCCTGCTCTGTTACGCTCTCAATTTTATAGCTCTTGCCTTATTTTCATTGCTTTTTGTTCTTTTTTCCCCCTTTGCACTTTCAAGATAAAGCAGAAAGTCTGCAGTGGGATCAAGACTCAAATATCAGTAAATCCAATCTCATTGCTGAGGCAATATTAGCACATCAATACTTTATTACACACACAAGTTACACTAACAGACTGTTAGCTTGTAAATGTATGTACAGTTTCACACACAAAAACTACATAAAACATTACACAAAAGTACACGCATGCATATTTAAGTGTAAAATTTTCACTACAAGATTTTAGATTTATTTAGTATGTACAGAGTATCAACAATTGATAAATGGTTTATAACACGTTATATGGAAGTTGTAAGCAGATGTGAGACCATATATCAGTGTTAATGAATGCATGCAACTAAAACTCTTTAAAACATCTGCACCTGCTATTTAAACAATACATTCATGACTATATAATGATATATTTTATGACACAGTTGCATACACACACACACAAATATGTATATATACATATTTTATAGGAATATATTTCACGATATAGTCAACAAACTCAGTGACCTCTGCATCAGCACCTCCCTCTGCAACTGGACCCTGGACTTCCTAACCAACGGACCCCAGTCTTTTAGGTTAGACAACCACACCTCCACCACCCTGACCCTGTACACTGGTGTCCCACAAGGCTGTGTGCTGAGCCCTCTCCTCTACTACCTCTTTACCCATGACTGCGTGCATGTGCATGGCTCCAAATCCATCATCAAGTTCGCAGATGACACCACGGTGATAGGCTTGATCAACAACAACGATGAGTCAGCCTACAGGGATGAGATTCAGCAGCTGGTGATGTGGTGCGCCGACAACAACCTGGTTAGATGCTAAACTGCATTTTGTTGTCTCTGTGTTGCACTCTGACGATGACAATAAAGTTGAATCTAATCTAATCTAATAATGAAGCATTTTTGAAGTGTTTTTTTCTCTCCAGTGTGTTCACCCTTCTCCTCCACCCAGATTTCTCCTCCTCTTCTTGACCGTGGAGCTTTTCTCTTCTGTTGGGTCTGAAGCTTCCTCATCAGCCCTCTTTCTCTTCTTGAGGTGGTCGCGGGGTTGAGTTAGACCAGGCTCGTGTGTTGCTGTGCACTTCTAAAACAATGGATTATTGATTGTTCACCAGACTAAAAAAAACAATTTGTGTGTAGAGCAGCGTTCAGCAGATGATCACCCCTCTAACGTAATGCCTTTTCTGTAAGTAATGGAAAAAATCCTGCTTTCCAATATTGTGTCTTTTGGTTAATGGACTAAAGGACATTAGAGTGGATTTGTCAAATACACCACCACCACCAGATTAGAAATGTCTTTAGTTGCCAAAATCTGGAAACCAGTGTCTGTTGGCATGAAATCAAAATCATCACCTATGAGAGTGAAGACAGAGGCGACTAAAGCTCAACCCTCTAATTTCCCCTCAGCCTGCCATGCTCTAGTAGTGCCACTGTAATGGGGTTGTTACAAATTTCAAAGATTAAGCTTTTCAAGAAATAATACGTTTATTAAAGAAACTTTGGAGATGAAGCTGTAAAGCTGTGGACTCTTTATTTACCCAGACAGCTATAAGGTGAGTAAGCTGATATAATTGGATGTCAAGACACAAGCACAAACTGACATACACTGTCAGTAATACGAGCTACCATGTCTCTCCTGATGATGAAGGGGCCCCCCTTCCTGCTGTGTTCTTCTGTGTTCCTGGTGCCACATTTATCCACTATAATATCTCCTTCAACAGAGCTGAAACTTTATTTAAATGCTAATGCCTGTTTGACAGATTAGCAAATGCACACAGGTGTGGTACATTTTCCACTGTTTGACTGGGCTAACAGCAGGGATATTTGATTCAGTAGTGATTCACTCTGCTGCTCGGCTGTCTGTGACTTTGTTTGAATAAACTAATGTCAGATTTGTTGTGTGATGATCTATTGCTGCTTGTGGGCGCATTTTATTTAACCTATGCCACCTTTGAGAAGGTCAGGTTCAAATACAAAATTGCAAAAATCGAGTGTCTCAACAGCTTGTATTCAAGGCTATTATCTTCATAAAAGCACCTGGCTGCACCATCACTTAATTCTTCAAAGCCAAAACTGTGAGTCAGTGTTACAGCCAAATAACTCTGTATCATGAATAAATACAGAATTAATTTCTGAATAAATGAGGAATCTCTCTCTTCAGGTTGAGACAAATGATGCGGACATGTAAGTGTACTTTAGGCAATCCTAATGCTCGCTCTAAGAGTGAAGTAACTGTTGAGCAAGTTTGGGGAATATAAATGTAGCATTGAAAGCCGATGACAAATAAAGAGTGTTTGATGTCTCCTTGTGATTGAAGTATTCACTTCTAAGGCAGTTTAAGAGTCTTGAAAGATCCATAAAGCTCACCTCAACCATTTAAAACATTATGAAATTGTGATGAAATTGTTATTTCCACTTTATTGGCCATAATCTGGATCATCCCACATTATCCTACACTTAGCAGGAGATTTTCATGTCTTTAAACCAGGATCCATCAAAGGCCTCCAGCCGCCAAGGCGGGGCAGGCTAGGCCAGGAGAGGAGGGCAGAGGAGAGCGGAGTGAAAACAGCAGTTCACTGGCAGTTAGCAGGAGCATCACCGTTCCTCTATCAGTGCCTTCATTTGGTGATGTGTGCTGCTTATGTTCATGTATGTAGTCCTCGTAGACAGTTGCATCCTGTTTACTGTTTTACTTGAGCTATCCTGATCTGCCTAAGTTAGGTTTAGTGATGTCTCAAGACCCTAAATTCAAGTCACTTGGTAAGATTCCTAATTTGCTCCTGTTATAGTTACTGTGGCCTCGAGAGGTTGCCGCCGAACAATGTGGGTTGTAATAAGCTGCTTGCACAATCAACCTGTACGCCCGTGTTTTTGGGAGGACAGTCTGGATTTATTAGGGTTTGTAATTAGGTTAATGAAATATTACCTGATATGTGGATCCATTTAAGACCATGTGATTAAGGCAAATCTGTCATCAATAATGTAGGGCAGTTACAAATGTGGTATTTTGTAGGTGAAGAGCTTTATGGGATAATGGTCTTGTTGATGACTTCTGCTGGTAGGTCAGGCTGTCTGTGCAGAGGAGAGTCAGTTGTAGCATAGCATGATCCTCTGGAGGCATTACCCCCTCCCTGTGAAGCCTCGCCTTCGCTGCTCACTCAACTCCATGTTGCATATTCCTTGCAGAAACCCTGTAATTAGAGCAAACCCCATGCAACTTCACTAGCCTTTTGTTGACATCATCATGCCTTTAAATAACAAAATGAGACAGTAGTTCAAGTTGGGATACCACCAACCTTCACATCTGTTGTTTTCACTGCAGCACCCACAACTTTCTGCATGTAAATTATTAATGCAGAATAGTTAGAAATAAGAGATCTTGTTGTTTTGCACAAGCAATAAAAACAATTTACAAAAAAATGACCAGACTACAATGTTGCTGACATGAAAAAAGTGGGACGTAAACATCAGACATAACATGTCTCGACAAAGGAAGGGGCTTGAGATATGATGTAAAGAGCGTCTTTAGACTGACATGTATAAAAGATACATTAAAGCTCCAGTGGCTCTCCTTACCCTGGGAGTGCAGACAGTGTTGTTTTGGTTCAGTTGACACCTATCATATATTTATTACTTTATTTCTTTTGAAGTCTGAAGAATTCTAGCTGCTCCGGATGAGTCCCCTCTGTAGTTGTCTTCAAAGTAAAGACCTGTGACGGCCAATCCTCTCTGTCTTACACCATATTTATCCAATTTCTTTCTCTCCCTCTCCAGCTCACACACTAAAGCCAGGATACACTTTGTTTTTCAGCTGTCAAAAGAAAGATGGTGTGTGTGTGTGTGTGTGTGTGTGTGTAAATGAACGGCTTATACCTTTCATTTCTTCAGTGTCCTCCCTCTCGCGCTCTTCTCCTCTCCATCTCTTACTGACTTCGCTCATATGGAGGATGGTATGGCATCATTATCCAGAGGGAGGCAGCCATCCAGTCAGAGAAATCAACAATTAGGAGCCAATAAAGTGGAAAAGCATATTTCTGTATGCTAATGAGGTTTCCAGAAACCACAGTAGATGCTGATTAGGCTGTGTTTCCCCCCAAATATTACTATTATTTATTCCATTTCTAAACCCCCCATTTATTCATTCCTTCATAGCATTTTATCAGGGCCACAACACGGGGCTAGCGCCTTTGGTGGGCTTTTGAAAAAAATGACAGACGAGGAAAGAAAGCTAATTTGATTCATGAGTAGATTTAATGGAAGAAACAGTGAAGCGTGACAACATCTATAATGTACCCCCAGCGACTGCTCTCCATACATTCTCCCCAGCTGTCACAGGCAGTCAGCGGCAAGCACAGACGATACTATGCTTTTCAAGCTGAAAGAAGCAGCGAGCACAGGCACTAAAGCAGCACGACTTGTGCAGAGAAACCCAACCTCTGCCTGCCTCCAACGCACTCATCCTGATCAAACACACGAAGGCATAGAGTAGGTTCACAATTAGCATCCACTCATCTGCGCAGCCTCTCTCTTCCCACTACCTGCTTTCTTGTTTGTCAAAAGCAATTTAAAGCCAGCTGTCAATTAATATTCTATAATTAGTATCTGAAGACACTTGCAGAAAAGAAGTATTTCAAGGCCATCTGTTTGTCAATAACTTTGATGTTTTTCAGTGTGTTTTCAGTTTATAAAGCCTGCAGAGCCACGATCTTTATTAGGTTTTGTGTATTTGTGCTGTTTGTGCGTCCCACCAGAGTAAAATGACATTAGAAGCCATTTAATACAGCTCCCCAGTGCCAACAGACATCCAAGAATAATCTCACATTTTGTCATAATGATGTGATTTGCATTGCAAAGCATCTGTCAGAGGCCTCTGCTGAATGTGCCAGGAACCTCATCACCTCCACCGTAAGCAAAATCCACTGAGTTCCTGACGAACAAATAACTTATAACAAGTACTGAGGAATTCAGATCTGCTTCTTGCTATTTTAAGCAAAAACGAGCATGTTTCTTCTTTAGTTTCCATTCCTTGTCATAAATATATTTGAGTAATATTTTGAACACTTAAATTTTTGGAATGTTTATCTTGCCAACCACCCAAAGTGGGCACATCTCTTGCAGGAGTAGTGCAAGGTAAGCAAGATAAATGGAACACTTGTTATTTCTAATTAGTCAAAACTTATTCAACTGCATTTCTGCTTGTGCTTTGCAGAACTGTCTTTTATGAAATGCTGTTTCAGGGAGAGCTTATTCATCTGGAGGCTCATTACACTACAGTAATTCCACAATGCAGAGTGCTTTGCTTTGTGTCTGAAGGGATATTGCTTACTATTCATAAAACCACACCTTCAGTGAGATAGCCCAAGACGACCTGAAAGACAAAGGAGCCAATAAACCTGTGGAAACAGATCCAATCTGATACAGGAGGGAGAGGGAGCAACTAAATTAGGAGGCTCTCGTTCTTCTGTTATTGCAGCACGGGTATCTCATCTCTGGGAGTAAAGAGTGCCTTTGAATCTCATGCAAGCCAGGAAGACAATGGATCAGAGGTGGTGAGATTGGAAGGAGTGTGGCGAAGGTACCCTTCCTCAATGCACCTGTATGGATACTCAGATATTGTCTACAGGAGAAAATGATAATGCAAAAGGAAGGGGCTGATAATGAGAAAAGGAGCGAGGTGAAGAAAGAAGAAAAGAGAGAGAAAAAAGTGAGAGAGGGGTGTCCCTGGAAGGGGGTGCGCACGAGATGCTCAGTGTGCATGGCGCTGCTGTGTCTGCATTATTTAAAAGCTCTCATTAACCTGAGCCTGAAACAGGCTAAATCAATAGTCAGCGCATAGACACAAAGCATTTCAGGGCGCTATAACTGCTCCCTGTGCAGACTTCAGGATCAAGGTGAGATATAACTGCAAAGACGGGTTAAATTCATTCAGAAGAGATAACAAACTGCTGTGTGTAGGTCAGGGATCACCTGTCTTGCATCGATTTGGCCTGAGACCAGATGTGTTAAATAGAACATTGATCTGACTCTGTGAGTTTGTGTGATGTAGCACGTCCCCTGATCATTGACGGTCCAGAGGGAGCTTTGTTTGTGTTGGGAAAGTCACCTCAAAGAAGAATTCTGCCTCATGGGTGAATTGTAAATACAGTTTTAATCCAAATATTTTCCAGCAGATCAGTTTCAGTTTCAGTTTCAGACTTTCTCATTGGTCTGAGATAAATTAGCCACATTTTATTCATTTAATTTGCATCTTCAGTTTGAACTCAGTAACCAACACCTCTGCAGTGCAATCCAATGAGTTTATCATAGACATTCATTTAGATTGCACAAAATATACACTACTGGAGTTTGGCCTGGTTGCTGATGTAATGAGGGCTGCTGAAACTTAGCCACCATACAATACATGTCATTTTCTTTTTCTTGATATGTACAAACATGATGGATAAAAGATGGCTGCTGAAGCTACTCAGAAAAGAAAGAAAATTTGCAAAGGAAATTAAGAAAGAAAAGCAGGAGGACTTCAGGATAGAATAAAGGACAGGATGGATTTACGGGCAGAAGGAGATGTTGAAGCCAACAGCACAAAGTGTCGGCTTAAATGGACCGTGAGGGGGCAACTTCTGGCTCCTGGAGGATTTTCTTCAGGTCATCAAGCATCGCATCGTGGAGACGCAGATGTAACTATGGCTACAGCTACAGCCACAGACCCACCCAGACACACAGACGCAGCCTAAACCTTTCTCTGCTCTTACGGGACTCATTCTAAACCCAAAGTCCAGTCTTCATCTGGTCCCGCCTGTCCTCTCCTACTTCTGCCTGCATTACCAGAGTAGCAGAATTCCTAAACAAATCCTCGGCATTGCCATTACCATGACTGCACTGTCTGACTTGTGCCTCCATTAACATTAGCACAAAAGATCTAATCATTAATGGAAAACTGTGCAGCAGCCTGCTTATACTCCCTCTAAACCAGACTATCTCTGACCTGATATATTTTCTGCTTCACTATTTGATTGCATCTGGCTGTTCACTCGCATTTGTACAAAAATATAAAAAGATAAATCAGGGACACCTTGTGCTTCAGATAAAGCATCATCTCTTAAGTGTCCTGTCACCTGTTCTGGCTTGGCACTGCTTTGCCCTTTAGATGCCCAGACATCACAGGTTGTGCGTGTAGTGCAGACCACCTGCGACCAAATCCAACTCCTGGTTTGTTTTACACCTAAAAAAAATAAATAAAACAAAACAAAAAAAAAAAACCCAGCTACAGCAGAAGTAGCCTGCTAGACTCCACCCACTGGTTATGATGACCGTAGCATTATAAGGATTCATCTAGAATCTCTGATAATATTGAAAGGAAGAAAGAGAAGAGGAAGGAATAAAGGACATTGTAAGAATAAGGGAGGAGAAGAAGGAGAGAGAGAGGAGGAGGAAGAAGGAAAAGAACAACACCAAGAATATGCAACAGAACACACAATGGCATTAATAGTGCTCAAAAGGCTTTGGAAATGTTCTGTGATTTCAGGTGAGTCTGATGTGATATCAGGCCTCACTGATGCATCTACCTGCAAAAAGCTACCTCTCAGAGATGCTCCTCCTTGACCTCTTTGAGGGAAAGGACAAACTACAGATCTTCCCTCAGTATTGCCAGCCAGGCCCGGCATTTGGCAGCTCTCAAAGAGAAGACAGCCTAAAGCATAGATTACATCCTTTTCATCTGTTTCCAAAGTTTAATATTTGTATAAAAACCTTATCGGGCTGAATAAAGTGAGAGATTTTAAGGTATCAGCAGAGACTCCCGACTCTGGTTTATGTAACTGATCCTCAGACTGCAGCAACACTTTTAATGCTGTGCACAGCATATTAAAAAGACTCCCAAAAAGAACCTGATTGTGTCTAATATGACGGGGTTAAAAGTGCATTTATTTAAGCATTATTCAAGCGTTTGTTCCATCTTAGCAGGCATGCCAAACTCAAATGCTCTCCAAGGTGCAGGTTAAACCTCCCTTCAAAAAAACTGTCAGCTTAATGGCCTCTGCCTTACGCTGATAACTGCCAAGGTGTCTCCTGCTTTTTGGAAGTAGGTGGATAAAGGTGCTAAAGCCTTTGTGCAAAGGCACCGTGAAACATAGCCCAGTGTCTTTTTATTTCTCCCTTTGAAGTGAATTGACATTCAGCTCAGGATTTTGTTTGAAATTGCACCCTGCCTCCCAGCGCCTCTGTTTTCCTTCTCTAAACTTCAGCACATTACATAAAGTTGGAGCGGCGCTCTTGTCCTTGAGTGTAACTTACAGGTTGTTTGTTTGCTTTTTGTGTTCTGTCTGAGTTCCTTCACAAGTCGATTGAGGGCGTCAGTCATAGAGGGAGCAGCAGATGGAGGAGGACACGCTGGCAGGTTGAATGGTGGGAGCCAACGAGTCTGTCACACTCCATCTCACTTATGAAAATGGGAGTAGATGGGCGCAACTCTCAGTGCAAAGTGCAGGGAAGAGGTGGACGTGTGATGGGAATGCCAGAGCACCATGTCACTGCTGATGACAGTCAATTTTTCTGAGACAAGGGGTTTTGAGAGATGCACTCCAATGCAGGCAGCTGTGCTGATGGTATTAATAAGGGGGCACTTACCTGGTTTTCATGGACACACTGAACAACAGGCATGTCCCACCTATTATATACCAAGCAACAGTAGCCATTCACCCGCCTGTTGACTGTTCTCAGCTGAAAACTCAAAAGCATTTGCGGTTTGCTTAAATACCTTAAACAAGCTGTGCTTATGTTTTTCTCACAACTGACTGTGTAGTGAAGACTTTGAAGGAATTTAATGAAAGCTATTAACTTTCACTATCCTATGAGACATCCGTGTGAAAGTTGGTCAGAATTACCATTTGAGTTGGTCAGAATGGTCAAAAATATGTTTTGAGTGGTCGCAGTGAACTTTGACCTTTGACCACTTAATTCTAATCTGTTCATCTTTGAGTCCAAGTGGACACGTTCCAAATATAAGGAAATTCCCTCAAGGCACTTCTGAGACATTGTGTTGACAGGAACGGACGCATGGACAACCCAAAGACATAATGCCTCCATCCACAGCTGTCGCCTGCACGGAGGCATCAAAACTTAAAGAAATAAAGTCCCTACAAGGAGGTTTGTGCAAATGGTGTGTATAAAAAATGTGCATTTGACACAGGACACAACATCTCATCTTCTACATATTAAAGTTAGCTTCATTTAAACATGAAGACAATCTTTTCCTGTTTTGCAATCAAGTGCTTTTAACCATAATGCATTTGCCATGCACAGGCATTGTAGAGATAACGCTTTATTTTAAGTCCCCCTATTCAGAATTCATACTTATTTTACAGTATAAGTGTCATTTCAACTGATTCTGTCAATGCACAGTAAAACACTGTTTTATTATTTTATTTCTTAATTACTATATTGCCATGCAGATTTTCTTTTGAATGAGTCACTACAAAACATAATGTACCTGATTTTCATACTGTGTGAGAGACACCATGTGTTCTTTATTCATTTATTTGGTGAGAAAATTCTGGTCTTGTTGTGAAAGCCCTTTGGTTATTACCAGTTCCCCTGGCACTGAAGTCCCTGAGGAACTGGCCTTCCTTGCTTCCTTTGAGTACGTCCTTTGATACACATGGGCTCACCATGGCTGCTGCTTTTCACCTGACAGGGTGGGGTTTCATTGAGACTGTAATGTGTGCAAATACCTTCAGTATCTTCTGCAGATTCCCCTGGAGTGTTAGTTGGAGCAGTCGGCAAAACTGAGGTACAGCTACCAGCTGAATCTGGTGGTGGGCAAGTTTACTCCTGTTACACAACCAGAGCTTTATCTATGTACTGCAGGATGCCGTTTGACATGACAAGATTTATTATACTATCGTATCCGGTTGGTAACATATATATCCCATTCTTATTCATTATCATACATATTCATATTCAAGACAGACTAGATGTTGTTGTACCACTTTGGAAACATTGCAAATATTAGACACTAAGAGATGAATGATTTTACATCTCTTGATTTCTCTGATACGTTTTTCTCCTGTCGGCAATACCAAACTCTGGCAGACCTCCAGCTTACATTGAATTCAGCAGCAGGGTTATTTAAAAAGACAAAGTGTCAGATCATCACAACACACTGTATCCATCTCGGTACTGCTTGTGTGTTTGTTTTACAATTGTTTGTATCACTTTGGTGATTGTATTTTTGGGGCTCAGCTGGCTCAGGCTCCTACGTACATCTTTGATATCTGGTCTTTTAACCGTTTATGAGCTGACAACATCCTGAAATGTCCTGGCAGGGCACTTCTGGCCATGGCTAAGTCCAGGATCAAGACCAAAAATGATGAGGCCTTTGCCATCTGCGCCCCTGAACATAATGTTGTGTGTAAAAAAGATACTGTATGATTGTTAATATATTTAAAGCCTCTCAGAAAACATTTTTAGAGTTATTCATATGAAATTTTACTGAGTTACTCTGAGTGCATTTGCAATTGTTTTAACCTTAATGTGAATTTGCACATGCAGTGAATATTGATGGGCCATGGCCCTGACATTTATGCATGCAGTATATCTAGTTCTTTACTTTTATGGTGATGTAGGCATCAGTTAATTTTACAGATAAAGTCACTGTAAATGAGTGAATGAAACAAATCCAAACTGCACATTTTACAATATTTCTCAGGTTTTTGAAATCGTTCCTCTCTGGAGTAATATACCATGCAGAAAGCATGAGCAGTTTAAATAGATTTTTACCTGTTTGAATGTAGTAATGTATATAGTGAGTTAATCATTGCTAGCCTGAAGCCTGAAGTGAAAATTGTGATAATTCGTTATCATGAGCTCAACTTGTGGGTGTCAGGATCTGCGGTGATGACTAGTCTAATTATAGAAAGCCTGGGAGCCTCCTGTGGAGAATCATGTGTTTTTCTGGTTGCTCAGTGTTGAGCAAAAATCTGACCAACAGATGGTCCTGTCATGGACATTATTTGAATAGGGTAAAATGGAGATCAGACAAATGAGTGAGAGTGGTCTTAGTTTACCCTAGAAGAAATACCCTGGGTGTAATAGCAGAATTGAACCAGCAGGGAGCACACTTTTCATACCATCTCAGTAGAGATGGGCAAGGAAACGGCTGTTTTTCTACACATTACTACACTGCACTGCATTAGCATTAAGTGTATGCTGCTGAATAGTTGAGTGCTGCACATCACCAACATTCAATGAAATCTACTGGATGCATAATTTGCTATATGACAATCCAAGGACAAGTACAGCCTATGTTAATAATAAACAGCATTCATTTTAGTAACGATTACTCCCATCTCTGCATCGCATGAGTTACCTGACAACATAAAATCATAATTTTTAAAAAGGTGAGCATCAGATTAAGTCACTCTGAGTAAACCAATGTCAAAAACACTTATCTAAACAACTAAGTGGGCATATTTTAGTGTTTCAGAGGTTTTGATTATTCTGTTTCATGCCCAGAAATGATGACACGAGAAACATCAAGAGAGCCATTAAATCGATGAATTATTTAACAGTAGAATGAATAAACATGAGTGTGAACATAACTCCTAGGTAATATGAAAATCTAATTCTCCCTCCCTCTCCCTCCCTCTCTCGTTTCGCCTCTAGCCTCCTCTCCACGCGTGCGTAATTAGTCCATATTGTAGCAGTCTGGTAAAACACACAGCTTACACATATGCACCCTCACGGGCACATGAACTAATTTTATGTTTTAAAGTGAGCCTACTCTTTAGCTCTCTCTGTTTGTTATTATAATAATGATGATGATTAGAACTGTAATAGTGGTGGTTGTAGTTCCTTGTTATAATTTGTAAGTTGTTGAAATTCCTTAACCTTCCCTTTGTTAGTTGAATGAAATACTTCTGACACATATTTTTTTTTTTCTGCACGCCGAAAACAATTTGTAGATGTGGGTCTGGCAAGATCCCAAATCTCGGTTGAAAGATGAGAACAACTTCGAAGGTGGGCAGGCCAGGGCAGGTATAGGAGTTTATAGGGAGAGGGAGACGCTTTTGCTGCAAACGGCTTCTCCAAACCTTCGCTCACAGGTCCGACGCCAGGAGTTCGGCATTGCGGCCCGGTCTACTGTCCGCTTGTTCTTGGAAACAGCGTCAGGGAGCAGCTGAGAGAGGCTTAACATTTCAAACGTCTGGCGGTAGACTGCAAAGTTTCCACCCTGAAAACACCGTCATGTAGCAGCAGCGGCAGTCTGAAGCCGGACACCACTCCT
The DNA here is from genome assembly GCF_051107435.1 of Chaetodon auriga. NCBI lineage: Eukaryota > Metazoa > Chordata > Actinopteri > Chaetodontiformes > Chaetodontidae > Chaetodon > Chaetodon auriga. Next base: position 10,506,257 of record NC_135076.1, on the reverse strand, counting down.
GGTTTGCTGTAAAGCTGTGGCGCACAGCCTCTCTGTACCCGGGATCAGACTCTTAATGCTTCGTTTTAGTTTCTGTCTGATGGAAGATGATTTATTTCAATGTGGAGAACCTGTTGCAGTCTATGTGCGTTATGTTGCAGGTGCAGCAGTGTTGGAACTCGATTTCTTAATTATATTTCTGTTTCAAACGCGTGCGTAAAACAACACCACCCCTGTGAGTTATTAGCTTTCCTGATTTTTTGATGGGAACTTTTTTATTAGACAATGAACTACAATGTTTAGACTAATTCTACTTTAATAAGTAACTAGAATAATTACCTCTGATTATTAGTATTTTGAGTTAAAATCCTTTTTAATCTTATGCGTAAAAGTCTGCGTACATCACGGATTAAAAGTGGGATTCCGGCGCTCTTAGTCATAGATGTCCTCTCAGCTGGAAGAAGGCCTGCAGCTGGAGACCACAGCAAAACTTGACGTATTAAAATCCGAACAAGTTGTTGACGTGACAAATCCTGACGGATGCGCTGGGCAGCGCGGCTGCCGCCGGGACGGAGGGGAGAAAGTGTCCCTGCCTCCGGAGCGCCATCCGCAGAAACCACGCAAGATGACCCGGAGCCCCAAATGCGCCCGCTGTCGGAACCATGGCGTCGTGTCGTGTTTGAAAGGCCACAAACGCTTATGCCGCTGGAGGGACTGTCGCTGTGCCTGTTGTCTGCTGGTGGTGGAACGGCAGCGGGTCATGGCAGCGCAGGTCGCACTGAGGCGGCAGCAAGCTGCGGAGGTGAGGGGCGCACAAGGCCAGGTCAGTGATGGAGAAATGATGGAGAATAAGCAGATGGGCAAACCATGACCTCCAGTAGATGATTATCAGCAGGCGAATCATTGTTAACAGACAAAGCACAAAGGACAATTTTAAAATGCGGGGTAAATGTGGGTCCAGGGGAAATAAATTAAATATAAGCACTGAAAGTGCAATGACTCACTTGTGATGGGAGACTGAAGGTCAGACTTTCTTTTCATTTAACACCACATTATTTTCTTGAGCTGTTCATGCAGTATAATTTTCTGAAGAGAAATCTTTAACCATTTTACACTTTACAGAAGTGCTTAGAAATACAGCCGGGAGACTGAATTCGAACAATTACTGCTATCATCAATATTTTCAAAATATTGAAGTCTGACCCTCTCATGGCCCATGGCAGTATGTACAGACATCTCAATATAGGTGCAGAGCTATTGGCTGAAGAACAGAGTGTTTATTGGTTTGTTTATATGTTTTTCAACATTTAAAAGTTAGATCAGAGTTTGACCATTTGAATAAAGTTTTATCAGTTACTTTGCCGTTATTATGTGTTATTATGATTGGAGTGAGCTGTCCAATAACTTTGTTAAACTTCATTTAATCTGGAAGTGTCCTTGAGATCAAAAAGTCCACACACACACACACACACACACACACACACACACACACACACACGCACACACAATTCAAAGCAGTCATCAGACACACTAATTATGAATTAATTAATAATCAAAACATTCACAAGCAGAGGTCTGGATTTACAACTGAAGGCAAAATGTGAACTTCTTAATTATAACATCAGTGTAACAATACACAACCTAAACGAGCTTGTATAGACCAGAAGAAGGCATTTAAATGCTCCTCGACAAAATGACTTATATTTATATCTAGAAGCTATATTCCCAAGCCGCCCTTGAGTGTCAACAAGGTAAATGGCCAAATAGCTCTCTTTTCAGCCTAAATCTTAGAATCACAAGGAGCTCTACTTGCCTCTTATATAATGTATTAATTCCATTTAATTACCCTTGAGGCATGGTCTCAGTGTAATATGATTATGTCCAAATGTCTAATTCCTGTTTCCATGTTTCTCCCAGGGTAAGAGGGGGGTCAGGTGTGCAGCCCCGTTGAGGAGGACAGCGTATCAGCGTTATACCAGAGCAGCAGAGCCGAGCATTCTGGCTAAGAGCATCCTGCAGGGTATATTTTAATTAACATCTCCTCTCTCATTAACGTCATCTCTCCTAGACTGTGATAGAAAATGCTGTTTTCTTTCCAGTGGATCAGACGAAACCCTTATAGCCAACCTGAATATTTTGTTTAATTGCTTTTAATACACCAAGTTCATCAAAATTAATTCAAGATCACAAATTGATCAACTTGGTTCATCACTTGTTAGAGGAGGAAGTGATTCACTGCTTGCTGACCTTTCAAGTTAAATTCTTTTTACTTGCTCAAGGTGAGATGGGGTTGGTGCAAAAACATTTTTAAGTCACATGTAACCTCTTTCGGAGCAGAAGTGTAGTCAAATTCACTTCCACAAAGACAACAATAATCAGATCAGAGAGAGATTTACCTTCATATTAACCTGTCCATGTCTAACCTAACCCTTATCCTAAGTCTAATTCTAGCATGTGTCAACCCAAAATCAATGGTTGACTTTTTGGGGATCAGCATTTTGTCCATTTATAGGCTGCTGGGGACATGGGGTCCCTATAACTGAATAAACAGACATTTGCTCCCACAAGTAGACACACAAACCTTCACACGAGTGCATGCTCTTTATGTTATATGCTCACATCGGAACTGCAACTGCATTTTCAAGGCCTGTTTGAGTCCTTGGATGGCATTACCCAGCATTACTCACACTTAATTTATCTAAACAAACATGATCAGTGTGGCTTCACTATTTCACACAATAGGCCATTACTGTAATACATAGTGTGTTTTAATACCTGCTGGCTTGCAGTCAAATCCTGCTGCAGGCTTTGTCTTCTTTATAGCCCTCTCAGCCTCTCTGAGCTCTCAGTAAAGCAAAAATGACACAGCTAACCAACTGCATAATTAAAATAATAAAGAACAAAGTACTCAAACATAAACACAACAATTAATTGGTTGGAACAACTTCATTATCCGTAACTGAATTAAATATATGAACACATAACAGCAGCATGTGGCTTTTTCTCCCTGTGCAGGGCTCAAACCGGTGGTGCCGCCGGAGGACGACGCCTCCTGCTGGTCAAAGCAGACACAGCGTGACCAAACACACTTGACTTGTCCCTCCATCAGCGCCCGGATGAGGAAGAGGAGAGCCTTCGCGGACAAGGAGCTGGAGAATGTGATGCTGGAGCGGGAGCTGAGACAGAGAGAGCTGCAGAGCGACCTTTCCTTCTCCTCCCCTGCCCTCGTCTCCGTGCTTCACCCTCCACCCCTGCCTGTCTCCCCTAGCCTCCACTGTTGTCTTCTCAACAAGGACCCCACCGCTACAGGGGCGACCAGTTGTGTGCCTGTGTATAAATATAAGCCTCTGTATGAGTGTGACTTCCAGTTCTATCAGTTCTTCCACCTAAAGAGCAGGTCCTCTACAGAAGATGATTTTAATGACTTTGTGTGCCAGAGCTCAGAGCAAACCAGGGAGGAAGAGGAGGTGCAGAATAGCTGGAAAGGCTGTGAGAGGAGGGACCGACCAGAACCAATACCTCCTCCATCACAACAAAGACTCATACATCATGGCAGCTCCTTGTCAGGTCTAGACCTTGTCAAATCCCCCTCAGAACCGACAGAAATAATGGACTCGAATGGCTCTTCAACCTTCACACGCTCTATTTCTGGATCAGATCAGCGTATCCTGGGCGGGCCAGACATCAGTGCACCCAGCAGGACTTCTGATTCCAGACCTCTGACAGCTAAGGGCTGGTGTGCAGACACTCCTGACGACCAGGCAGGTGCTCATGTCGACTCTGGCAAGAGCCCTCATGGCAGCTCAGCCAGGACTGCTGCTGTGAGGCCATTACCTTTCTCTGTAGAGGCTCTGCTGAGGGCCTGACAGGCAAATGGAAAGCCGTGTAGTGCACTTTGTTTATGTGCAGAGTAAGAACTGATGTAGAGTGGATAAATATAAAAATAGCTATGCGTATTAGAGGCTTTGAAACACTTTTCTTGACAAGGTCTGGTTGCTATTAAGTGGGAAAGGTGAAATAATTATGAAAAGAGCATTGCAGTCTTTGTATTTTTTCTTATTTCTCATGAAAACGTATTCAGCTATATTTTAACTATAATTAAAAAAATCTAACAATCAAACACATATATATGTACTTTATTACTATATTTTCATTTTTATATCTCTACATTGAGCATATTTTGTACAAATACACACTTTTTAAAAATGCAATTCATTTTTTAATACTCTGTCAGCAACGTGGTGAGAATATACTGAACCTCCAACTTTGACCTTCTCACATCAGTCTTCTTTTATTATCTTTTCCTGCAGAAGAAATATACAGTACTTCCATAAAACAAAATTGATGAAAAAGTCAAGCAATGTTTGAACTTGTGCCCATTTCTTACTTTATGCTTTGATTTTTAAATCAAAGTGCAGTTGTGACTGGCTGATCCCCGCGCTGCTCTCGGGCATTGTGGTGTCAAAACAAGCCAGGTGCTGCTCAGAAATCTCTCTTTAATCATATGAAAACTAACAGGAAAGGAGGAACATAGGGTGAAGCAGGTGGTGACAGCTAAAGGAGCAAAGATTTTCCAAAAGTGTTTTTGTAATAGCACAGAGAGGCATGACAGCAGAAAAGACATATAACTGTGATATGTCTGCACCTGCCATCTCCCTTTATTCAAGGCAGACACGTATTCATTATTTACTGGTATTTCATAAGCTCTATTGTTCTCCAAAGACATTCTGTCAGACTGTAGTCTGTCATTATCCTTAAACTTACTGATCATATGGCACACTGCTTAATATTTCATAGAATATGATTTCATCACACCAACAGAATGAGGGAAGATGAGAAACACTCCACAGAGGGTGAATGGGAGGGTACCAGTGTTGCCTAGGCGACATTGTTCTTTATTGTATGCTGAGCCCGACGCTGGCCCGAGTTTGTTTGAACACGCGTTTGATCTATATCCACTTTTCTCTCCTCTGTTTTTTTTTTGTTCTGCGCCGTAATCTCGCAGAGATGGAGGTCAGATACTTTTGACGACTCTGGACCTTGTGGCGTCAACACAGGGGCGATAGTGTGTTGCCCCGTGTCTTTGTTTGCTCGTATCTGCCGGCATATCAGAATGCCTTTCTCCCTGTCTTTTCACGGACAGACAGAGAGGGAAGATTGGCTACAAAGGGAGAGGAGGTGGCGAGCCAGAAAGGGCTGAATACGCGCCATTGTTTTTTTTATATGTGGCATTCTGCAATATTAAAACCTCCTCCTTGCAGTGAGAGCAAATTGCCATTTTCACTGCGATGATAAAAAGATAAGCATCAGTCACAAAGGGGTGATAATGACTTCTGTGAAGCACAACATAGAGGATATAAATCAATTCACGCCAAACCTCCAGCAAACCTAGAGGAAAAGCTCATTTATCCAGTCCCTCATGTTTCATTCTGGAGTGTCTTTAGAGGTGCGAGGCGGCTTAATAGATAGTGACCCTGCTCTGTAAGGCCATTCACGTTCCACCAGCCTTGTTAGGATTGTTCCGGGATGGACAGATTAGCTTTATTGTTCTGTGCTTTTTGGAAAGGTTTGATTCGGTTTGCAATCACCAGTTTATCAACATTTTCCTTTGTGGGCCGGGGGAGGACAGGAGAGAGAAAGAGGATGTGTGGGGGGGTTATTGAATTCAGGCCAGTGTGCTGACAAAGCAGTTTCAACAGGTTGAAACATGTTTTCGGGTTTGTAACAGCCCCGACCCTTCTTCTCCTCCGCCCTCTGCTTTTTGTCGCCCACCTCTGGTGCTCCCGCTGTTCATTCTCTCGTTGTGCCTCATTTCCATTTCGGCAGGATTGATTTCACTCTGTTCAGGGTAGAAAAGCTTTGCTTTGGCGTTTCCCTGTAACACTGATCTTCATATTTTCATCATACAGACTCCATCAGCAGTGACTGGAAAGATGGGAGGCAATAAAGAGAGCTGGTGGGTGGAGGAGGCATGACAAAGAGCTAACCCACAGCTTACATGTGCTCCAGCTCCTTCGAAACTCTTTACATTCACCCCCACCCCCACCAGGCATTGTAGTCCTTACCTACACCACCATGGGCCCGCCTTGGCCGAGCATGAAGCCATCATACTACAGCTGAGTAGCACAGAACTATCTGAATGATCTTTGTTTTTCCATCGCCTTCATTTCCTTTACCACCTTGCAGTGTTTACACTAGCTGTGTGCAGACGTGCAGGGAAGTTAAATTGTCATTCAAGTTGAGTTTTTCACTCCAGTCTCCCTTTAAGACCTGATTAAAGCAGCCAGACCTCTGTAGTTGTTTGGTATGATCTACATGTCAGTCTCAGCTCTCCCCTTGGACAGATCATCAGCAACATTTAGTATCAGGGTTCAGTGGAAAGCCTTTGATCGTCCTGCCAGCTCTCCTCATTACAGAATGAGAGTGGACTAAAAGCATACGTCTTGGTGTGGCAAGGTCATTTCCCTTGGCATCTCTGAGAGAGCAGCTATCTGAATTTAATGGTGTTGTTATGGGATGTTTGGACAGTGTGAAGTACTCTCCAGGTTGATGAGGACTCTGTTTCTGACACTGAGTTTGAATAAATACAAACAGCATGCCCGCTCAAATTAGGTTTTTATGATTTTCTGAATGATCCACTCAAAATGGCTGCATGTGAGCTTGCATGAAGACAAGTAGTAACAGTTGGTCTGTCCCATAAATCTGGTGTATTAGCATGACAGAAGTTCACTGATATGTTATTGAACCAAAGCAGCAGACCCATTGGTGCCTGAATCTTTGCTTCCTGTACTCGTTTGTTCTCAAATGTTCTCATACTGATGGCAGAATCTCATGTTTTGCATTCAGTTCAAACAATGCTAATTTATTTTACAGAATTTAGGGTGATTAAGGTTAGATTTAAAAATAACCTGCTATTTTTATGAGACAAGTGGATGATAAATTTAAATTTAAGAATTGAATTTAAAAAACTCATGTAGGAGGTGGATTTGATTTTTTCAGACTGTGATGAAGATTGGATGACTCTGGTGACTGCAATGGTATGTGAACCTGCTTTGTGAACTGCAGGTGAGCTGTTATTATTCGTTTGAGTGATTGCTCAGGCGAGTCCTGGTCGCTGATTGGTTTCCTCGTGACAGCCTCCGAGGACATAAAGGCCTGAACATGCCAAGACTTAAAATGACAGAATTTCACAGCAAAATCAATTAATTCCACCGGAATCGCTGCAGTCAGAGGAACATGTTGATTAAACTCATTTGTCTGTGTGGACAGGTGAATGTCACTCACTTAAAACCAACTACCATCGCTTCTTGTGGGGTCTGAGTTTTCGACTTTCAATGGGTCAACATATCTCGTGTGATGTATCAAGTAAGAATCTCAAAGATTTTCATTTAAGTAAATGTTTGTTCAGTCACCATCACCAAATCAATTAACACAACAATGACTATGGCTCATTCATCAAAGTATTGCAATATTTACTGTATATATTTGCAGTATTATGAACTGGGTGTAGCTCTCAACATTTCCAGGTAAAATCCTGTATAAAGTTACTGCTTATACAAGCATTTTCACTAACACAGGTTCACTTTTATTATGAAGAAGTCACAGGAAATGCAATGTGTTTGTCGATGAACTTTACACTTACTGCTATCATTCATCGAAAGTCGACTACAAAACAAGACAGCGTTCGTTTTCAGGATTTGAACTGTGGATCAGTTTGAAATATTGCAGGAACTATTGGAACAAGAGGCAGCAGCCACAGCGAGCTGTTAGATGAGGGCTGCAGGCTGCACACCTCCAACTTCTTCAGTGAGGTTACACACTCTTCACTGTGCTCTGCACAGAAAAATCACAGTTGCTCACAGAATGGTGGGAAAAGGTGATTGGCTGACTTACGACAATAGTTTGTTTTGCTGGCCCCAGTGCTATGGGGCCTTTTGAATTAAAAAAGAATTTGCTGGTACCACCAGTTACTACAGGTGTTCCCAAATCAACCAGGACTAAAAATCTTTGAGACTGACACTTTAAGTTGTACTTAACAACAAACAATCTGATGCAAACCTTTTTCTGCCCTTATAAATGTAGGATTTGGTTTTGTAGGAAGCTTCCAAAAGTGATGGATGTTTTGATTTATTTTGTTTGACTTCTACAGGCTGGATTGATTTAGCACCATTTTTAAACTAACTTTTGGGTGTTATCCCTGAATCCAACTCATTAAAACCAAAAGTTTAATCACAATTCCTGCAAACATTGAAACAATTTATAGTGACTCTCTAATGGTAGATTCTACAGGTCCTGGGGGAAATATGGGATTAAAACACTGACAGGAAGATATTGACTTAAATTCTTTTTACTTTACTTGCTCACACACACACAATATAAATGATTCATTGGGTGTTGTGTTGTGTTGTAATAAACCTTTCCAACATTAATTTTTTTTTTTTTTTCACTTTCCCAAAGTACAAACATTTTCCTGCATGATTTTATTTGTAAGGATGTTTTATTTGTAAGACTGCTATCTATGGTATGCAGGTGTTATCATTACACTCCGGGCAGTATTCCCTCTATTTATTTCAAAGAAGTATCTGCAACTTTGAGTATGAGGGGTCAGGGCAGAGCGTTTGATCTGTCTGCCAACTTGCAAAGCACTCTGGATTCTCTCCTGTCTCACCCTGCCCTGCAACAGCCCTGTATGCTCTCTGGTGTTTGGTAGCCAAGCCTGACTCAGAGATACTGGTGTAGGGTTACGCTACAGCTGTGTGCCATTGCCTTAGTTAGCACACAATCATTTCAATGCCGTACAATGACCTCTCAAACTAAAAGAAAGATTAAGCTAGAGCCAAACAGTAAAACCTGTGCCTTCACCTCTTCGACTAGAATGAAAAATGAGCCCAGTGTTGAACATGTACAGCCAGTCAGAGTTTGAAATGGCAGCATTTAATCACACGGTCCCCTCCAGCCAATGATGTAATTTATTTTGACTTTAGAGAACAGCCAAGAATCATTCATCGAGTTTCATCCAAATTTGACAGTAATATCTAAGAGGTGTTTGTGACATCAATTTTGACCCTCGGTGATCGTTGTAAGTTTCTAAAGTCTGGTGTAAAGTGGGATATATGGTTCCTGCAAGTGTCCCAGCAGCTGTGGTTAAGATATCACCTGAAATAATTTATACAAGATGAGCGATGGATGGACAGACTCAGACAAACAGGACGCGTTCAATAGATCACATCACCAGACAACCTTGTTAATCTGTCTGCACAGCATAGAGGGATTTCGTGCCGCACAGACCAGGCTGTGCTCCAAGTCAAGGATGATGATTTCACCAAAAAAAAAAGACATTTTCCAAAACAAATGAACAGCAAACATAATCAAAAAGTATCTTCCCTAGATGAAAGAATAGATGAAAGTAGGATAAATAATATCCCATTTAAGAGGAGATGAATAGAGAGACAGTGAGTGTTTGTTTAAGGTTATGAGTCTTTGTGGTACTTGAGGGGATAATGTGACATTTAGGTAAATACAATTTGCTTTCTTGCTGAGAATTAGATGTCTGTACAGTAAATATGAAGCCCCAGCTAGCAGATGATTGGCTTACCTTAGCTTCAGCTAAAAACAAAGTAATGCAGAGCCTTTATTTTCATTTTACTTCAGCATATTGTATTTTTTAATCTAGTATTGTTCTTCAGCACATTTCACATCTGCTACAGCATGAAGATGAAAGCGTGAGGATGCGCTAGATCTGTCTGCTCCTAGTGTTCTCTGTTTCCCTTTTCCCTAGTGTTATGTGTCTGTCTGTCTGTCTGTCTGTTCCCCTGTCTGTCTCAGCTGGGTGTTTCCCTGCACCCAGCTGGCCCCGCCTCTCCGGCAGCGCACCTGTAGCGCATGAGCCTGATTAGAGCTCAAGTATTTAAGGAAGACGCTGAGCTAGAGTGATCGCTGGATTATCCTGATCTCTTCCATGAGTTATCCAGAACTGAGCCCATGCCTACCAGCCACGATCGGCCTTTTGTCCAGCCGCAGCCTCCCATGTGGGGAAATTGTTTGTTCCACTTGCCGAGTGCGCCTTTTGTTTTTCTCTCCTCTCGAGTTCGTTTTTGGTTTTCATTTTTCCACTCCTTACAAGTGTGCTTTCTGTTTGTTGTCTCCACTCCTTATGAGTGCAATTTTTGTTATTATAAATAAATTTTGTTTTGTTGTCTCTCATTCTTGTCTCCTGGTCTGTACATTGAGTTCAGTTGCTTATATATTGGGGCCAAACCTAACAGAAAGTTAATGAAAAAGTTATGTGTGAGAATGGAATAAAAGAGAGAAGTCGCTTCAGTACAGAAGAAGTTTCTGGAGTCTGTGGAAAAGATAGTTGTTTTAAATGTGATTGTTTCCTCAGCTGGGCTGTGCCTCACAGTTTGCCAAAAGTGCAGCAATGCCATATAATAAGGCATTACATTGTTATGGATTCAGATTAGCATTACTGCACTGTGTGCATAGGTGAAAAAAGGTTGCATCTATTGTAATTTATCACTTATTTAATGCACCACCCAGTGAGCACGCTAAATGACCTAAACAAACACACCCAGATAGTTGCATGACCAGCTGATACACAGTGGGTCTAACTAAATACTAAATGCTACAATACTCAAAAATGGTGAATCCTTTAGCAGTGACCTCTGCTTTCACTTCTGGAGCGTACACGCTCAGTGTGGCGTGTGAAGCCTTTCTGCTGTTTTTGCTAATCCTTGTCACAGTTGTGACTGCAGAGCACTCTTTCAGCTCAAATGCATTCGAACGCTGCTTGAAGAGCGCAGTGGAACCGGAGAAGTTGAGAGGACTGGTTATACTATACTTTGAGAGTGAGTCAGCAGAGAAGTTGAACCTAGAGAGGACATGAAAGGCTCTGAACGACATTTTGTGAGCTTTATGCACTGCAGACAGGTGAGTACAACAACACACACGCTCACTCTCCAGAGGACATCAGCATTGCTTTGTTGCTTGTGGCTGAAGCCACTCTGGAGTTTATATTGTGTATACATGTCTGTGGTGTCTGCCTTGATGAAGATTTATTCTGCTGTCAATTCAATAAGAAGTGGCAGATTATATGCAGAGTATCTTAATAACGCTTGCTGCACCCACCACGCTATTATTTACTTTTGATAAATTGTCTGAGCTTTGTCCTTTTTTCTGCTGAATCCTAGTGAGGCTGGGATGAGGAAGGAGGTTGGAGTGTTTAAGGCTTCTCAAACCTTTGTTGCTATATACCAAACAAACCAAAATATTACTCTACACAATCAGTCTAAAGTTGACCTGTTTTCATCTATTTGTACATAGCGAATCTGCCCCAGTTGTTCCATAAATTCACAGCAGTGGCCATCAGAGCTAATAGAAACAACATGGCTTTAATAGAGAACAAGCGTCTGGTCTGCCCTCTGACAGAGACATTCCTAATTGACTGTAGTTGCGTTCCAGTCCGTCCACCGCCACCCTTCATTTAACAGAAGAACAAACACACCAGCTCTGGCTTTAAAAGACAGCCCTGTGTGAAACCGAGCCTGCCTTGGTCGGACTAGAAATTTCACAGCTTTAAAAACATCTTTGAAACAGGCAGGGTAGAGTTCTCTCCCACACCTCCCCACTTACCCCCATCCTGTACTATTTGGGTTTTTCCATACAGTGGTGTGTGCACATACAGTATTTGTGTGCTTGCATGTGTGCAGAGCTGTCCTGTCGCTATTCCAGCAGCCTTGGGGACGACCGACGGTGCCCGCGGCTGCAGCTGTGTAGCGATCCAGTTACCATCACATGGTGCCGCTTGGCCGCTGAAGAACTACCTCTGCAATATTAGAAACCAAAGCAGACCACAAGACTGCACTTTCTCTCACCTCTCTCACTCTCTCTAGATGTCTCTCCCTCCAGAAAACATTATAGCATTGAGGAGATGTTGATACAACAGCTCACAGCAACCTTGAAATCCTCTGTTACCATAACATCAGTTTTAAAGTTAAAATTACATCCTTTTTAGCTGTATTACTTTAAAAACATAACCCTTATTGTGCCATAACACAACAGCATGCCCAAAATTTTGTGTTTATATGACTTGGTGTTGATCTTGCCACCTCCTGCAGGTTCTCATCTATTGCACGCTCGTTGGACTTTGTTCTATACAAACTTACTTCTCATTAACATGTTTCTCAACACTCCTCTATCTCTCTCTCTCATCAGTACCCATCCTTCACTGCAGAGAATGAGGCACTTCTGCAGATATGGAAGCAAACAGAGCGAGGGCAAGAGGGGAATTGTGCAGCAATCTCTTCCATCAGATATGATTATTTAGAATATAAATACAGTGTAATGCAGGTTATAAATGTCAGTCGTACTGTGATCCTCCCCACGCAGCTTTAGCATAAGGTTCCCAGCTTTGTACACCAGCTTCAGAGTTCTCACCTTTATAAGCTAAAAACCAGCACATGTCAGGCAAGTTCGGGAACTTTATAGACCAAGGGTGGCAGCAATAACATCAATGCAAACGCAACTCATACTGCATGACCATTAAAGCAGTATTTACCCAGCTTGGGTCAGATTTTATTCTATAGAAAATTCTGCAAACCCAAACTCAAACAATCCTCTCGACCACATTCTGAGTCCCGGTAATCCGAGCCACCCTGATGTTATTCATGTCCTGTTCTGTACACCCCCTGTATGCTAACATATTGGCACCCTCTTACAAGTGATTGATTATCTCTGAGGCCTAAAAGGAGAGGATAGTGGACTTTAATGACACATAAAACCATGTTTTGATGTCAGGTTCACAGACCTTTAAGAATAACAGCTGGCACAGGCAGAGCGCTGGGAGGGAATCGCAAGCCTTTAAGGAAAAGTGTGGGCAAGTTGAGATGGCGTGATAGCAGGAACCCCGTAGCTCGCTATAACCCATAACTGTGATACAACCTGCCAAGATCAGCAACATGTTTTAAAGCATTTTACTTTCTCTTTTAGCCAAGAGAGCTTATGCTCACAGACAAACCCCCTGACCACACCGGTGCCAAAACTAAGATGAAAAGTACGGAGGAGAGAAAGGGATGACATGCAATTTAGTCTAATAGCTTTTACAATATAAATAGTGTCAGTAAAAAGATGTTATTATACATCTCGGGTTTCAGCCCAGCACGTGTTTAAGCCATTTATGAGGAACAAAATGTCTATTTCAGGTTGGTGTTTTGACTGGTGCTGGAATAGATGGTGGATGAGGCAAAGCCTGTCACCGTGACTGTCTTCCTGCTCACCTCCCTCGTTTCTCATGAGGTGTTTTCTGTTTTTAAATGAAAGACTTCCCCGAATTCAGACATGTGTCCTGCTTTTGACAACAACCTCGGCAGGTCCCAACCCTGTCTCCTTTGCTCCCTCTGAGCTGAATATGGCTCATTTTACAAATTCTCCGAGAGAAGCCTCTGGGGAAAAACATTCATATAAAACATCTTCTTCTACTTTAATGCAATATATATTAGCAGAGAGTTGAGTAGATGGCAGAGCATTGCCTGTATATGGCAAGATTTTCTGATACTTTGCTAGTTTTCCAAATGCTTTAGTGCTTAATGAGAATTGCCAACATAACTACAGTCACTGTTTATGTGCAGCTCCATACTGCAGATGACTGACCATATTCAATTTACACGACATTATAACTCCTGAATTCTGCACCAGGGATGTGAAGTTCTGCAGGTGGGCATACTGTAGACCCACTGTACAGATCACATATGGTGACTGGGCTGACAGAGGAGGAGGGAAAGATTGTTCCTTATACTCGACTGCATGACTGCACTCAACTACAGTCTAAAGCCATCCAATTTGAAACTCTCTGCGCTCCGGTAGACTGACTACGTTCAACTTGCACAATGCAATGAATCATGAATCTCAGTTTAATGATGCTTCATGAACAGCTCCTCTAAACGGGGTTCATTGGAAGGAGAAGCAGTTCAAACAAGTAAACAGGTGAAGTGGTGGATGCAAAATGTTCTCCCATCAATCTCCAAATCTTAGGCTGACGTCTGAGAGGACGGGCGAGAATAGGATGTTCCACGCTGGCAGACAAAGCAAACAAAACAAAGAAAAAAACAAAAAATAATAGACAAGAGAAATATGTGATCAATCCTTCACGTTAGTTACAGACCATACAGGTTCAGTACATGTAACTGTAATTTTAAAATGTTTGCAATTGTTAAGATTCAAGCTATTAAGGAATATTCATACATATGCAGGTAAGTACCCGCTAGGTCGTTCAGATTGTCTGGTGAGTGTGATTGTTCTTAAGGCCTGAGCTGACAGTCTGTCAGATGCTGAACAAAACACTAATTCAATTAAAAGTGAAATTAAAACTCAAAAGAAAAAAAGATAGAATCTTCAGACTTGCCTCCGTAATGCTGCCTTCATCTGATGTGCTTTTAACTCAGCGGTTCAATCATTTTGTTGTGATCTTATTTATTTGTCTTTGATATTTTTTCATGTCTCTTTAAAGGTCTGTGTTCTGAGGGACATTCAGTTGTTTTGACTCACCAAAGGCTGGACTTTGCAGATGCAGGTGTATGCACCACAATCAACTGAAACCCCTTGACTACACACAGGTGATATCCATTTAACCAATTAGGTGGCTTCTAAACCCAGCTGCCTTTAGGATTGAGTGTTCCCTGATAAAGAGGGTGAATACTTTTTTTATTTTCAGTTTGGCATTAAAGGTTTTTTTTTTTTTTTTTTTTTTTCTGTTGATCACTGATTAAAAAAAAGGTTGCATTATATCCTCTTTGATTCAATGTTCAATAAAACAATGGGGGTGGAGTACTTTTTAGTGGCACTGTGTTTATACTGAAAAGGTTTGGCTGAGGAAATGTGAAGCTGCGTGATTTATCAAATATGATGGGAACAAAGGCAAGGACGGCTGTAAAATAAAAGTTAGCTTGGTAAGTAAAAAATGATTTATTTAAAACAAAAAATTACAAAGTGCTTTGCAATAAAATGCATTTTAGCACAAAATCTCCAACAGGCAGAACAGCCACAAACAAAACAGTTTGAAAAAAATGAATCCTTCATCCAAATCAAAAACAAATTCAAAATCCTCAGCACAAATCAACAATTTTGCCAATAATGATTCCAGGACACAAAACCTGTGACACGAAGAAGCAGCCATTTCTCAAGCCACTCGAGTAAAAATGCTTCCTGTTTCAGAGTAACAACATTTTGAGGGCGGTGGGTTTGGGAGCGAGGGAGAGGAGCATCTGTGGAGGTGACACCACAGTTCAACTGAAGTGTGTTCGAGCATGTTTGCACTGAGCACGGAAATGTGAGCATGTCTCGTTCCTCAGTCTTACTTTACATACGCGCACACACACACACACGCACGCGCGCACACACACACACACACACACACACACACACACAACCAGTGAAAGCTTCTGTAAGACAATAATAGGAATGGAGCAGCATGGAAACAGAAGCTCTTTTTAACCAGCCAGCTCCATGTCAATATTACTCTTTCCCCTTCAATGATCACAGATAAGTCTATGTCTCTATTTCCTTCTACACATACACAGCCACTTCCCTAACCCAACACACTCACGAATGCACACTACATCTGTTTTTTCATATTGCCATTAAGCTTAGAGCCTAAATATTCCTGCTGCCACACACACACACACACTCACTCACTCACTCTCACACACCTGACTGCTACCTTCTGTAGCCATTCTGCCCTCCTGCCACTGATGGATTTTTTTCCCCAAAATATTTGCTCTGTAACACAAGCTAGTCTGTCTTGTGTTTTCACTTCAAACAAAGCTATTAATCACCTTAATCGCCCTCAATTAACCCCCTACACCAGATGCTCGCTCTGCACGTCATGCCAGTAACCGCTCGCTCAGTCACTCATGCAGCCACCTCTGCCAAACAGGTGATGAATTGCTACCACAAAGCAATCTCCGCCACAGGCTAATTCACATAATATCAGCTTCTGATGACAAAACATTTATTAGAGGGAAGCGATGGAAACAGCCACAGGGAGGCCAATGGAGATCAGCCATACAAAATGTGCAAAAGACCTGTTTCTCAGACTGAGTAGTTATAGATATTATGTATATAGGAGACATGATATCCCTGGAGCACATAAGCACAAAACACTCAAGAGTGAGGCGTTATAAAAGGAAGACAATTTCAGTTTCCATTCTCTTAAAGGCAGTTTGAGTCCAATCTTTACTGTCCTACACAATGCAAAGTCAGGTTTCTTAAGCAGGGGATTTGCTAATATGAAGGTTGCTCTCTGAGGTGCATTACCATTCAATCGAAAGTAAAATTAAAGTTCATTTAATTCATCAGGACTACTTGTTGCTGTGAGTTTTAACATTTTGGTCATTTGCCATCCCCTCAACTTGAGCTATGGCATCAAGACAAGCTAGAGCTCCTGTTTTCTATGATGTGGGACAAATACAACAGAGTTTGCAGGAACCTGACAAAAGCACTCAGTTGGTGGTGAAATAACATACAAAAAAGTGACATCTAGAGGGAATAAGTGCTAACATTGTCAAGGTAGACTAACAAGCTTCAGCGTTGCTCCTGTAAAGAGTCAGATGTCTTAAATCACTAACACCTGCTAACAGATCCTAAGTGTGCTTGTTGAAAAAAGGGGAAAACAGTCCAGGATCAACATTCGCAGGCTACAGGCCTCCGATGTGCTCCAGACAGTAGCCCACCACGCAAGTTCACAGTGCATCAGCTCTCAGATGTCAGTCAGCTGTTGATACGGGAAATGTCCACACACAGGCTTGAAGCTCGGACAAACATCCAATCATATCTTCTTTTGGAGAAAGCAAGATATGCATGTAGTATCATTATGGTTTATATTTTCTTAGATAAATGGCAATTGAAGTTTCAGTTTGACTTGAAGAAAAAAATCTTTTGGATCTTAAAATAATACAACAGCCTATTTGGCCCGTGCAGGAGCTCAGGATAACCAGCTTTTTTTAGAGATTAGCAATGTTACTCGCGGGGTCAGCTTTTATCCTACGCCGCCGATTGCTCATTGGGTTACTCACACTGGATCCACTGCCAAATGTTTGATATCCAAGATGGAGGTATGTTCCTTTGAACACAGCTTGTGGTGCTCTTCCGTTATAGCCTTGCATGAGCTGGATCACAGCAGATGATGCCAACCGTGCTTGTTGACAGCAAAGAGGACAAGTGCAGATTTAATCAGACACACTTGTAGCAGTCCCCGGGTCATATTACATCGTACGGTGTTGTCTTTCTTTGTCAAACACGAACGGGAATTAAAAATGGGTGGATGAGCTGTCGGGTCTTATCGTGCTGCAGCAGTTATGGCTCAAGATCAAAATCTGCAGAGGACAAAGAATTTCATAAATGGGTGGCACAGACGGTGACGAGAACTCCAACAGATAATTAGCAACAACTGAAAAACATCATATTGAATTGAACATGATTATATTACCCTGATGTAGTCATTACATGGGGAACATGAGCTGCTCCCTGACCTCTGACCACTGACCAAATATGTTTATGGCACTTTTGGGAGCTGCACAGAACAAGTAGACTTGAGTAAAGCTATTAATGACTTGATCCAGGAGATGTCGACAGCTTTTAATAAAGTATGGGAGCAGCAAAGGTTCGAGAAATGCCTTCATAAGTTGTGCTGAACATGCAAAGATTAGAGGATGATTCCAAAGCTGCTCAACCATACTAAAAATGGTCAGCGCTTATAAGAAGCTATCCCAGCTGAGATTTAAACCATTTGTTATAACAACTGAACTAAATAAACTGGAAATAATTACTATGAGAGCTTCAAAAATGTAAATTCCAGTTCAGTTTTCTCAAGAATAGCATTTTGTAGTGCAGGATGCAGGGCCCCTCAACATTCACTGCAGTGCAGGGAGCAGAGAATCCCTTATGAGGGAAGATGACAAATAAAACAGTTTCGTAACCCAAATCATAATGTAGATGCATGTGCAAATATAGTGGGAATAAATAATTTTTAAAAAATTCCATTGAAAATGTATAAACATCATCACCGAACATAATTCAGCATTTAGCAAAATCATCCCATATCAATGCTCTGACTGGTGAGTGGGCTGCATATCCTGACATATCAGTTCAACCAAATATAATTTGTTGTCAAAATGCTTCATGGTGCATGAACTGAAAGATGTCAAACATTATTATCTATCAAAGGTAGTATAAGCTTCTTTTTTTTTTATCATAGTGATTCAGACAGTTTGGACTTCTTAGAAAGTCAGTCCCAGTTTGCTCTGACAACATGATCTTGGAACCATCAGCAGATTAAAATGTGACCGAGGAAATGTGCACACACCTGGCTCACAGACTGTATATGAGCACATTTGCTGAAGCATTTCTCTGTATTTTCACGGTTAACTCTTTAAGCAGTAGCCACATATTGAATGTTCAATAAAACACAGAACAGAATTGGTTCAGGATTCAAGCATTTATATGTTTTTAACCAACAACACATGATAACCTGGTTGGTTAGTAGAGACATAGTTCAGTGACAAATACAGAGCCAGTTTTCAAAAGGCAAGTAACTACATAAAGATCGTCTGCGATACGGAGAACCATTCTCTTCACACTACTCCTTCAGTGCAGTATTCTTTGCTCCACCTTTTTGAAAATAACACTGCATAGCTTGACAACAACGTGATTCAATGGATCCCAGTAAGGAACCTTTAGATTACCTGATTTCATGCAGTTCTTGAGTTTAGGGTTGGGGTTATGCCGCTGCACTTACCAACGCTGATAGCAGCCCCGTCACATGGCACTTGGCAACTGACTTTGTTGTCTGGTCATCCAAGCTAGCATCATGGACAAGCTTCATAAATCCATCAGTTTTGTCCTGCACAGTTGCAATGCTCAGCCGTAGTGCTGACTGCTTATTTTACTCATGATATGTTTTATTGTACATAAAAAATATGGATGGACACGTTAACAAGGTTAAAAACTTGATTTCTGTTGGAGCAGGTATTTTTTTTATATAAAAATAGTTGTCAGAGGTTTTACGTAATGCATTGATTTTAATCCCAAGAAGTGGAAAATCTGAGTTGTGGAAATTAACAGTAGCAAATTTTGTTGAAGTGCCCATAAGTGCAGTATTGTGACTATAAATGTCCCAGAATTGCCCCCCTAGTGCTCTTGCTTGTCCATCCAATTGCAAACTGGCAGATTTGCTTGAGAAAACCTGTAATAGAGCCTACTAGACCTGTCAAAAAAGGCAGTTGGGGAGATGCATGCCAAAACATACAAATGTTCTACCAAAGGGAACTGTTGCTTTAAGTGCAATTCAAAATGGATTCAGTCTCTTGTCCATTTGAAACTGATGTAAATGTAAGGTGGCCTAAATTGGCCTGAAATTGCAGCATGTGGTCACCACTATTTTCTAACAATCCATCAAACTAATGCGTCGGTCAGAAAAAGACCCAGTGGCGAACAGAAAGGCTTCAGTCATCGCAGATTAGGAGCATATTCGTGGACAGTGGCACACTGTTACAGGCAAAAGGAAAGAAACAAAACAAAAAAAAAACACAGCAGACCGAGAGACAGATCGGTGGAAGGATTTTAGTCAGTCTCTCCTCACTATGTAACTGGTTATTACAGTAGGGCAGCGGAGGCCTGGAGGCCCTCTGACTATCATTTATTAATCATCATACAAGGAGGGAAAACCTTTCCTTCCCTCTGCGAGTTTCCACTCGGAGCAGTTAAGTTTCCAAGCACTAAATCACTGCCCTATAGCGGGTCTCCGACACCCTAGTGAGAGCGAACGACGAATGAAAGAACGGCAGGAATTAGGCTGCTGTTAACTCAGTGAGCCGAATCACTGACAGACAAATGAGAAAGCACAGCGGTGACGGTGCTGACAAATGGGGCTACTTTCCTCTCAGAAAATGAGGGAGTATTATAGTTTGTGGATGGATGAGTGGCAAAAATAGGAGTGACATTAACAAGTCCTGCTTAACTTTCAGAGGTTTCACGCACCGGCAGGGAGACCAGTACTGTGAATCAAAGTTATATTGCACTACAATGTGCGTCTGAGAGGACGAGTTGACGAAATGCTGTAGCACTGGATTGAGGTATTTTTTCATTTCAGATCATTTTTCTTTCATCAAACAGGATGTGAATAAGCTGTAAAGGTCTGGCTTACTCGCTACCGTATTTGATCTTTGGCATGATCATATTTGTTTTTCTTTGAGTCATTGCATTTATATAACAGGCCAGTATTCTGTACTCAGATAGGCTTTCAGTAACAGTCTGCCTCCTCAAACAACCTTTAAAGAGCCATAATATGTGAGACATTTAAAGCTGGCTGAAAATAAAACAGATATTGGGAAAAAAGAAAGAAATTCATAAAGCCGGCGCTTCGCAAAGGTTGTCAACCTCACAAAAAGAAGAGCGTGTGAGCGTGTGAGTGAACGCAAATGTGAGAGAAAGACAGAGACAGAGGAGGCAGACGCTGCGTAGACGGAGAGAGGAAAAGACGAGAGGTGCAGACAGACAGATAGAAATAAAGAGAATGGAGACAGCAAGGCTGCTGATTGTCAGACTGCGTGTCAGGCCTGACGCCTCCACCTCTCCCTCTACCCCATCTTCTCCGTCATCACACAATCTGCCCATCACCCCCCCACTCTCAGACACCATCACCGCTTTGTGCTTGATACTGAAATATATATTCAGTTTGAGAAAGTTTTGTTGGAAGAAGTCATGTCTTCCAAAATTGTCTTAGTGAGCTGAAGTATTGTTTTCTGCAAACTGAGGTTGGCTAATCAATTTTTTTTAAAGTTTTAAAGGCTGACTGTGGAAAATTGTCTGACTTGCTGACAGTACAGCAAGAGGACCATAAAGACATGTCTCTGAGAGAAAAACGTTCTGATTTCAGTCGGCGCAAAAGAAGTAAGAGACATACATGAGATTAGATAATCTGAAATCTCTGCACAATGTAAGTCTCTCCGATTCAAAGAAATGCATTTTGTTTGTCGCCTGGTGCCTGTTTGTTTTGTTTATATGAGGCTGATGCTATCCAGCTGCTGAGCTCCAATCTGTGCTATATCTGTCTCCAGGCTCACAGTTAGATGGTGATTTGTTCAAAGTTGGTGAAGAAGATGAGGGACAGATAACTAGTTGTAGTATCATAAAGCACAAAAGACACTGTCAAAATGAGACAAAAAAAGAGAGAATCTAGAATATTGTAACTTTAAATGACTCTTTTTTTTTTCTTCTCCGGGAAGCATACGTACAGGGACGTCGGAGAGAGGGAATGTTTTGAGTCTAATGAAGAAAGACATTTGTCAGAGGGAAACAGCCGCAGCCACAAGCTACTGCTCAGCAGTGATGCATGAATGTGGGTTTGTTTGTTGCATGCTGCGTCCTGCAAAGTTAATGCGCCACAAGCACACGATATTCATAAACACAGAATTCATGCGCTCAAATTCAGCTCAGTAACTTCTACATAGACACACACACACTCTGTCCAGCTGTGTCAACAGGTGCACATTTATTTGGTTGTACCCTGGTATTAGACTGTGAGGCAGGGGGGCAGTTACAGAGTGACTGGATGTGTGTGTTTGTGTGTAAATGTGTGTTTTAGGGGCGATAGCTATAATGACTGTAATTAATGATCCTGCTCCCTCGGCAATGCGTCATGTTGTGTCACCACCTACTGCCGTTTCGCTCAAATACAACCTATATAACTAATCGCACTTCAGTAGGCAATAACACTCATCAGAACACAGAGTAGTGTCTGTAGGTGTGTGTGCATGCATGTGTGTGTGAGCAAGCGAGAATGAGTACGAAAGCCCGTCTGCATGTGTTCAGTTAATGTGTGCGAATAAGCATCTTGATGCACACTTGAGGTTTATCGATGTATCTATGGATGTGCAACTCTAATTATGTGTGTGCGTGTGTCCATGTGTGTGGCCATGTTGTGGGGACATAAATTTGATTACACAGTCACATTGTGGGGACTCGCCTTCCTTATGGGGACAAAACTCATGTCTCCATAATGTAAATGATTCAATTTTAAGGTAAAGACTGCGGTTACATGGCTGAAACGAATGTAAGTCTATGTAATGTCCCAAACAATAATGGAGACATGACTGTGTGTGTGTGTGTGTGTGTGTGTGTGTGTGTGTGTGTGTGAGTGTGTGTGTGTGTGTGTGTGTGTGTTAGAAAGAGACATAGATGCGGGACTGAGCTCTCGACATCTGTCATTTTGGAGAGCGTCACAGCAGCCAGGAGGGAATGGATGATAATCCATGTGGGACAAATTGGGACACTGAAAATGAAAAAAAAAAAAAAAAAACAGCGGATAGAGACAGCTCCCTGATGAAAGCTTTTTTGCTGAAATGTGCCAGTGAGC
Organism: Chaetodon auriga; assembly: GCF_051107435.1. Taxonomy (NCBI): domain Eukaryota; kingdom Metazoa; phylum Chordata; class Actinopteri; order Chaetodontiformes; family Chaetodontidae; genus Chaetodon; species Chaetodon auriga. The sequence continues at coordinate 10,483,873 of NC_135076.1, read as the reverse complement.
TGTGCTAATAAATTGGTTTTCTTTTTCTAATTTCTGGTGCCCAGGAGTTCTTTGGGGATTCAATACATTTGTTGTTCCTCGGGGAGATGCTTGCTCTGGACCCATTACTACTGCCTGAAATCAATGCAACCACAAAATAGTACAACACAATGTAAATAATACAGTGTAATACAATACACACCACCTGTGACACGAATTTTAAATTATGGGTTTGGGCTTTTCGTGGGGAGTGATTTATGTTCTTGTGTGAGATTGCTTTTTACAAGTTCAGCTTTTCATTCCAATGCAAACAGAGGTTTCGTCCTCATGTTTTGGGTTGTTTTGGTTGAGGTGTCAAGGTCACCACAGTTTTTTTTTTACTACACTATGTACTACTGTATATTTGAACCAATGCATTGTCTTGTTTGCTATATACCACACTCAAGATGATTGAACCTGAACTACTGTTTTATTTGTGTACGGGCACATTATAAGCACATTTAATTCATGGCCAGATTATGTTGAGTTCGGTTTTACAGCCTCCCAGAAAACAGTTTGAAAAGAGAGAGTTGGAAATGTTTGAATATGAATGTGCATGTGTTCAGGTTGTTTATATGCATATGGACTCTATATATTTAGTTGCAAGGAGTCCGGATTGACTGCAGGGCTCACATTCACCATCTCTGCAAGCACAAGCTTGCACACACACACACACACACACACACACACACACACACACACACACACACACACACATACAGACCCAAAGGGAATGTGATGAATGTGCATCCGAGATTCACACAGAGATGTATTCTCCGAGGACACAAACCCAGCAAGCTGTCACACAACTGGCTTCAAGCTGTTACTTGGCAGATAAGAATTTTAAATAAAACGTTTGCATTACAGAGAAAAAATAAATTAATTTAAAAAAAAACACCTCAAACTTCAAAGCTCCTGTGAGAACCAAACGGTGTATCAGGATTTAAAATCCACTCAAACTAGCAACTCGTAAATGATATCAGCTGATTTTATGCTGTGTGACTGCAAACAGGCCTCCAAGTTTCAGTAACAAACCACAGAAATAATGCAGATTGACTCTCAAAGAGTGTGCGGGTATGAGCCAGTATGGTTATGCCTCGGCTGGTGAGTAAAAGAAAAGTTCAAAATGCTAATTAAGTTTCCCCGAGATGAATCAGACCAAAATGTAATGAGCTTGATTCTAAAATTAGATACTAAACCCACCCACTGTGGCAAAGTGAAGCTGAATACATTTACAGTATCTGAAGAAGAGAATGTGCTTTGATGCACCTTCACTTAATTCATAATAATAATAATGGTAATCTTTAGTTGTAAAGCGCCTTTCACACAAGACATGTAGCTCAAAGTGCTTTACAATAAAGGAATTACAACAAGTATAGAATACCAGAAATAACGTAAAATAAGATGGAGAATGAAACCCTATTGATAATAACAGGAAAAATAAAGATGAAAATAGAACACATAGAAGGCAGAACATAAGATGGAAAATAAACCCACCGAATAAGCTGTAATAAAATGAAGTAAAAAATGGAGAACACAGAATACATAACAAGTAAAATACATTTTAAAAGAAGTGCAGCGCTTCATAAGTGTGAGGCAAAGCACAAAATTTCAGGACTTTATCAGGAAGTCACAGATAGTTAAAGGCTGAAGAGATGAGTTTTTAGCTTTCTTCTGAATATTTTCAGAGCTGCTTCCCTGATATCTATAGGTTGTGTGTTCCGGAGCTTTAGGATGTAATGGACACACGCTGCTTCCCCAATTTTCTCTCAGCTGTTGGAAACTTCCAGCAGACCAGCAGCAGATGACCACAGTGTTCTTGAATCCAACAACAGAGTTAGCAATATATACTTTGTATACGAGGAGGAGGACCTTACAATCAATCCTGAATGTTACAGGACACCAGTGCAGAGCAGCTAAAACTGGACTAATGTGCTCTCTCCTCTTGGTCCTGGTTAATAGCCAAGCTGCAGAGTGTTGAACGAGCTGCAGTCTCTCAGTGGGTTTGTTTGGGAGGCCTGTAAATGGTGTGTTACAGGAAATGAGTCAGCTTGAAATAAAGACATGAATGACTTTTTCAGCATCTTTTCGATTGATAAATGGTTGTACTTCAGTTTCTAAGGTGGAAAAATGAAGTTTTCATCACCTTGTTGACGTGGGACTGTAAGCTTAGATCTGAATCAAGGACGTCTACTTTCTAACTTGTCTGGAGGGATGAATCATCACAGCATGATGCTGACAGAACTTATTATTGTATATAAGATGCACAACTCGGCTACAAAGCACATGACTAATTCGGTACCTTGAATATGTTTTGAAGGAAACATAATGGCTGCCTGACATGATGGGCACCACAGAAGAACTGAAAAGTTAGTTTGTTCTTTGTTCATAAAATCAGGACATTAACATTCACCGCTTTTCTGCTGAGGATCAACATTTCTGCGTTTCACAGCCACTGTTTCTTAAGAGTTGTGACCCTCCAGTATGGCCTTCAGAGATGGTGCTGCCTCACCTGAGTGCCCCTTGTTGCTCCCAGCTGTAATTCATCATCCTAACACCACGCAGAAGCCAGCCCCAGATCATCTTTTGCAAGTCACACCAGCTACTGCACCTCAATGCCCCTCTCTCAGCAGCACACACAAACTGTACAAAGTCTCTCTTGGTGTGTGTTTGCTGTGCTAAGAGGCCAATTGTGGTGGAACACATGCCTGAACAAAGGAGGCCTCTGCAGCTTAGCGTGTGTGTGTGTGTGTGTGTGTGTGTGTGAGGTGGAGGTCCTTGGTGTTGGCTGTAACCAGATCTCTGTGTTTGGCTAGTGAGGAGTGACAGACAGCCGGATGAGCTGGCAGGACTTCTCTCTGTCCACTGATCCCAGAAAAGAAACGGCAGAGGAAGAAAAAAAGACATGGAGATGTATGTCTATCTGTGTTGCTGAATTGTTCTTCTTTATGATAAATCTATAAATTTTTCATCCTTATGTTTTAATTATTTGTTGAAGGAATTTGTATTCAAGTCTCAGTCGTCTTAAAATCATTGTTAACAGCTGATCACCATTTGAGACAACGCTTGTGACTCCACGAACCAGAACCAAGCCAGACAGCCTTTCAGAAGAATCCCAGAAACACTTAGATGCTTAGTCTATTTTTGATGAAACCTGTGTCAAGTTGCATAGAGCAGGAAGTCAGAAACAGGAACAGCATAGAGAATCAGGTCATTTTTCAAAATAAAACACCTTCGTTGACAAAACCTCTCCCAAAAAAAAAAAAAACCCAAAAGAAATGTTGACTACGTGGCCTTCTTACCCATTGTAGAAGTGCAAAAATCATGTAAAAATGACCAAATCAGCAAATTATGAGCAACATAGCAGAACAAAAATAGTGGAATCCAGACATATGGCTCTTAGCACAAAACAATCATCACATCTTCCCACAGCCTGATCTTAAAAGTGCTTCTTTTTTTTTTATCTCAGTCATCCAGAAGCCCAAAATATTAAATTTAAAAGAATATAACACAGACAAAAGTGAATCACAAGATGCAGAAGCTTACCAGTGTTTGCCCTTTTGGCCTCTATTTATTTTCTGAGAGTTGATTAATGTATTAATCAACTAATCATTTAATTACCAATCAGCTCAGAACTGTGTAGTCTTACTCCTCTTGTCTGTGTTCTCCGCACCACAATGCAGCAGCATATGGAAAAGTAATACATCACTGACAGGACATGCTGTTGTGGTAACAAATGCAATCAGTTAAAGATGAAGCCTATTACAAGACATAATGTGGCTGGAATGAGGCCCTCTGCACATAAACAGCCTTCACTGCTGTTCTGTGGCTCCGTGCATGCAACTCACTTTGCCAGCACCTTATTTTCTGACACATTGCCATATCAGAGACATATTAACACCCACAGACACACACACACGCACACACACACACACACATTCTGGCACATTTTAAACAGGAAAGCTGTAAAAGGATGGACTGTCGAGACACTGCCAGGTGAAAAGTGTGATGATGGGTTGTTGGCAGCAGCTGCTGGCTGACGACCAGCACACCATGTAAAGCCATGTAAGCCTTCCAGGTGTGTGTATACAGTTACGTGTCTGTGTATGTGTGTGTGTGTGTGTGTGGGTGAAGCTATATATTGAACATGTTCTCCATCTCTGTGCTGGAAAGTGCCACTCAGCAGTTTAGCCGCCGTGGGAGAGCACAGGGGAACGCTTAACCAACAGAATGGCGCTCCATCCCTCCTTTCATTTCACACCCTTTAACACAAACACACACAAACACATCCCATCCCACACACTGTTGCCACACATTATACAACACAGGTTCATGTTCGGAGGAGCTGATTTGTGGATGCAGATGAGTCGGTTTGTCCTCTCTTTGCAGTTGTGCCAGCATTTTGAAAACCAGGAGTCATGTGTGAAAAGCATCAATCTGGAAGGGCGTGAGAAGACGATAGAAGCTGAGCAATGGCCGACCTACGCGCTGAGCTAAAGACGAGCAGAGCTCTCCATCAATCAATCGCCAAACTCTCAAGCCTCTGAGGTGCAAGCACAAAACTTTTATGTGTGGTCTGCTGGATCAGATTTGTTTACAATGAACACACAGCAGAGGTTCCAGGATTCACTGCGCCAGTGCCAAACTGTTGAAGTCTTTTCATTTATTTGTATCCAATGCTTCGAGAAGAACTCCAACATCTCTCTCCACACAGCTGAGAGGTTATTGGGGCATGTCTCACCAGCATTGATAAAACATTACCATGACAATATAAAAGCGTTTGACAAATACACCCATGAAACCTTCTTTCGAGAACTTCGACTGACAGCTGAAAAACAATTGGAATCTTCTTTTTGAATGTCCTTGGTTTCTTTATGATGGACAATCTCGATTTCGATAGGCTGCTACGCCACTGACCTGCACTGTGAAGGGCTCCAAACACTGCCGTTTTAATGAGCTGTCTGTCTGAGAGTCCGTTTGGATTTAATAAGCTCATTAATCTCTATCTGCTGTCCTCCAGGCACGACCAAATCAAAAAGTGAATGTGGTTCCCATCTTTCACCTCACAGCCAGACACTCCTATTGATAAATAGTCTAATTGAAGTCCAGAAAAGAAACTGTTTACTTTTCTTTTCTCATCTCTCATTACGCCTCAAGGTTTTCTGGATGACATGTTTTGAGAGTGGTAATGTCTGAATGGTGCAAAATGAAGGAAATGATGATACAGAGTGATGCTGAGAGTTGAAGAGGAGTAGAAAATGGAGAATATGAGAGGAATTACATCAGAGTCATAACCAGCTATACTGGCTGATGAAATGGCTGAAAACGGGAGGTGATGACACCGTACGTTAATGTCTGTCAGTGGACGTCTGATCGGCCATCTTCTTTGAAAGAAGCAGACGATGATTAGTCAAACAGACTCTGACAACACCTGTCACTCAAGTACCTCAACAGCAGGCATTCAAAAAAAAAAAAAAATGCCTCTTGCCCTTATAAATCTTGTAATAGCACAACTTTCCAAACACTGAGGCAGCAGTGAGGCACTTTCCTTGCATCAAGGCTTCATTTTACATTTGTCTTATTTTTCAATCAGCTTTCAGCAAACTACAACTACTGTGAATCCGTAGTAGAGGTAAATAGTTCTCAAATGTTTACTTCAATGGCACAAAGAACCATGTGTTTCTTAGACACATGGTGCAACAACAGAAATATTGTTTTAATTCACTCATTAATTCCAGTTGTTCTACTTTGCTGTTTTTCTCCGTCAGTGTTAAAGGGCCCCTGTGGAGGTTCTAACCACAAGTAGCACTATAGAGCAATGTTTCTATGAGCGGGATCCCCTCTTGTTTGTATCTTGTGAATATTCACATGGATGTGCATGTATAAGCACTTGGGCAACACATACACATTCATACCAATGATTTCACACTATTCCACTGATCGACAGTTGATGACATGCTAAGAAACATACCAATGCTCTTGAGAAGGTATGGAACACTGCTAGCCAATGTAAACATCAATGTGAATGATACAGGTTTAAAAACATTCAAAATTGGCTTTACAAATGTTTTAGGGGGAAGGAAAAAGGAAGGCCTCATACTGCACTTTGGTGAGAAACAGTGAATGTAAATAATATGTTTACAAAAAATATCCACAGGGTACCTTTAAGTTAAGATGAATAAAACCCAAATCTTCCTGCAGGTTTTCCCATTAAATGTCTCCCAGCTTTTACTTACTGGTAGGTTAGAATTTACACTCAATTTACTAATTGAGGGGGGGAAAAAAAAAAAAAACACTGAAAAGATGATGAGAATGTAAGTGTAAAGAAGCACATTAGTAAAATCTTTATGCTCAACAAAGCATCCTGGGTTAATGTGTGTTAAGATTAAATACAAATGTTGTACTTGAGTGAAATATCTTTGACCTCAGAATCCAGCCTCTCATGTGTCAAGCCTCTCCTGGTTCCTAGTAATCACTGAACCACAGCGCAACCCGACCCCTCTTTTGTCGCTTGGGGTAAAGTGGTAGTCGTTGACAGATTTGACATTTAGCTGGACTGTCAACAGGAGAAAGAGGGAGAAGACTGGAGCAGCAATTTAGTTCTGATTTCTCAACCTCCAGAAATGTAACCGTTCCAAGTGCAGATGTGCCGTAACCATTCAAGAGGAGGAAATGTTTTCAGCTGTAACACACCCAGCACTTTATAAAGCAGAGCTCGACCAAGCTTTCCAGTAAAGTTGCAGTGAAGGGATTTTCTCTCAGGAGATGATGAGGGATCTCACTAACTAACTATGACTAATGTGGATTGAGCTTTTGTTTTCATTGACATCTCATATTTTTAATACATTTGAAACTTCCCTTATCTTAATGCTGTTGCCGGGTAATGTTGCATTAACTGTTGCGTGAGTCACCTTTTCCTGTAAAAAGTAGCATGTAGAAACATAATCCTCTCCGTGACCTTAGCCTTCATCACACCTTATTATATCTGTGCTGATAGTCAGTGATGACCAACAACACCTTGAACCTTAAACTCCATGCCAAGTTATATACGACCCGCTCTAGGTTTCCTAATTGATGGCTTGACATATTTATCATCCCTGCATGTCATGGCTGGTTCGGAGTCTTTCACTAAGTCAGTACTGCGAGTGATGAAGTGGCCCTCTTCACTTTCAGTGTCTCAAATCGCTGCCAGATGAAAATCTCATATCTCCAAACAGCCAGCTCTCCAGGACTTCTACAAAATAGATTGTTTTCTGATTGATGGCAGGAGAAAGCATGTGATGGAGTATGAATGTGTATAATGGGCCAATGAGCCATGACACGCACTGAACACACAACCATGTCAAATTTCCAAAGCAATGAAAAAATAAAGAGTTACTTTGGAATGACAAGATTTCCACATTGCAGCGAAGCTATCTTTTGACCTCCTGTTCTGCTGCCTTGAGCTCCTTTCACTCGAGGGGAATGAATGACTGCCAAGCAATGACAAAGCCAGATCTTTTTCCTAAACAAAGTGGCCACTTTGGCCAGGAATTTGACATGAGCGATAACCCCATCGCTCTCTCCCAACAATCCTTCCATTCAGGAGATCTGAGCCATGGGCACTTGGGTTTGTGTGATTAGCCCCACAGCTACAGATAGTTAATGATGCAAACCAGTGAGGCAGTAAACATCTCAAAGGGCGGGCACAGCGATGCTAATCTGAAGGCTAGAGGATGAGACAACAGGCTAACATTAAAGATCATTTCGATTTGACCAATTGTGATTCAGATTTTGATTATGATTTAAGTTTTTGTGAATTTAATTGTTTCTTTCTCAACAAATGCCCAGTTGTAACATGTAAATAGTTTCCTACATGTCAAGTGAAGTCAAATCAGTTTTATTTATATATGCTAATTTCACAAATTTGCCTCAAGGGGCTTTTTTTACACAACACCCTCTATCCTAGATACAGATGAGTAAAAACTCAACAAAAAAAAGAACAACTATTTTTGTGAAATATAATTTTAATCTTCCCAGAAAGCATAATTTCAAAGAGCATTTCATCACATCATGTCAGATGTCATCGACTATATTCGGTATTACTCTACCTCTTTGACCCTTTTACACTTCTCTTTCTCATCATTTTGCAAGCTACTGAAATTTATTTAGTTAATTATGTATATGAGTACATAGTAATAACTAATCTCTACAGATGGAGCAGTGTGGTGCAACACACTTTAATTTAGTGAAGCATAAATCTCCATCTAAGTGGTACTTACCTTATAAGTATGCTAAGTTTGAACTTAGAAAGAGCTGGCGTGGCCACCTCCAGCTGATACCCAGTCCTAGGCACACTTTTAATTACTGTATTTCCCAATAAGGACTGTGAAAATATTGAACTAACACTTTCCCCTCACACAACAGCTGCGGTCAAGGTGTGAGCTGAGACATGCTTTTAATTCCCAACTTTAAATCTTGATACTTAAAATGTAAATTCTACATGAATAGAGCTTGTCAGCCCATTTGCAGTGTAGCTCAAATATTTGGCAACACTTTGAGATCCATTAATGGTGATTTTACTGCCAACTGTCGAGCCCACTTGCAGTTTTTTATGGTCATGCTGAAGGATTTTGTCCTCATTGTTGGTCGTTTTCTCTGTATCTTTCACTGTCAACATTGTGTGTTGACATTGCCAGAAATAGATGGCTGTATTTAGGCCTTAATGCTGTGAATACCAAAAGTGTCTTTGAATGGGAAGACATTCAAGCACTGGGCTGGAAACCAGTCATTACGGAGATGAGTACATGAGCAAATGTTGGACAGGGCTTCATGGCTCATCTCACTTTCTCAGGCTACATTTACTGATGTTCTCCAAATTATTGTCTCACAAGATGTTTTGAAAAGAGGAGGGGGGGCGGCTGCCATTAACACACAGTGCCATCAGTGTGATTTCTTCTGTTCTTTCACAGTGGTAATGAAAATCAGTGCATTAAAAAACGTGAAATCATTTAAAATCAGGATTGCTTCATGTTCCAATAAGGCTCGAGCGAGCTGTCAGACCTCTGTGCTGCACAGACAACCAGTACGAGCATTATGAAACCTTGAAATTGATTTTCACTTTCCTGATGCAAATCTTTTCTCCTGATAGGAATTAATTTGGATAGAACTCTCCAAAACAAATTAAAGGGCTTGATATGCCTGCAGTCTCTTTGTGATGCTATATTAAGCTGCCTGACGTCTCATTTCCCGTTTTCCTCCTCTGTCCAACTTATATGTAACCTCTAAAACAGCTTTGTGTAGAGGTAAAATGGGCACAGCTGACAACAAAGTGATAACGCATGTTGCTTTGAGGTGTTAATTCTTCTTTCAGATACCTGTGAATAGACAGACAGGGTGTTGTGAAGCTGGCAGCGGGTAACTGGACTGCAGACAGACACTGACAGAGTTCATTTGGTGAAAGTCAGTTTGTGTACTTTAAAAGTAACAACAGTCAAATAAGGAAAACAAATGACAAATCAAAAGGCCTGAGGAACGAAAGCAGGTTATCAGGTTGGCAGAAGGATAGTAGCAACAGGTAGCGAGGCAGAAAACTGATCACAGGTCAGAGAAATTACAGCTACAGATAGTAGAAATGGTTGCGCTGCTACAGCTGCTTGGCAACAATTTGGTAAAGTAGCACAGAATCTGTACTAAGATGATGAGGGGATTAGAGATGGCTGCAAGGGCAGTTGAGCAGGTCATGATGGCTCAGGGCAAGGCAAGTCTTTTACCATTTAGACACGAGGCAATTCAAAGTGCTTCACTGGGCCATAGACCAGCATTAAGAATAAGACATTAAGAAAACATTAAAACTGGATTTAAAAGACAATAAAAATAAAAAATGAAAACAAGCAAATAAATAGTAAAGATTAAAAAGAAAGTATGTATATCATTCATTGGGAAGCCACAGTAAGCAGTGATGTTTAAAGCCCTGTTTAAATGAGCTGGCCGTTTCAGCAGATCTCAGGTATCCAGGAAGCTTGGTCCACAGGTGGAGAGCATAAAAACTAAAAGCTGCTTCTCCTTGCTTGGTTTTGATCCTGGGAACACTGAGTAAACCTGTCCCAGATGACGTCAGGGGACTGGATGCTTTGTCATGTACAATTAAATCGGAGATATATTTTCATGTTATGTTTCTTGTTGTCGTGATGGATAACGCTTTATTTTTTGGGTCTTCGGATTTCCTAATAATTTCCAAAGAAGATTCCTGGAAAACTACATCATTTGTTACTAATAACAGGGAAAAGTGACAGAGCTGAAGTTGTACACTTTCACATAATTGCTACCATAACCTGTACTGTGCAATGTTTTTTCAGTCAGTCCACAGCGAGTCAGCTAAACATGCTAAAATAACACTAATAGTACCCTGTGGCGTTTTTGACCACTACAAGCACGATGAAGCAGTTTTTTAATGAGTGGCTTTCTCACAGGTAATGTGATCCTACCAATGGTTTCACACTGTTCCAGTGATCTACAGGTGGCAGTAATGCAGCAAGGAATGCAACAACGCCCCAGCAAACGCAGGGAGGGAGAAGACTTCAAGCAAGTCAGCCATGCAGGATTAGAAAATGTTTATTTAGGAAGAAATAAATTCAGTTATTTGACCTCAAAGACACACAATAAGTGCAAAACTGAAATTTGTTTGAGCAGTTTATCTTCGTGTATGCACTGAGTGGCACACCTGCACGGCTTGTTGTACCTGCAGTGATGTCATGGTGTACTGACTCAAATTGGAGTACACTTCTACATCAATGCTGATATGAAGTGTCTCTTTAATGTTGCTGACTGCTCAACTTATTTTGGTTTCCTGTATAGTAACATATGATATATATAATCTATAGCAGCTACCTCCTCTTTCATCTAACATTACGACTCTAAGCTGGGTTTTTGGTTCTGCTCAATGAAGTTTATTGATTCTCTTACCTAGGTGAGGAACTCAGGGGACCCTATTAACATGCTGATGATGTTATTGATTACAGATTGCCAACAGGTGGCTTCTACATATTTAAGGTTGTATCTGATGCTTGTTTTTTAAAAAGTGAAACATATGTGATGCAATGCATGCTGTCATCCTCCTTTCAGAGTATGTCAATCCCATGACCAACACCTAATCCATTTGGTGTGTATTCACCAGATGACTCGTGCTCACTCTTGACGATAAACAGTAAGAGACAGCGACAGAACGAGTGCGCGTACCTAAGTGTCTAAGATGTCTATATGAACTGAGTGAGTGTGTGTTTGAGAGCATGTTTGCACAAAACAACACACCAATCCAGCAGCCCCCAACACACACCTGCCCACATCCATGAGAGGCCACATCTGGAGCTGTATTAGCAGTGTTTGCTAATGCTTGAGCGTACTCTGTTGTGCAGAGTTCATAACACATGCAACCCTGCATGTGTTATGAACTCTGGGTGGTATTGTCTTCACCAGAAGGCCAGACACACACATTACTGAGGCGGGTGATAGGTTAGGCATTGGGGCGGAGAGAGAAAACACAGTTCCTTCAGCAAATCGACGAGGTGTGAGTCAGGGTGCGCAAACAATCTCTCACATTAAAAAACGTTCATGTTTCACCTCACATGTTCCTGCACACCGCCTGCCTCTCTCACACACAAATAAGCACACTCAAACCCAGGGGTGTCCTGTCTTGCCACCACTTACCCAGCTAACGATGAGCTAATCACTTGCTCATGCTAGCAGGCAAGACAGAGAAAACCCATCAACCTGACACCCTCACTCCAGGCCACCACTGCTAATGAAGACGAGACGCTGCAGTCACGAGATTATGAGCCCCTTGAATGCAGCACTAGAGTTTTCAATCACAATGCTGCCAGGGCGTGCTGTTATACTTGTCCCTCAATCATTGTGAGGGTCACAGATCAAATTCAATTTTTTTAGAGCTACTTTCATAATTATAAGTCCTTGGCTTTATAGGTATTGCCAAGTTAAACGACTAAACTACATACTGTATGTGTGTGGCTGTCAGTAATGGAGGAAGAATTCAGATCTTTCATTTAAGAAAAAGAAGTAATACCACTCTGTGAAAATGCTGTACTGAAAGTGGAAGTCCTTAATATTAATTACTTAAATATCCAAGTACTGTCAGTAAAATGTGCTTGAAGTGTTGAAAGTGAATGTACTCTCTGTGCAGTAAAACGGTCCCTGTCAGTGTTTCACTAAAATATATGATGCTTTTAGATTAATATTACTGCTGCATTAATGTGTATGTAGCATTTCTCTGTCCTATGAGAACCATGGATCACAAGTCAACTTTTCAAACAGCCAATCGGCTTTGTGACTATGGAATTTTTGAGTTGAAATAAATAAATAAAATGTAAAAGTCGGAAGGAAGAAGTTAGAAAATGTTCTTAACCCATAAGGTAACACTCAGTCCTTCACTTTATCAAAAACATGGAAATACTCAAATCAATTACAAGTACCTTGATTTGTGTAGAGTACTTGAGTAAATGTACATACATTCTACCACTGGTGGCTGTGGTGTGTCTGCTGACTGTTTCTCCAGTGCTTCCAGTGACGGACTTGCAGACAGTCCTATTGGCACATTGAAATTGTGGCACACTGTAACACTCTGTCAGCCTGAGTGAGCTTGCAGGTGAAGACGAGCACACAAAGCAGAGATGTTGAGACGGCAAGAGCGAGAATGAAAGGGTTTGAGCAGAATGAGAGTGAGTCGGTAAAACTGAGTGAGAGAGGTTACAATGGTGCTCTTATGTGGATAATACCAAACACTCAATTCATTTATTGAGCACAGAATAGATTTTTGTTTGCTCAAATTCAATTCTTTCTGAACCAATTTCTCTACAAAATATAATTTATGTGTTTGAAAAACATCTATTCTGTGGCATGCTCAGGACTGACGCACAAATACGCCACCTGGGCCGAAAAAGGTGCACTTAAATAAAATTTAAATTTTCATCACTTTGGCGTCATATACGGTGCCAAAAATATATTTTCTGTATGTATTTTTCTATCAGGATTTACAGCAGCACTTCCTTTTTTGCAGTAAAGGTTGAGAAAACCGAGGTGAAAAAGTGAGTGGAAAGCCTCACAGCAATGAAACATTTCAACAGTCAGTTGTTCATCTCCACCACTGAGCAGCAGTCAGTAACTGAAAGTTAAAAACTGTTCATTTTTCTCCCATCATTTCTATTACAAGCCTGACACGGTGGTACAGCCATCGGCAGTGAGGTCTCTCCTAATCTATACTGCAGTAATCTCTACTGTCTTCTGTCCTACCTGAGAAAGTCTCCTTCAGTGAGACAAAACAGGAGATTACAGACAAGGCCAGTGGTGACACAGAACTACCATCTGATGGGAAGACAGCTTTCCCACGGCCATGATGTCTCCAGTGAGCCCCAGACACCTTCAAGACTATCAAAACAAACTGGAAAGCACAAGTGTGTGTGTGTGTTCCTACAGGTACCAGTACATGTGGTCTGCTATCACCTGCTGTCTCCAGTGCAAGGTGAACAGATAGAAGAGTCACACAGCAGAGGTGTGTGTTCATGTGTGTGTGTGCCTCTGCGTGAAGGTGCCCCGCTTCTCTAAACACGAGTTGTTTAAAGGAGAGAGGAGAGTCAAAATCCTTAATCAGATAAGTAAACACTCATGGTCCCTCTACTGGAGTCCAAAAAAAAAAAAAAAAAAAAGTCTGATGAAAAGATAAATTATTATCGCAGTGCGTGAGGAGACAAAGGGCTGGGATGGGTGGGATTGTATCTGCTGTTAGATTAGTGTTCTGGTTGACTGGCAGCCACAGACAGAGCAGACGCGGGGGTCCACAGCCAAACCACAAAGCCACTTTCTCACGCCAGAGATCACAGTACAGCTTAGTGTGCCCCCAAACCGATTCTTCAAATCTTTATTGTCAGCTGAGAAACTGGAGACTTGAATAGAAGTTTTATTAGTGTGTGCAAAGCAACATTTAGCTTTTACAGGTTCAGATGGTACCATGATATCATTTGGACGATATAAGACGAGACTTTTCACATTTTTCAACCTTGACCCTCATCTTTCTTTAGCAGTTAAGAGTCGTTAAGCCTGTCTTCTCCAAATTATATTTGTACACTAATTTGTTTAACATGTGCTACACACAAGTAGTATGGAGGTGGTTGGTGTGCACACAAAGAGCAGGTCTCTGACTGCAGAGACCAGGGTTTGCATGTTGAGGCCTATATGGGTTTAAATTACCCCAACAACCTTTTTCCTTGCATGAAATCATTATTTATTAAGTATCTATGGGACATTTTATATCTTTATTAGAGAGTCAGCAGTAGAGAGATGATCGGAAATGATGAGAGAGAGGGATGGGGAATGATACGTATTCCTTGTTCAAATCACGCTTCATGTTGTATCTTAACCCACCAGGGTGCCCCTGACATAACTCATTACACTGATTATTAATTCAGTTACACTTTACATGCTAAGATGAATACAGTTAAGTCAAATGTCAGCACTTTCCTGCAGAAAAAGACAGAATTTTTGTCAAACTCCTGTTTCCAATGTCAAAAATGAACTTATATGTTTAGTATTCAAATGTGTTAGATGTGTATTTATTTTTAATATTATGCACACTGATAAGAAAATATTTACCACGGGCATGGAGAAAACAAGGGTTACCACTGGATTTATGAATATGTACCAAACACTGTGCTTATCTTCAGCTTGAATGTCACCACACTGCTCCATCACTTGCTTATCACTGGTTATACTGGTGCATTTTCACCAAAGGCAGCTCTTTAAAATTCCATTCCAGGCCACATTTGTGCAACACAAAATCAATTTACATTTTTATTAAGTGGTGCTTGATTGAAAATGGTCCAGCTTCCTTTGAATCTCAGTCACAGACGCTCTAAGCAAGGGTCAGCAGCGACCAGAATGAAAAAGAAAACTACAGAGGGATTTCACTCGGGTTAAAACACCTCGGCAAACATCTCCTCCTCTTACAAAAATATCATCTGCCGTCATTAGCCATCAAACAAATGTCAGAGTGGATTCAATGGAGTGCCATGAGAAAAATCTGCACCTCACATTTGTTTGCAGTGGTGGAGAAAATGGCTGAATAATACACGGCATAGTGTTTTAATTAGCAGGTAATGGGGGCAAATGGTAATTAAAACACAGTGTGGTTGGGAAAGGTCAGAGGCTGGTGCCGGGGCATGGGGTTAGCTTGAAAGACAGCAAGTGATCCGTGGGGGAAGTCTGAGAAAAGGCACTCACACTCTGGCTGCAAGTAAATCTCATTCTGAGTGGATTTCTAAAGTGATCTCTCTCCTATTTTTGGAATGTGGATGTGGATTATTTCTTCATATTAAAAAAGTTGGGTTTTCTTTCATGAAAGAAAGCTTTGATAGTGTGATCAAAGAGTCCAAACTTACCTCACTACAGTTTGCTTTGCTCTGCGGATGGATTTTCATCACGATAAAGCTCTTCAGATCTGCTGCTCTCTCATTTTCCTGAAAGATATTAGGAGGAAAGACAGCACACCAGTGGTAACTAATGGTCAAAGCTGATAAATAAGTCATCTAAATCCGATGTGTTTTGGTGTGAAACTCTGATCAGACCATATGTGATCTCAGTGAGTTCTCTGCAAAGGCCACATCGTGCAGTCAACACTCAAAAGTAGAAAAAGTCGGCGCCCCACCAAAGCAGTGAATGGTTTTGTGTTTAATTAAGAAATAATTTCAGACACATTTCAGCCTCACGCTTTCCTCAGAGCACGAGCAGTGTTTAATAGCAGGTCACTCAAGACAATTACCCAAATCCAGGTGCACGACACCCGAAGAAAGGAGTCTCACAGATAAAGAGTTTAAATATTTTTAATGAATAAAAAAGTAAAGGGGGAGAGAGAAACTAGGATAACGATAGGGGACAGAAATCCACGACGACCAAAACTTGACATGAACATCAGCATTCAAAGGCGCCAAACATGCTGTTTTGAAAGCCGTGTGTTTGAACATTTCTGCTGATGAGGTGGCACAACGAGGAAAATGGCATGCCATTAAATCACGTCCTCAAATCTTTACAGGATAATGCTCTTAACACACTTCACCACACACTAGTCAGCCATTAATAATTCTCCTCAGCCGCGTTAAAACCAAGCAAAATGCTTCCTTCCTGCGAACACTCAGGGGATGATGATGGAGATCGGCGCCCCGTCGTTAACCCACATTACTTGATGTACAAATGGCTCCTCGTTAACTATACATGCTCGAGCGGGAGAATGGGAAAGACTTAGCTGCAACCTTGTCATATTTGATCAGCTCTCGCAGCATGTGTGGTCTCTTCCCCTGCATGTGGGCGACACTGGAGTTTGAACAAACTCACAAACCGGCCTTTTGCTATTCCCAGCCCGAGGAGCTCAAAAGCTGCCTTGATGATAACTCAGTCCGACACTGTGACAGGAGCCGGGGAACAAAGCTTGACACCACAAGCCCTCCCATCCTCCCGTAATACATATTGCTCACTCTTCATCGCACACATACACAAACACCACAGGGGACTTGTCACCCACCCACACTGAAATCACTGAAATCTCCCCCTGCAGCCCCTCCAGTGTTTGAGTTATTACCTGTTTCCATTATATCTTTCACGCAGGGCCAATAAAGCTCGAATCAGGCTATGAGACGGCAACCAAGAGCTGAACATCTCAACCTTTATTAAGGTGTCTGTTACTGTGAGAAGAAGCATGCGCACAACAAAGACAGGAACGGGAGAGCGTACAAACCAAAATGATTACTTCCGAGAAGAGCAGATGGGATCTGAGGGAAGGAAGTCTGGAAGAAGAGGAGGGGGGGGGAACCAAATATAAGGGAAATGAAATGCGAGACAAGTGGATTGTCGTTGGAGCCTCGATGTCAGGGCAGCCACGGCAACCACCCAACCATATTTACAAGACGTGAAAGTGCTGTTATTTATGTGTGTGAGAGCAAAGGAAGTCAAGTGTGCTCCAGGACAATGTGAAGGAACGCCACTCGACTTGTTTTAAACACACTGTCACAAGGTCGCTGGTCATCTGTGTGCTTCTTCTTACTTCCTCAAAGTTTCTTCCTCGTTAGTGTGAAATGCCCACAGCTTCTAAACCAGCGCACACGTGCACCCGTGCAGGCTTGTGCACGTGCAGTGAAAGTGTGTCAGTGTGTGTTTGTGCAGAATTACAGCAGTCAGTGAGTGAACTGAGAAAAACGCTCAAACTGTCATCTGCCGCCTTAAGAGAACATATGCAAGCAAAAAAAACTAACATCACACTGTACTCCGGCTGGCTCCTCTTCCTCACAGTCTGGACACATTCATTCATTCTGCGCTCGTCCTACGTTTTGATGGCTTCGTTTGCTCCAGGCAGAGATTTTCAACATGGCACAAAACGGTAGTGATTTGAATGAAATACAGTGTATACTGGGATGAACAAATGGCTTCTGGAAGTTGGTGGGAAGCCTGAAAAGCCCTGAGAGACTACATATGCAAGATTTGTAGTTTTAAAAAAATCCTTGTCACACGGATCCTAAAGTGAAAAAATGAACTTAAATGTTGGAGAATTATTATTATTGCTGATGTCTGTCT
This sequence comes from Chaetodon auriga, assembly GCF_051107435.1. Lineage (NCBI taxonomy): Eukaryota > Metazoa > Chordata > Actinopteri > Chaetodontiformes > Chaetodontidae > Chaetodon > Chaetodon auriga. The sequence goes on along the minus strand of NC_135076.1, from coordinate 10,466,251 downwards.
GTAAACCAGAGCGAAGAAACAGATGGAATATTTAATGTGATGTAATGATTAAGTACATTTACTCAATACTGCACTGAAGTACAAATTTAAAATACTTGAATTCTAACTATTTCCAGTTCATGAAACCTTATATTTCTACTCCACTACAACTCAGAGGCAAATATTCCACTACATTCGTCCAGCAGCTTTAGATAACAATTCTTTCATATCCTTCATGTGTAGTGAAAACCACGTAAAATTTGAATGTGTCTGATAAACTGAAGGGTTAAGTGCTTTTTTTATGGGTTGAGAAAAATCTCCTACTTCTTAAGATAAATAAGCTGTTTTTCTGAGCTCCTGAAAACTCTTAGAGTTACATGGATCTCATACACCATCGTATGAGGATGATTTACATATGATGCATTGCTGTAGATTAAAGTATGCAAAGAATGCAGCAGTAATACTCATCTAAAAACATCCCATACGACATTTACTGCACAGTGAGTACTTTAGTACACATGCTGCTGATAACTGCACACCTCTTGAACGCAGGACTTTCACTTGTTTTGGAGTATCGTGTGTGGTACTGGAACTGAACATTTCCAGCTCTGGATACAGAGCAAAGGAACACTGTCGTGACCACGAAGCGCTCTTCTGCTCGCCCGGCATCACCAAACCTGAGCGCGCTGCTCCACCGCGCGCTCCAGTCCCGTTACTGCAGCGCGAGGCAGCGTTTACTGTTGCTAGGCAGCGAAATCACATACAAATTCCTACAAGTCACCGAGAGCCTCTTTGTTTTAGCAGCTCTCGGTGTCAACGCTGATTGATTTTTCCTTTTTCCTTTTTTATTTTTTAACATGGCAGGAAACAATAAAGTGGATTTGTTTCATCAGAACGCAATTCACGTTGAGACGATCCGGAAAGAGCAAAGACTGCAGAAACTCCACACGGAGTTCAGCATCAACCCATACAGGAAGTGTGAGTAAGCTAAAGTTAGCTTCGCCTGCCGACCTCTGTCTGTGCAGATGACGCTAAAATAAGAGTAACACCAGCTCTACAGGAGACTGTGTGTGCTCAGGTGTTTATTGATTTTCTTTGCAGGGATAGTGATATTATCTCTTACAAAAGCGTGAGCACTCAACATTTAAATCAATGTTTCATTTGAGTTTGTGCTGAAAATAAGGTTAGGTTTTAGGTTTTCACTGGAGCTGACATCATTTCTCTGGCAGGAAGTACACACAGAGCTAAGCGTTCAAGACACCACCTGTGATCCCAATGTGAACAGAAATATCAGCACTAAGACAGCTGGAGCAAAACATGACAGTGAACATTACAGAAAATGTATAGTTATACTAGTTATACCTTCTGGTGATACATGAAACTGTGCAGATTGTTGCATTGTAACTGCCTTTTCTCTAACAATGTGTGTGTCCACTTCTTCTTAGTACATGTCCTGCCAGACAAGCCAATGTCTAGAAAACCAGTAGAAGTGATTGCAGAAAACTGTAAGTTTACATCGATCCCACTGAAACTAAAGAAAACACTGGGTTCCTCGAAGCGGCTGGAGACAATGAATGTTTGAGCACATCTGTGTTGCTGATTATACACATTCAGTATGTCTCTCTTTTCCAGCGGACTTCATCAAGGCCTTCCACAAAGCCCGCCAGGAGCCCACCAAGAAATATAGCATGCCACAGACTGAGAGTCAGGAGATAGGATGGATTTCAACTCCACTGGTGAGGAAAGCATCGCACTGACAGGCATTATGAGCAGAGGCTGCTCTTTAGCTAGAGGACTGAACGTGACCATACCGAATCTTTCAGTCCAGAAAATGTTACAAAATGAAATTCAATTAATAAATGAGTCTTAACGATGTTGAGTTTACATGCATGGGCATTTCTGGAGATGGACAATGGAGTATTGATTGTGTTAAAGGAATTAGAGAATTCGTACAATCCCAGCTGTTACGATCCAACTGTAATTACAAAAACATAATCGACCCAGAGTTTTGACCCAAACCCAAAGAAACCACACAAGCGTCTTCGGTCTTATGTAATAGTCTTTAAATGCTAATGATAATTCTGTCCATTATGTTTTCTCCAGATCCCATCGAACCGCAACGACAAGAGACTCAATTTCTTCCGATTCAGCTCTGATGTCACCAAGCACAAAGAATCTGCCCTGCGTTCATCAAAATAGAACAAGACGGAAAGTAAGACAGAAGTAAATGAAAAACCTCCAAAAAGTGAGCACCTATGTTGCCTGCTTTTATTTGTTTATCATACAAACATACAGGTGTCGTTGCCAGAGGCTGCCCTTTTGCATTTCCATCTTGGCAAACTAAGAAAAAAACTTGCAGGGGAAACCTTTGCACAGGTCTATACAAGCACACTGGCCCATCACGCACTAATCATATTAATGAATGGTAAAGGGCAAAACTAACAGCTGTTCAATATTATAAAATGTCATGTCACATGGGAGAGAATCAATGTGTCAAGGAGCTTAGTTAGAAAAAATAAAACACTATACACCAAACAGGAACACACAGTGTATATCAGACAGAAGGAGGTTGGTGACCATATTAAGGTGTGATGACAGAAAGTGGTTTTAAAACCACCTCAAATAGGCACATAGAGACAATTATGTCCCACAGATCATAACAACTGGTGCATAACACCTAATAGAGAAAAAAGACATTTTTGTCAAATTATAATTCAGTCTTTTGTTTTGTTTTTTGGGAAAACTTTGTGGTTTGGGTAGCTCTAAGTAGTCCATCAGTGGGTTTACCGTTTCTGCAAAGACCTTTTCTTCACCGGTCCTTCAAACAGCGTCTTTAGAAATATGGCAGGACATCTCTCCGTGGCTTCAACCGGCCTCCACTTAAATCCAGAGACATTTTGCTGACGGCATATCGTACAAAAGGTGTAGAAGAAAAGCTCACGTCCTTCTAAATGTCTCATGCTGTATGTAGAGGAGAGACTGGGAACAGGTGTTGAAAATCCTGCCCAGAACCAACAAAGTCCGGCCTCTAGCCTCTGTCAGTTTTTTTTTTCTTTTTTACGAGCGAGCCTTCATCTTCTTGCGTACGGACTTGCCCGGGCGTTTCTGTAAAAACAAGCGGAGGGAAAAAATTAACTTCTCTACAGCACAGGAAACAGTGTTTTTCTAGTTACTTTACAGTTTCCTTTGACAAATTGTCAAAATGTATTAAATCAGTCAGCAGTGTTTTATGTGCATGTGACTCACATTTTGTTTTCCTCCTTTGCCTTTCTTGCCTCCTTTGCCGCCCTTTGCATGAGCCACTTTGGCACGGAAACTGGAAACATCGTTGTAGCTCTCCTTGGTGTTCCACTTCATTCCACTCTTCTTGCCTCCAAAGCCAAACCTCTGGTCCTTGTACTTCCTCTTGGCATTAGAGCTGTCAAAATAACAGGAACATTTTTACTTTTTGTGAAACTGCCACAAACGTAAAGAGTCATGCTTGATTATTTATGATTGCAGTGTGCTCATCTGAGATGTAACACCTTACCCCTTCTTGTTCAATGCTGTCTTGGAGCCCTGAGAAGAGTCTTTACCCATTTTGTCTCCTTCCAAGAAATCCAGTTTGTCAGTCATTCCTAGGAGTGGGGATGATCAGAGATCTTAAATCTCAGCTTGAGAACATTCTCACATGTTGATATTTTGGTTCACAGGAGGTAAAGCAATCTCCAGAGGTTCCCTTTTTTCCAGTGCACAATAAATGTCACAGTAATACCTGCACACACAGCTTTGTGTGTGTGCAGGGAAAGTTATTAGGTTTCACAAATATCAAAGAATGAATAAAGCCAGACAAACAAACTCACCTTTCTGGTATTTCTTTACAGCAGACATCATAGCCTTCTTCTCTTTCTGCCTCTTCTGCATCACTTCTATTTGGACCTGCACACGTTCAAAATTCACATTAATGCTTCCTATTACTCATTAATGTAACGTCGTTTCCATTCTAGTCCATATCTGCTACCCCTTTCCAATGAAAAACATACAGTAAAAGGAACTCAGTAATCGTACAGTACAGTAAAAAACAGACACCAACCTTTTTGCCAAACTTCCTTTGCTCGCGCAGTTTCTTGGCCTTCTCTGACTTCTCAAGTATCATCTGCTTTGAGATCAGCTTTTTCCTGATCTGGACAGTGGGTGAGAAAACATCTTTGTTGGTGCCAATATTTGGATTCAAGTCTCATGGGAAGAAGCAGAGCAGCTGTGCTGAGTTCCTAAAGCAATGCAGCTGGTCAAATTTCAACTGCCCACACGGATTGACATTAATTAAGGAAGACTCTTCCTTTCCTATCAGAAATGACAAAGGATTTGAAGCTGGATCTGGCAAATCTTTCACATTTTTATATGAAGAATGACTTCTAGACAATCAATTACTGAAATAGTTGCCAATTAATTTTCTGTCGATCGACTCATCTACTAATTGATGCAGCTCTAGAATTAAGAGCTTTGAATTTGTTGTTTTGCTGCATCATCATGGAGTACACAAGACCCTTGTAATAAAGAAACAACTCACCTTCTGCATGTGCTGGTCTGACTTGGCCATCTCTGCAAAGTAGTCGTCAGGCCTCTTGGTGGCTATGCTGTGCTTGTTTAGGAGGGGCAGTGCCTCTAGGACTGTAGCTTGAGCTTGACGATAGCTGTAAGTTAACAAACAGAACATGAAGGACCTGTAGATACGCTGTCTGTAGCAGTGAGAAGATGTTTTTAGAAAAGGGGGGACATTTCAATGGTCCTGCGGTGACTGTTTAATCAAAACAAGTTTAATAAAAATCAAATTTTCAATAAACTATGTCAGGTTATGGTCACTCACAAGTACATCTCCCTCTGGAAATCATCGTCCGCACTGACATCTCCTTTGGCCGCGTTTGGAACTTTCCCTTCAACTTTGGAAAGAACGTCTTCAGCCGGCAGGTTGGTCAGGTCCAACCTCTCCACCCAGGGGAGGTCTTTACGGAAGTCAGCTAGACACTGTTTCAAACCCTCCTGCATCACAACACACACCCAAGATAGTGTATGTCCATATGTTAACTAAATATTAATGTAACAATGTAACATTTGTTCCGTAATTACCTCTTACGTTTTCACGAGGGCATCACAAAACTCTGATTAGATCATACCATAAGTGTTTTCTGTCCTACATTTCCTACATGTCATAACTAAGCACACCAAAGCTGGACATGAATTCTGACATTCAAGGTTTGTTTTTCTGAGTCCACTCACCACATTGTTGACACACTTTTTGGGTTTATCCACCAGAACGTTCATCCCTGGTTTCAACAACCCCTTTGAAAAGGCTTCTTGAAGCTAAAGAAAACAGAAAGTATGTACTCATATATCTCGCTCTACATCCAAACACACTTACTGCCCATGTAGAGGCACATCCAGAACATGCAAAACTAAAGCAACAGTAAAATCAAAAGTAGCGTTGTGGCAATAGCACAACAATTTCCCAATAATTCTGTACGAACAAAAAGTACTTTTTTGAGTCCGACACAGTAGTTTTACAGTTGTTAGCTTTAGCTGGCTAACGTTAGCCATGATAACAGTTAACTCACCTCATTATCTGATAATTCGCTGTTTTCCTCCTCTGACTCCTCCGCGAACAGCGCCTCCTCCTCTACGGACTCCATAGTCCTGCTATCGATAATCATAAGATGAGAATATGTGATGTACGAGCCTTTAAACGTGAAGAAACCAGCTGTGAATGGATGTAGTCACTGTTCTTCACATGTATGGAGCGCTTCACGTGGGGAGGAAGTGACGACGTTGAATGTTCTAACAACACAGTCCGCCGGTGGAAAGAATGTGTAGGATTCAAAGGTTCCTACATGGGAGCAACAACGTTTTGAGGAACTTAACCATCCTATTAGTTGTTATTATATTGAAGCTCTTCTTTCACTCCTGGACATATCACAGTTATTGAAGGACTGCAAACTTGACATATCTCACTTAGAAAAAAGAGATTATATACCGAAATATATAACATAAATTAGTCAAAATAACTTCACTTCAGGTATGTAATGTCAAGAGATTCCTCCTGGAGGTGCTGTCGTGCGTCTGAGAGGATTGTAGCGATAGACTGACGTTCAGTAATATGTAATGTAATACAGACAGACAGACAGACAGATAGATAGATAGATAGATAGATAGATAGATAGGATTCTAATTTGCAAAGGAGCAGCCAAGACCTTGTCAGATTTGCCAAGAGCACTATACAGATCAAAGTCTGGGCAGAATCTACCTATAAATCTTTGTAAATGAAGCCTCGTGAGTTTTACTTGCCACCTCATCAGGAAAGAAACTATCGATATCCCTTTTCCAAAGCTCTCTCTGTGAGTCAATGTCTGTCACATTGACATAGCACGATTGAGAGAAATATCTGCAGTAGTGGCCCAGTGTCACTGTAGATTTGGCCTGTAGGAGAGATCAAGACAGGAGAGACAGATGACCTGCACTGCTTTCACTAATAGTCATTTCTGCACACATCTACCTTTGTTTCATAAGCGATTCTGCTGATCGAATGTTTACTTTTTTTCTAGCAGCAGAACGGCCCTCACTTGTGTGTCTAGTGTGTGTGTGTGGGATAGCTCTTTCTTTATTCCATACTGATCCTGTGAATGTCATTGACCATTGAGAAGTGGAGTCAAGGTATATATGCAAAGACCATCCACCCCAAATGTCCCAACAGTAAGAAGATCAGAGTTACTGTGTACAATCTGCAGCATCATCACCGTACACTGTTTCAAGAGGAAGGATGGGAATCACAATCATTCACTTTCATCTTGCATAAAGACAGTTTGTATTCATCATTTGTAGTCACGTAGCAGTCGTGTGTAGAGGACTTGCAGTTAGAGCCAGAGTGTGCACATGCTGAATGCTAATGGTGTGCTTTGGCCAGTGCCAATGAAAGTAACTTGATCTCATATGAAATGTCACTTGAAAGGGATTCATCTCAAGTGGTCAAGCCAGGATCTCAACTCTACCAAGGGCTGTATCAACCATTCAGAGTTGTCAGCCTTGATAGTGTACATCTATCCACTTGGCACATTAAACATCAATGATTGTGGCTAGCACAGTCAATATGTTCTGACATTTATTGTGAGAGTCACCATGTAATACAAGACAAAAAATGCACAGCAGTGTAAAACTGTATAAGAGGCCATTTAAAGGGAAAATCTAAAGCCAAATTTCAACAAGCTTTTTATCATTACAATGTGACTAGTATACACATATGAACAATGTTAAACTTCTCTCCATTTTACCTACAGAGCCCCTGCTCATTTTCAAACCAGAGCTGCTGATCATTGAAACAGTGGAAAGACTATCCAAGATGGTTTTGTTGAGTTTTATTTTGATTCTGTCGGGTTTGAATGAAGCGTGTTTGACATGAGTTAATAGGGTAGTTAAGCTTGTATTAGTTCAGTTAAAGAGAGAAACTTGAATTCAGAAGGTGTGTAGTTGTATTTTTCAGTTTAATAAGGTGAGAAGGTGTGAGTAAACAAAGCTAAGAGAGCTTGAGGAGTGCAGAATCAAAACAGTCATTCATGAGTCGCTTTTGGCCGGTGAACAAAGTGATCCAGATTACTGAAAAGAACCGGTCTTCTCATTGCAAATGTGGGTACTTCCTCGCCCCCCACAAACACACATACACACACACACACCTGCACAAATATATCAGTAACTGCTGGTTGTTGGGCTGACGGTGGCAAACTCTCAAACAGAAAATGATCTTTTCACCTCTCTTCAACATGAGAGACATTTGGTTTGGTATTACAACATGCAAATTTCATTGATCTTCGAGCTGAATGGGCTGGAGAAGTTCCTCTCACATTAATATCACGTAGACACAAGAGAGACAGAAGACTGGGGACTTCTGTGCTGGGTACCATTGTTCATTTGAGATGTCATCAGTCTTTTCTGTGGTTTATCCTCCTGGTCCTCAAAGCAGAAAGCTGACTGATCCCCTGAGAGTGACTTTCTCTCTATTCTAATGGAAATCAATATTTACGATTTGTACTTCACTACCCTTAATTCCTCCATTCTCTGCATGGTCAGATCCTCACTCTGAGACATCTTCAAAAGGAAATATACCGTAATTTCCATTTCTGTCATTATAATCGTCTGAGCCAGACAGTAATGCAGTCAATTGAATTCACATCTTGCTGTCACTCTTCATCTCAGAGCGACAGACGGCTTCCTGACAGCGGATTGAAAATAAGTTGGATTCACACTGTCAAGCTCCTCTCTTGGAGTTATTCCTGGCTGCTGGAGCTTGGGACAAAAAAAGAACACAGTCATGAATGTCTGGGCCTAAGTTGGATGAGCGGTTGAGCTCTTATGGCACTCAATCAGCCTGAGGATTTTTGCTGATGTGCAAGTACACAATAGTAACACAAATTAATGGGAATACTGTGTCAGGTCATCTTGTCCCTATCTTGAGTGGATGTTCGTTCCCTCTGCCGCCATCAAAACATCCCTGACATGACTACTGAAGAGTTTGCCCGTGCATATCACTCTGTCCCTCATTAGCCATATGCTGCTGTCATCAACGGGCCGCAAACAAAGCCATTAGGCATCCAATGTCCATCACCTCCGAGCACTGGGCTGAGTGAAAAGCTCACACCATGGCTGTCTGACGTCGCTTGTGGGAGTCATATGAATATTATGAGTGCTGGGCTTTATTTCACAATGGTATGATTGGCATGTTTTGGCACACTGCCAGGTTGTTGTGTAGGGGGACATCTGTACTGGCTGTTTTTTTCTTCTTTTTTTTCTATGCTTATCAAACCAACAAAATGAATATGTTTGTTAAGGTTGGAGGCAAAGCTACCTTAAAATCTCATTGGACATTGAGACTTAGAGGGGTTTCTGCTGATTTTTGCTCTTGAGGATTATGTATAATGGATTATGTAGTAAGTTATCTCTGGTGCTATTACCACAGAGTCAAGGAGAGGTAAAATGAGTATATTTAGTCAAATCAGCGTTCATGAATGGCCTTCCTGATGGTTTTTGGTGGTCTTCTCTGAGAGTGCTTAATGCTACTGCCATGGCAACTGACAGTAAGTGAACAATAGTGAAGATGAGCGGAAGAGACAAGAGGGGACAGTTAATGTTCATGTCACAGTCTCCTGCTCTCCTCTTTGAAATGAATCCACCTGGGCTCCATCAAGGACTCCTCCTCACGGCTCCACGTTTGGCTACTTCTGTTTTAGACCAAAACTAATGGGTGAAAGTGAAGCATCCGAGTACAGTATGAATATGCTAGTGATGTTGCAGTTTGATTAGTGTGAATTACCTTTGCTCCTTTGTAAATTTCATTTCTGCTGCTATCAGGGAACTCTCTGCAGTCAGTAGAGTCATTGAAAGAAATTGCTTTCTAGAAATAGCTTTATCTAATCTATTGTGACATTCTCCAACCTTCCATTAAAGCAGTGGACAAGTGTGATATGCGGTGAGGACATGCAAAGTACATCTGTGCAAAGATATTAACATATTGGAGGTTCAAACCCCGTTTCAAATAGTCCTTACAGCAACCACATTATCCCTGGCCAGGTGACAAAGTGCTTTATAATTCAGCCTATAGACCATCAGGTGCATACTGCCTAATCATTAAGTGCTTTGTGGAAACCTTGTCCACAGAGCCACCGAGTGTCAAAAGGAGAGCGAGTGGCCCCTACGTGGGCATGCAGCCCAATGTGTTCCTCCCTTCCTGCAAATTAAATGCAGCCTAGTGTTCAACTCATATCCGAGTCAGATGCTATGTCTCAACTTCCTTTGGCCCAGCCTCAGCCTGAGTCCCAGAAAGCAGCTGTGCAGCCAAGAGGCTGAATGAGAATGAATGATCAGGGTGAAGGGGAGACAAGAAGATAAGCGAGGTGTTTATTACCAAATCACAAGCAATTAGCTGTAGAAAGCCGCACTGTTTCGACTTAAAAATACTTAAAATACCAATACCAATCTCAGTGCCAGTCACATCCTACCACGCTGTAGGGAGGGAGGCAGGAGAGAAATGTCCATAGTCAAATACATAGACTCTGTGTAATTCTTATCATTGGAAAAAAGTAATTTATGCATTGAATTCAGTCAAATCACAAGAGACAGCATTTTTATTTATCAGAGGTTCTCCAGATGCTCTCCTTTTTGGCATTTCGAACATTCCCTGGCAAAGTTTGCACTTCATCAAAAATCTATTATTAGGCTACATTCAAATAGCAAAATCCTACTTATTAGCAACCAGCCTCCAAGATTTGTAAACAGGATTTTTTTTTGTGTGTGTGTGTGTGCTTTTTGCTGTGCTAAGCCACTATTCCTCTCCTCGCCTCTCTAGATGGAATATTATATCCACAGCATTTCACAGTGCCCTTGGTGGAAACAGTGTGGGGGGGCTCATGTTGTTCCTAATGAAACATCTGCATTTGAAAAGAGTGGCTGGAAAAATGAAAAAGCAAAAAATGTAATAGAAATGGGATTTTTTCCGACACTTCATTTATAAAGTGCATTAAAACAGCACTCAAGTTAAAACATAAGCAGAGCGGTGTTTGCTGTGAGCTATGGGGGTCTGCATTATATGCACATGGTGAGCTGCTCCTCTGAAGCTGGACGTGATAAGAGAGCCCTTCAATCAATAATGGAAATTCAACAAAAAGGCGACAGTTGTGCAAGCTGACCACAGCTAGTGAGTTGCAAACACGTCCACAGAAAAAGATCCACTTTTCTTGATAAGAAAACCGATGAAGATAGAAATTAAGGACCACTAGCATCCCCTAAAGGCTAAAATGTTTATTACACCCCACAATACAAACCATCATCATGATCATGCCACTGATGTTGATTATGGTCTTGCTGGAGCAAAATCAGTCCACAAATCAGTCTGTCCAGTCAAGCTCTTTGCTTTATTCACCCCTTCATAAAGAAACACATACTGTACGGATGGAAGATGTTACATTTAGCTGAATATTTTTAGCAGTATTTTTGAATCATTCAAAGCAGCTTGTATTCTGTAGCAATGCCATGTATATATTGTCTTAACCACATATCTGTTCTTCTAATGCTTTATATAAGCTGTAATATAACTATACAGCATGGGAAATAATAGGCTTCATAAGGCTGCATGATTTGCTTTCATGGGAGTATTTGACTCTCCAGCCAATCAGTGTGTTATTCCCCCATATGGCCAGGTGTTCTATTGCCCAACTGAGGCATTTAATGTATCAGCACTTCTCTGAGACTTTCTTTATTCGTTCCCCTCCCATCATATTCTGTATCCTTGTTTAAATGAAGTGAAAATTGCACACTTGCAGTGCAGTGTCCTGGTGCATCACTGGGATAGGACACACGCTGAATACAGTGCAAAATAACACCCCCCCTCTGTGTCCCAGCAGTGAGCTTCCTGCATATCTCTTGCCTTTTCTCATTGTCACTTCTGTTTTTCTCTGCCTTTTCTTTCCACAACCAAACATTCTTTTGTAAAGGGTACACAAGCCTCTATCAAATTCAGCTGGTTGGGAGTTTTAGTTTTTGAGGAGAATGGCCTGTTTTTCAGTTATGTGAACATGTATACTAAAACTATTCGTGATGATGTGATAATTCAACACTCTGCACTCTCAAGAAATAAGTCCACCAGGATGAGGGTCTCATTCAGAAGAAAACATTTTAATAAAATCTTCAAGGACAGATACAGGTTGTTTGATAGATACAGCACAGGACTTGGGTTTCCTTGTTGGATCAAAAAACTGTGGGAAAAGTTTAGGTTCTTCTTTTGCTGTTTTCAGGTAATCAAGTGCAAAATTTTTCTACATTTTCTTTAACTCATTGTGACTGAGTCATGTTCCTTGTATATGTACACATACTTGGCTAAGGAAGCTGATTGTTATATTTAACATGAAATAGTCATAAAAGCATGAAAGCTTATTTCTGGCCCTTGGAAAAGTAAAATATCCACAGCCTTCAACCGCATCTCATGACCTCAGCAAAACCCCATCAGCTTATACGACAGTGACACGTGGCTGAATGCTTTAAAAAAGCAAAATGATCATGATCTACCCTTTGAACGTGATAGTTCATCTTTACAATCAGTGTAATAATCCCATTACAGTGTAATAGAAATACCAGGATATTTCCTGTCAATGGACTTTGAACCTATAGTTATGAAGCTAAATATTAGCATAAGGCAATCAATCATCAAGCGCAAAGGAAATGATGTGTTAAGTGTGCACCACATGCCATTTGACCAACACACCAATCTTGCAGGACTGGGTGTACTCTTTTAGGACAAAGGTATTCCACGTGGGTAAAGAAGTGCAGGAAGTAGCTGCTGAACTGCAACAATGGAGGTCGTTCCTGTTGGAATTCAGCGGTGTGTGGAGCTTTTGGGATTTGATCTAAAGAGCTCTCCTGGTGGACTCTAATCAAACGTTTAGAGGCGCCTTCGCTCCCTGCTTTCCTCTCTGCTGGCTACCTCCTCTCCCTCTTACCAACATCTCTGCGTCCTTCCTCTATCCTGACACTGATTAGAAGCGAAGAGACAAATTAATCGGGGGAGCGCCAGGTTGCCAGCTTTCTCTGACGGAGGACATCCACAGAATTTTTAAGGGAAATGCGACGTCAACTTCCATCAATGCTAAAGGGGCAGGGTGTGTGTATGTGTGTGTGTCCAAGTATAGGCAGGAGCAGCGCAAGGCCCATGCATAATCACCTTATCATATCCCTGTGAATGGAATAGTGAATTGATCTGATTAGAGGCTGGATGAGAAGAGAAGGCGAGGGGAGAAGCCTGGCATGTAGAGCAGCTCCCTCTGAAAGAGGAGGAAAGAGAAGTGAAGGAAGGAAAGGGAGGAAGAGGAGCAGGACAACAGAGGAGGAGGAGGGAGAACAGGAAGATGAGGGAGAGGAAGGTAGAACAAGCTGAGCATAAGTAAGTGAGGATGACAGAGGACATGAGGAGAATAGAGGCTAAAAGAGGAGATGAGAAAGTGGATGAGGATTAAAACAGATATTGGGTGAATAAGAAAGGCAGGAAGGAGCAAGAAGCAGAAGAGGAGAGAGGACTTTTATCTGGCTGCTTTGTAATTTTACCCATTGGTCAGTAATGTCACTCTCCATATTTTCATCTGTTTTTCAAACTGCTTCAGCCAAACAGTAATCACCACCGCTAACTGTTGGAGCTGATAAGACAGCGGCGAAAACACAGTGGCGAACTCAGCCTGTCTGAGGGTCGAGGGCTTAACGGATAAAAAGGCACCACCCTGCATGTGGTGGGGCTCCAGTGTGCAGGAAGTTGTCATTTATTTATGGTGAAACAGTTCCTCTAACCTATATGGCACCCATTAGTGAACTACATTGCATCTTCTCCACTGGACAGCACCTGAGAGGCACTCTATCACATTTTCTTACACATTTGGCCACACAGAGAGCACTTCATATGTCATGTTTTATCCAGCAAAGGAGCATCTGAGAGGGGCACTGTTGCTGCATTTTCATCAGTGTCACCAAACAATCTCTCCTCATGTTCCATTTAGGTGCTGTCTGGAGTTACTGATTGGATCACATGATCTTAATCAGCAGGTGGAGTTTCCCTCCTTGCAGTGGAATTTTAGATGCCAGGGCTCATTGCCATGTAGGATCAAAAGTTGAGTTCAGAGTTAAAATTCAAAGTGGGATGAACTGAGGAAGATTATGTGATGCTTGATTTTATCAAAAAACTAAACGGACTTTGAGGTGAGATTGGTTTAACTACTACAGTCTCCGAGAACAAGAATGAAACTCAACTTTTAAATCAACTAAAAGAAACATTCATTTTGTGTGGGTTTTGGCGACCCCTGTGGACAAAAGCAGTATGAGTACCACCGCGCAGTGTCATCTTTGACCTTGATCTACATTTGTTTTGGAAGAGAGTGAAAGAAAGATACAACTGGTACTATTTTTCTTTTTTAAACACAGCTGTTTCCTGGATGCATAGAGATGAGGTAGCTATGTGTGGCTTTGTAAGATTAATAACTGTAACATGACGACGGTCAAACTACAAAAAACTTTGTTTTAATATCATTCATGCACTAAGGTTACATCAAAGTCAGATTCAGTTGAGAACAATAGTTATCAACATTCCCTTGTAACGTTATATTTGCACAATAATAAGCCAGCAGCAAGATAATAACTCAGTAGCAAGGCCAACGTAAAATGTTACGTTATACTTTATATTGTTTCAGGACTGAGGTTGACTCATGTTTTTGTTCATGCTCTATCACTGTCACTTTTCATTTTTCTTTTTTTTTATTCTTCGGTCAATTACTGTCTTTTTCTCTTTGTGATCCTGCCCCAGTGTCAACCATAACCACACAATATGAAGTGAAAAATAAGATTCTAAAGAAAAATCTCCTTAAACTGAACTGTTAGCATCTACAATTCTATGACAACAAAGATCGTGTGATATCCTTTCCATGTCATATGCACAGCACTTTGAATTGCACTGGTATTGAAAGATGCTACACAAAAAAATTGCCTTGCATTGCCTTGATACGATCATAAGCTCCAGAACAGCGACGAACGCGGAGTTTGAGATGAGTGCTGTTTGCAAGATGAAACATGACCTTTGAAAGTACATTAAGATGCAGTTCTTCCAACGGCTGCTGGACACTGGCTCAAGATCAGATTCACACTTGAAAGTCAATGTAAAGGCACATATGGAAATGTCTCTGGCTGTTTCACGTAGCCATGGTGACTGCAACTTGCTCGCTCAGCTCGAGCCAAGATCCGAGGTCCACCTTGAGGTCAGAGTTTGGATTTTCCAAACCCATTTTATCATCACAGACATTACGTCCATGTTTTTCTATACAGTCTACGGTTTCACACCCTTCATCTTTTTTCATCGTGCTCAAAAGCAGTGAAATAGGTGTTTCATTACTTAAATTCAGCACCTTGCCTCATTATGTTTCCCCCTTTCCTCCGTGATTATATCTCTGACAGCACACAGCTGCAGCCTGCAGTGTCATTGGAAAACGAGCGAGGGAGGGAAAAGAAGCAGCACCATTTTAACCCCCATAAGTCGGAAAAACACACATCATCGTGCATATTTATGTCAGCTTTTTGCATCATTCCATCAAAAGGAAATGCTCACAATGTCCTTCTCATTTTATACACATACACACACAATTCAGCCTGACATATTTAGTGTCTTTTGAAACGCTGGCATCTTCACTAGAATTTAAAATAAAGGTTTGTGAGTTTGAACAATGTTCGGGAGCTCGGCATGAGTTTGTAATGAGTGATCCATCCTCCACTGCTGTTTCCAAGGTCAACAGTGACCTTCATGTGATGTAAATACATGAACACGGCGAGACAGAGCTGTCTTAATTTACATCCCTGAAATGTTTCATCTCTGGACAGTTATTATTATTTAGAGCGAGGAAGCGCTGTGGTGTGGAGCAGGAACTTTGCTGAGACGCTTCAGATAGTTGTGTTACCATATGGCCAGTCTTCACGTCAACACAAACTCTTGTTTATCAGCTTAACATCTTAGCTTGTCCTATTTTCCCTCTGAAAACTCTGGATCCACCACAGACGGGTGTGTGCGCGCACACGTACAACACACATCACCCAGTCAGCAATTCTCTGGGAGGCACGGCAGTAGATCATAATTAGAGCCAATCAAAAAGAAGCGTACAGCCTGTTACTTCCTGCCAGCCAGCCAGTTAGTCCATCTGGCCATACTTAGGCCTTCTGTGCTCTGCTAACTCTCTCACAACAGCTAATAGATGGCTTTCATTCACTGGGAATAACTTGAATGCATGTCCTGGCAGCAAATTTAACACACACACAGGGACTTGACACCACACTCGAGCACAAATCGCTGTGTGTGTGGGGTTGTTTTTTCTTTATTGCTACCATTTCATTCCCATTCATTTGGCATTTCTACCATCTGTATGTATGTTATGTATGTGTGTGTGTGTGTGTGTGTGTGTGTGTGTGTGTGTGTGTGTGTGTGTGTGTGTGTGTGGGTTTGGGTGGGTGTGGATGTGTGTGAGAGGTGTTTATTGCAGATCAGAATGAAATGTATTTCTGATACTGTATGTGGACCTCTGACAGTGTGACTTATGGCTGCGGCCGACAACATATTTCCTCTCACACCTCTTTTCTCTGGTCTCTTCCTCCTTTCTCTGTATCTGTCCCTCCATTTGTCCCTCCCTCTCTCTTTCTTTGTTTTCCTCCTCTCTGCACCTTCTGTCTCTGTCTGTTGTCCTCTCCTTGCCCACTCTTCTCCATCCCATCTCTCCTCCCTTCAGTGTGTTCCTCCCCGCAAATAATTGCCTTCCACACTAAATCACTGTCCACTCATTTATCTCCCGTCTGCCTATTTTTCTGATTATCGCTCTGCAAATCTGGTTCCTCCATCCCTTCATGCCTCCCTACCTCTTGCTCCTGCTACTGTGTTACTGTATATCTGTATATGTTACTGTATACACAGTGTATATCTGACATATATCTGACAGTATATCATTGTGTTGGTCAGACCTGTGAGGGACTTAACACTTAGAATATTATATGCTTTTTAACTGTATGTTGGCATTTACAGTGCAAATTGTATCACAAATGCAGTACATGTAAATGTAGCTGTAAAACACAAATCCATGCTCATAATAATAATCCCTGTAAACCTGTAAATACCTCTCCCTACTTTAGCTTATCTTTTGGGCCACTTGCCTTCATTTTATAAACATTTTCTGTATCAGCCTAGAGTGTGTTTTTAATCTGTCTTTGTCAAAAGCAGAAAAAAAGGTGTCTTCTGTTTGTAAAGTAATTGTTGTAATCATTCTTGAACACTATTCAGGAACTCACACAGGCGCTTTCACTCAAGTTGATTTGACTTCTTCTCAGGATTGTGTGGGTGTGTACACACTGTGCTTGACTGACATCGTCTTCACCGTCCTGTTTGATTTGTTGCAGCAGGAGGGGCGGGAACATTAACACCTTGATTATCTAAACCTTGATCATTCTTAGTAGTTCATGAAGCTTAGAGACCTCAGCATCACTCCTCCCAACTTCAGCCTCAGCAGAGGTTTAATGAGGCAGGGTAAATGAAAACACCTGTGTGGATGTCCAGGCCCTTTAAAATGACCAGGTGCTATCACTTCACTCCCATAGTAGTGGCTTTGCCAGTGTGGACAGAAAACCTAATGCAATATTTCTGCTTTTCAGGCATTTTTTTTTAAAATGTTTCAGCCAATTATAGCAACACTGTGGTCATTAAGGTCTACATTTACTCAGCGGCATTTAAGGCTGTCTATCACTCTACCAACTTTTAAAAAAAAAAAAAAAAAAAAGGGCAGTAAATAAGCTCTCTAGTGACCCATTGTTGCTTGATTTGACCAATAATGTGTGGGTTTGCCTCTTTTCCTGTCTGCTGACAGACACACAAAGTTTAACAAAGTTATGAGAGTCCCTTTGGAAGTTATCCCTTTTTGTAAAGAGTGTATACCATTTTCTGCCAAACGAGCAGACAGAATGATGTAATATAACACAAAGTCTGTCCCGTTCTCTGAATAAATCTGTGTATGTTTGTGCCTACAGGAAACGGATTGTGTATGGAACGCGCACACAGAACGCACAGCTACAGAATGTGCCAGAAATGGAGAAACCACATAATTAACAAAAACAAATGCAGACAATACTTGAAGCACTTTGTTTTTAGATTTTAGAGGAGGGCATCATTTGCATGATGTGATGAGCATTTTTCCCGCTGGGCTTGAAAGCTCAGATGTGAGGATGAAAGTGTAAATGAACATTAATGTAATGGTAGAAAAATCCATATCTGTAATTATCAGTCCCAGGTAAATGCCAGGCTGCAGTGCCAGCTGTGGTGCTAATGAAGATCTCTTACCATGGACAATATGAGCTTACATCAACACTCCCTAAAGCCCAAAATAGCTTTGCTTTAAGCAAATGACGCAGGTGTCGAAAATAGTGGAAGAAAAGGTTTTTTATCTTATTCAGATGAAAATAATGGTGAAATTATCCCATTTTCACTCCACAAGTCTTGACTGAACACTTTGAGAGCCTCTGCCTTACTTTGCCTTGAAACAACAAAAGCTTTTGTTCGGCCATTTGTATCTGAATCATACCGACATGAGCTTTGTCCATTCCTCAGCTTAGCAGTCTGAAAAAGGACATTGAGGATCGAAAGCTGGACACTGACAAGATGAAGGCTGAGCAGCAAAATATCAGACAGTCTCTGGAGAGAAGCATCCAGACTCTGATGAAAAAGGTCCCTGAGGCAGTTGAGACCTTTTATGACAGTGCGAGTAAAGTTTCAGAATTCTTTACAATTACGTGAACACCTGCAGAAATTCCTCCTGAAGCATTGAATCACAGGTATGCCTCTAAAGTGCTGTGACACTGTTAGTGCAATACCATAATGTCTAATGAACAGAGAGACATTGGAGGCTGAGGAATGTTTGACGATGATTTGCTTTATGGCTCCTTTTTGTGACAAAGAATACTAATCAAAAATATGCTAATCAAGGTGGCTTTACCCCCCCACCCCTTCTTTTCTGTCAGATCAAGTTGCTTGGGATGCAAGTCATCATTTTTTTCTAAAAGAAAAAACGACTGGAAAGAACTATCTCATCTCATCACATCTCATCTCATCGGATCATCTCATCATCAATCATATTTGCACAAGCCTTTCTAAATTCTCCATAAAGTCTTCTCCTTGTTTGTGCCCAATGAGCCACAGTCTCATACATCACAGCAGGCAAGGTGACTGAGCTGCAGTCTGGGTCATGAATGATCACACTGAATCAGCAGCACACAAAGACAGACAGAAGTGGAAGCGAATGCATGCAAAACATGCCCTATTTTCTGTGCACCCTACTGTGTTCATTATGGATTTATTGTAAACAAATCTGTGTTCTTTGCACCTTTTCTATTTGTTAAGCTTTGCGAGCAAAAACTTAAGAGAAATAGTGGAAACACTGAAATACAGGTTGCCAGATATATCCAAAAACTTTATGCAAAGTGAAAGGCTATCTGACTTGAGGGGAAAAAAATGAGGTAAAAAGAGAGAAAGAAAAAAAAAAACACTGAAAAGGTTAAAATTGATTCTGGCATCAAGAAGTCTATTTAATCAAACTCTTTTTGCAATGCAATCGTGTTGTTCAGGCTCAGTGCTCGATACAGCTCATTAATATTGTCCCAAAACTTTACCCATTCATCACAAGCTTTGTAGAAGTCAGATCCTCTGTAACAAAGCTCACTGCTGTCTGTCTTAGCAGTGTGTGTGACAGTCTGGCATTTGCCCTCCCTGGAAAGAGCAAGTCCATATTTCATCACCACCACGGTACCGTCCAGCAGACGGACAGAAATTTACATCCCATCTGTGGTCCCTGTGTGTCTGCGGGTTCCTTTGTGAGCCAGTAAAGGTGGAGGCAGGAGAGGAGTGCGGGGGTCATTGATAAGTTGCTTTTTGTGTAAATGTCACAGATGCTGAGTATATGAAAATATTAGACCAACAGTGAGGTTGTGTATCTGAAAACTAATTGGAAGAATAAATAAATTTGACTCTGAATATGAAGAGCAAGAATGTCTGTGTATGAGAGAGAGAGAGTTTGTACACTCGCCGGCCATTCATGAATAAAGATTTGCTTGGAGTGCAGCAGCTGCTGTTCACATGCTCTGTTGTCACACTGGTTTGTGGCTGTCTCTAATTATAATCCATTTGAACACCACTGCTTACATTTCAATTGGGTTGCATTTGATCATATCACTGGATTTGGAACTGCCGAGAGCTGTGTTGGTAAAACTGAAGTGATATTCATTCTCTTTCATGACATATCAAAGCCTTATCTTAGCAGGAGAGCAACCAAAAACACAACTGAACTTTCATAGGATAGATACACAAAATAGTGTACGGTATGCCTGTTTTAAATGGAGATTAACTATTGGACATGGAGCTAATATTCAGTTGCCGTCCTCTTGATTTGATGTATGTTTGCTCATTGTAACTTCTAAAATGTTAAAGAAAACACAGCGAGTATGACAAGCACAAAGAGATGGCTATATGTGTGTACATTTACATCTGTTTTGTTTTTTTTTTGTCCTCACTGCACACAACCGAGGTGATGTGACTGATTCCTACTTACAGGAGAGGTGTGATTCTGATTCATAATAAAAGAAAAGGGAGCACAGTGTTTCGAGGCTGGACCGGTGTACAAGAAGACACAAAGAAAAAAGAAAAAGAAAAAAATATGTGCGATCCCGAGAGAATTACATCAAAGAGATAAAAAACACAGAGAGAGTGATTTAAAAAAGCCTTTCAGGTGCATCAATCCTCACTTTGTGATGGTGAAAGCGAGTTTTGGTGGACATTAAGAGGTTTTTCTCAAGTGAAACAAGACTATCTGCTATGTAGTTTATTGGCCTGCTGACTTTATGAACTCACAAAAACTTAATTTAGTTTTACTCAAAAGCTGAGCTGAGCCTGAAAACTCTTGATTTGCAGTCAATCTACGTTCCTCTGCTCACCACCTCATGAGCTTTGTTTAATGACTGAAAGAATGAAGATAATGAATACAAGCAGCTGATGGAACTTTAGTTTGTAGGCTGGCTGGACTCACCTTTAGGCCAGGTTCAGATCAACCAATGCCCAGTGTCAAAAAACACACTTATTATTGCTTTGAATTGGACCAGTCCAGCAACACAGAGGACAAAAAAGTTAACCCTGGCTCAAGTTTTTCCAGACTACAACTGGATGCCATTCAACAAAGTGTCGCAGTGACCAGTCAAATATTTGAAAGCACACAAAGGAAGAGCTGGGGTGCGTAGCTCGGAAGAAGGAAGACGGTATGAGTTACCATCACGACCCAGATAACTGGCAGGAAATGCACCAACGGATTATTTAATGTCAAGGTTCCATTTAATTTGCACTCTTTCAGGGTATGAAAGTATTAACTATATAAAAATGAAAAAACTAAATGCTGTAATAGAACCAAACTGATAATGTATCAGGAATTCACGTTATAACTTTTGCTTCATTTTCCAGGTCACATCTGTGCCACAGGTTGCACAGCATTGATCCAAAGTTTTTCGCTGTGTCATCGTCTTTACATATACTATAAGCTACTTGGAATGAGTGTTTTCTTAAAAGTCTTAAACTGATAATAATCTAGATTCATCGTGAAAGAATTTTTCTCTCCCACTGCTGAAAAAGGTGCTTATAGATTCTTGGCAAACATCTGTCTGATCGTTAGGTAGAACAAAAACAAACTATTATTGATCAAAAGAGCTCATTTTGCAGCTCTTATTGGGCAAAATAAACCTTCTGCTCCCCTCATCATTGGTGATAGTTTTTAGTGTCCTGCCAACTTGGGCACCTTTAATTTAAATGGAAATGAGACACTGGTCTGTATAGATCGAGGATCAGGTGCATGATCAGTCCTTGATCAGCCTGTGTGTGTGTGTGTGAGTGTGTGTGTGTGTGTGTGTGTGTGTGTGCGTGAGCACACTCTTGTGCCTGTCTTTAAAAAGTAGGGACCTTCTTGGAGGACATTTTGGCCAGTTCTCTCTTCAAAGTGGTGTAGTTTAGTGTACAGCGTTTAGGGCAAGGTCGGATGATTTGTCAGCTACTGCAGAAAAAGTTAAGTTGGTACGGATCAATAAAAAGGGCTGCAACAAATAAAGAATCAAATTACATCAAGACGATGTTTGTTACCAAATGCGAGTTTCATTTGCAAACAGAGGGTGGGGGTGTGTGTGCAGGTGCATGGGTGTGAATCTGGGTGCATTCATGTGTGTGAAATGAAGAGTTATTGAAGTGACGATATTCATTCCTGCGTGCATCACTAACCTCTTTCATACATCAGTGGCAATGTCCCAGGTCATCTCCCATCTTCTGCTCTCCTCTCCTTTCTCTGTTTTATCACCTGAACAAACTTAACATAAACTAAATTACCCTCCAGCGCAGGACATTCCTTCAGCCGTCTTAAAAGTTCAATACTACATCTACAACTGCTAATTGACTATTTTTTGCGACGACAAAACATCTTTTCCTTGCATTACAGGGAGAAAATGTGATGTTTTCTTACAGCAGTGTCACCACTATTAACAGATTGCAGTACATCTGCTCACGACAACACTCCCCTTTTCTCTCAGGTAGTGATATAATAAACACAGATGGAGTTTTCCTGCCACGGGGAGCACCTGGAGAGAAACATGGTGGCTCTGAAGAGGAACATGATGAAAAACAAGTTGACACTCAGAAAATGTCAACCTCTTGGCACTTAGGCACCGTGCAGGCAACAGTGAGAAGCTCCACTTGATATACACATGAGTCAGTTTTAATAATTTCAAAACCTGCCTTGCCTTGCGTTTCAGTGACATTATCAAGGTTCTGCTTTAGAAAGAGCTGATCACAATTGAGTGAAGGTCTTGAAGAGTTGAGACAGGTTTTCTGTTAATTATTTATGTTTTATAGTAAATGAACTTGACTTGATGTTAGTGAGATCTGAAGCACAAGTTATCAAATGCTAACAGCTTTGCAGTGCTGGAATGATCATGCAATGATCAATATAATGCACCAAAATGACAAGTGTGTGTAGTCTGCAGTCTAATCACTATGATCTATGTGAGAAGCATTTTAAAGAATACATGACCTTTTTGCAATTTAATATTACTTTGAATAAAACACGGTATACTGCTGTGAGAATACATCAGCCTCCCTCTTTGGGGCCATTTGATGGCAGCCACTTTAAATTCATTCACTGTTCATATTTGGTTTAGTTCAGCAGGGGGCCACATAATGCAACTGGAACATTTTTATTTTAATCACAAAAACAAACAAACAAGTCAGATGCTAATGTAACCAAATGACGGACTGTTTTCGTCAGTCACAACCCACTACAGCCCCCTTTGCCTCCCTGAGTGAGTTTGCTGGTTGGATCGACAGAAGCCGTCGCTGTGCTGTGCCCCAGCAAGGCTGAAAGGGACGAGTGTATCATCCAGTACCACCAGCTGTAGATGCAATAACATTAACAGCGACATTAACTGATGTTTTGGTGCTAAACCAGCGCAGTAAGTCGCTCTTCAGAGCCTCCTCAAAATCAGATATTCAATCACAACATGCAGCACAAGAGGCAGTGAACTGTCATCTGAGACACAGACTGAGACTGGAGGCTGGGGTATACTCCAAAAGAATTAGTTCGTACAATGTGTTTCTGAGACCACTTCAGAAGGTAAAAGTGTTTATAGCTGTTCCAAACGGCCACACTCGAAGTCAGAATGAAGAGCCTGCCATCATCGAGACGGGTGAGACGTGATACTCATTTGAGTATGAGGATAATGGTCCACATTTTCAGGCAGTCTCCCCCAGAAATTCATCGTGTTGCACTCCTTAAACACATCATGATGTTTGTGGACTACAGTCTTGAAGCCTCAAGTTTGGAGTTCTAAGTTTTCCTGTAATTATCCCCGAAGAGAAATTCATTCTCCTCATTTAACCCCTCCTCGGTATCAGCAGCAGTGGGCCTGGGACACTGGCACTGGCAGTAGAATTAACCTAACATACATGTTTTTGATAGGGGGGGAAACCAGAGCACCCAGAGGACAGCCACACAAACACGGGGAGAACGTGTAAACTCGACACAGAAAGACCCTGCCCTGGCCAGGAATCCAGTTCAGGACCTTCTTGCTGTGAGTCGAGAGCTGCTATGGATACACATTACTATGCCTCTATCCTGATTCCATCTGACTGAGAACCTGAGGATACATTGTGGAAGTGACGTGTCAATCACAAAATAGTCATACCCTAAACCTGGCCTACCCTGCTTTGTGGTCTATTTTACTCTAAATGGGAAAACAATTTACAAAATGAACATCATGCTGTAATGAAGAAGACTTGGAACTAGTGATTGAGACCCTAAACTCATTGGGAAACTGTCTACAAGGTTATAAATCAAGTGAGAAGTAGGGTCATATTCTCATAATCTTACGTACAAGACAAGACACAAGACTTTTTTGCCATGAGTGGAGTCGCCCTGCTGGCTATTGGAAAGAATGCAGCTTTAAGGCTCTTCCGCATTGACTCCACTGTTCAGAGGGGGAGTAACAGTCTGTGCTTTCTACATGTAAAAAATGATTATGATGATTTGTGCACAGTGTCAGACAGAATAAACAATTGGTGTGAACGGCTGTTCTATTCAACAACTTGTTTTGCAGCTATATTTACATATCAAACATTGTGAACTGCATCAAAGACAGACATTAAAAATAGATAGAAAAGTAGGGGACAAGCTGAGGATAGTATGGAGTTAAATCAGAATAGTGCTCTCATATAGGAGATCTAAATACATCACAACACACTCGTCCATATTCTGAGCATAAGAGGGACCGATACCCTTCATCCTGTTAATGTTGGAGCCTTGTTCCTTTTTTCATTTTTTGAATAAAACATATTGGAATCTACTCTATAGGACACTAAAGGCATAAAATGTTATTTTACATTCGGTCGGTGTGGTGCATCTCCAGGCTACAGAGGTAATTGAATGTGAGGTACTCCTGGCACAGCCAAAACAAATCAATCAATAACAGCCATTGTGTCAGAGATGCCATGTTTGATGTGTTATGCCACATTGAGACTACTTATTAGAAGAAACAATTAACTGTGAAGCCATTGTTTCTCTGAAATGATGAAATGGCTTACATGTTATGTGTCAGATACACAGATTGGTGTATAATCTAGGAATAAAAACGTGGGGTTCTGTCATCCAGCTACAGTTCAGACACAGTCGTGCTCTCTCATTCTCTGTCACATACACAGTATTATACCCAACACAACTACACTGATTACTTTTTGTTCTTTGGTCTATAAATAAGACTTCTCTGTCTGTATTTGCCATTCTGTGGTAGCACCACAATGTGCAAGTGACTAACTGTGAATCAAGCACTTGATCTAATTTTGGATCGTGGCCATGGTGAGGATGAAAATATCAAACCTGAAGATGTGGTGGAGGAGGAAGCAATTCTGAGTACAATCCAGATCTACAAGAATCAACAGATGACGAGGAATGTGCCAACACATCAGCTCAACACAACAACGGTCTGAAACTATTTGATAATCGATTGAGAGTCATTAAACATTTCCAAATTCCATGATAAAGAAAACAACATGTGTGTGGGTTAAGTCAGACAAAGCAAGACATTTGATGACTCACTTAAAGGACCAGTGAGGAGGATTTACTGACATCTAGTGGTGAGGTTGCAGATTGCAACCAACTGAATACCCCTCACCTCACCATCCCCTTCATGTGTCCTGCCTGAAAATCACAAGAAAAGAAAGAAGAAGAAATGGCAGTGCAACATGGCGGACTCTGTGGAAGAGAGATCAGTTTTGCCATATTCTGCCAATGGATCCCCCTAAATGTTATGCACTGGACCTTTAAGGAAAATCATGAAATGGAAAGCATCCCCCCCCCCCCCACACACACCTTTTCTGGCATTTCATACACCAAATAATTAACTGATTAATTGAGAAAATGGATCAGTCATGAAAACAATCATTAGCTGTGGCCCTAATCGCATTCCGCAGCTCATGTCCATGAATACCCCTCCAACATCACCATGCATACATACATCAACATCTTTATTCTCCCTATTCAACAAAATGAGATGCATAAAAATATATATCCATAATACTAAACAGCATATTAGGAATATAGATCGTATGATTATGATCTCATGGAAGCACAGAGGTTGAATAGACATTGAATAGGACAGACTCTATCTATAGATGAGAATAGCACTGATACAGTTGACAAAGAAATCTCTAAAAGTGCTCAGATTTTAAAATCTACACTTCTGTCACAACTGGGTCCACTCCATCTGAAGCCGAAGAAGATCATGATGCATTGAAAAGCTCCAGAGCAGCCACTACACGGACCTTGTTCTGTCAGCTTCTGTTTCCAAGGTCAAGAATGAACTTCGAGTCTTCAAATCACAAATAAAGTTTACATAAGTGTGGAGGGACTAATGGCAGAAAAACAATAAGGTCACCACGTGTTTCGACCTTACTGATTATATTAATATCATATCACTCAATCGGTAATGACTGTAGGCGTTATTGATGAGCTTTGCGCGGAGACAAATTGCGTCTCTTCCCTCGGAGACAGGATGGGTTAAATGACTTCTGCTCCGTAGAACAGATGAGCATTCAGCCCCATCGGCGGATATCATCATCACAGTGTGGCTTTTATATATTAGAGCTGTCATACTCCGTGTCATGCGCTGCGGTTCCCCACGGGGACCCACGGCGGTGCGAAGGTCGATCCACCGACTCTCTGTCCCCTCCCATCGGCGTCCCCTGCCGCCGTGCGCGGCCACACCTGCATTAAACGGGGGAAGTCCGTCCGGTGGAGAGCGAGAGAGAGACTGAAGGGAGCAGAGAGCGGAGGCAGGAAGCGGAGCACCTCCGGCGGCCCCCATCGCTTCACTGTGGACCCCTGATCCGAAAAGGAAAGGGGGTAAAGGCATGAAGGCAGTGACCGGTGGCACTGAGATCTTGCAAGCGTGGACGCAGGCTGGGAGTGGGATTACAGGCGAAACAGTCCGGCACAGTTCGGCACAGAAGAGACCGAGTCTGAGCAGCTGAGCGCACAGGTAAGATATGCCTCTGATCAACTAGGCACACACAAACAGAAAGAAAGAAGCCTCGTTCCAACTTTTCTTTAAATCAAACAGCTTTTCCTCTCATTTATTTGCTTTCTTCACTGTTAATTTAAACTTATTTTAAGGTGCTAAATTATCCCCGTTCCTCTTACTCTCCCATGAAAAAACTATAATAAACAATATATGTAATATAATGGCAAACCAATTACTGAATTATAAGAAAGCATTCTCCCATGAATGCATGCAGCCTATATTTGGGCATATCCATAACCTACTTAGAGTGGAAAAAAAAAAAAAAAAGCTATTGTGGCATAATATCATTCAAATAACTATGGCTAAAACATAATCACCTACAGCTCAATATGTGTGGGTGTCTTCCCATTTTTGCATTTTGTTTTATTCGTTTAGCTATTATCTATTTTTCAGTGCAGACAGATGATCTGGTTATGTGTATTTGTTCCTGTTTTCATGTGTTATTATTTGTGTTCTTGTTACTTTTTTGTTTAACCCACGTCTTACACCATCATGATCTTCAAAGTCACCCAAAGTTTCCGGATGAAAAAGCGACCTCTGTTATTTGTAAGGGCTTGCTGGAAGGCTCAACTGTGACAAAAACTGATAAAAATGTTCAAATGCAAAAGCCACATTTTGTTCACCAATCATTGTGCAATGTTCTTACCCCTCATTCTCATTTGCAGCTGAACAGTAAATCATTATTTAAGCAACACACAAGCAGACTAGGCTGCAGATTCACAAGCATTAACCTCTAAACACATCTTTTCTTAATGAATTTAACCGTGGCTTCCGGGAGTATCTATGAACGACAGGAATCTGCTTTGTGCTGGCACTTCTTCCCAAGCAGGGTAATATAATGTATGTTCTGGACTTTCCTGAAAATATGAATTGCCTGTTTTACTTTCATTGAAAACAAGGAAGTAAAACATTTTGACATTGTATCACACTCTAACCTTTGCACCGGCGAGATGGTGAGAGCCCATGATATGCACTGTAGATCATCAGGACAGTGTCATATAGTCTGAGGTCATGGTGGAAAATTCATAAACCGAAGAGAGAGGAAGTGTTGCCGATGCTGTATTCAACAGATCAATACACTGACCAGGCGCAACCCTCTGTGCCACTTTCCTTGTCTAGATCTGTTGTAACTAATCTAAAGACCACAGATGAATCACGACAGACCGTCTGAAGTAGGTAACATGCTGAATATACTTTTCTTTTAAGATGAGGTCTAACTCTTAAAAACAAGTCAGGGTGAAATCATGTGACAGACCACATTAGAAAAGAGCCTGGAGTCAACACAGAGCAGAGAAAACGGGAGGAGGAAAATAAAGTGATGATTGCTGATTGTGTGTGTGGATGACCGTGCAAAGTGAAGGAGTTATATGAGAGCTCGGTAAGTGAGGTGTGTGTTTGTGTGTGTGTGTGACATGGATCCCAGACAAAGAGTGGAGCGGAGAGTAGGCCAGAATCTTAAATATCCCCAAGAGGCGTTTTGTTTCACAGTCAGCAGATACACAGTCAGGTAGCCTATGTAGTGTGTCATCAATAGCAGCTGTACTGACTGCGTCCACCTCTGTCCCCGTCTGTAAAATGTGTCCACCTATCAGCACAATCAGTTTGGTTCAACCGATTCAGTGTAGAGAGAGTTGGTGGAATATTACGTGGATCTTTATGTTCAGGAAAGTCATTCTCTCTTGCAGCCTACCCATCTCAAAATGCTAAACTAAACTGCAGGCTGCTTTTTGTAGTTTATTTTAGAGTCTACAGCCACACAAGCAGCTTTAGAGGCTGTACTGTGCTAAATCACTAGGCTAACATTTACAACGCCATGCTGAAATTTAGCTGCTATAATGTTTGCCATGTTCTCTATTTTAGTTTAGCTCTTGAGAAAGCTAACGTTTGCTAAGTAAGTAGAATGAAGGCTGATTGGAAAGTCATCAGTTTTGCAGGTATTTGGCTGGCCAGGACCAGTTGCTAAGCAACCAGGAAGCTACAGATCTATAGGCAAAGTAATAGTCTGGCACTATGACCCCTTGGCGATCCAGTTGATAGTTGCTGAGATATTTCACATGAAGCCACAAATATCAACCTCATGGTGGCACAAGAGAAAGACACAGGGGATCACCGAAGCTAGTAGGCTTGTAGGCTTTAATTTCTCTGGAACACGAATGTACAAAGTTTCATAGGAATCCATGTGGATGCAAATATCAAAGCGCCAGTCTCTCCACCTAAATCATAAGATGCTGCTGCAGTATAAAGACGTCAATTCAGGTAATCAACAAAATAAGATGGACAGCCAAACATCGAGATAGCCATCTCATTCATTAAAATCATTATCACCAGACAGCCAATATCAAATTAGAATATGCTGAATATCACTTCTGAACCCACAAGAGGAAAGGAGGAGGGTTACAAAAAAAAAAAAGAAAAGGTAGCCCCTTTCCCATCGTCAGCAGGAGTGAAGCAGAAGGGGACCAGCATGTTAATTGGTGATTTGATTAGCGCTTTAATATTGCAGCTGTGCACGACAGACGAAAGCAGCCGGCTGTCCAGAGGTTTTTCTTTCTGAATCAACAGTCACTCCTCTGATCCAGGGACCAACACATCTTAGTCATTATGCACGTCATTCAGTTAATTTCCTCCAACTCCCCCCTAAAAAAACCCCCCCAAATTTGCTCTTGTTTGGTAATAGAGACTATTGGATAGAAGCAGAAACATTCAAGACATTTTGAGTTGGGCCCAGCATTTAAGAGCCCCATTTGGCTCCTGCCATTGTAAACGGGCTGAATGGGGCCCAAAGCTTGTGCTAAACTCAACTAAATTGGGCTGGGCTACATTTTTGCCAGCAGCAGCGTGAGAGGAGGAAGCTCTATTCAAATGCGCTAAATGCCAACAGATGGAAAATGTTTTCTGTGCATTTTCATGAATCATATTTTGATTATCTGGGCCTATATTGTTAATGTGTGTTTGTGTCAGTTAATAATACCGAGGAATCCTACTGAGGATGATGAACAGGTGGATTTCTGATGCTGGGAATGATGGGGAGTAGATGTAAGAGGAAATGAGGGGGTAATGACACAACCATCTCGCTGAGAACACAGTGCAAACAGCACAGCATGAAAACAGGTGCAGCACGCTGTGTATATGTGTGTGCTTGCATGCATTATGCCACAGGGGCTTTTGAGTCAGGCAGCATTACCTGGAGCCAGAGGGAAATCTGTGACAAAGACGAGTAATCCCTCCCCCCCACCCCCCCACCCCATACGCACATCTCTCTCTCCGACACCAAAACGCCAGAGCAGACAGCAGACGGGAGAGATAAGAAGTTACCCAGATAAAGGAGCACTGGTGGTGAGACAGATGAGGAGAGGAGAGAGGTAGAACAAAGTAAGGAAGGTGTGGAAGGCTGAGGAGATAAGGAGGGAAAACAAATGGCGATGAGAGAGTGTGTTTGGATGTGGATAAGGTGTCGGGGGGCAGGTCTTGGCTGGTCGTGCCGGTTGGGGTGATGCTGTGCCATAAGCAGAGAAATGAGCTCTCTCTGAATGAAATCAGGAGCCAGAGCATAAGAGGGAGAGGTTTGTTAAAAGTCTCCAGAAATGTCATTGGCCGTCTTCAGCCAAGCTAGCATGCAGCATGCTAACATGCTCACAATGACAACACAGATGCAGGTGTGATGTTTACCGTAATTATTTTAGCATCTACTAATTAGCACTACAAAACACAAAGGACAAGTGAGGCTGATGGGGATGTTTAGATCTAGCCATAAACCGAAGTAGATGTAACCTGATGATGGCGGTTAGTGAAGAGTCAGAGGATCCCAAAAAAAAGGATCAGAATTCACCCCGAGGGGGACATGCCTTTTCCAGTTTTCTCTGCAATCATCCCATAGTTGTCCAGCCATTTCACTCAAAAGCACCAATGTGAACCTCATGGTGGCACTAAAGAAAAAGTCAGAGAGTCACCAAAGTCATTAGGTTACATCCTTTGGGGACCATGAACGCCTCAGCAAAATTTAATGGCAATCCATCCGATATCTGTCGAGAGATTTAGACCAAAGTAGTGGATCAATCAGCTGGCCAGCCAGTGTTGTCATTTGCAGAGTCATGCTGCTAACATGGCTAAAAATAAATTACTGGTTTGTGACGAAAATGGCTATGGCTGCAACATTTAAATGATTCCAGCTGAGGGGCACATCTGTGCATCCCCTCCCTTCTTAGAATTTAAATGGCTCTCATTTTGATTGGGCTTGTAATTCGGACAATATGCTAAAAAACTATAATCAGACATCAGTTTCTGGAGGTGAAGCATCTTTGAGATTGGAACAAAGTTGACATTGAAGCTGTAATTCACTGGCAGAACAGGTGAAGACTAAATACAGAAGCCCTGCTATAGAGAGCCATAGGGGTGAGTTTACAGTATGTGCAGCTGATGTAAAGGTCTTCCTTTCTCTCTTTCTGTCTTAGGTTTTCCCTTGTGATCCCTGACAGAGTGAGGACAGTGACACTGACTCGGCCATTGTCTCCTCAATGTTTCCGGACAGAGTGAGGCTGCCTGGGTGCCTCTGCTGTCCATTGTGACTGTACAGAAGAAAGAAAGGTCCAGCTTGTCTGCATAAAGACCTATTCAGCATAATTTCTCTTTGCCAGCCACGCTTGCAACCCCAAGAACAGCAATGAAGCCTCAGCACTATCCCTAGCCCCAAGCCTACCCCTCTCCTCTAACCTCCTTATCCCTATCCCACTCTCTCAGCCCATTCCCTATCCCCAGCCCCAGCTTCAGCCTCAGCCCTCTGCCCCAGTCGGAGTCCCAGATGACAGCTCAGAAACATCCGTTACCCTCCCACTCCACACGAGCCTTCTTTCCTCTCCCTCCAGCCCCTGTGGCGCTTGGCACCAATGCCCATCACATAGACAGATGGAGCCAACCCTGACCCCTCTCCTCGCCCGTGGGGACGCCAAGAGATTCAACGCCTGACTAGAGGAGGGGGTGTGTGTGTGTGTGTGTGAGTGTGTGTGGGGGGAGACAGGAAGGAGAGCGGAGGAGAGTATTGCTTTGTCACCACGGCAACACATCGCCTTGTCTCCCATGGAGTCCCCTTCAGCCTAACCCGAGGCCCGCGGATGAAAACGCACGCAGCAGGAAATTCAGCAGCAGGACCAGAAGGACCTCTTTTTTCTCCCCCTAAATTGCGCCTGACATATTTTTGCTTTGATTATTTGGCAGAGATATCTTGTTCCACATTTGTGTGGAGAGAAGATGCGAACATTGACAAAATTCTGAATACCGGAAACATCATTTGAAAGAAACAGGAAACCACAAGAAGACTGATGTCAAAATTCGGAAGGAAAGCCTGCTCCACAGCCTGAAGTGTTGGCTAAGTTTTTCTGAATGCCACAAAAGTTTCTTTCTGAGCCGCCCACTTCCTTTTCCCTCTGGCCTCTGTGATCTAAATGAATTACAGTAAGAAGAACTGCAATCGCCTGGTAAAAATATTGCCATTTTTACTTGCAAATCAACACATGGGAGGGATTTTTTTACAGTAAGAAAGACTTTTTTTATTGGGCTTTCCAAACGCGAATAAAGCAGAGCAAACGTTTCCCTACCAGCGAAAAGGAAATACATGTGGGACTCCAGTCAGAGCCTTGCTGGGTGCGCATGCATGTCTTTATCTAAGCTGTAACATTCAACATTACACCTCTGCTACCTGGTCCAACATCCACTTCATGTCAAGGCATTTGCAGATTCATTCTCCTGACTAAAAATCCCACCACAAACCCTGCAACTTTTATGAGAAGCAAGATATTGGCTCCTCCATTTTCACTGGATGTTGTTGCGGTCTTCTAAGCTACTCTGCTGACCAGCATTCTGATTAGCATATAATGTGAGACAACCAATTTTAAAAGAACCACGAATCAACAATAAAATGAGACACTAATGGCCGGTGAAATGAGTTCAGCGGGCTGACATAACAGAGGGGGGAATACCGGAGTCCCAAAGCTTCCCAGGTAATTGGAGTGCAGTATACTGTTTTTTACTCCAAAGCACAGCTCCTCTGGTGACCTTGCAGGCTGAAAACCTAGATGAGGCAGACACAGAGAGAGGAAGAGAGAGAATGATACTCAATGTCCAAGGTTTCCGATTATCTTGGGATTTTCATCATTACTCTCTGTGCATTTGCACAACATACAATGTTTGGACCGTTAGCGTCAACCTGTCGTCAGTCGTTTTAGTTTTCGACTGCAGGGCCGAGCACACAGGACACACTTATTATTCCTGTCACTTAAAAGGAACCCATTTAGGCTTTTCCTCAGATATAGTATCTGTTTCAAATAAATTGTGATAATGATCACTGGTGCAGCTTTCTATAGCCACTGTGAGCTACTTCAGATGGTGAAATAAGCAGATAGTACTGTCGGTTTTTGATGGGTACGTTACTGTCAGACTCAATTGTCAATCCAAAATGCCCTAATTGGGCCAAATGAAGGTATAAAGTGGATCATCAATAATGCTGCTTCTCAGTCGGATACAGTGGCACATCAACAGATCCATGTTTTATGAATATGCAAAAACACTGAGGGAGTTGTGTGAAAATTCACAGCTGAGGTGTGAAGATTCATCGTTAGACATAATGTACAGGAGGTTTTTAATGCACAGGTGTAGAGGACTGAGATGTTTCATTCTTGACTAAAAGGCACCTTTAGATGGTGCGACAACAGCTATCGTACCAGTTTATCGCCTCAGCTCCTAATCAGCCTCACAGTGCAAAGTAAGACCATCATTTTTGATTCACAACCAGGTTTCTCTCAGACTGTCAATCCAAAGTCGCGCAATCTAAAGGTGCCTTTAGCGACTTTAATTCCAGATGACCAGAGCGCCGTGGCCCCTGAAAAGACTGAGTCATGTGGAAAAGTGTAAATTGTTCGTCTCTGTACCTGTTTTCTGTTATTTAAAAGGAAGCCAGTGGAGAGTGAAGCTGTGAGTCAGTGCTTTTGTAAAGATATTTATGAGGCCAATATGACACGGATGATATGACGGAGTCTAGAGGTCATACAAGTGATAAAGAGGAAAAGCAGACACAGTTCAGCGTGTCTGTGTGTGTGTGTGTTTGTGTCCGTATGGATCAGAGTGTTAGCAAAACAACATGGATTAAGACACGTGTGTTGTTGAGGGTACGATTTCATCTTCTGGTCTTTGTTGCGTGCCATCGCCTTTTGCTCGATAACCCGTTTGCGTCCCTGCTTCACTTTGCTGTGAGCTGCCTAATGAAACAGAAAATAATCTTTCATGAACTTGTATTGTATGAGGGGAGATGATATTTCCAAAACCTTAATAAGACAGAGAGGTGGATAGTGGTGGAGTATCGCATGTATTGTTTTTGTCGCCTTAACACCTTTTGGCGCCTCAACTTCAGACACAAAAAGCATATGAACACACACCTCAATTACTGTGCTATTTCTGTGGTGCTACCTGTCAGTGACACTGAGCTCAAACCAGCTGGGATTAATTAGTGACTCAACAAACACACACACACACACGTGCACACGCACATATACAAATGCACCTTCATCTCAGTCTTTGTGTGTGAAATTTACACAATCACACCACAAGTGACTAAACACACATGCCAACACATTCCCTTTTCATATGTTCACCTTTTACTACTCATTTACAACTGTTCGCCCCTGCACAACACACACACAGACACACAGACACACACACACAGACACACACACACACACATACACACACACACACACACACACAAACACACGTGATCTCCCATCAGATACAGGATGTGAAAAGCTTCCAGAACAGCATGTCGCCAATAAACACCCCTCCTTCTCTGCTGTAATTACCTCAGTCTTGATTTCACACCTTGTGTATGTGCTTCATATCTCCCTGTCAGTGTTGTTGCTCTGCTTCAGCACGAGGCAACACCAGTCCATACTAATAGGAAATGTGATCTTACATTTAGTTTGTAGTCTTTTTGAAACAGGCAGGAAAAACCTTACAGAAATTTATGTCAGTTGCTGCCTGTAAACTTGTGTCTAGAGGTGCCACAAGTAAAGCAACAACAACAAGATTTTCTATTCTGAATGTGAGATCATGTTCTGCTTGTTCAGATTGACATTTTTTTCTTTTCTTTTTTCGCAAAGCAGTGTTTGTGTTAGCAAAATCCACGACCAGCGAGGACAAGCTGTAACTCCTGTCAGCGAGTGTTGGGACGCGTGGGCTTGTGCCGCGCACTGCTGACTTTGATAGAAATAAAGCCGCTGACAGGTTTTAAAAGACAAGCTGTCGACAGCCATAACCTTGAGGATTGTTGTTTGTGTGTGTGCATCTGCTGTATATGTTTACATGAGTGTGTTACGGGGATGTGACGTGGTTACAAACTACGGTGGGGAGATTAAATATGCTGAGGTAAGGTAAAGACTGAAGGAGCAGAAGAGGGGGAATAAAATAGGATATATATGCAAAGAAAGAAATTGGCAGGTAGAATGAGAGTTTTTAATAGTTATGTGGCAAAACATATAACAGTGCAACAGTACAGCATGGACAAGGCACATATTTGAGAGAAAAGAAAATTAAATGGACCCAAAGCCCTGGAGAGTTCAAATAGGAGGATTCATTGAGTGAGCTGGTGTGGGTGTGTGTTTGGGAGGATGAGAGACAGAAAATTTACATTTGTGCATTAGCAGTTTGAGAGAGAGTGTGTGTGTGTGTGTGTGTGTGTGTGTGTGTGTGTGTGTGTGTGTGTGTGTGTGTGTGTGTGTGTGTGCATGCGTGCATGTGGATGGGTATTGTTTATTCTATCGGCAGCTGATGCCTGTTTTATCCAGCCACCTCGGTAGTGGCAACTCATTAGCATAGTGATAATGAGAGATGGAAAAGGTTGCCAGTGTCAGCACACCAAGTGTTTTACACAGTCAAAACAGCAAGTTTGGATGTTTGGAGAAACTCTGTGTGTGTGTGTGTGTGTGTGTGTGTGTGTGTGTGTGTGTGTGTGTGTGAATCTTTGATTTGATTTTTATTTACCGTGTACCTTTAGCGCACAATCACCAAGCTGAGAATTACCATTGCACTGACCTCTGTAGGATGTCTCACCACACCCAGCATCACTGTAGGGTGTGGTCTGTTGCACCTGTCACCACACCTTGAGGGTACAGTCACACATTCATGAAATTAGTTTAACTTCAGTGAACTCTGATATGAATTTCACCTCAGCAAGCGATGGTCATTTGCCTGCATTCGCGCATGTCTGACCATACCCTGATGACAAGGTGCGCTGAACAAATCCTCTGGGTGCACTTCTGCCTCGCTATAGTGAACTGAGAACTTCTATCACTGGGAATTAGCACAACAGGACTTTTAGCTGGAGTGAAGTTACTCTTTAACTCGTCTTGCACAGATCAGACCTTTCAAGGTATGTAAGACAAACAGAAATTAAAGCTGCACTCTTTGTTCAGAGAGCCTTGAACGGTCAAAACA
Organism: Chaetodon auriga; assembly: GCF_051107435.1. Taxonomy (NCBI): domain Eukaryota; kingdom Metazoa; phylum Chordata; class Actinopteri; order Chaetodontiformes; family Chaetodontidae; genus Chaetodon; species Chaetodon auriga. The sequence goes on along the minus strand of NC_135076.1, from coordinate 10,430,080 downwards.
AAGAGGGTTTAAAGTCCAGATTTTGTCTTTGTGTAACTTGATGTAACCAAGCTCAGCTTGACACCAGAGAAACTGGCTGGTTAAACAACCATAGAGTCTGCATTGTGCTCGGTGTGGGAATGATGGACAGGAAGACTGAGTTTATTTCTGTGTTGTCATTTCCTGCCTGCTTAATAACAGAATATATGTGCTGATCCGTTGTATAGTTAGCTTGCCAGGGTTGACTCAGACGCACATGATAAAAGATCAAGTTATTTTAGCACAACTGCCAGCTAGCTTGTTTGCCATGTTATGTGACCAATTTAGCATCATGACATGCATTACATCCTTTTATTACAATTCTTAGCAGCATTTCAAAAAGTCAAAAAAAAGCAGCATGTTCATAGATGGGACATATTGGCATGGACTTGTTAAATTTGTGCATCCTACCTTGGACATATCTCTCTCTTACACAGCTGCCAGTGACAGATAGGCAACTGATTAAATAAAACTACACTACTTTATGTATATGGCAGATGGATTTACGTACAATACAAACCCTGTTACAGCTACATCTGTCTTCTCTTCCAGATGACTGCTGCTCCCCTGCAAAACCAGACTGGATTCTTTGCTTTGGATGTCAAGGCTGTACGGAAGGCCTGGACAGATAAAACTACAATACACTGAGCTCAGTCGAGTGTTTAAGTACATTTCATGTATTACTTTCCTTTCTTCTGTATATTTGCCACCAACTCCAGCCACCTTTGAGTTTTTCAGGATAATATACGGAGCAACCCCGTAAAACTTGCTGAACTCTCTGTGGGTCCTGACACACTTGTAATTGTTGGTGAATGAAATAAGGACTGAAAGGATTATCACGTGGATTCTGTCTTCTCTGTGGTGGCTGCGACCTTATTCAGAAGGGTGGGACTTCAATCAGGATGCCTGAACTGGACAACTTTGCCCCCCTGAGGGGTCCCAGAGGCCCTGAGCTAGGCCTAAATGGTCCTGCAGACCCACTTCAGATTCAGCACAGCATCCTGGAGGAGCAGGTGGAGCTGTGGTGGTTTAGAGATCCTGGGAAGTCTCTGCTGTGCTACTGCGTGTCTGTACTTCTAATCCTGGGATGCGGGCTGGGCGGCGTCGGCCTTCTGTCCACCACCACCAGCGTTTCAAGCGAATGGCGGCTGGGAGCTGGCACTGCGCTCTGTCTGCTTGCCCTGGGAGTCCTGCTCAAACAGCTGCTCAGCTCGGCTGTGCAGGACATGAACTGCATTCGAAGCCGACGGCGGATCGACATGCTAAAAAGTGGTGGTTTATCGGACCTCCTTGTGGTCTTGATTACCGGGCTGTCACTGCTGATTTGTGGAGGGGTTCTACTACGTCTGGCCCTGGCTAACCACATGCCGAAGCCTGGCCAAGCCCTTAATGACATGTACATCTCTGGAGTGGTTTTGCTTGCTGGAGGGGGGGCAGCAGTTGTGGGCGTTGGGATATACTCTGTTGTGGTGGTCCTGCTTGAAAGGACAAGGCACGGACGAAGGTTGGTGGATAGGGTTTTGAATATCTTCACTGTTTCTGGACACATGGACCGTCAGGCTCGCAGAGAGACTACCTCCAGTCTGGCTAATCTCATATGAGATGTAACCCCGCTAGAACTGTGCATTTTGGCCCTTTGCTCTTCATGTCAGAACATTTAGCCTCAACTAAATTAGAGCAGCAAATATTACAAGACATCATCCCTTACATGCCTCAGCTTTGTCACTAGCTGATAAGACTGTGTGAGGCAGAATGAGTTTGTAATATGTGCTTGGTGAAGATGTTAGCAATAAGCAATCAAATCTAAGGTTCAAAGAACTGATGAGTAACACACTGACAAAGAATCACTGCATGGCTATGCTCACAATACAGAAAATGTTCCAATGCAGATTTTTTCTCAACCAGTCACCAGATGCAAATTCAGATGCTATGGCATATAATTTACATGTGAGAGGTATTTGAAAGCTGAAATCAGCATTTTATGAATGTTCTATAAGTCTTACTCCATTCACAACAGTACAAATGCCAAATTGTTGGCAGTTTGGCAGAGGCAGTGTTAGTGGGCAGGACACCAATGTGAAAGCATAGAAAAGAAGTAAGAACAAAAATGTGCTCAAGTGGTGTTTAGGGAGATTCCGTGGATTTAAAAGCACACATAGCAGCTGAAATACACCTGAAACTGGAGGGAAAAGTGTTGGCTCCCAAGAAGAGAAGAGAAATCTTTTGATGTAATTGTCATTTGATGGGTGCAGCAGGCTGGAAGTGAACACAAAGGCCTGTGGTGTGAGCATAGCCTACAATGAAATGGGTATTTTTATTTTTTAAGCTCTTCTCCACATGTTTAAACTCAAAGTTGTAAGAGGATTATGTCTACACAGATACTGTAGAGAGACAGAAACCTATTTTATCGAAGGTGACACAAGGTAGTCGTTAAAGGGGTCATACAGAAATTGGACTGTCGCACATCCAAGATAATGTATTTGTCAAAGTGTCCTTGGGCCACACATCTGACCACTACCTGCTCAATTATTGTAAGATTTATGGATAAGAGCACCAGCAGAAAGGCTAAAATGTAAATGGGGGATTCGAATGACTGATAGATGGGACAACATAAATATGAAATGAAAATCATCTTTTTACATTTTCTCTGTGATTGATGCTCTGCGCTCACTCTGTCCACGTTAGCTTGACGTGAAAATATTCAGCTGACAAATCTGAGGATTCTTTGACTGTGGGTCAGACTGAGGATGTCAGCGGGTGAGACGCTGAACTGAACAGCTAATTGGAATGACTTCTCCCTGTGATTCCATTTCTTTCCTCATTTTAATAATAATTTAACATCACACATGAAGTCGGACTGTGATCTGTTTGTGACAGACCCTGTCAAAACCTCACGAACATTTGTCGACGTGTACATGAGACAAGACAACATGATTGTTGGAAAATTATATCACAGCACTTTAGAATGTATGAATAATTTGTGTTTTTGTGCGTCAACAACACATATTTTCAAGATTAATTGTTAATCTTACAGCACATTGTTTTCTTTAAACCAGCTTTAATCTATATTTTTGATATTAATACTGAATCAAATTACCCTGTAATGTTAAATTTTAGCCTGTTGTTTTTATTATACAGGATGTTTGAGTCTCATTGTTCTCATCAATTCTGGTTAGCAAACATTTTCAGGCATAAAGCTCTGATAAACCCCACTGTACACCACCTACAACACCACCAACGGGCAAACAAAGGTACAAAGTGGCTGATGAACTGGCTAGCACCCTGCTAGCAAATGATCCAAATATTTTCCTCATGAGTCGGTTGGTACCAAATCAGAGCTAAAGAATCAATGAAGAGCTACTGGACTTAGCATTCGACAGAAACAGAGCTCTGTATAAATGCCAATGTGTCTGCTAATGGTCGTGGTCTATGAGGGCAGTTTTATGACATCTAGTTTGCTCCCCGTGGCAGTGGATGGACATCATTGTCTACTCCAATGAGTAGAAGATACCCAGGGCTGCACTGGGCTGCAAGCAGTGGACAGTCATAAACTAAAGAAAGCAAATAAATGTATTTCCCAAAGCCAACAATTTCTTTAAATTTGCATCATTTTTGAAAGGCAAAAAGTTTTGCTCCAAACCAGAACTTGCCCACTGGTAAGCTAAGAGTACCCTCTGGAGCATTCAGTGCGTGGCGGTCTTTCTTTTTGTGTGTTTGGTGTGATTCAACATGTCCACGAACTGTGGCCAAGGCAACAGAAGTTCGTTGAGAGAGCAGGTTGCAGTTGTGTGATAGTGTCCAGAGGGTTGTTTCTCGATGGAGCCTGTACTTAAGGCATTGTTGGACAAGTCTGGGGGGACTTCAAATATATGACATCAAATCGTCTTAATGAACCTTTGCAACAGCTGTGTTTGTCAACAAATTCACCATAAATAAGATGACATGGTGCTACTGTAGCTATAACTCAGCTCCATGTGGCTAAAATTTATTTGTGCAGCTTTAAGATGGCTAGCAAGAGTGAAATGAAGGATAGTTGCAATGTAGCCATGAAAACGTTTGGACAGTATTTCTGCCAATTTTGTGAAGATGTGACATAGGCTTACATTAAAAAAACTGGGATCCTTTTACAACAGGTTTTTTCGGGAAATCTGAAACCAGGGCCAAATTTATAGAAGGAGTAAGATGATGAATCAGCAGTGCAATTCCTTTGACTTGGGTTAGATTGGTATGCTTTTAATGAGAGCAACGTCAAGTTATTTGAATCCCTGAAGCACTTCTTGAAAGAAAGAAGGGTGCACGTTATTTGATTTTCATAAATCTGATTTATTCCAGCATCAAGTTGAATAATCTCAGTGCACTTCTCTGAATATGACTCATGGTTCACAAACAATTTGTCTTTAAGCATGAGGCTGTAGTTGGGGGTGACAATTGTAGTCCCAGCACTTCTGATTTATTAGATGCATTGCTGGCTCAGATAACAAGTCATTATCATTCCTCACAAAGCAGAATGGGGGAAATAACTGTTGGGGGAGAAACTCAGTGAAATTAAATCCATTACATCAACATGGCCAGTCATAGAATTTCAATGCACTTGCAAAAGTTTGAACTGGGCTTTCAATATGCTTCATCATTTTCACTCCTATAAGTGACTGTACAGTATGCTGATATTGCTGCATTGATATTACTGAGTCTCATTTGATTCCAGAAGTGTTAGAACATTCAATTTCAGAGCAAAAAAGGTCCTTTTCCGTGGGGAAAAAAGCCTTTGAGAATCATTCCTCACATCGCCTCGCAGAGGAACCTCAGAAAAGGTCCTGCATTGTGTCTCATTTGTGTGTGTGTGTGTGTGAGTGAGTCAGTCACGCCTCTTTATCTGGCTGCACATACGCACAGCCTATTGCCTTGAGACAAAAGGGGTCACACAGTTAAACATTGTTGGAGTGATGACGGACAGCAAACTGAAGGCACAATGCACAAGGCAGCGGCCTGTAGGGGCTGGCATAGACTAGCACCACTCTCTCTCTCTCTCTCTCTCTCTCTCTCTCTCTCTCTCTCTCTCTCTCTCTCTCTCTCTCTCTCTCTCTCTCTCTCTATCTGTCCCTTTAACACACACACATAGACACACACAGATAAAAGGAAGTCTCACACTGTGTTTTTATTACAACACGTGCAGAAATCCTGTAATCCTTACTTACATGAATCTTTTTAGTTGACCTACAGTATAAAGTAGCAGCAGCAGGTTGTGTATTCATGCATGACAGCAAGAGGTGTGCAGGGAGGCAGGTCTGATCCTGAGGAGAGAGGAGTGTGTGGGAGGAGAGGATCCTGTCAGGCGAAAACAACGAAAATATTTCAACTCAAACTATTTAAACCAGATGAACTGTGTTCTGATAGAACTTACTGTCAGTCCTAGTGAAAATGGATATATTTTCCTTAAGCAAAAATATATTTTTTTAGTATTTGAAGAGTATTTAAAATGTGTATGAGTGTATGTCTACTTGTATCACAGTGTGCTTGTGTTTTTAAAGTGATCTGCTCGTGCTGCTGTGACCCCGTTTGACAGCGACATCTCTCACAGTCATGGATGTGAAAGGATTTTGTGCAAATGAAGTCTGCTCTCATTTTAAGGCATATTGATCAGTATGTAAGAACTGGCCACCTGTCGAGGTCACTCCAGACAAATAGGGGGCAGCATATCATCAGAATATCCACTAACTGCTGCTCACTACACTCTTTGGTGTCCTGTACCAGGACCAAACACAGACTCTGAAACTGAAGATTTGTGACTATGTAACATTGAAAACTGTAAAAATGATGATGGTGAAACAAAGAAAACTTTGTTTTAGTACTGCTCATACACCAAGGTTACATGTAAGCTGACAACTAACAGATTCAGTTGGTGTAATTGTAACTTGAAGTTATCATAGAGGGTCAGTTCAGGATCGGTTTTGATCTCTCTCCATCTGAATGAATGACCATGGCTGACCAGGTTTTCTCAATGCCCCTTACAGTTTTGTTGTTCTTCGGTCAATTCTTGTCTTTTTCTCCGTGCACATCCTTGTTCAGTATCAGCCCTATCTAACTAACTTTTGACTAAAGCATGAATGAACTTCCCAAAATTTCCTTTAAAAGCATTGCACTCACCAAACTTGCAGCTCCTCAATCTTTAAAGACCTTGAAGTGAATAGTTTTTAATCAAACCCTGTTCCTGTATGTGACATCTGGGGTTAAATGAGCTCAAAGCACATCTGTCCACCAATAAGTTAAAATGATGATCTGCCTCATTCCAATGCTTCAGTTCATATTACTCATCTGTCATAATTTGCTCAGTCAAGTTCTGAACTACATAAAAAAATGCAACAGTATTCTTAAACAAGATACAAAAAAATGTTTATTTCCAAATATATCCCTTTGCTTCCTATCGACACACAGTATTTGATAAATTAATGACAACACATGACAACACACACTCATTAACAATCCTCATTGGTGCCTGAAAAATGTCCCGACACAAGATAATGGAATGATTGTAATGGGAGGTTTTGGACTTAAGAGCAGAGATGCAATAAATGGACACAGGCCTGTTTTGCTGGTGGCAGTGCAGCTGAACCGATGTGCTGCAGTGCATGCACAACAGAGGGAGTGAATTACACCACAGACTGCTTTGAAGACATATAGGGGCCTGCAGAGGTCGACAAAAAGAGTCAAGGAGAAACAATTACCTCAACATATTGTCAATATTCTCAGACTCTGCAAAGAAATCCATTCAGGTTATTTTACCTCTCCCCCCCTCAACCCCCTGTTCTGTCCTTCAGACATTTTCCACAGGGGACTAACTAGTACAGTATAAACAACAGATAAAAATATGACAAAAAATTCTGCACCGTGCTCATTCCTTCAGTCTCCGCCTCGTAGCTGCAAGCTGATTTCCAGCACAAGGACAAGGTTACAGGCCCCGTGGGAATGCGTCGATGGTATTATGTTACACTGCCAACGCCTCCGACAATATTGTGCCTTATTAATCATTGATCTGGTCGCTGGTGTTAGTTTCAGTGCACTGGGGATTATATTCACAGTGCAAAAGGTGGTGATACGTAGGCATTTTTTTAAGGCAATGAACACTTAATATAGAGGTTCAAGCAAAACATGTATGTCATTGAGCGAGACGAAGATTAACAACTTGTACTATAAAGTGGAAATTAGGGACAAAACAGGATGAATAAAAACCTGTACAGTAAAAGACGCTGACGATGTCGAGATGCGGTGTAGTGGTTAAAATCCAGCATGGAGCGACATGTAACTTTCTCGAAACTTGCAATTTAGAAAAGTCACCCCTGTGCAATGTTATGGCCCTTTGAGAAATAAAAAAACTGGTAATGAACAATCACAGTTACTGTATATTGGCACTACATAATCTGTTAAATGACATGTTACACAGTAGAAAGCTACATGTCCAAGAGGACAAGCCAAGCACCAAAAAAGATAAAGCTTCAAATTCATAACAGTTCAAAGTTTTCTCTGTCTGAGGAAAATGTGTTTAAAAGTGACGCCTTGCTCCCCAAACTCTGCTCTAAATTAACCTCGAGGGATATGACATTAAAAGCAAAGGAAATGAGAGCTCGGCAGAACCAGACGGTGTCACAAAGTCATCAGTTCATTATTCACGTATTCTAACATATTACTGGAGTCCTGAGGAATCCTTAAAAAAAAAAAAAAATCACAGGTCAGAGGTGATGCAACAGCCTTTCCTGTCGGCGCTGAGGGTGTCTTAGAGGAAGAGATGATGTCTTATTTCCGTTCAGAACGGGGAAAAATGTCAAGTCTTCCTGCACTTGTCCTCTGCTGTCCGTTGCAGACAGGGAGCCGGAGAAACGGAGAGGAAGACATGAACAGAGAGAAAATATCCATTCGTCTAGCAGCATCTGTGCCCTTTAGTTTGTCCGGAGCTGGTAATCTGCCAAGAAATGTAACAGCGGAGCATTAACACAGCTTTCTTCCCCTCATCACCTCTGCACGTCACATCACTGCCAATTTAAGCCCTATGAAAGCCCCAAACAAGATCTGCACCAATACGAGCATTCTGTGAAAGCAGATCACCAACATTTAACACATTCCTTCCTTCATTCTGTCTCAGACTTTGAAGAGTCTTGTCAGTATTTGCAAAATCTCAATCTTCAATGGACAATATCTGATTTACTGAGTTATTATGTTGCATATCCAGGACTGGCTAATAAGGAGATAACACTACATGGTCAAAGGTATGTGGTCAAACCCGTGCACGTGTTTTTGTGTACTCATGGTGTGGGGCTGTTTTTCATCCTTCTGTTACAATTAATAGAAAAGCACAATGATATTTGAGACAACAGCGGGTTTTCAGCTTTGTGGTTCTGGGAGAGAACGTTCTGTGCTGGGTTCTTTTCCAGGTAAGAAAACCTCATTTGAACTCACATTGACATTGCTAATAAAACAAATAGCTAAAAGTCCATCCTTAGAACATCACTCTAGTCAACAGTGTGTTGTGTCTTACACATTTACTCAGTGTTTCTAGTAAGAAGTGCTGTGGTGGATGCCAATTCGATTTAGAATATGAACAGTAAACCCCAGGAAAACATTCATTTTTTTCAGAAAGAGATTGGATTGAGTTAGAGAAGCTGGTGGAGGTCGGTCCTGAGATGACGTCAGGTCTCTGTGGAGAAATGGTTTTTGCAGCTTGTGTTGGAAGAACCTGACAGGCCTGCGCAGAGCCCTGACCTTAAACCCATTCATCAGCACACGGACCACCTTCAAAGATTTGTGGTCAGTGAATGTGCAGTTTGTTCACTTTTTTCCTAATCAAAGTGATCAATCACGTTCAAATGGATTTGAGTACGTACGTCATACGTCATCACGTCACCGTTCAAATGCACTTCAGTTCAGTACAAAACCAGCCTGTACAAGCACTGCACATAAGACTTACAGCTCAGCAGCCTCTTATTAATGACTGACCTATCAGATTGTTTCGGTGGCTTTCGCAGTCTTTTAAATAGGTTTAACAAGAGCTGACAGCGAGAGAAGAGCTTCACTGCTAAAAGCTGCTGATTCGGTCAGTGATAATGATGATTCAGTCTGGTCAGTTCACTTTGAAAATTCAGCAATAAGGATTGATTTGCACATGTACTGAACACCTCTGCAGCCATCAGTGGCCAACCTCACTGATGCTCTTGTGTTTTAATGGGATCAAATACCTGCGGCCAGGTTCCAAAATTTTAGAGAGCACCTTTCCAGAAGAGAGGAGGCCGCTGCAGCAGCACGTCAGAGTCCGTGGGTTTAACATAGCTGTGTAATGTTTGGGCGTCCACAAACTTTTGGCCATATACTGTCCTCAACAGTTACTTCATTACAGTACACTGCAGCGCAATACAACGCGTAACTTCAGGTTATGCAACACCGATCCAAAATTGCATTTCTTACAGATTTCTGCAAAAACTGCATTTTCATTTCAGGACATCAGCTGAAAGGTGCAGCTGCAGTGTGATGCTGCCTGATCATATTCTGACCACTGACAGTCTGATGTTCTTACTGCTGTACCGTGCGGCTTCTAAATGCCTGTTCATCACTCATTAATAAGTCAGCACAGTCAGTGTACAGTATCGGGGTATTGTTTAATCAGTGTGAGTGTGTCTGCATGTAGTGCTGAGTGAAACCTGATCATCACCGTCTTCTCTCCCCCGCCCTCCCCAGGTTGCTGATGGTAACGGTGAGAGAAAGGTGATAGCTTTCTCTCCGGTGGCCCAAACTTCATCACTCTCCTTTCTCTCACTCTTACTCATCTCCGGTTCTCGTCCTCCTCTTTTATATTCGTCCATCTCCTTTGTTTCCTTGCTGATGTTACAGCAAGGCAACAGTAACCTTGGCATCAGGTGAGAGCCACCCTGGGAGCCTCCTGGCACTCTGTGGCATCGTTCAACCTCTGCAGCCTCTGATTCCTACCTGACACATCCAGGTAATGAATATGATGGATGTTATAGAGCCAGGTTCATTCTTAGGGCGGACGGCAGGTATGAAACTTAAGGATTTCTGGCTGTAGTCCAGTGGAGGCTGTGGGCTTCCATCTCCATATCATTGAAACCACTGAGCTAGTACAGAGCATTTGCTGCAGTCTCATCAACATACTGTAGCTTTAATGTGGCAATATGCAATGATCTGTCCAACAATCAAGCATATGTTTCAGGTAAAATGTCTCGTTGGCAGGTTGATAAAAGTTCAAAGCTCCCAAAAACTGAAACATCTTTTGAGGTTTGTATGCCATGGTGTCACCCTTGAGTGTGACAGATGTGATGCAGAAGGGTTCACTCCCAGGGCAGCGCTTGCATCTACAGATCCCAGGTGCCAGCTTTGTAAAACAAGTTTTACTGCATTCTCTCGACTTTGCAGTAGCCCTGTTCAAATGTGGACAACCGAGACACAAAGAATTTCACGCCACAAGCTATCAGGCTTGTAAAATTTCTATCACTGGCATCCTGTGTGGTGTCAGTCTGAGCCCCTGAGGCCATGGCTCATGGTGATGGAGCCCGGTAATGGATATGATGGATGTTTTACTGCTGGGTTCACTCCTAGGGCACACACTGAATAGTGTTGCAGAGAGACTGATCCCGACACTGCTCTCGTGAGGAAAACATCAAATTTAACCTCGTGGCAACCTTCGATTTGCTAATGGGTTTGGAATTTGGACAGAAAAAAGGAACAGCTAAACTGGAGTTCGTAAGTCAGACACACTGGTGAAACTGGGTATTCCTTGTTAACGGTCGACTCTTCATAAATAACACCTGAGAATGCTTCTTTTTCTGAACTTTGACTTGTGTTGGAGAAATGTTCTTATTAGGAAACAGGGTTTTAAGGGGTTTAAAACAAAGTCACAAAAAATACTAAGTTGGCAAACTTAGTATTTTAGCACCACAGTCCTTGACCTCTTGTTAGGTAACATAAAAAATGCTATGCAGATTTTAAGTTTTGGAAGAAGAGAGTTATCAGAATTGATTGTGTGTGTGTGTGTGTGTGTGTGTGTGTGTGTGTGTGTGTGTGTATGTGTTGTTACCTCCACTTTGCGTGATGTAGCGCACCCATGGTAATGCCTGGTAACCACTCTTCTCTATGATCTTTAGGTAACGCACCTAGTGAACACGGACAGGTTAAATATAATTATTTCACTGTTTCACACACAAACGCACATCAACATCTACTGTACATAGCCTGTATGCGTCACTGTGCTCATGGCAGCCCATGATCTTTAATTTTTCAACAAATTGATGGACTATCTGTGGCTTTATAGCTTGAGGAAATGCTCCTCCTTCTAAAGCTAACTTAACCATTTAAGAATGATGACTTGATGAATTACAGGAAATAACGCTGTCTGCTTTGTCTCTGGGTTAAGCACTTGAAAAACATTTACTTAACTTGCTTGAAAAAGGGTTGTACAATAAGATGAGGAATAGGTTTTCGATTGTGGAGAGTGAGTTGTGATTTGAAACTACAGAAGTGTCCCACATGGACAGGACTTAAGAAGTTATTTATTTGGTCTGGCATGGGTGACAGTCATTTCCAGTGACTCTGAAGTGCGATCATGCATGAATGTCAAGCAGTGCATTGTTGAAACAGTGAAAAAACAAGGAAGTAGGAAAGAAAGGACTGTGTTCCAGGTGTTAATAAAGAGTCTGACCTGAATCCCCGACACAGTGAAATAGGGGATCTCAAAGTTAACTGTGATTGGTCTCTTCGCATCCAGCTCCTCACTCTCCACACTGGGTAGCCCAAAGTGCGCCCGCATCATGTACTCCTTACCACCCTAAACATGCAAAAACACACACGAGAAATGGCTGCAAAACATCTGTAAAACCTTTCATTCAGAGTGTGTTCACAAAGCCTTTCAGATAAGAGCGTTCAGACTGTTTGATGAGTTCTGCTCCCAGCTCTCTCACTCTAATTAACACAGGGTTGCTTTGTCCAAAAACAAAACAGACTTCTATTCACTGCAACATGAGACAAGTCCCGTGTCATACTAAGGTGAATCAGTTATCAATTTATGGGATTTAGCATCCAGCAAACATCTAGGCTATAAACACAAAAACAACTGGTTAATCATTGCTCATAACAGTGTACCACATCATCCGAGCGGAGCCTGTTAGTTTGTAAATCACGTTCCCATTTCGACTGTAAAGACCCTGAAACAAAGCAGGCGACATCACCTTTTTCCAGCTGAGCTGTGTGTACAGATGTACACATTCATACCATGACAATCGCTAATGGACTTCTTTCTAAAAGCTTAACATGCAGATACAGGAGGGGGCTGTTTGTCAATCAGGGTTGTCAGTAACTGTACAAAGCTGGATTGTGGATTAGGGTGTTTTGTCAGTCTCTTATCACAACAAGCCACTGCTCCATCTTTGTTTCCTTGAACCTCCATCAAACATTACAAGTGAGGTGTGGTTTCCTGAGAGAATATGCAGTTTAATAGTGTCCAGAGGTCAACGGAGAAACATGTACTGTCGAATCATACATGAGCTGGATAACAATACGTCACCAGTGATGGCAATTTTTAACCCTCCTTGACAGCCTGAAGGTGTAATGAATTAATGAGGGGATATGAGAGTGTGACAGATAAAAGGAACCACAGCTGAATTAATGCTCTACAAGCTTTTTAAATTCCCTTTTGAAGAGTTTATAGTTTGGTGACAGCAGAGACTGACGACGAAACTGTGAAAGGAACAGCAGAAAACGGAGAGATAAGATGTGAGCCTGAGTGTTTGTGTGTGTGTGTGTGTGTGTGTGTGTGTGTGTGTGTGGCGAGGCTGAACTTAATGTGACAAATAGCTGCTGTCTAATATTTGTCAGTGTCAAAAAACAACTTCATTTTTTGACACTGGGGCTGGTTCAAGCTTATGTACATATCAGGTGTCAAGCGCGATGGGAGAAGTGCTCTGATCTTTTTAAGTGAATGCTGCAGTGCAGAGATACTCAAAGAAAGCTACAAAGAAAAGTCCTGCATTCAGAATCTCTCTTCCATAAAAGTACCCATGATGACTAGACAGAAAGGTCCATTTCAGAATAATGTAAATATTACTACTGGATCATACATGAGTTTAATGTACCCAGTTACCTTCCACCACTGTGCATTATACTGACGCTGCTGTGTCTGTAAAACCAGATCATGGTGGAACAAGATACAAGCCTGATTGTGATGCTGTGAAAACTGAAATAGAAACAGAATTTTTGTACATCCCACAGTTTTCCCAGTCTTAAGTTGCTCCTATCCCAACTTGTCTGAAACATGCTGCTGGCATAAGCAGTAAGCAATAAGCAGATATTTAGAAAAATCAATGAAGCTGATGAGGTCAAACATGAAATATACTGTCTTTGTACTGTTTTCAGGTGAGTATAGGTCAAAAAGGAGGAGCAAATGATCACATATTTATCTTTTAAACAGCATCTCAGCTCTTTTGGAATCAGCATCAACATCCACTAAGTGCATCTCAGGTTATAAACTGTGACATGTCGTTGATTTGCCGCACTAACGGGGAAAGACTTGATGTTCCACTGCACCGCGCTCTTCTCGGGCACCCACTTGGTGCTGCCTGTGCTGGTCTTGAACTTGGGTGAGTCAGCATCACTGGGCACTGGCACCAGAATGGACACATTGTTGGCGGTGGACCGACTCTTAAACTGACTCCGAGCCTGTGGAAGGTGACAGAGGACAGAGTTTAAATGTCACCTGAGGCTTTTAGCTTTAAAAAAATAAAAGCATGCACATCCAAATTCAAATCAAGCAGGTCTTTATGATTATGCACAGCTTGTTATTTTGAGTCTGCGCGGCCGTCACTGCCTCAAACAGATGGTAAGCGGTAATCCACCTGAGAAGCATGCGTCATAAATACTAAATAAGTTTCAGTGAAAGGACTAGATGAGCGGATAAGGACATGGTGCTGTGCGTGTGTGTGTGTGTGTGTGTTTATGTTTGCGTGCCACTCATCATTACCTTCACCTTGATCTCCACACGGCTGTGAGAGAACTTCTCAATCACGCTCTCGATCCATATGAGAGGCTTCACCTGTCAGACGGAGAGAGGGAGCGGACAAGGTCAGAGGGGCGAGCGCAGAGCTGGACTGCATCACTACGACACACATCACCAGAGTGACACAGTGGAAAGGACAGAGAGAGATTGTGTTTGTACAAGGGAGACGATAACTGTTAAGAGGGCTCACAGCTCACATATATTTCAGGCACAGCAGCCCCACTCGAGTATACTGGACACAAGGTCAGTGGACAGCATGTGTACGAGTGGATCAGGACGAGTGGCGACATGGGCCAGTCTTAGCTCACTGAACTGCTATTTATCTTCAAACATGAGCTGTCACTGTAACTGTCCACTTCACTCTCTTAGCAGACTGATCATATCTGATGCTGTATTGACACCCTGTGGACAAAGAGTTATATTATAGTTCATTATTGTGATATTTATGGTTTTCTCTGCTCGAAACCACACAACAAGTGTAAACCTGCTCAGTCTTCCAGCAAAGACTCCCACTGACATTAAGCCAACAAGCCAGTTTCTCGTGTTGAATGTGTGTGTACTGTGTGCATGGATGCAGGAATATGAACATTCTGGGCTGTGATTATATTTGTGTGCACACCGGACTGTGAGACAAATAGGGAGTGTGCTCCTGGTGTTGTTGGTATGTATGTGGTATGAGTGTGTGTGTGTGTGTGTGTGTGTGTTCAGGAGACACACTGGTTGGCATGTCCTACTCACTGTCGTGTTGAGGCGGTACGACATGAGCTCGCTCTCGCCGTCGGGGGGGATGAAAGAGATGGTGCGGTCGTTCTCGAAGCGTGACAGGCGGACACACTGATGAAACTTCACATCCTCCAGCTCCACCGTCTTACTCTTCTCTCCTGACACAAACACACAAACAACACACACACACACACACCCACACACACACACACACACACACACACAGATACACAAAAAAGACTGAGAACCTTCCAAGCAGTCTTGGGGGAAATCAAGGTCAAGGTAATGATGACTGACAAACATTCACTCAGTCGCTCTCTCTCTCTCTCTCTCTCTCTCTCTCTCTCTCTCTCACACACACACACACACACACACACACACACACACATACACACACACTGTACACACAGTATGCTACCAGATCCATCTGCCCTCTTCTTGTCCCCTACTGAACAGTTATTTAGCTGCCACACATAAACAGGTACACACACACACACACACACACACACACACACACACACACACACACACACAAACACTGCCTGTCTTCAAAACCTGCTGCCATCATCTTGTCCCCCACTGAAGCCCATTCAGCCGCCTCACAAACACATCCACACCTGCACTAACACAACAAGTAGATAAAGACTGTAAAAACACACATCTGTTACTGAAGTTAAGGGGGACTCTGCCAAAAAAAGAAACATCTGGGTTGTCATCAAAGCTTCCGATTTATTTTTTGTGAAATTAATCTACCGATTATTCATATAGGCTTATTGTTATGGTCTTATTTCATGAAATGCACCCCCAAGAAAGTCTTTATGCCACTGGGAGATGTCACATCATTTTCCCCACTTTATTGTTAGTAATATGACTCGTGAAGAACACAACCAGTTATGTCAGCTGAGGTGTTTCAAACGGGGGACATATTAATCCTTGGTCTAGAAAATGACAGAAAATTGTGAAAAATGGCCATCATCATTCAGCACAGCTACCATCTTCAAACAAATCTGCAATATTTTACAATTTATTGGTTTAAAAAAAAACAGAAAAGCAACAAACCCTCCATCTGAAAAGCTGAAACAAGTAAATATTTGGCCTTCTTGCTTGATAAATAACTATAAATTTGTTGCTCATTAATGCTATCTTGATTAATCAATGGACACAGAATTAGTCCAGTTACCAAAACGATTACCAGAGTGAGGCTGGTGCTTTACTCTTCATCTCACTCATATTTCTAAAACTCTGCTGGAGTACCACAGAAGCACAGAAGAACCATATACAACACTCAGCAGACTGTGTCAAGTAGATCCTTTTCTTCGTGAACAAAATTAGACTTTTCCGGACAATTCCCCTCAAAGGTGGAGCAAGAGTGCAGTGCTGGTGCAACGGGCAGTTAAAAGCGTGACCTCCTTAATGGTGGCATCTGTAGTCTGCTGGAGAGCGGCTGATGTTCTCCTCCTCTGTGGTTAATGGAGGGTGCTGAGTGGTGGAAAACTGCTGTAATGACTGTGGGCCTGTGGGCCTTCAACTAAATCCCCCATTCAACAGTCAGCTAGAGCCCGCCTCACCTGCTCTGAATGCAACCCTGGACCTAAGGCCTGTCGGAGAGAATGCCTGTGTGTGACTGTGCATGCGTGTGCGCACGTGTGCGTGTGTGTGCATGCATTTGTGTGCAGCTTCCTTGTTCATTGTTCAGTCTCTTAAGCGTGTGTGCATTACGTGAATGGGTTTATGTATGCTTGCTCGCAACTTACTCGTTTCTCTATTGATTTTGCCTTTGTGTGTGTGTTTGTGTGTGTGTGTGTGCTTGTGTGTGCGTGAGACACTTCCTCATGCATGAGAGGGAACTGGTCGAGGTGAGGTCTTAGGAGAACACAACAGTCTTGGATAAGTAGAACAGGGAAGCCCTTTGGAACATCTTCTGTCTTTCTATTTCTGTTTGTTTTTATGCCAGTAAGACACACGCACGCATGCACGAACATGCATGTGCACGCGCGCCCACACACGCACACACATAAACAGGTGCATGCTGTGTTATCAAGACAAGAAAGAAAGGTCATATGGGACACTCTCTGTCATTGCTAGGACCTCAGGGGCTTGAAGATAGGACAGAGTGTGTGTGTGTGGATGTGTATTACTCACGTTGTGGGCACATAAATCTGTTTACACAGTCACCTTGTGGGGATTCTTCCTTGTGGGGAAAAAAGGCGAGTCCCCGTAACGTAAATCATCCCATTTCAGGGTGAAGACTTGGGTTAAGGTTAGGGTAAGTCTCCAGGAAATGAATGTAAGTCTATGTAATGTCCCCAAGAGCGATGGAAACACGATGCGCGTGTGTGTGTGCACAGGTGTGTACACGCCAGGTGAGGATTGAAGATACGGCAGCCTCCCCTGTGATTCACCTTTACAGCTGCTCTCACCTGCTTCTGTGCTTTTAATACACAGCAGGAGGGACCTCATCTGTTTTCTGTCTGCTGTCGCACAGTGAAAAAAGAGACACAGGGAACCATTTTGTAAACGTTTCCGTCCAGGCCATCTTAGAGGGTTGTGATATCACTGAGACGGGCAGTCTAAGAGACACTTCAACAAAAACGTCCTAACATGGAAAGGCTGAAGGGACAGAACACGACTTAATTTAACTTCTTGATGGTCGATTCGTCATTGAAGTCACCTAATTTGGTGATTTCTCTTTTAGGACAATTAATTAGAAAATAATAAGATTAATCAGCACTAAGAATAATTGTTAATAGTCCTCAAATGTCCTCATAACAGACAACTCTGAAAAGTAATTAGGATTCAAATTTGTTGTCACTCAGGTGTTACATATGACCTGATCTTTCAGAGAAAAAGTCATTTGTCATGACTTACTGATGTCTAAAACAACTGGCTTTTTGCACGTTGGTGCACCAGTTTTTAATTCAAAAATATTACAGATGTGATATTTCTATCAGTTCCCTGTAGTGACCATTCTGGACTACTGCCAGCAGAGGGCAGTGTTCAATGATTTATAGCTTTTCTCACATTTTGGCTGAGTCCAGCTGTGATAAACTGTGCAGATCAGGCAAATATGATAAACACCAAATGACTGCAAAATGATAAACTGCTGAGGATGTGAGTGCAAAGCCCATTTTAATATTTGTATAAACATTCTGTGTGTGTGTGTGTGTGTGTGTGTGTGTGTGTGTGTGTGTGTGTGTGTGTGTGTGGAGGGGGGGTTGCTGTATCTGTCAGTGTTTGTTTGATCACAATTTCTTTTGATTTTTTTCTGAGGTTATGTTATTTCCCAGACTGCAACACGCAGCAGTGGGATTGTGGGCTTCATACATAGGATATCTACAGACCCTCACCTTTCATCTGCAGGGCTGTAGCCTGGGGTGCGGATTAACTCAGAGGCAAAGAGGCTAGACAGTGATGGAGCCTCTCCCCTTCGGTAAGGAGCGGCAGGGGGGAAGAAATGTAGGCAAAAGAGAAGAAGGAAAAAAAAGAGAGGAGAGCGTGCAGGGATAGACTGGGGGAGATGGAGCAGTGGGAGACATTAATGGGAAAACTGGGAAAGCAGGAGGAGAAGAAAAGGAAGATGAGGAAGGATGAAAGCTAAGATGAATGTGGGATCTGTAGAGGTGAGGGGTTTAGACAGAAAGAGGAGGAGCAGGTGGAAGTGCGAGGGGATGTTAGAGTTCATGGAGCAGAGGGTGAATAGGCATGTGCTCACCCATCAACCAGCAGCATCTTTACAAATCATTTTCACTATTCAAGCATTATTCTGGCAAATGTATAGGGTGGATTATTCCACTGCGAGCTCAACGTGTGAAATAAAGAGCAGCGACTGAAAGGGAAGACAGATAATGAGATGAACTTATGAACCTGAAGCCGTACAAGCATACCAATATATTAAACAACAAAAGACTGCATTGTTCAAGAAGCAGCAGAATCTGACTGTCAGACTAAACAGTTATGTTTAGTTGCTTTGCATTTCAGTGATTCCAAATGAGGAGCACATGTACCCCAGGCGGTGCAGCAACAGTTACCAGGGAGCACACAGAAAGACTGCAGCTCAGCCAAAAACACAAATTAGGATTTGATTCCAAGCAGCTCTGCTCATCCGTGTGGTAAAATATCATACATGCAAACCTGACCAAAACTGCAAAAGCAAAATCTTTCCATAATTAACAGATCCCAGTACAGTCCACCACAAAAGAGGACATTTGGAACACGAGAGGCGGAGTAGAAGAACAGACTCTGGAGCTTGTCTGACAGAGCTGTGGGGTTACGTTCAACAAAAAAAAAAAGTTTGGCAACCACTGACCTAAATAAAGGCCAACATACACCAGCAACATTTTAAAACCAGTCCCGCTGAAAGTATTTTAAGATTTAACTGTACTTCAATTATTCATGCCGACTTTGCAGTTTCCTATAAGACGTGTAGAACTTCAGAGAGTGAGACTGACTCACGGTTACTTACTGCCTGTGATTTCAAACAGCACTTTGTCATTGAGGCCCAGTCTGAGCTCAGGCATCCCCGACAGGACCACTTTGAGCTTGATGGTGCCCACTATTTCACTCCGCAGGACGCTGCCATTGGCACTCACCTGTAAACAGAAGAGCAAAGCATGACGTTAAACATGAGGAGCGCTGGTTCACAGGGCTGTGGGGCTGAAACTAACGATTATCTTATTTACGCTAGCAGATACGAATGTGCACTTTAAGTTGCTTTATTAAAAAAAAGAAAATCCACAGATCAGCAGTAAGACTCCTGCTCATAAACTGGTAGAAGTAAACAAACCGGCTGATACCCAGATCAACCTTTCAGCAGATCCAGACCGACAGAGGGCCGAGCCTGAAAAGCTCTCAGCATGCAGTGTGAGAGATGTAAGCCAGGCATTGATGTGGAAGAGGATGAAGAATCTCTGAGAACGTTAAAAAAAAACACTCCCTGGTCACAGAAAAGGAAGCGGCGACGGCAGCTCTCCAGCAGTGTTTCACTTTCCCTTTGGCTCAGAAAATCCTTCGAACTGTTGTCCTTGAGGTGTTGCTTGAAGGACGTGAAACTTCAGAGGAAAGTCACTTCCCTTCGTTCATGTATACAAATCTGTTCTGTCTCTTTAGCTGCAGGAAATCAGAGCCTTTGTCTGTATTCCTCAGTAAAAGGGTTCGTCGTGTCGCCTAATAACATCAGAGTGAGTATTACTTTGTGTGTAGTGTAGCTGCAATGTAAGGTTAGAGGGAGATGAAGTCACTCCTCACTGACTGTTGATATAGAGACTGTGTCCTTTGTAACTCAAGGAAAGAGGGAAACTGCTGAGAGAAGTCAAAATTATTTGCACGTCCAGGATGTCTGCAACTCTTTCTGTCTCTTTGTGGAGTCATTTTTTGCTTTCTGAGAAGACTTTTTGTAAGATGTGATGTTGACAAAGCAAATTCTGTCCTCACCAGCAGATTTACTGACTCAATGACGTCCATGAACACTTCGTTCTTCCTGTACTTGATGCCCTCTGACCGCCAAGACACGGCGTTAGTGACGGTGGCGGGAGGTCGAGGGGCCCCGACCTCTAATTTATGACCCTGCTGGGTGATGTACCTGAAAGAGACAAAGGGAGAAAGAAGTCGTGACATGTGTCAAACCGGTTCCAAATTCAGCCTTTAACCCTGCTGAGTGGAACACATGAAAATCCATCAGCAGAGTGTTAAAACATGGTCACAGTCCTCATTACAACGTTTCAGCAGGAGACCATATTTCCAATTTTGGAGAAATAGGACTCTTAATTTGAAGAAAGCTAAAATGGGATATGGCAGCAAAACAGTATATGCTTCTATTTTGCAAAATGAACCCCAAATCTCTTGAGGAATGTTGTTATATTTTGCATTAATCACCCCTCCCGACTTGAAATAAATGAGATATTCCAGTGTGAACGAATTAAAGAAGCTTGGTTTTCATGTTGTATGAAGATTATTCATGGGTGTAATTGGAAAACAGAGATTTACATAAACCCATTGTGACTGCAGCCACAGATAATGATGTGACTAACATGTATTTGTTTACCATACTAAACTGTGTTGCTTTTCTAAATAAAACCCCATCATCGGGTGTCTAAAAGGGCTTTGAGCCATCAGGAGATGCCAGAACAGCTTTAATAGGTTTGGATTCTTCAAAGATTTGAACCTTTACTCGGGGTCCTTTCTTTAAACATCTGCATTAATTAGTTTTTGTTGACGGTGGAAAATCTTCTGTCAGTGTTTACGTGGGTTCAGATGCACTGATGAAGACAGACATGTGAGGGGGTTTCACTGTGTTAACGCTCATCAAGCCATTTAGTGCGCAGACAGGCGGCTGTGTGGCTGCCTGTCACTTCAGGTGGGACACTTTAATCCAACATTAGATATGCATCAGTTGAAAATGTAGGCGCCTCTTGTAACATGACAGATACAGCACAATTTAGGAAAATTGGGATGTTGCACAAATGACAGCTGGTAAATGCACATATCCAACGCCTTCCTCACGGTGCGTTCAGACAGAAGTGAAGCAGAGCTCAGAGGGAGCACAGAGTCTTTCATAATTACTGCTTAAACCTGGATTCATTTATTTTGGGGGCCCATTTGGGAGCAGTGCAGCAATCTGTAAACACACCGAATTATCATCACCTTATAAAAATGATCTGGCAAACGTTTTAGCATTTCGCGTATTGCTCTTAGTCTGTATACGAAACACAGAACATTATTAACATTTACAGTTGTGTTTCAGGCCCCCTGGCAACTTACGTTCAATATTCACTCTTTCAGCTCTTAGCTTGGATTTGATGTCCACTAACTCCTGAATGAAATAGGTGAAATGTGTAACTCTGTCAGCCGTTCAGTGGTGGGAGAGTAGCATTCGTTTTTTGAGCCTTTTCACTAATAAATCTACTGTTTGTGCCTGGAAATGATGTCGCTGAGAGCAGGGAGAGTGAAGTAAAACAGAACCAAAAGACCCAGTGACCATTTGATCCATTGTTATCATAAAAATGTTGATCAGTGCGGCTTTAAAAAGTACCATTCCATTAGTAAATAATGAATGTAAGTGCCCTATTGTCCACTTGATTAGGCCTGGCCGTGACTGTAGCAAAAACAAATCAGCTCACTCACATTTCTACGTTCTATTCATCATATTTTGTCTATCTGTTGATCCATCTATCTATCCCCCACAGTTCACTGCACAGCACAGTAGGCTGGTTCTTAGAGATCAAGCTGGAGCCAGTTTGTTTTAACAATCCTCCTGCTGTGTCCAGGGAGACATAATGACTCGTCATGAGAATAAGAGGGAGCTGTACTCTAATAAACAACATGTGACCAGGCCTGTTCTTAACCAAACACCTGCCGCGCACCACTGTTTACTCCTCACTGGCCTCATTTCCACCACGTAGCTGTTGTCTAATTTATGCCACCCAGTGATCCCTTGACTTTAATGTCCAAAAGAGTTCTTCAGGTTTGGGGGAATTATTTCTTTACATGCTTTTATAATGTACAACATTATTCAGATATGTAAAAACAAATATCTAAAATAAATGAAATACATATTTACATTTCAGTTTATGTATGTTGGCAACGTGGATTGTGTAGTACAAGCAACAGATGAGATGTATTTGCAGTGCATGACTTCTTTCTTTGGCGCTCACTAAAAATCACTGCCGTACTAATGACTGCCAGATGATGTGTGCAGTGACCTGAGCAGACATTTAAGGAAACAAATGGTGCTTTAGACACTTGTTATAAACATTCTGAATCAGTGCTGTTGACCTGAACTTGGACCTACTGTGGAGAAGTAGCTAAAATTCACATTCACGAAAAGACAGGATGCAGATGTTTTGCAGTGACGTGCCTTTGATCAGCTCCAGTTCAACTCCCTCAATTGTGCAAACCGAAATGTGCGCCAATATTTCATACAGCTAACATAAATACACGGATTGACAGTGATCCAAACTGAGCCGTCTCTGAAGAAACCTCGTGTCCTCCCTCCGTGTACTTTCTTCTGACGTCTCACCCCTTTCTCCCCTTTTTTTTTGTCAGTTATCCCTCACCTTTTCTTCTCCCCCACAGGCCTGAGCTTCACCCCAAGAGTCACTGCTTACTGACCCAGTGCTGCTGTCCTCACGCACTCTTCTTTACAAAAAAGAGGACAAACTGCAAAGCCAGTGAACATAGTAACAATGCCATTTTCCTAACTGACAATTCAATTATTTTGCAGCTGTATCTGTACTCTGCAGCCCCCCCCCCCCCACCCCAATAAAAAAAAAAAAAAACTGCCTGCAACTAGGAGAATGAAGTGGCACCACAGCTAAAATTGTGTTAATACAGACAAGCTGGCACAGTTCAATTTTTGGTACTTATTTTGGAATCTTTTAGCGCCAATGTCACGTATGATGTCTCATGCGTATGTATGCATTTCATTTCAACAGACTAAACACAGCAGCAGGAATGGCATGTGTTTCATATACAGTTTCTATTTTGAGAGATGGGCTGCATGCAGTTACACTCAAGTCAGACAGCGTGGGTATTAATAATGTGTCTGTCTTGTTCCAGACTCGCTCCCAGATTTCACTTTCTGGTAATCAAAACTGCAAAAATCACTTTGTCACACCAACATGGGCTCTTACCACAAGGAGGAAAAACAGGAGTCTAAGGATAAAGAGTGTATAGACGGTAAAGCTCATAGAGGTTTTTTGTGGTTTTGGCTGAAACTGACTTGATCTGAAGGCTTGAACTTTTCAGGAAAATTGAGCTATTTGGCCTTAAATCTCATCTGTAACAATAATGGTCTATCTGTGTCATTCATTCAACTGGTCAACGTGTGTGTGTATATGTGTGTGTGTGTGTGTGTGTATATATATATATATATATATATATACACACACACACACACACACACACACATACATATACACACACACACACACACACACACACACACGTTAGGTTTTCATCACTTTTGGGGACATTACATAGACTAACATGATGATTTACATTATGGGGACCTGCATTTAGTCCCCACACGTAAGCCAAGTCCCCACAATGTGACTGTGTAAACAGATTCATGTCCCCACAGCACGAGTAATACATGGGCACAAACACGCTTGGCCTCGTCCTGTTCAGTAGTTTGTCTGATGGTACAGTTTGTTAAACTGTATCTTCTCCCTGAAGGCATCAGCTCAGTCCAAACCACGTTGTGGTGCCATAACAGATAACAGATTCAGTGGCTGCTTTCTAAAACAATAAGAGAATGCTTTGATCCACTCTATGAAAACTGAGCCTGGACACTGACGAGTTTGTGAACAGACATGCGTAATGAGCCAGCTGTAACCGAATCAAAGTGAACACATGCTTGTATATAGTTATCTGCTCAACTATCTTCCCACTGGGTGCGATCACCAACAGACCTGGGATCAAAATACATTTCCTTAGTTTACTCTACATTAAATACAGCTTCATTACACCAAAGCTACCCCCAGAGAAATGAAGCCAGATAAGATACAGCGAGCAGTTTACTACATGGAAACTCATTTTTTCACAATGAACCCTCTTCATTCCGAGTCGGCGTTATCTCAGTGATTAATAAAACTGTCAGTCAAGCGGAAATGAAATGATAAGTTCAACTGCTAATTAAACAATAAGCTGCAGTCTCTGCTCGCACTACTCCAAAACCAATATGGCAAAACAAACAAACAAACAAACAAACATGTGTTCCACATAATAAGAAAAGTGCGTCTGTGTGTGTGTGTGTGTGTGTGTGTGTGTGTGTGTGTGTGTGTGGAGGGATTACAACTCTTACTGGGGGAATGTGCATTATCTTGGTGTGGAGCAGGGGTCCTTTCACATTGTCATTTGATGCATCATTCTAAAAATATTGATTATAGCTGCTCTAAATCGAGCTGCCTGTTTGGGCTAAGCGTCACGAGCCCTGAAGCCAATCAAAGCCTGCTGCACAAACGCCAAACACAAACACTGACTCTGGTTTTCAGCTCCACTGTACATTCCCTCTGTAGTGTCAAGAACAAAAAGTGCTAAATAAACAAGTTTTAGATTGATTGATGGATTGAGGCAACATTTTCTCCCCGGTTTTCTGTCCCAGTTCCTCCCACCTCCTTCAATGCATGTTGACACATAGCAAAATCTGAAAGTGCTCAGAGATGAAAGGCGGTGACAAGTGGGCTCGGGGTCGACGCTGGGTTGTGTTGTTGCTTTGCCATTTGTTCTGTTTTGCCCCGATTCTCCTCAGAAATGCTAATGAAAGGCTCTGGAAGCGGGGGTTGGCAGCAAACTGACAGATTAGCATAACAATAGCAATCATAACAAACACACACACACGTGCATGAAGGTTCATATGAAGACACACACACACACGAATGCAATAACATGCATATGCATCCCTGCAGTCTCACTTGCTCAGTCTTTGCTATCCACCCACCCACACACAAACACACACACACACACACACACACACACACACACACACACAGACACTATACTTTAACAGGTAGTTAGTGTTATAATGTAAAACAAAAGTGTGTTTCTTCAGTGCTCGGGACATGGAAAGGTCAGAGAACTAGAATAGCCCGCAGACAGAGAGGCACAGTGAATGTGTGTGTCTTTTCTGTGTGTGTGTGTGTGTGTGTGTGTGTATATACACAAAAGAGAAATGACACTTTTGTGTGTCTCCTTGGAGAAGAGAAGAGCAGGGCTTTTCTGTCTGAGAGTCTCGAGTGTGTCCAGCTGACGGTGTCATTGTGTTTGAGTGCCAATGGGAGCCTGGCAACTATCAGCCCGATTCAAACACCAAACACACATACTGTACAAACACATGTACATCCAAGCCTTGGTGCACAAGGGGCACACACAATTGAATATCAATCACTTATTGCCATGAACGATTTTGAACATTTCACATGTAAGGTAAGCTGATCATATGCATACACAACCCCTGCTGCCATGATACTGTGAAGCCAACATTGAGCTTTTCTCTGGAAACAAATGCCTCTCTGAGGAGCAGTGAGGAGCAAAACAAGCCTGTGTACACTGTGAACACAAAACACTTGCTTCAGTTGATTTCACTCAGTGAATAAAGTTCGTCCAGTCGTTCACTTTTTAGTCACCAGCTTCTTTGTTGAATGAAAAACAAAAATAAGCCAATGGCACACAACAGAGTCATCATGTACTCCTACTCCCGTCCATGCAGGTCGACATACAAAGCTGTTATCTCACTGACAAACTTTCATGTTTTGTTCAGATGGATGATTCGGGTACCACTTGAGCTAATGTGTTACATTAAAACCAGACTGGAGTGCAGCAATTATGGCCTTTGAGAGTTTGAAACTTTAACCTTCTCAGCCTGATTGATGTTATACTTAAAATGCCAGAACGCAGCGCTGACACTCTTGATCTAAGTTTTGTCAAATGTAGCTAAAATTACCTCCTTGTGGTTGTCTGCCTCTGCCAACCAGCCACAGTGCATTTACATCCATCCAATCCAGCTGACCTTTGACCTTTTGGATATAAGGAGAAAACAGTCCTCCACACAGGTTGCGTCATAGTTTTCTTACTCTTGTAGGATCTTGCTGTCAGTTGTCTGAGGGAAACCGAAGTCCATCACTTCGTCCATCAGCTCGTACACGGTCACAAAGTTGTCACGGATACTCTCCTCCTCAAGCTCCTTGAAGTACTCCTTAAACACCTGCAGACACAAACAGGCAGACGCATCCTTAAACTAAGTTTAAACTGCAGGTAATCACTTAACAATGGTTCAACCAGGCTGGCTGGGTGGATAACATGACGCTTTGAACACAAAAAGCAAGTACAAGCTACAGATTTGGAGTGTCAGGAAACGTACCTGGACGATTTTGTAAAGAAAGGAGTAGACCAGAGCAGCGTTGGCATTCTTCTTAGTCATCGCCACCACTGTGGAAGAGACTGTTAAGAAATAACTGTACATCTACCTGACAGACACAGTATCTGAGCTACAACAACCTGCAAATTGTTACGAGCCACACACGGACAAGATGGGGAAACGTAGCGCGCGTCTTTTAGACACTGTGGGTGGTTGAGATGAATGCAGTGACATACAACGTTAGCAGAACGCATCACAGTCGCGAGCAATTGAGAACATGGCCACAGGGAGGTAAAACGGCTCAGTTGTCTAATGCGGTGCACTGGGAATAGAACTTACTCACAACAGCAATATCATGCTGAATTAATAATGTGGAAGGAAGTTTGACTGGCCAATCTCGCGGTAGGAAAGGAGGATATACAGTGCAGAGCACATCACAGTGAATCTGTGTTCAATTCTTCAACTGGCTGTGAAACACGGTGTGGTGAAACAGAAGCTGAGAAGCTGCCTGCTGCAGAGACCTGAAACACAGGACTTCCTATGGAGCTGGAGACAGCTGACGGAAGAGGCCATTCAGGTCTCAGCTGCAAACGTTTACGAGGCTATAAAAGAACTAGACTTCTGTAAACTGGTGAATTCACTTACGTCTTCGGACAGAAATACAGTTTAGGACAGTAAAGTCTCATTTTGAACATTATTCAGACACAAACTCAAATGGATACAGTAAAGGTTGCTGTGTTTGATCCACAGGAAGTGTGAGGAGCCATGGCTGACCATCGGTGTCATCTCGGCCTCCTCTTCTGTCTTCATCAGGATGGGCATGAAGTGGTCAATCTCATTCATGTCCATGTTCCCCATGTAGTTCCGGCAGATGAGCACCTGGATGCATAATGTGAAGGGGAGAATACAGAGGCAGCAGACATTATTATAGAGGCTCTACCCAGTCATTAAATATTTATAGCTTTTGGCTGAGATACCAAAGCTGAGCAGTCAAGCTTAAAGATGCTTCAAGAACCACTGGCTGACTAAAAACCCCAACCTCATGGAGGAGTATGATATCATTTTGCAGGGTCATCTCGCAAGGAAATGTGCAAACTGTGCTTCCATCTTGGATATCTGAGGATGAATGATGAATGGCACCTTCTCCACATCAAACAGGAGCTTATGCAGACTTGTGCAAGGCTTGGGTGATTCTCAGGTTTGAAATGACAGCAAACAAGGGTGTGCAAACATCATAAATGCAAATACTGGTCAAAAATTAGAGGACATACAGTCTAATCCCAACATCCCTGAGCTGTACTAGCATCATGGCTATATGGACGGCAATGCCAGTCTGTTGGCTGTTCCACCACTTTGGTTCAGACTCAACGTATCTCAACAACTATTGGATCAACTGTCATGACATTTTGTACAGACATTTGTGGCCCCCAGAGGATGAATTCTACAACCCTACTGACTTTGGTGCTCCCCTGACTTCTGAGGCTGACCTTTGTGGTTTTGAGTGAAATGTCTCAACACCTACCAGATGGACTGCCATGAAATTTTGTCCATACAGTCACACCCCCCTCAGAGCGAACAACCTTGGTGATCTCCTGACCTTTTATCAAGGGCCAACATCAGGTGTTAGACCAAATATCTGCAAAACTAATTCCCTTTAGCCTCAAATGTATTTTGTCTTCAGTGCTAATTAGTGCAAATGTTAGCATCCTAACACATTAAACTGAAATGCCACTAGCATGGCTGAACACAGACTGTAGATTCTCGGTCTTATTTCCATAAAGCCACTTGCCCTTATGTGTATCTGTATGTGCAGCTTTGCTTCCTGCATTTTCCACAATGGCTTTAAACAACCTTCTTAAAAGAGCAATCACCTGTTTGTAGCAAAAGATGCGTGAGGGCTTATAAATATAGCGAGCTGGATATGATTGGTTGAAACTTGCTGAGCCCCCTCTTACTTTGAATCTAAGAGACTGACATTGACTAAACATGCAGTTGGATCACATTTTACAGACAAACTCCATTGTGGACACACTGAAATTGATACACACACAAGAAAAGGGATAACACATGTCAAAACAACAAAAAGATGAACAAGAAACTCAAGTTACACTGCAAACAGGAAGTCATGGATTGACCATGGATGACAAGATAATATTCACCAAAACTGAACGACATGATCATGTTTATCTGTCAGAATTTTAATGTATCTTTAAACTATTTTCATCATTCTTTAGCTCTGATCGCTATCAGGCATCGGGACAGAGACATGAACAATAGAGTAATAACAGATATAGTAATAGAAACAAACACAGGCACACACAACCACACACACACAAACACAAATATACACACACAAGATGACTCAGCAGTCTTGCTGGAGTCCGGACACACAGAGTGAAGTAAAGAAAGAGATCAAAGCTTCAACGCTTGAGGGATCTAGATCACACACACACACACACACACACACACACACACACACACACACACACACACACACACACACACAAACTTCCCCATTCTTTCATAGAGGAGCCTGCTGCATGGGGGTCACATGGGGCAGATACAACAAAGGCAGGAGGAAATAAGAAATTTAAACAGGGAAATGGCAGGAAGGTAAAGTAATTTGGGTGAGAAAAAAGGAAATGAACAGGCCACTGCTCAGCTTCTGTGAGAGCGGACTGAAACCACAGAGCGAAGAGTTCAGAGGTCAGCGGAGACAGAGAATGAGCTCTGGACGAATCTTTGTTGCAATACCGAAGACCCCGGGAAAAGCATCCACGAGGTTTACTTTGTAGTTCTGGAAGCTAACTTTGATAGAAAACAGAGGCAGACAGGCAAAAACAAAGCTGCATCCAGCACACGCGCTGCACTAAACGAGGGCCTAAAGAGCACGGCAAAGGGATAAAAGGCAGAACGCTAACACTGCTTATTAGTGCCACCGCGAGCAGTGCAGTCGTGTCCACACGCTTGAAACTTCTGAGTTGGTTAGAAATTAGATGTAAAGAAACAAGGTTAGTTTCTGCTTAAGACGACACATAAATCACTCATCAGGCAACGTTATCACTGTGTTCCCGTAACCTCCTGAGATTAAATCAAACACATTTAAGATGACGACCACAACAAGTTCATTACTGACTGCTCTATTACCCATTCAGCTGTTTCTAACTCCCCACCCCCCCATACATCGACGTGTGTTTAACCTTCTTTTGCCAAACAGCCACATGTGTGTTGAGAGCCGTTTCATTCAGCCAACTCTACAGCTCACAACCGTGTGTGAGGATAAAAGCACAGTGAGATGTTTGGGGGTTCACCCTGTCACCGCTCAGCTATCTCAGCTACAATCACAATCAGGATTTAGAAAAGCTTATTTTTTCACCTTTACGATATGTGAGAGTCTACGTGTGATTGTCACGTCACGTCGGTTCAAATGTGTGTCAGCTGAACTCTGCAGAGGCAGAGCACTTCAAACAGAACACCTCACACAAACAGTTAGCATATTCCATGCCCCAAAGCAGAGCGCAGCTACTTAATAATCCAGGTCTCATTAAATTCTACTGCGAATGCATTACTTCCAAGTTAAGACACTGCACTGTCTGAGAAAAACATATTCAGGTGAGTCGTATTGGCATTTCTGAATACTTATTATAAATATTATTACATGCACATCCCCCCCCCATTACATTGCCTCAAATCTAAGTCAAAGGTGACATTCGTATATGAGAAGTAGCTCAAAGGGGTTTCTTTAAAAAAAGGGTTAGAGTAAAAGATTAAAACTTCATGAGAAAAAAGATTAGAATTAAATAAAAAATAACAAACATTTTAGCAGCAAAAGCAGACAGAAAAAAGGGGGTAAAAAATTGGCATTTTCTACTGTAGTACAGCAGAGTTTGTTACTGTGGTGATCCATTAGTGTCTGTTAAGTGTAGAACAATCCCAATTTCTGTTGTTTTACTCAAATTTCACAAGAAACAACATCAAAATCCTTTCTGTTCAAACCACCAGTGGCCCTAAAAATCACCAAGGGACGCTAACTCTCAAAGTATACGTCCATTATCCCTCTGTGAAAAACATCCCAGAATAATAATGATGATATTTGAGAGAGAGAGAGAGAGAGGGCTGTTGGGAGTTAACAGGAGCTTACTTGTAGATGAAATAATGGCACATTGATGAGAACGGCAGAATGCAAAAAGACGCCGCTGACTCGGCCTGTCAATCGCACCCATTTAACACTGAGCATGCTCACAGAGCCTCTTTCTCCAGACGGCAGCTCTGCGAGGTTGTCACCACGTTCACTGTCTGAGTTGAGTGTGTTAGCTACGGCTGCAGCATAACACTGAACAAGCTAAACCTTTGACCCGATAACCAGGCCGAGCGAGCGTGGCGGCCATGTGCCCGAGTACCACAGAGCTGTGTCTCGTCTGGAAGCCCCCGCCGTGAAGATGAAATGTGCTGCAGCTCATGACAACCCAAAACTTCTGCTTGAACACGTTCTCTTATTAAAAAAAGTCTTCTGGGAAGCACTGGGAACATGCTGATTTCAATAGTCTGACATTTCAGTCTATATCGCCGGTTCCAGCAGTCAGCAGGGTGGCGTCTAGTGGCCAGGAGCTACAACTGGGAAGGGTGGAGGTAAAGGGCAGAGGTGCCAGCTGTGTTTGAAAGGCGTGCACCAGGGTGACCGCTCCACCTGCACACGCCTGGTTTCAGTTATGTCTAAAAACATGCCTGTACGATTATTTATTACTAGTTTAGTGCATTTTTGATAAACTGGCTGATTTTTCTGCCTTGTCTGCTGCCACAGAGGACAGAGGACGCCGCCTGGTCGGGACAGAGGGAGGGAGAGGGCTGAAGCCCCAGGGCAGAGATGGACAGATAGGAGAGAGAGAGGAGAAGAGAAAAACCTTTAATCTGTACAATCAGACATGCAGGCTGTGTGGGACTGATCCTTCTCCCTGATGGGTGCTGTCAATCATGTGGTATAAGGCTTCCTCAGCATCAGCTATTCCTTTTCTTGCCCTCACATAAATTAACCCTGTGAGGTTTAGATGTAAAGCCTGATTGAGAGAAACAGAGAAAAACTCAGTGTCCTCTTTTAATGAACTCCATGCTGCTGAATGCTTACCTAAAAATTCATTTAAGATTCTGCAGTGTGGCTGCAACTGTTTTCACCATCAATTAACTGACAATTAGTTTCTCAGTCAATCGTGTACAGTTGATATCAGAGCATTGTGAAAATGTGCTCTTTGGACTTGTGCAGATCCTCTGGTTATGTCTCCAAATTGCCTTTTCTGTCAAACCAACAGTCCAGAACGGAGACATTCAATTCAGTCTGCTATTAAAGCAGAAAACCATGTGTGGAAAATGAATCAACAACTGTTCTGAGAGTCTCATCTAAACAGAAAGCAATCAGTGGCCCCAGCCCGTCAGATGAAATGTCTGCTGCTCGTCTTTGGGTTTGGGACTGTTGGCTGAGCGCAACAAGCTGTTTGAAGACATCCTCTGAGCTGCAGGCGATGAAGGTTTTTCACTGTTTTACAGAGTGAACCATTAATCAAGAACACAATCTGCTGATTAGCTGACTTTTAAAAAGTCACTGCAGCCCTAAATGATAGAGATAGAAGGAGCAGAGGCCGGTACCAGATAATATTTGGCATTTCAGCTTATTAAAAGAACGACAGTACACGTTTATCAAACCTGCTGCTGGTTCATCGCTTCAGCTCTGGACACGGTGGCCTAAAAGTGTCTTAAAAACAGTTTTGTCCCTCAGTATGTTCAGACGTCCCTCTCACAGGAAGCAGGCCTCTGTAGTTTTTAAGGGGGTAACCTTTGGGGGCTGCAAAAAGCAAAGTTTGACGCTTTGAAGTAGGACACATCTCAGACATTGGAGGCTGCATGGCTGCACAGGAACAAGCGCTCAGTGTAGACTCGACATGAGAGAAACGGGTTTGGCAGGTCGAGCCTCTTCCTGACCTCTGTGTCAGCACTGACTGAGGAAGTGGAAATATTCTACCGTATGATGTACAGAGGCAACGATAAAACGTGAAATTATCTTTCAATTGCGTGTCATTTCTGGGCTTTCTATGAGCGGACGCACTCTTCTCTGGTAGCAGGTGCCTCGCTGATAATCTTACTGTCAACTTCCCCTCTCAACAACAAGTCGCCACAAACTTACCTTTCCCTTCAGGTCGAGGATAAATATCGCCGACGCCGACATCTTGGCGGAGAAAAATCCTCGAGTGGGACAACTATCCTGGGTAATATTTGGATGTACGGTCTGATGTGGGTCACTTACAGGGGGGAAAGACTCGCTCCCATCATCCTCCTTCCTCCTCCCCTCCACTCTCTTCTGTCGTTGCGTCTCACTGTTAGTCGCTGCTTTTCCGGAGCCACAATCAAGCTCGCTGCAGTAAATCTCATACGACTTCCGGCGGGTAGCTGCTGGGATTTTATTTCATTTACTTTGTCACCCATAATTATCAGCTGTGTAAACCTACTGTATTTGAGTTATCTTTGAAGTGCGTGAACTTTACTAATCCCATTTGTGCTGCTTTTTACTTTTTACTAGCCTGCTTTTGTGGAAGGGGAATGCTGTTGTTTTTACTCCACTACATCTATTTCACATCTTACTGTGCAGAGTAGAGTTTACATAAATAAGTTGATCAGTTCATATAAAAGACTGCATTGCTGTAGATGAAAATGCACAGTATATAAATCAGATGAAATGAATTAAGTGGGCTACATTAATACATGAAAAGTGCTGTCGATGTGTCAAGCACATCATTGCAAATACCTCTGTACTTTTAAATACACTGCAATATTTGAGATCAAATTATTCTACTTTTACTCCAGTAGCTCAGTTACATCAGAGAATAACAGTTTCCAGTTTTCTATCATGTTAAAGTGTTAAACCACTACAATAATAAGTACCTAACACAATGTAAAGTACTTTAAATTTGTTCAGCCTTGACAATTAAAAATCATGTATTAAATTTCTTTCCAATAATAATCAAATATTATATTTCACCTTATCATAGAAACTTCTGAAAGGGGCCAATCTGCATATGTACATCCATCTTTTATTTTTTATTCGATCCTTCTATTTGAATGCAGAAATAGTACTTGAAATGGGTATTTATATTGTCGTATTGGTACTTTTACTTTAATTGCCTAAGTACTTCTCCCACCATTGATTAATAGAAGTGCATTATCATCTTAATGCATTTAATCTGTCAAGAAATCCTGCAGTTGAATCCCTGCACAATTTCTAACGATTTGAAATTCCGTACTTTTATTTTGAAGGCAGAACAGCTATTGTTCCGGTTTCGCTCCGGCTCGTCCGTGTGAATTTGACGCGCTGTTTTCCGGGTAGGAGGCTCGCCTGACAGCCTCACGCAGCCCTGTCAGACCGCTCTCATCAGCTGGATGGTCACACAGGCTTCAGGCCTCTTTTCGAGACACAGTGTCAAGCTTGATTACTGTTGTTGATACCCGTGTTGTTAACTTTAAAGAGAAAGGTGAGTGCGATGTTTCTAGTGTGTGGCCAATGAGGCAAACGACAGTCAGGACCAAATGGTAGAGAAACTAGTCCAAAGAAGTTACAGCACATCCATTGTTTGGAACTGAAAATAGACTTGAGCCATGCAAACAGTCCAGGTGACACTGTTTCATCTACAAGTGGATTTTTATTGAGGTCACTGTGTTCACAAATTGACAGAATTTACAGTAGACGAGTGCTGAATTCATGCACAGCTCCAGTCTATTGTTAACTCTCTAAAAATAGCCGTTAAGTGGACAGTAACTCGTTACAAGTAGGCTAATGCGTTTACCTTAATTGAGGCAGCCTACATTTTTTATGTAGCAGCAGTCGCACCTTTTCTGAGAACATTCAGAAATCTGTACAAGGCACACTGTGCTTACAGCTTTCAGCAAACATCCCAGTGTGCAGTGATGCTGTAACAGCATAATTGTAAAGATATTCATTTAAATTTCCTTTGAGGCTCTTTTCCTTTCTAAAGCTATTGATCTGTCTGAAAGCTCTCTTACAAAGCAAAGATGGTCACCAATTTGCAGAGCATCACTTTGCAGATTCCTCATGTTGCTCAGTTGCTACTCCGAGTACTTAGAGCCCTCTGCAAAGGCCAAACTGATCTTCAGTCATTATTATGCACCCATGCATACTGTATCTGCACCTTCGCTTACATTTCACTGACAAAGCATGACAGTGCAAAGTGAAATGTTCGGATTTACATTCAGCTCAACTGTGCTTATCTGTCTAATCCAAACAGAGATCATGTGCATGCTGTCGAATCAACTAATCGAAACTGTCCACAGATACAGACGTGATTGATTAATATTCATATTTACAGAAGACCCTTTGATCTCATTTGCACTCTTTAATAAAGAAAAAATGTTTGCTGCTTCAGGACAAAATTTGATTCCTTATCACGAACCAAGAAACATATTGTGACCATCACCGTTACTGCTGCCAGTGCACTGACAAATAATGCATGACAAAAGTGACCATTCATTGTCTTAAGTGTATTCTGAACTTCACTTTTATGGATCCTGAGATCACACATTGAGAACCACTGCCGTAATAATGCGCCTTGCACAAAGTCGTTCTGTGCTGTCTTAAAGTGAGGACGCTGTCAGCCGCTGGTATTTACATTTTTATGCTAAACTCAACCACTGTTTCCCAAGTACCCATTTTGTGATCAACAGTATGGATCCTTCTCAGAAACACAGGAAAGTAAAGAAAACTTGGGAGTGCAGTTGGTGGTTCAGGGGTTTACACAGCCAAGCAGGTGTAGAGAGACAGTCCTGTTAGGCGGTGGTGAATTCAATTTCATCCATCTCCTCCTCTGTGTCCTCCATGTTCTCCGCTGCTCTTTCAGCCCTCGCTCTCTCACTGGCCGGGATGTAGTTGTCCTCAATGAAGCCGTCGTCATCTTCCTCGCTCACAGGACACAAAGAGTGAGGGTTCACTGCACGGCCGCTGTGCATGGCAAATCCCACCTCCAGGCCTAGAAACACAAGAGTAGTACTGTATCAGGACCAGTGATCATTTAAGGTGAGTCCAGTATGTCATTCTAACTGACGGTGGTGTCGGTACATGAACAACTGCACCTCATAGGAGATTGAAAGCTGTAATCTGTGATGTTAAACTCATGTGCAGCCTAAAGCTGGTTTAACAGTAACTAATAAAACTGGATTTCTATGATCAGATGAAGTTTGACAGAAGTCTGTCTGAAAGCAAATCAGCATATGTGTTTTTACATTTTCTGAGTAGTTTTTACCATGAGAGACAGTAATTGTAGTTTTGTAGACTGTAGTTTTAAGGTAAAATGTTATTGCATTTTTTTTCTTCTTTCTCTTTTTTTGGTTGTATAATGACCATAATGATTCATTATTCTTGATGTTCTGGGCCACTTGGGAGCAGCACAACACTGACCTCACCTTAAAAAACTGTAAAGGTCAAACCATAGTTTATCTACAGCTAGTTGCTAACTTTGTCTGTCAGCCATTTGGTGCTGCTTCAGTCAGTTTATGAGCACAAATATTAGCTGGAAAACTAAAACCACGAGCTGAAAGACATTAAAATCATCCATCAGCTTACGAGAAACTAAAAAGGAGTTTGTCACACCTTTGAAATAACACTTTATTCAGTCATTTGATTGTTAATATATAATGTCATTTAGCATAACTTCAAGCAGTCACGATACACACTATGGCAACGAGGACACTTAGCTCTTTTATGGATTTTTTATGTTTATTTTTTCTGTGTTCTAATATTGATTCCAGGTTCAATACTGCCGCTAGCTCTGTAAAACAACAAATGCATCACCTCTTGTGTAACAAAGGGGAAGAGGGTTATAAAATATAGCAGCATTTTTACATAATGCACAAAGAAAACTAAGATTTGCAATATTAAGAAATGTTTTATGGGGAAAAACAAACCTGACTGGTCACAGTGGCTAACAGTGTCCGTCTCGCTCAGCCGTGTGTGCCTGTAGCTGGCCAGGTAACGCCGAACCACCTGGCATTTGGCCAGAAGGGCGACGAGGATGGAGATAGAGATGGCTGTGACCAGAACGGCCACCAGGAACTCCCAGTTGTGAGAGGTGTATTTGCCTCCTTGGCCTGACAAAGTGTCTGCAAGAGAGAAAACATGAATGACATCCTAGATACTCTGCTGTGATTACACTCTACTGGTTTGATCATAAACTTGTTTTCATCCTTGTCATTGTAGAAGGTCCTTTAATACCCAATCTCATCTCAGTCCAACCCCAAACTAGGTGGACCAAACCTTTAATCCTCTATCACTGTAAAAAAAAAAAAAAAAAGATCTATAATGACAATGAAAGAATTGTTTGTAGGTATTTTTTCTTTGAATCTTACCATTTTGTGTTGTTGTTGGCAGCGTTGTAACGAGTGTACCATTTGATGTTAGTTCCATCTGGCTTCGCTCTTGATTGTGCAGTCAATTATGGGGTGTGACTTTTTCTATGCAGCTCAGTTTGCCTCTTGTTGGATGGGACCATTAACATGAAGCCATGGGTCATGGGTGTATATGACACAAAGGTCATTCAAAGAAGGCTGGAGAGGAGAGTTTGCTTCCTTTACCAGCTGGTAGTTGGAAATGTACAAAGCTGGTTACTGTTGTATTGTCCTCAGCAGGCAGAAAGGAAAGGGGCTCTGCGGGAAATGTTGCAGGGCGAGCATCTGCCCAGATGAGGGAGGTAGTTGTCTGGAAGATCTCTGATGACCAGGAGGGACAGAGCTCCACTAGGTGGCAAGGTTGAGTGACAGGGACTCCTCCTCGGCTCAGTAGCAAGTGGAAGGAGGTGGCACTGTTATCATCCTGCCTGTGAGTTGAAATATGGGCAAGGGACCTCTTGTTGCAGTCAAAGGAGGCTTTAAGAGAGACAGCGTGAAAGACAGATTGTGAATTAAATCAGTATTTTACACACTTGCCTTCAAAAGCATCTTGCAGAAAGGAAAAAACAATCAGACTTTTCAGTTATGTAGAAAACGAGGAAGCTACACTGCCCCAGTATCCCATGAGCATTATGGCTTTGAATTCTTTTGGACTCTTTGTGCCAGTAAATGCATATTTCATAACTGAGTCAAAGAAGAAAAAGAAAAAGAGCACGAACAATCAAATGACCTAAATATTTCGCTCAGTATGTATGAAAAGTGAGTGTCATCATAAAAGCCAGACACTGTCTGGATCCTTTCAATCCACAAGTCATAATTGAGTACAAGCTGTCAGGAGCTCGGGAGGATATCATCCACAACAGGAAAAGTGTGTCGCAAACAGGAAGTCCCACATACTGCAGGACCTTCTTCCGTAGGTCTAGCCGACACAAAACACTGGTAAAATCACTAATGTGTGTGTGTGTGTGTGTGTGTGTGTGTGTGTGTGTGTGTGTGTGTGTGTGTGTGTGTGTGTGTGTGGATAAGAGTCTGGCTATGTATGCATCATAGCTTCCCACAATACAGATGCTATGTACTTAACGATTCTCAAAGGACAATGAAATTTGTATCTTTTCAACACTGTGGGAAATACACCCACTCCCCGAACTCGCATTAGATGAGAAGACCATTCTAAGCTGGTTAGCTTAGCTTAGCTTAGCACAAAGACTGGAAACAAGGGAAAACAGCAAACCTGACTCTGTTCAAAGATAAAACTCGCCTACCAGCACCTGTACAGCTTAGCTTGTGCTAAGCTAACTGGCTGCTGGCTTTGACTTTATGTTTACCGTACAGACATGAGAGTGTTGTTGATCTTCTCACATAACTCTCCACAACAAAGCCAATAAGTGTATTTCCTATTATATGGAATTATTCCTTTAATTACATTAATTAAAAAAAAGATCTCAGGTTCAGTTTGCTGTGTGAGCTGACCGCTGACGCATGCTCTGAGCACAAACAGAAGCTTGTCGCGCATCTCTTCCAAAGAGAGAGGATCTTTGTGTACAGCTATTTGCAAATTTGCCAGATATTTGCATGCTTGAGTCTGCAGGTTGGCTCCCTGTGTTTACACTAGAGCTGTGAAGACAAGGTCACTGCGCACTAACTGCAGTTTATATAGAACATGCCTGGCTAGCGCCTGTATTTTGTGATAGTTTTGTTTGATGTCTGGTTTATTGTAAGATGTTCAAGGTCATGGCTTCATGCCTCCCCCATTCACTGATCACGTTCACTGAACACCATCTACACCCAATAAAAAAGACTGTTCATTAGCTGTATTAATGTAAAATCCAGTAAATGTAAATGCAGAGTTTCTTAGAAGAAGGTGTTGGGTGCACAAATCTGAGTTAAAGGAAGAGCCTATTGGGACGATGCTTGTTTACTTTCTTGGATGAACTTAGAGGAGAGACTTGATACCACTGTGATGTTTGTTAGCTTAGCTTAGCACAAAGTCTGGAAAGGGGTTAACAGCCACAATCCAAAGGTAACAAATTCTGTCTCAAACTCAAAATCAAAGGGGAAAACAACGCCTCACAGCTCGTTGCCTGGCAACTTTACAGCAACAACAAGACAGGAAGTTACTGGGCCAAGCCAAAAAATAATTTAAATAATTCAACTTTTTTCCACTTTGTTTATTCTATGTATTAAGCAAATAACATGTAAAATAATTACTGAGCTTTGGAAATGGTGGTAAGCTTACTGTAGTCAGAGCCACGCTAGCTGTTTCCCCTCACTTCCAGCCATTGTGCCAAGCTAACTGACTGCTTTCTGTATCTTCATATTTACGGTAAAGACATACGGTTCAGTATTGATCTTCTCGTTTAACTCTCTGCAAAAAGCAAATAACCATTTTTAACCATATCCCCATGAATAACCCAAATTGTTAAACTATTCTTTGAATATGAAACAGTGAACTGGTGAATTAGTCCAAAATATTAACAATTACAGCCTGATATTAGTCTGATGTAGTCACAAATGCGGACTTGTCGTTCACGCTGATTGACTTTTACCTACTTCATTTGGAGTGGGAATGGGAGGCGATTAGCCTGATCTTTCTGTTAAAACATGCCTACATGTTTTGACAAAATAGCCAGATTAGGACTAGTGTATCTCTCTCTTTCTCATTCTCAGCGCTGAGGTGATTTTTCACAGCCAGAGAGGTCCGGCTGCTGAGCGCCAGCCATTAGGCCTCTTCCTTTTCGTCTTCTAAAGCTATTCTCCTCAGCAGTGTTGGCTGTAAACACACCGACAGGGCTGCCTTTATCTCTTCCTGTTCTGTCCTCACACAGGCAAAGCACAACAAAATATACACACCAAGCAGTACAGGACCGGCAGCTAAAGGAGGGAAGCCTGGGAGCAAGAAATCTATGTGTGTCAGATGTAGTGGTGTTCTCTGCTCTGCTGTTTGTGTTTATGTGTGAACATGCATGTGTGAGAGGCCACATTTGCATCTTTGTCTGCAACAGTCTGCGTTTGAATCTTATTTTCATAGAGAGGAGTCAGTTTTTCTTAGTCATTCTTTGTTTCCGTGCCCCAAAGTGTGAGTCGGGTGTCAGTTTATAGACACTAATGATAGCCAGAGGGTGTAAAGTGTTCTCTCTGTCATCAAACTGAATTAAACATCAACATTATGTTCTGCTCACAGAGTGCGATCGCATTCCTTTGAACAGACGAATTAACTGTGAACCACTTCATACAATTTTGAAGTATCTGAGTACTCCACTTTATGCATATATATTGTATTTCATTACATTTATTCCCCTACATTGACAACCACAGTTACTAGTAGTTACTTTAAAAAACAGTGGTTTCCAACCTGTTTTGGCTTGTGACCCCTCACAAAGATGGAAAGTCTACTTGGGGCCACATTTCAAATGCCAATGAGTTGCAGTGTCACCAACAACAGTTGTATTTTTCTTCAGAACTTCTCAGGTGGTTTGAGGGCCAAAAGGTCCAATATTTCACCAATACAAGCATTTTCTCAGTGTTTTAGACTCTGCATGGTTTCTATATTTGCGGCATGGTTGCTTTTAATGTTTTTTTTTTAGTCTTTCTGCGGCACTTTCTTTTTTTTTTAGATGTACTTGTTTTGGATTTTTGTATGTGTTTTTAATTGACATCGTTTCTGAAGCTGCAGCACGTTTCTCCCAGTGGAAATGTTTTGGGCTTTTGCAGTGCATTTGCCCTTGTCGGCCACCATACCTGACCCATTAATCAATTATATCCTCTCAGATTTTGTGTGGCTCATTGGAGGAGGCCAGAAGCCACACAACTAAACTACCAAAGTGTATATGATGTCATTAAAACTTTCTAAAAAGCTCCACCTTCAGCAGCTACAAAAAATGCTACTTACACATTGATGCATCAATATTAA
Source organism: Chaetodon auriga (assembly GCF_051107435.1). NCBI lineage: Eukaryota > Metazoa > Chordata > Actinopteri > Chaetodontiformes > Chaetodontidae > Chaetodon > Chaetodon auriga. The sequence continues at coordinate 10,389,097 of NC_135076.1, read as the reverse complement.
CAATCAAACAACAACAATGTAATTCATAATAATATACCGGTCAAAAGTACCACTACTTTTAGTACAATTACTGATAATACTTAGGTACTTTCACTGAAATAGAAGTTTGAATGCTGAAATTAACCTGTAGTGGAGTGTTTGTACAGTGTACACATTACAGCACTTTTACCAAAGTATCTGAGTTTCTCTTCCACCTCATATGCAACAAAGAGCTTGATTTGAATAAAAAAGATAAAAATGTACATCCTATGACATCCAGTTGCATTTTGAAAACTGCTTACACAAAATATATTGGCTTCATATCAAATGCATCATACTTGACTGATCAAACATCTCTCTCTGTCTAGCTAAGACAATTACGGTTATTCATAGATCACAGAAATCAAAGAGCCGTCCTTCAGTTGACCCTCAGACCCCAACAATCCACAGAGCAACATGCAGCAAGCCTCCCTCTTTCCGTCTTATCCCGCTGCCAAGATCGGTATTTTTGTCTTGCTTTGAAAATGTGTGGAGGAGTCAGACTGAGGCATTGTTTGTCAAGAATAATGGCTTAAGGTCTGATAGTGCAGCGAGTTTTAAAAAACATCTTGCAGAGATATTGTTTATGAGCATGATTATTTAACTTACACGGTATTAACCGAGCTGACAGAGCCTGTGTAAAATATGAAAAGTACATCTTTGAATAATGATTAACCTAATATTGCCTTTTCTCCTCCTTTACTTTTTAATTGCAGAAGGTCATAATAGCTTATGGGAAGTGCCCTAAAATGTCATGTTTGGTTTTTGCCTTCTGGAATAATGGCAGTGTCAACAGAGAAACCACAGGGACACGAGTAAAAGCTCACCTTTGTGACATTAGGCTCATAAAAAACACACCTCCCACCTGCACCATGACCAAGATATGATATTTGATATTTAAAGATTAGCTTTAGCACCTGCTTCCTCTGTTAAATCAATAATGTGGATGTGAACGTGCGCTTCTTAGAGCTTGGAAAGACAACAAACAAGTGAGCTTCCAGTGGTGTGTTACTGTTTGGGGTGAAAACAGCAAGTGGCCAACATGCAGCAGGTGCAGGAAATGGTTTGAGCACCAGCTCACTGAAATCCCTTTTGGCTTTGTCTTTTCTGTATTGAGAGAGACTGTCCCTCATCAACTGCTACAGCACCGAATAATACTGATGTAGAACAGTTTCTGTGATGGTTTCTGTTGTTGCTGTGCTCAGAATTCAGTATCAAGTCGATTTTACTGGCAATGCCTTCTTCAGTGTGTCCTCCTTGTTGGTTAAAACCAGAAGTAAACCTACAAATATATCAGAGTTTGTGGTTTGTGGGTACTTTTAGCTCATTTTCAAAGCACATTTTCAAGCACATTATGACATTTTACTGCATGATTTGGTCATTACTGCACTATCAGTTAGATACAAGATAAGCTATAGCTAAACCAACAAGCAAGCCAATATAGTCATATGATCATTGCAACACAGTGTGTACAAGACTGTCAAAGCTCCTACTTTGAAGGACCAGCTGTTTTCTTCCGTCTTACCTGGTCACCTGTCTGTGGAGTTTCCTCTAGCTTCACCTGCTGTCGTCCGCTCTCACGTTTCACATCAGCCGTAACTACATTTTCTCGTGCTTTGCCTGTAAAATGGAGAAATGTTGTGCAAAGGTTGAGCGAGGTGTGCTCTGCAACTGCTTCCCAGAAGGTCAAGTTAATGGCTAACTTTGTAACTAAGGTGTGCTCCCTCCCGCCTGCTGTTGCTTCTCTCCGTCCAATGGCACAGCAGACCTGGTCAGAGGCAGTGCCGTCACTCAGCTGTGCCAAACCAGGAAGAGATTAAACGTGACTTATGAACAGTATGTCACATTTGAAATTATTATTACCAGTATGCATTCATAAGTGAATCTGTCAGAAACTAGTCAAACCGGCTTTTTTGCAGATAGATGTTTGTGTAGATGTGGTTCCAGAGGTAATCAAATAATATTGTTTGATATTTGCTTTGCGCGTCATCTGCCTCTTCTTGTAGCGTAGGTGAGTTTAGTTGAGTATGCCTGCCAGGCACCACACTTCGCTTTGTTTATCTAATGTATGAATCCTTTTCTCAGCCTTTTTCTGACGAGGGAGGAAATCAGACAAGATACAGTCTGTGGTGACAAGGAGTTTTGTTTATTTAAGACGTACAGCCTGAGGGGAGAGAACAGACTTCTGGTGGCTCTGAAAGGAAAAGCGAGGTGACCCTGAAAACAATAGGGCCACTTCCTGGCCGCTAGGCAGTCCACTCTGCATCTTTACATCTCCCTCCCTTACTCTTCCTCCTTCCCTCCCTCCCTCCGTTTGTTCCAGGATGCTTCAGCTGCATGTCTTGGGGGCAGATGGCAGGGACGAGGATGGGCGGGGACGGTAAAATGATAACTCAGCATCAGCTGAAGAAGCAATATGGGTTTCCCACCGTAGATACTAGGGGCTGTTCGCTGTCGGCTGACCTTTGGATTACAATAGTCATGTTTTTTTCAAGGAGGCTTGATTATTAATTACAGAGGTTGTTCTTTAACGATCATTGTGGGGAAATTTGGTCATGATGTGTAGAGTTGAATTAGGATAAGAACAAGGCCAGTTAAGAGCAACTGTCTTTATATGAAACATGCATTCATTAATTTTTTTCAGCCACTTGGGGGCAGCAGAAACAAGATTTTTACACTGTGGACATATTATCACCTTTATTATATACCTTTATTTTGTTTTCCACCAACTCATGACACACACATTTATCTCTTTAGCTGCTAAATGCTGCACTGTGTTCCCCAGCTAGCGGCTAACTAACTGCTGTTTGGTGCTAGCCCGGTCAAGTACAGCAGGTTAGCAGAGCCTTTTGATGAAAACGGCCGCCTGCCCCAGCTAGAAATAACAATGATGAGAACAGAGTGAACCAAAAGATTGAATAAATAAAACTGAAGCAATGAGCTCAGAGACGCTAAAAGGAACTGGGGTCTGTGTGTTCACTACTGCCACTACTACAAACCTTCACTCTACACATAGTCATTTGTTCCATTGTTAACGTGAAAATATTGATTGTAGCAGCTTTAAGTTTTTACAGGAAGCACACCATAAATAATGCAGCAGTTAAATAGAGAAAGGTGCTCCATCTTTGATGTGAATTTTACAGGTATGAAGGTGCAAGTGTTGATTTATTAAAATAAGTGATTGTTAAGAAATTCTTCATAGCTGTTGAAGTATTGTTTCATCTGACTGGTGTTAGCTGAGCTGCCATGCTTTCATGGCTTCTGAAGAGTTTAATATCCAGTATGGCAATATTTTTACCCCACAGCTACCATCCTGATTGCACCAAAAGCCAAGTCTGTCAATTTCAAAATAAAATAGCCTCTCAGCCATTTGACACACGGCTTTGTGCGGGAGTAAAAGTTGAACATCAATCTTCAATAGATGAGCACAGAATTGATAAGGATTTATTATGCATGCAGAAAGAACCAAAACAATCCTGATCACTTGTTCTCACTGTGTTTACAATATTTCAGTCCAAATGAAGGTCAGAGGACTAAAATTATCTAACCCTCTGATCAGCAGTTTGAAGGAGCTTTTTATAGTCACAGTTTATGATCCAAGAATTTCTGGAGTAAATGTGACCTTATGCACAGAGAAAGAAATCCCACCCAGACAGCTGTGATAATTCTCTAATCAGAGGGTTGTTTAAGTTCAGTTTTTCAGAATGATTAAGACAGCAGCTATGGACTCATGTTTAATGTCATATGTTTTGCTTGCAAGTGCTCAAGTCCATTTACAGCAGGCAAACATAAACAAGGTCAAGGTCATTAGTGGCACCGGTGGAGCTGCAATCAGATTCTGGATAAGATTTCTGGAGGAGATCAGGGGCTTTCCCTGCTCTCTCTAATGTGGGATGTTTACAGTTTGTGCTCTCAGTGAGGTGGTGGGGGTCTGAGGTCCAAGCTCCTTGGGAAGATGAGAAGGCCCAGCGAAGTCCTTTAGGCAGAGGGAAATAACAACACGTGTCGAACTGTACATAACAATGGACGGTGGGACTTGAGGAAGAGCTATGTGACAAACAAGCCTGCAGCGGGCCATTAAGTGTCGAGATGAGACAATCGGCCCTCAGCAGGCTGGAATCAGGGGTGGGACTTACGGACAGGCAAGCCAGGCAGTTGCTTGGCGCCCCCGGCCACTAGGGGGGCCCCGGCCACTTATTTACAACAACACTTATTGATAGGCCTGGGCTTTCAGGGACCTCTGTTGGTCCCTGGACCTCACTTTGAGAACCACTAATCTATTTTTTCAGTATTCATCTCAAATGTCCCGGAAATTGTGCATTTATGTGTGCAAAAACCAAATTTTTGCAGCATGCACGGGTGGGGTGGGGCCCCAGGGATTTTTGCTTGTAGCCCCCAGAGACCTTAGCAACACCACTGGCTGGAATGAGTGTCATATTTTTTTTTCTTGCCTCTCACAGACTTCCATGTTGTAACCATTGTGACGTGCAACAACCTAAGTGTAAATTTTACAAGGTGATAGCTGCACATTGTTCATATTTTTTGCTAGATTGTGAGGCCATATGTGGCCTCCATCTGGAAATGTGATAATGTGAGTGAGGCTCTCTGCACATCTGCTTTAAATCTGTAAATCTGTTAATGAAACAGCTGCAGTTTTATTTAAATTCAGCATTATTCTCTGAGTGGTACTTTATTGTAAGGCCTTAAATGCGATACTCTCTGTCTGGGCTCTAATTTCATTAATCAAGGTGCTGTTTGAAATGCGTTTCTACACACAAAAATGGTCCATTTAGTCTTTCTCTCCTTCACATCCTTCACTCTGCCGCTGTGATGACCCAGTTTCAGGACTGAGGTTGGTGGAGTTTCATCTCATTTGATCTAATAGAAGAGTTTCCTGACTATATGTGTCACTGGTGTAACATTACATCCCTCACTGGCTCTAACATGCAGTTGGAAGAGTATGAGTCTGTGTTTGTTTGGCTTGAGCTCCTGCCATCTCTTGCAGGTGTAATACTGCATATATAGAAAGACAAGAAGTGGATACTGTTAGTATCAGACTTCCAGCTTCTCTCTTTGATGGTGGGTGGTGTTTATTATTTTTTTTTTTTTCTCTTCAAGGTCAATGAATACTACTGATTAAAACACATAGTGTGTATAAAACATAAAGCTTGATACCTTCCTGCCCCCAGAAGTCCATGTTTAATGACCCGAATGCTTGCTCAGTGAGGAAAATGATTTATCCAAATGGCGTGTTAATCAGTAGTTTCTGTTACCTTGCTGTTTGTTTTGGATGTGATGGTTGTGTGAACATGCTCTAACAATACGCTGACAGATAAACTTGCAGCAGAAAAATGCTCCCACAAGCACAGAAACACCTCCTTTGTGGCTCACTGTGTTATACCTCTGCTCAGTTGCTATAGACCTGTTCGCTTCAGGAGATTCATGTAGAAGTCAACATGCTTAATAAGATCCAACTGTGCAGTTTTCGAGTTCCTCTATGAATGCTCTGAGAATATTTATGTGAGTAGTGAAAATGCTGCAGGATTCAGAAATGGTTCGGCGAGGAATCTGTCTTTGAAATGTGTCACATGATGGTGATACTGATAATACAGTAGAAGATACTTTTTCAGGTTTGGCTTGCAGAAGAGATCTGTTTCTGCATCTCCCTCCACAGGTGTCCAGTCTGTGAAATTATTTATGGATGCACACGATTCAGCTTTAAACCAATACACAGGTTTTGCTGGTGTTAAATCACTGGATTGATCCACTCTTATGGGCTGTTGGATGGAAGCCTCAAGAATGCTTTAAAAACAAGCTATTTGTATCTAAAAATGCTTTGGTGGTCAATGCAGCAGCTGATTGTATAATGCAGAACCAGCTGCGTCCAGCTGCTGCCGAACAAATATTTTTGTTCACATTGTTAGAAAATATTCAGATTGCGGTTTAAAAGATATCTCAGTTTAAAGAAGGCTTTCAGAAAGCTTTATGAAGCCAGTGTTTACACCCCAAACACATTTTGGAGTTCCATGTTTTGGCGTTCATCCTTGATAAGTGCATAAAATTCCAAGATCTGAGAAGCACTAGCATTAAGCTTTTGCCTGAAAGGTACATTCAAACCTGTTCTTGTTTACATTAAACAGCAAGGCCAAGCCAATGAATAATTTCTTAAACTAATGCCTTTACACACCAAAACCCAATACAAGCACAGGGAATATTGCATTTCATTTTAGCCTCTTGGAGATTAAAAATGGTTTCTCCTTCTAAAGCAGAGGTGCACTAAAAAGTGGATTTCCTACAATGACTTGCACTTGGCAGAACTAGTGTATGCAGAGCGGCACTGTTGCATGTAAGGAAATGTTTTAAACTAACTTCCCCAGTGGGGGTGCATGCATGCTTTGGCACCAGCTCTCCTCCTACTTGCTGGCTGGTGGGAACGAGAACCTATGGACTGCAAAGCTGTGTGAGCATGTCTGTGTGTTTGAGTGTGTGTGTGTGTGTGTGCGCTGAGCAAACAGCTATGAGACAGGAGCCGAGACCCTCCACCTCCGCCCCCGCCATCACCTCCACAGGCCTTTTCCTGCCTGTAGGGTGATTCCTGCCCCTGCGCTCCCTCCACTTCCTTCACACACATATCAGCCTCCAGCAGCAGTACCTCTTCCTGAATCTGGATTAAGTTCTCTGGACGCTGTGGACAAGCAACAACAGCTCATCCATCTCTCTGTCTCTCTCCTTTTCTAACTTGCTCTGCTCTGTTCACTTCAAGTATTCCCTGACTCACTATCATTTTCACTCATTGTCTCACATCTTTTCCCCAGGTAGCACCTTGTTGAGCTGTCCTTCTGGGGCTTCTCTGCAACTACAGTATCAAGGCACATTTGCACAAATTCTGTGGTCTTGCATTTTTCTGCCTTTCAGCACAGCACTCCTAGGGTGTTATTCAACTTCCTTAAAAATGCCTGTAATATTCCAGAGACATGTTGGCTGGATTCAACACCACTCCCTTTCCACAATTTCCTTGATACCCATGTTCCGATGGGATAGATATTCTATTTCTGTAATTGGGATTTGCGGCGCTAACTTGCAGGATAATAAAAACAGCTGTTTCATGTTTAGTTTCTGACCATAGCTAACAAAATAAAAATATTGTGCCAATATTTCCTTTCATTCATCTGACAGTTTGGCCATTTTTAAAAAGAATGTGGAACATTTGTTTTCATTCTGATGATATAAAGAAAGTCAGCACTATAACCTGAACTGCAGCCAAAGCTGTGACCAAACAACACAGATGGAAATGTTGGCACTCACAAAACCTCTTATTATACGTGTGACCTCCACCTTTATAAACAAGACAGTAATTGCAAAACCTTTTCTACTAATCTGGAAAATATAGCCCCCTTCTCCTGTTATTCATCTGCTGCGTCTGCCTGAAATCATGTGGTCCTACATGATCCTAAACCTGCGCTAGAGGTCGACTTCATGCTGTTATGATCAGAGCTTCCGCAGTCTGATCCAGAGGCTTTCCATAACACCATTAATGAGGTGTGTGTCTCTGTGTGTACTCTATATCTACCTGTGCGAGGTCAGTAGAGGGTATAACATCGACATCCATCAATATCCCTCACTACATGGATAGTTTGTGTCAGACTGAAGGGTCAGCCTGCACTGCATCTGGCGATGGACCCAGATCACCCCATCCCCATTCCCAGTGCCCCAGCTTCACCCCAGGAGGCAGACTGGGAGACTGGTTTCGGTTGGGGGTCACTCTGCCTCAGTTCAGGGCCATGTTTTTTTTTGTTTTTTTCCAGTGTGGGACTGATGAATGGACAGGAAGAGAAAGGTTACGAACATGTTGCTTCATTCCAGTCACACTTGTGCGAGTGCATGTACATGTGTCTGTTTGTGACCAGTTTCCAAACCAGGTGACACAGGAAACGCTGGCGTTTAGAGGTCTTTGATTTGATCATTGAATCACTGTAATTCTCCATCTTTTTTTTTTTATGAGACATGCACTTTTCAGAGTTGGATGTTAGCCTCCATTCAGTAGAGGACCCCCCCCCCCAACACCTTCATCACCTCCATCACCAGAGTAGGCAGACGTACCCCTCAAACTGCAGGAGGTGGAGGGTTAGCTGCAGCGTACACTGACTGGGAAGCACCATCATCAGTTGCTGAAACAGTCCACTATAAAAGGTCTTATACTCTGGAGCTGTCACAGAGACCACTTTCCTCACTGTGAATGAATTATAGCCAGCAGGTCTGTGACCACAGGATTCTGAGGGATCAGAACGAGGTTTGAGGGGGCGAACACCTGAAGACACACTGACGTAGCACGCTGTTGCCAGCTAGCTAACTCATGAATCTTATCTCTGAGGTGGAAGACTGATTGATGGGTGGATGTCGTGACATTATTGGGTGAAGCTGGTTGGTTAAAGCTTACATAAGCACATGTCATGTTTTGTTTTACTGGAAGAAAACGTGATTGGATTTTTTTTTTCTTTTTTTTTTCCCTTTTTTTTGTCATATATTGTTAAATCCGTGCACAATATGACCAGGGATGTGATACAAAAGGATTGAATGATTGAAGGGCATTTTTCATTTCACCTTGACTTTAAAAATTACTTGTTCCTGTGAAATGGATGTGGCCCATGCAATGTCCAAATGCAGACACAATTTTGCCATATTGCTTGAAAATAGGCTGAGACTGCTAGTCAAAACATTGTAGTAATAATCAACTCCCCTACTACTGTAGGAGAGTTGATTATCGTAGGATAAAGACGGATCACAGGAGGAAACAGCTAACTTGAGGCAGCTCGTCACATGCATTGGCTCTGGCTTCGTCTCCTGCTGACTCTCATAGACCTTGTGCAGGATCAGAAAGAAAGAAAATGGTAAGAGTTTTTGTTTCATTTTTTCCATTTTTTTTTTTAAAATGCTTTCTTAAAGTGACATCCTACCTGCTCCAGCTCACTCAGGCGGACAATTGTGCACTGAATACAGTTTCTCACATCAGATGTTGGCTAGAGAGAGGAAATGTTTCAGTGAGCTAATTTGTTCCAAATGCAGGGACAGACGAAAGCACAGAAACATAAATGTTGATATAAACACAGCTAGATGAAGACCAAATAATGCTACCAAATATATCCACGGGCCTGGTGTTGGACAGAAAATCTACCTCGTTTACCGTCCAGCATTCAGCAAATGATCGGGAGGTTTTCCAATGGGGAAGATGTGTCTCATCTGTGGGGACAACATAATGCTGTGTATACTTCATTAGCTAGAAGCAGAGAGATCTTTTGGTGATGAGGCATGGATTTAGTGTCTCGAGCTTGAAATGTCAAGGTTTGTCTCATAAAAAGTTATCATCCTATTCACATGAAAATGTTGAAAGCAAGTTGCACTGCAATAATTGAATATTATCTCTCGCTGTTGTTACACAATGTGGGAATTTTCAAAAAGAATACAGACATTATGGCTTTAAGTATGTTGTGTTTTAAGTGGGATCCTGTTAAAGTGGAATCCTTATGAGATCATTTTCATCCTTGGCTGGAAACAATGGAGCGTCCATCAACATTTCAGCAGCAATGCAGCACAGAGACCACACGTCGATGGCCTTATTGATGGGACATCCAAGCAGGACCTCTGGAGCTCTTAGGCAAGCAAGAGAGACACAAACACATTACTGTGATTATGAAGACTAACAAAGACGTAAACCCTTCTTTACTGTCTGCACTTTCAATTTCAATTTCTTAAATATACAATGTTCTGGTCAGACATAAGCCTGACTATAAAACTTGAGATGCCAGCATGCAGGATTTCTTCCATTTGTTATCCTTTCTGACACAGCTGTCCCAGATATCCAGATGTGCTGTCAGTTACCTGCTCTAGCAGATCTGCTTACCTGAACCAAAGGGCCTGAAGAGTGATATCCCTCCATACTGTGGGATTGGCACAGGCTAATCCAAAGTCAGTGACTTTCACCCTCAAAGGCTGACGTAAGCGGTCCACCATCATGATGTTTTCATGCTTCAGGTCTGCATGAATGATCCCTGCACTCCTCAGAAACTCCAGAGCTGTAGCCAGCTGGAATCATGAATTACAGTAAAAATCAGCTGGACTACAGTGTTTATTTCATCAACAAAACTATGACAAAACATCTTTATTGATGGATGTTTTTCCACAATGAGAATTCAACCATAACAAAAACAAACTTTTGTCAATGAAAACTTTGCAAAACATATTAGTTGACGTAATCGCAAACATGCATAACCAAAAATATGAACACATAAACAGCAATTTCCCTTAGACAGTGTTGAGAGAGGCCAACATTTGCAGCCACAGTGAGAGGACACAGTGAGAGTGCTGACTGCAGGAACGCTGAAGATCTTTTACCTTCATTTGAAAGAAGTGAAAATGTAAATGCATCAACCATCTCCAGCCTTTGGTAACATTGTTTGGCTTAACATTCTTTAAAATCCTCATTTGTCATTGTTTTGCTATCTAAATATGCTGATCCACACTTGCAATTGAATAAGAAGAATGTATTTTGATGGACATTTTGACAAAACTATGATCCATGCATTTAAGTACACCCTTTAGCATTATTCTAGGCTCAGGAATACAATTTATGTTACAAATTTTGTGTTGCAAAATCAAACCTGTTGCACGATGGGGCGGCTCTGTTAGAGACTGAGAGAGGCTCCGCTGAGAGATCTGGCGTGAATGCAATGCATTATTGAATTGTTACACAAGAGAAATATTAATAAGCATAATTTGTGTTGCACATCTGCCTTTGCCTCCACCATGCATCACTTGTTTTTGCCACATCTGCATAGGTGCCACTCCCCAGGAGCTCTTGCAGCTTGTAGATAGAGGAGGTGGAGGGGATCAGGCCTCCTGCAACAACCTGAAAGCCCTGATTGTCAGTCATGGTGTACAATGAAATGTGTTGTTGTTTTCTCACACCTGAGAGTAGAAAAGAAGGAATTTAGACCTATAAAGTCATGTTTTTCCTCTCAGGGCCCGGCTGCCAGTACCCATGCATACAGCAAAACGTTGACAGGATGTGATTCATCAGGTTCAGTCAGGATCAATCAGTCGTCTATCATTTTGACTGATCTCAAACCACATAAATCTAACTTAAAGACTTAGTAATATTGCTTACTTCTACTACTACTACTCCTTAAATAAATAAATATACATATTAAATGTAAACACTAAAATGGTCCCATACTGTCAGCTAAATAGACTTAAAATAAAATCAGAAAAATACATGAAGATAAAACTGCAAATAACTCACATGAAAACATCACAGACTTTTAGGTCCTTTACTTCCACTTGTTTGATTTTTTCCTGCTGTTGTCATATTCATGTTCACGTCCCTGCTCATCAGTAAGCACACAAACAAAGCTGCATGTTATTGTACATTACCAGAATTTTATTTTCAACGTATTTAAAATACAGATGGAAACTTTTACAGTTCAGTTTAAGCTGAAAACGGTAACCAGTGAGAGATGGGATTCAACTCATTTCTCACAGTATCTGCTCCTTGTAGTGTTAATATATTGTATCTACTTATCTGAGCGATGTCTGTTTTCACTGTTACTTCTAAAAACAATCTGCAAATGTCAGCTATAATTGTTGTGACCCAAGTGACGTAGTTTTATATCTATGTTGCAACAAGGGGTTCATGAAAACTTGACTCAAAGAGGAGACTTGTGATTTTTCTCTGTAGTAACTTGGCATTTGGAGAACGTCCAAAGGTGACTCGATGTCAGTGATGTTCTGCTGCTGTTATTTTGTTGATCTTGAGTTTATAATAACTGCTCTCAGACAAACCTTTCAAAGTTGTTTGCAAGTTAATTGGCCAACAAACAAGGTTGAACTGACTGAAATTATGAAGTCTAACATATATAATAATTGTCAGACACAGTTCAGTTCACAGTTCTTTTAAGCACATGCATGCATCCACATGTGTAAATTGCAGTAAAAAGTTTAAAAAAAAGAATGGATTCACCGTGTCAGAGGTTACTAATTATACATTTTTAATTCTAAAGTCCATTTAATGAGTCCAGTGAGACCTCAGCACCCTCCCACTCCACTGAAGTCCATACTGTGACAAAGCAGGGATGAGGTTTGCAGTTTGATGGCCATCGCCAGGAGTCACCTCCTGTGCGGCTCCGTGGGACATGTTGGGGGTTTAGGTCCTCAGTAGAGTTGCAATGTAACCTGATTAGTGTTCATTGAAGCTGTGCACAGTGCTTAAGTTTTCAAGTTACTTCTTCTTCAGTCACGAGCACACGGTTAGTGAGCAGATTTCTAATTAATAACAATATGAAGTTATTATTATCATAGATTTATTTGTAGAAGTCATCAACAAAATAAGAGAAACTTAAAAGTATTTATTATGAGGAAAATAGATCAAAATCAAATACAACCATCTTTCAAACAATTTTCAATCACAAATCAGATACAATAATCCAAACAAACAGGAAAGAAGTTGTGAGAAATGGTGGGATGAATTCAAACTAATAAACAGCAACCAAATACAGATTTTCTTCACATTATTTGCTGTAACAGCTCAGCACACAGTTCTGAAACATGAATGTGTCTTTTATCTTAACCTGCAGTATTTCCATTAACTACATTTGACCAAAGAAAGATTCCATTGTTTACACACTGTGGCTATTAATGGAAAATCAGAGCACGCTGTCCTCTCTGATGATGTGATTCACCTCAGGCCGACTGAGAGCATGACGTGTCAAACTGTAAATCAGAGCATTTAAAACAAAAATGACAGAAAACTAAGGAGACATGCACATGTTCATAAGACAAAATAAATGGATTTTCTGGAACTTGGCTGGTACAGTGTGTACTCTCCCTCTTTTTATCTCTCCTGCTTATTCAGTGTGTGTGTGTGTGTGTGTGTGTGTGTGTGTGTGTGTGTGTGTGTGTGTCTTTGAGTTAGAGAGGGATTATTAATGTGTGCACATCTTCGCAAGCATGTGTTCATATTTATATCTTACAGAGATAAGACGATACAGCACGTCGTCCATAACTCTGTGTGTCTTATCAGTTGTGTACATCCTGCTCACCCTGTGGTCATGCTGACTTACATTTTCTTGTCCCTGTCAAATCGTTTCCCATCATTCCATGCGTCAATCCATCTGTTGGAGGCTTGTGCTCCTTTAAGGTTACTTAAATGGCAGTTCTTTGTGAGAAAGTATACAATGGAAAGTGACAGGAAGTGTGGGAGAGGAAAGGAAGCGACTGAGGTTGGAACCAGTGTCCCATTTGTGGTGGACTAAATACACTCTTGTCTTCAAGTCCTTTGGCCAAGGAAGTCATAGATTGTACCCTGATAATGCCACATCAGTGTTGCTGTTTGGATGCTTCTACTGAAGACATACTAGTCCTTGATTAAAACTGATTCAGAAATCAGCAAAGCTTCACATCTAAATGAGACTGAAGAGTCTACAGTCATGCTAACAGCTCTGTGAGGCACAGTGGTGCTGTGAGCTCCATGCTTTTTGTATTAGTGTCTGATTTTACTTGCTTCAGTCCTGAAATGTTTCAATCCAGTTTCAACCTTGTATTTATTTTGAAAAATGCTGTATAAATAAAGTTTATTATTATTATTTATTATTACATCGTGGCCTCAGTCAGAAATGCAATTCTTGTGACACCCACTGGCTCAGCTCCAGTGGAACATAATTGGCTGACTGCCTCAGTTCAGCAAACTGAGTGGGAAATGTAGCCGGGGTGATAGTGTGTCAACCTGTCAGTTTGTCACCATGTAGTGTTGGAAATATCCTTCCTCTTGAAAAACACAGACCATTTGAGAGTGTAAACACAGTCAGAAGCTCCACAGAAGTAATACTGGGGTTATCAAGGCCTTATAGCACTTTATCTTTGGGAAATCCGACTTTGTGAGATGGGGGTTGTTAAATTCTACTAAGAACGCTCACAGACGCCCGAAAATCTCTTTGTGTCTTTCATCATCTCATTCATTCTATGGCTTCAAGACTTATCTCTCACACACACAAACACTCATGTAATCACATGTGATTTATGTCTCAGCAGGTCGGCATGATCCTTGAGAAGGACTTTCTTTATCTGACAACATGGGGTACGTTGAGATGGAGGGATTGTAACTGCAGTTCAGGAGGGTAATTTAGGGGGCCTGGGAGGTGTGAGCGACACCCGTGTTTAGGCTCCCAGGGCCCATCAGGATCAGTGCGTGTGGAGCCGGGCCAGCTCACCACACAATGAGAGGAAATGGGAATTTAATACAAACTTTCTCACAAAGTCTCAGAGACCTCCCGCCTCTGTTGCCGGTCTCACTTCCAGACACCCCCAGCATCACCATCAACACCCCCACTGCAACCACAACAAAATGTCAGAGACAACTAAAACATGGCAGCAAACGTGCTATAAATTTACTGTTTCACTCAATTTAGGTGGCCTTTCCCCACAACCTCCCACTTTACCACAGTGGCTTTTCTCAGTGGAGTAGCATTGTAAAGAAAAGAAAATATGACAGACAGAGAATGATAGCAGGACTTGAATTTTCTAATAAGATTATTAAGCTGTAAAAAAAAATCTCACTATACAATACCTTAGAGGAACACCAGAATGTAAGCTAGCATTAATATGCCTTTTCATGCATTTATTTACACCCATTCACCTCAGTTAAAAGATACATACTGCTCTTTAACCCTACACTGCAGTGTGCAGTGTTGAAGAAGACTGCTCAAGACTTTCATTGTTGCACTGTTGTTATTCCAGGGGAGGCACTGTTTTGCTTCTTGACCTCAGCCAGGAGACGCACTGAGCCCAATCTTTGTCTGGTAGTGTCATAAAGCGAGCGGCAGACACTCAAACAACAAACACAGTTCATAATTACTATAGAGTAACAAAGACTTTTGGACACAATGGCTAATGTCTGAGAAGCACACAGGGTCCTCCACCCTGCAAGTTCACCCCACCAGACTAATTTCCTTCACACACACACACACACACACACACACACACACACACACACGCACACACACGCACACAAACGCACACAAACAGTCGTGTTTCCATAACTTTAGGGGGCGTTACATGATGCTAATCACTACTTGCCTAAACCTAACCCCCCTCACCCTAACCTTAACCTAAAACTTCACCTTAAAATTTAATGATTTACATTATGGAAACATACATTTTGTCCCCAGAAAGAAGGCAAGTCCCGACAATGTGTGTAAACAGATTTATGCCCCCACAAAATGAGTAATGCATGTCTACACACAGACATACACATAACAGTCTCTGCACACACATACAATTACACCACACATGCATGCTGACAGTCTGTTTCTTCCCTCTGACTCCAAAGCACCATGCACACACATGTTCATGCAGATATACACACACATACAAAAGCACCCACCCCTGGTTTCTGGCTCTTGACAGCCTTAATGCAGCCAAAGGCTGAAGCATCTGTGTTGACCCAGCCTTTGGTCTTTTCCCTTTTGGCTTCATGTAGAGGCTCCGCCAAGCTGTGTCTGCAGCATGCATCACTTCTCTGTCTTTTTTCTCTTTGCACTTCTTCCTTTCCTCTCCTCATTTGTCTCTAATCACAGTGTACACCATTGTGCATAATCTGCAATAATGATCAGAAAAGTCCTTCAATTATGTGCAAAACTAGCTCAACAGTGCAGTTTATTGCGCATTGTTTTATTGTAGACCTTTAGTTACAGCACTTCTGTACATACTGGGTGTGCTGCAACCAGAACTGTGCAGTTAGCAGTTTGTTCTTGACAGTGCAGTATTATTGTTCTCGCTGTTAAGTCCATTCCTGTCCTTGTGTTTTTGAAGTGTGTGCAGAGGAAATAGGAGGCTCTTTCAAAAGAAGTCGTTCTGGCTTCTGAGCTACACAGGTCACACTAACAGGCCAAAGGGACAAGACAGATCTGAGCGTGGGCGCCAAGACACCTTGTTTGCCAAGAGTCAAAATGGAAAGACCGTGATATGTAGACAAAACAATTCCAACCTGGGTATATCCATTTCAGTATTCATTTGATTTCTTTTTTACTTCACCTAAATGAACCTACAGTACATCTCCTTCCTCTGATTCAGGCTTTCAGTTTGTCATTTGACTTTTTTTTTTCAACATTGGACATTAATATGCTGGCACTTTGCAAAGAATTATATTATTTTATTCTGCATTTTTGGACAATCCAGATTACAATACAATATTCCTTGCAGGCCAAAGAAAGCCACGTGAGGTCCTGAAATCGAAAACAGGAAATCTCAAACAATAAGAAGTTGACTCAACTTCAAGTCGATTGTCTGAACCCGCAAGGAAATGTAATGAAAACATCAATTCAGCCTCAGTTTTTTGGAGAGAAAATGAGAAAAGGCGTGTGCAGCTGTTCCAATGGTTCAAAGGGGGACAGTGCAGCACTTTTTAAAGATTGCAACAGAAATGGCAGAATAGACACAACAAGCATATTGTTCATCATTTCCTGAGGCTGATTGGTTCTAACACCGAGGGAAGGGGGAGGCTGACCATGAAAGCTGCAGGGTTCGTCACCATCACACTGAAGTAAATGAACAAAGCTGTTGGATTTGGCAAAACACGATACCAGCTGCTACTGCGTTTGTCTCTTCAAAGAAAATCGGCAGCATTAAAATGCAATATCTGCCTCAGAGAGCACATAGGGCATACAGTGTAGGGCTTGGCCGCATAAATGCATCTAAAGTATAGGTTGATGTATTATGGTCGAGTACACTATCAGCATGTAGGAGATGTGATGAAATATGGGCATATTTCCAAATCTCTGACATGCGCAAAAATCAGGATGCTTCAGGTTTTGCGACATGAAAACAAGTGTTCAATACGTTTCTGATAACATGGAGCTAAAACATTTTCGCACAATTTCAGAAATACTTAAATTACTACAACAAAACCTTAGACAATGAGGGTTATACTATCCTGTAGTGAAAATCGACTAATAGTCGAAGACTAACCAAACATCATTTCACTGCTTCACTGTCATTTGTAAAATATAATAAGAGCGAACTGTATGCAAATACTGTAACAGTCAGAGTGGTTGGCATTGTACTGGAACAAAAAGTGACAAAGTTTAAAGTCATAAATACATTAAAAGGATCGGGGAGGTCTGGAGCGCCAGCAGTCCTCCGCTGTCTGGTGACGCTCTTCCTTCCTTTCCCACCCAGAGAAAGCGGGGCTTTCGCGCAGGTCCAACTATGTGCTTAATGTGACGGACCGCGATACCATCTCTGAAAGCTGTATAGGACCGCTGTAGTCAATACCGAAGAAACACTCAAGATAATTCATATCTGATCTGGAGCTAGGTGTTCCGCCAAGTTATGCGTAAAAAAGCGCACTACTCGTCGTGACGCAGCGTCACCGCTTTGGATGTACAGCTCTCAATGTAAATCTGTAAATCTGATTTAATAACGTCAACTTTCCGCCTGTGAGGATTATAAATATCATGAGGATCTTGTGGTTGTTTGTATCGTGCCTCCTGTCTTTATCAGGTAAGGGGGAACTTTTTTTTTGAGGCTGTCTGTGTGGCTCTTAAACTGAGCAAAGCATTAAAGTCGGCATTTGTTCTCACGGATTGTGATGTATGTGAAGACAGAGAAATTTGTCACCCTAGATCTACACTTTTTGATTGTTAAATGGCTTTTAATAATTCATACTTTGTTAAAGTCGTAAACACTCTCTGAGTGTAGATGTCTGAACCCTTTGGGAAAAAAGGAGCTCATCCATGTTTCCTGCCATTGTTCTGTGGATCTGGGGCTTAAATACCAGGGAGAAGGAATGCAGAACAAACTGACAGTATTGGGTTTGGCACTTTTATTCAAATAACTACATTCTTGGAGGCTTTTTCGCTTTTCAACCGAAATTTTGGACAAGGGTTGGAGGTGCTGATGTTACCGGTTTCTCAATCCCTGTCTCAGGTGTCAGCGTTTAAGATGTCAAAGAGACACTTTCATAATTTGAGCACAATGACATTCAAGAGTACTCCAACCTGTGGCAGAAACAATAACTTGTTGGCTGCAAGCTACATTTTTGCTGTCATTTTGTATCGTACCTCATGTGTCCGGATGGTCTACAGCACAATTGTGTGTGTCAGGGGTTCATGAAATGTATTTGTTTAATAAAAATGCGATTTCTTTTAATACATTTATTGTAGAACACAAGCCAAACTTTCCCTTGTGAACTAACTTTACTATTAGAGACAGGATAGAATACCAACATTTCTACTGAACCCTGCACCAGACATGTGAAAAACAGAGCAGTTGAATGGTTCAAGGTGAAGAGTGAGCTGAACAATAAGACATCACTGAGATGCTGAGACAGATGAGATCGTGATGTTTTTAACCAGCTGAACAGTATGTATTTCATTGGTTTCACAGAGCATTGCAAAAACCCAGTATCCAGCCCACCTGCACTGAAAATGTTCGAGACCATGCTGTGTATACATTGTGTGTTGCCGTGTGAATCAGATAACTTACAGCAGATTTCATAATGATATTTGTGAGCAACAGCCCAAACTAAACAAAGAGGTTTGCAGTTATGGGTCTTCTCCTGAAATGGTTTATTTGTCTAGAAAAGAAAAAAAAAACTGTGTACCCTGGGGAAAGGTGACGTCAAAACTCCTGACTCAAAAGGTTTGTGAATTCGTGATAACCAACCCAAGTCCGTATGACTCCAGTAAGTTTCCCGTATGTCAGAGAATGCCAGCCTGTTTCAAACACACTGCCCTGCCCCACAGATGCCGTGATCGACCTGACCATGGTCTCCACAGCAGAGGTCACCGATGTCAACCAGTTTGCCATCTCTTGTATCAATGGAGAGCGCCGCCCTGCCCAGGTGGAGCTGGACATCAAGAGAGACAACAAAATCCTCATATTCCCCAAGAAGCCAAATTTTAAAGTGCAGAAGACCAGGAACAAGGAGGTGGTGGCCAGAGACTTTCGGGACCTGGATCATGTTGGTATCTTCTACTGTGAATCCACTCAGGAAGTTCCCCCACTTGAGTCAGTCACAATGATCAACAACTTTGGCAGAGGTTGGTTCAGACTTCATCTAATCAGTTTTATGTGTTTTTACCTCTTCTTATGACCAAACCTGAACTCTGACCTGATTGTTATTATGCCATGTCTGGGAAATAACTGTGTATCTGTGTTCCTTTTAGCAAATTTTGTCCCAGCTCACCTTACACTGACTGCTAACAAAGGAGAGACAGTTGACCTCAGCATGCAACTACTCAGCCCCCAAAAGAGAGATGTGACCTGGAAGTACAATGGTAAGCCAGCTAAAGATGGAGGCAGGAAATTTACTGATTAAGAGACAACAATCAAGAGACCGTCCACCAATAACAACAATACACTTAACTGTTTGGTTTTTTTTTTAATTAAGGATCCTTTGCAAATAAGGATAGAAAACTATTTTTTTTGACACATTGGAACCTATGCCATTATTGTTTTCTATGTTTTTTATGTAGGAAACTATTATTACATGACTCACTGGAACGATATGATCAATCGCACAGCTGTGCTGACAGTGGAGAATGCAGCTTTTGCCAACCAAGGCATCTACAGTGCCAGCTATGTGGGGGACAGCCCACTTCAGGGAGCCTGGATGAGGCTCATTGTGAGAGGTTTGTTGGATCTTGACATTCACACACAGAAACACACACACACACACACACACACACACACAGCCATTTACTGTACGCACACAGGGTCAGATTATGTCAAGGCCTTTACAACATTTGGTGTGGTGCAGATGTGACTCATGCTTAAAATGTCTTTCTATTCCACAAAAAGATGACCAACACTTCAGAAATATTTAAAAAAAAAAAAAAAAAAAAAAAAGATTAAGAATGAAATAATTCCTGACAAGACTCAGAGAAGGTCCTGTGCCCAGCCAAGAAATGGTTCAGCAAGTAACACCCTGCAAAACCACAATTTGTCACCATTACACTTCCTTTTCCGTATGGATTAAAATAAGAAATGCATGTTTTTCAGTGAGCTTTACAGGTGCTGATTTTTGAACAGAGCCAGGCTAGTTGTTTCACCTTGTTTCCAGTCTTTATGCTAAGCCAAGCTATCATAATAAATGTTGAAATGTACCTTTAAATGAACACATTTTTTGATAACAGGAAAAAACAGTGGCGAGTTGGTTTTGAGCTTATTGAATTCAAGCTTGAACATGCCATGATGGCAGGTGTTTGTTTCAGTTCCTGAACCAGAATCAGTATTTTAAAGACACATCAGCAGTATCAACACTTACTCCACCCTCCACCTGCTCTGCTTTAAAATCCCCCTGCTCTCTCTCCCTCTCTGTCTCTCTCTCTCTCTCTCTCTCTCTCACTCTCTCTTTTCCCTGTAGACTGTCCCAGTAAGAGGTGGGGTCCTTACTGTGAGGAGGACTGTCCAGAGTGTCTCAACGGCGGGGTGTGTCACGATGTTGACGGGGACTGTATGTGCCCTCCAGGATTCATGGGAACACGCTGTGAGACAGGTATGTACTGTACTCAAGGTCCTCACTGGTATAGTTGTACAAATATGTGTGCAAGTAAGAGAATGAGAGAGAGAAAGAGACAGACCGACAGACAGACAGACAGACAGACAGACAGACAGACAGACAGAGATAAAGGATGTGCATGAAGTCGGATTTCCATCGCAGTTCTCAATAAGCGTGGCCTAAATAAGACATTTTAAACAGAAAGCTAAATTTTTAATTGCATGGATCAATACACTCAAGCATTTCTTTCATACGTACTGGTAACTTGAGCACCTTAATAAAGAGCTGGAGTAAAGGTGTGCACTCTACATATACAATAGTTAGAAATACCTGACTCCTGCACATGAGCTGCATCATAAACTACTCCAACAAGACTAAGCACTAAACCAAAGCTGTGGCTGATGGGACTGCCATCAGTTTTCCAGGTATTTGATCACAAACTCAAAGGTTATAATAAATCAATATTCTAAAGCACAGTACTGAGCCAAAGCAACCCATTGTCTTGGGTTTGATTGGTGAGGCGGTGGTTTTCTATCCATGGCTACTGGGTAAAGTTAATCCAGTATAGAGTCTGTGCCATGCTGACCCAAACTGGGTCCATTTTGAGTGTGCATGTGGAGCTGTTAGCACTTGAAGTAAAGAGACTACATTTGTGGTACACTTCACTTAATGGGACATCATCACTGCATTTGTTAAATGACTGTACCTGGGCTGTTAGTCTTTGAACTTTTTAGCGGTGACGGTTTAGTTCTCCTGATCATCATATATAAACAGCACATTGCATATTATTTTCTAGACTGCATGAAGATATTGCAATCAAATACAACTATACCATCGAAGTCTATGGGATACACAGACTAGTTACACTGTCCTCTGTGGTGTTTTGCAAAGCAGGTTGAGGCATGATACAGCAAAACTCAAGGAATTTATATAAACATATTTGTGAATTTGTCTTTCTCTCATGGCTTGCAGCCTGCAGAGAAGGAATGTTTGGCCGAAACTGCCAGCAGTCATGTGGCTCCGAGCTAAACTGCAAGGGTCTTCGCTTCTGCCTACCGGACCCTTATGGCTGCTCCTGTGCCAGCGGCTGGTTTGGGAGGCGCTGTGAGGAGGGTGAGTACTACATACATCACTTCAATTTGTCCTTGTATCTTTTACTGAAGTAAAATGCGTTTTGCTTATATAACATGCTTTTACCCTTGTGTGCCACCCCATGCAGTATAGTGTTCTGCTTTCTGTTGTCAGCCTGCCCGAACGGCATGTATGGACCAGACTGTACATTGAGCTGTAACTGCCAGAATGGAGGAGTCTGCAACCGCATCAGCGGATGCCAGTGTCCAACAGGATGGAGAGGACAGAACTGTGAGAAGTCCGGTAGGTGTCGTGACACATCATATTCATTTGTTTACTCTGTTTCTTCTTCTTCTTGTTTTTTCTATCCAGTGATTTTTCTCCATAATCATTTTCTCTACTGTGACATCCTCTGTCTCTATCCACATTGTCTCTTCTTAAGCTCTGTTCCTTGGTTCTTTCTTTTCTCAGACTGGGTTCCCCAGATCTTGGACTTGGAAAGTCATTTGGAGTGGAATCTGAACTCCAGCCCCAAGATCTTTTGTTCAGCCACAGGAAACCCCCTGCCCAGCCACGACAGCATTGAGCTGCGAAAGTTGGACAGTACTGTGCTCAAGGTAGAAAGACCTTGTTACTAAATTACATGCAACTAGATAACTTAAAGTAAGCCTGAGTAAATATGAAAATAAAACACAGGTTGGATAAAGCTTAAGTCAAATACAAGGCCCCATAGGGAGAGAGATTTAGTACAGGGGCTCCCAGAGAGGGGGCACCCTGCAGTGCTTTGAGGATGGGCCAAGAGTGCCACAACATTTATCATGTCCTTATTCGTTTATTGTGCATTTAATAATTTTTCATTAATAATGTTTAAAAAAATCAGCAAAATTTGCATCAACTAAGTTGTATGTTACACTGGAGTTTTCAGGGGTTCAGTAGTGACAAAAATAATGACCATAAGAGCAAACAATGGACAGGTTTGACTCAGTGAACAGAAGAAATGCAGTTACATCGCAGCCCTCAACAGTCAGATGACTGAACCTGAGCCAACCAACTAAACTAAAATCAGACTGAACATTAACCTGTCCATTAAACTAATGGCTTAATAGACAGGTTTTGGCTGCTTGTGAAAGCACGGTGTCCACCCCTGTCAGATGACACATTCCCTGTGGTATTCCACATACCCAACATCAAAAGATGTGTGATCTGACTCTCATCCTTAGTATTCATGAAAAGAAGCCCAGAAACAACCAGTGGGGTCAGACCTGCGGGTTATGTTCTCTTCCTTCCCACATCACAGAGCGTGTGCTACAGCTGGGTCACATGTTACATTAAAGTGCCTACAGCAAATTTGCTGAGCATCAGTGTATTAAATTGTATCCGCTGTTTATTTTAAGTGAAATACAGGCCTGATTCCAGAAAATTAGGACGCTGTGTAAAACAGAACAATTTTTTTGCCCAACAAAAGTTGAACAACTTCCCAGAATCTCGGTGCCACTGTGAGGTTGAAGACATCTGCACACAAACAGAAATGTTGTCTTACAGGTGCTGACTTTTAAAGTTGGAGAGAGCTGGCTCCTTGTCTTTATGTTAAGCTAAGCTCCTGGTTGTAAGCATGCTGCATACACACAGACATGAGCTGCAGCTTTGATTTTCTCATCTAAGTCTCTGCCAGAGAGTAAATAAAAATGTCTCTCCAAATGTCAAACTGTTCTTTAAGTGCATGAAAGGTAAAGAATAACCCTGTATTTGTCACATAAAATGAATAAAACTGTGTGTGGACCTTGGGGAATATTGTCAGGTACTGTGACATCAGATGAAGAATAAAGTTAATTTGTACTGTGCCTTTAAGATCAGGCTGAAGCTTGAGTCATGCTCAGAGGAAGTCTCCAACACAATGGCCTGACCAGATAAGGCTGTATCACTCTACACAGCAGCAGTTACTGCGTGTTGCCTATAAGTGACATGTTCAATTTCTCTGTTATTCTTTTTGTACAGTTTCCTTGATAATAGAAACAGTCTGATAAAGAATTGGACCAGCACTTCTCACAGGGATTTAGGACGCTCTTAGCACAAATTCAAGCAGTGGTGAAAATATGCACAGGAAATGGAAATGTGGTTTTCATGATGCTTTGCGTTGCTATTGTGTGTTATGTATTTTTCTCTCAGGCCACTCGCACTGTCATGGACTCAAATAAAAGCACAGCCATGTTTGAGATCCCTCGTCTGACTGCTCAACAAGGAGGGTTGTGGGAGTGCAGGGTGTCCACCAATGGAGGCCAGGACTCCCGCAAATTCATCCTCACCATTAAAGGTCTGTGTTTGTGGTTTATTCTGAGCAGAATTTGAAATAACAAAGAGGAAAATATGTTATTTTGCAACTTTTTCCAGTATACAGGCACATCACACCACAGCAGCAAAGATCTACATATTAAATCTTGTGTGGTTTCTACTCAGAGCCCCCTGTGCCTGCTACTGCTCCCAGACTGTTGGAAAAAAGGAGTAAGCAGCTGCTGGTGATGCCAGTGGACTCCCATAGAGGAGACGGCCCCATTATCTCCACCAGGCTTCTCTACAAGCCTGTGGAGAACGGAGACTCCTGGTCCTCCATCATAGGTAAGCAGCCAGAGATATCAAAGATGTCATTTAGTCCACCGTTTTCACAGAAAGCAATGCTAACTGGAGTGCATTCACAAATACAATCTGACGCTCTACACTATAAAGATGATAGAAAGATGATAGAAAGAAAAAGAAAGATTTATGATAGGATAGGTTAATGTTTAATAGTGAGTATCAACAGTAAATTTACTCAGGTTTTATTTATCATTAATCAACTAAATGTGTCTAAAGATAAGGCAATCCTTTATTAATCCCACAGCGGGGAAAATTATTGAGTTCACATTATTGCACATAGGGAATGTTGATATTGCACAATTTAGTCTACACTGATATTTCACCTGAGTGGATTTGTTAGTTTGGGTGTGTGTGGTCTACTGGAAGCAGTGTTGATTGTAAACTCTGAAAGCAGCAGGAAGGGAGGATGTACGGTATCTCCCCTTCACACACCGCGGCTGAAGCAGTCTGTCACTGAAGGAACTGCCCAGCTGTGCCAGAGTGTCGTGCATGGGAGGGGACATGTTCTCCATCAGGGCTGATAGCTTAGTCATCATTCTCCTTCCTCTCACCACCTCCACTGGGTCAAGGGGGCACACCAGGACAGAGCCGGCCTTCTTAACCAAGTCTCTTCCTGTAAGCAGTCAAGATTCTGCTGCCACTTCATAGAAGATGGCTGGTGCCACCACAGTGTCAAAAAATAGATGAAAGCATTATCCATCCCAGTGCCAGGTTGTAGTGGGTCCATTGACGGGCTCACCAGGGGGCGGAAATGGACAAGGACCAGCTTCTCGTCAGTGCCATCGGCCTGTAGCTGTTGAGGGCCTTGGGGTGTGAAGTCTTTGGCATTGGTACCATGCAGGATGTTTTCCACAGCTGTGGCGCTCTCCCATGCTTCAGGCTCAGGCTGAACATGTGTTGAACTATCCCGCACAACTGGTCTGCACAGGACTTGAGAAGCCTTGAGTTGATGCCATCCACATCAGCTTTTCTTGCCGTAATTGGTGTATAGGTTGTAAGCAAAATGTTACCCACAGTTTCTGCTGTGAAACCATGTAATCACCATTTGCTACATCCACTTTCTATCAGTTTATAGTGACAAAGAGCCCATCACACTGATGAACCTGGAGCCTTCAACACGCTACAGAGTCCGTGTCCAGCTGAGTCGTCCTGGGGAAGGTGGAGAGGGGGCCCCGGGGCCAGAGACCATCATGGAGACTGACTGTCCCGGTAAGACCCACAGATTACTGCGCTGTCCAGTTCGAAGTGATCCCTCACTTACTGTACATATGTATATTTATCTGCCTGGGAACAAATGTCTATGGTCAGGACCACAGCACTTAAGCAAGCATAATTATCTTGTGTCTGGTTAGATTATTAGTAAATGCCCATCATTTCTGCTGAGCAGTGCTTTTCTCAGGCTTTAAGGAGCCAATTGTCTTTTCTCCAGTGAGCATGTCTGTCCCAATGACTCAAGTACGGGGCAAATATAGAAAGATGTCAGTGGACTGAAATGATCTGTGGACACTTTGTTTGGATAAGACCTTATGGGATCCAAACTGAAATAAAAAAAAAAAAATTGTCATCAGTCATTTAGGGATCACAAAACTGACAAAGAACAGCAAGAGCCGCAATTCAAGTGGTAGAGTCTGGCATTTTATTCCTCATTTATTGTGGTGCAGAGAGAGAGCATATCTGAGTGTTCGCATTCAGAAAGGATCATGGGAAAAAGTTAAATGTCAGTATGTGGCTAGGCCCATGTTTAAAATGCCTCTTGCACAAGCACAAGTATTTGTAATAGGGTGTTTACTGACTCCTACTGATTTTGAGAAGGACAACACATCAATTTAAGACTATAGTCTATGGAATTATATTTAAAATGGCTGTAATTATTAAAAACGCTGTATTTATGCTAGCCATTCATCAATTTTCTCATGCTACTAAATAATATAAGTTGTGGGCTCCAATTCCATACTATATACTCACTGTATACATTAGTATGTACTGCATACTGATCTTTATAATACACTGTTATACAGTTAGTAACATAAACAAAATCAACATAGTTTGTTATTTTATACTGGCAGGAAATGATACAATACTTGCAGTTGGACGTCAATCATACTGTGAAATAAAATGCTTCTGCCAATTAAACTTAACAAAGAGGCAGCATGTTCTTCACATAAAAAAGATAATATTTCTAGTTTTGGGAGGCATTCCTGCAGCTGTCTGTCTACCATCCACAGTTATTTTGTATTTTTTCCAGTTGTGAGTTCCTCCATTTCCTTTGTGAGATGCATTTAGAGAAAATAGTCTACATCGCTAGGCACCAACAGCACACTCAGAACTCAAGGGTTTTATAGCATTCATTCTAACTGTTATGAGTATGCGTTATCTTGTCAGTTTTTCCATGTAAGGAGACTGCATGCTCAAAGCCTGCTCAGGCTCCAAACTGCATACTAATTGTATGCAGTTTGGATTTGGGCCACAGACATGCAAACACATTCAAACCTGCAATCAAACTGCATTTCTTTGGACTGTGGGAGGAAACCAGAGCACCCTTACAGTTAAATTCACAAAGGACCAGGGCCAAGATTTAAAGCTAGCACTTTCTTGTTTTGAGCTAACAGTCCTAACTGCTGAACAGCAGCCAGTTGAAATATAAATTGAGGTCACCATCCAATTCACTTCAAAATACTTTATCCGTCCCTCACGGGGCAATTTGAGGAAGCCGTTATTGACCTAATGAGAGAAATTCACAAGGAGCTGTCAGTCCCTTCAGCTCATCCTGTGTTCTCTGTCGCCGCAGAGCCCATAGTTCAACCTGAGATTGACATCAGCTCGGTGGAAGGCCGCAATGCCACTGTACGCTGGCGACTGCCCGCCAACAATGGCATTAATGCTGGCACAGCCACTGGCTTTTTAGTGCAGCTCTTTGGGCCGCCACCCTACAGTGAGAAACTACAGGAGGCGACCACCCTACCCAATGTGCTTTCCACAAAGTTCCACAACCTGGAGTACCAGCAAGACTACACCGTGGTGGTGCGCATCATCAACTGTGGCAGCCAGGGACCACCCTCCAAGCCCTACCAGTTCCGCATCCACAGCCAGGGTAACTAGAAGCTCTGCCATTAATAAGCTGCAAGGAAGGCTCCTTCTAAATGTTTCTAGATTTTCAATGCACTTCATAAGGCTTTTACAGCAGTTTGTGGCAGAACATATGATGTAACACAATATAAAACATATTAAACATGTATTCAAGACATATATAAAATAAATAAATGGGATGATAAGAGCTTTAAACACTCAGGGAAAGACTAGGGCTGGTGCTTGCTGGTTGCCTGGTGACTCTCTCCCTGCCCACAAACTTTAATAGGAAAAGTTTAGCAGCTGATTTTGTGTCAAGGAATGATCCAGTTTAGTTGCAATCAGTGGAGATCAACAAATTTACAAAAAGATGCATCCGACAAAGCAGCAGTGAATGCTGTTAAACCTTTGTCTTTGGTATTAAAGCTTTCCCAGAGAACCTAAGCATAAAAGCCTGTGACTGGAGCAGTAATTTTATTGTAGAATACAGTTTTACAGAATCACCGTTGATTTTCTTAACTGTCAGCATTTCTGTGTCTCAGGTCCGTCATCCCCACGCAATGTGCACGCCCTGCCTCTGTCCATGTCAGCCATCCAGGTGAGGTGGCAGGCCCCTGAAGATCCCAATGGAGGCATCATTAAATACATCATTGAGTACCAGCCAGTTGGCCAGGGGAGCCCTCACCCTTGGGTGGACACAGACGATGGAAACAAGACCACCAAAGACGTGACAGCACTCAACGGCAGCACGCTCTACCAGTTCAGAGTGAGGGCTTTCTCAAAGGTGCCAGGAGAGTGGAGCAAGTTTGTTCAGGCAATGACACAAGGGGATGGTGAGTATAGGTTACTGTCTGTTCATGCACCGTCATCCAGCATTACTATGGCAGCATCTAATATGCTGCAGTAGAGATCATAGGAAACCTCCAAGACTGACATGTTGATATTGTCTGATCAATTCAAATTCTCATAATGAATTTGAGACCTAAATATGGAATGTGAGACCGGAAGCTTGAGAAAACCTTGTTACCAGTCTTTCCTTTCTGGGTTGGCTCACCATAATACAGAAATGTAAAACTTCTGGATTACTGGAATGGGTAATCCTTTGAAAGGGAATGATTAAATAGTCCAGTGTATTGAAATACTGTATAGTAAGGACTTTTTATGATTTCTTAGCAACACGTTTATTCCCTCTTCAAGCTAAAAGTAGCTCTCTGCGGAACATTTCTGCACTCCCATGCTTTTCCCAGGTGGCACTGAACAAGACCACCCACACAGGGATGGGGATTTACTCTAATAATACATAGATGGCCTATTTATCTCCACTATCTAAAATCATTTCCATCTGCCTACTTGTTTTTTTTCTCAATCTTCCATCCTGCCCCTCTGTCCTCCCTTTCCATCTCTTCCTCGCTGCCAAAAAAGGCCTCCAGAGTTTAACCCCGACCACCCAGGGTGTGGCTAGGATGCCTACTGCGGACGGGTACCAGCTGTTGGTGGCAGTTGTGGGCTCGGTAACCGTCACCTGTGTGACTATCCTGCTGGCACTGTTGGCTCTCTTCTTCATACGCAAGACTCTGCTCAACCGTCGGCGCACATTCACTTACCAGTCCGGATCGGTAAGGATGCACCAAGATTTTTTAATAAGAGTTTCGCAAAGCTGAGGAATTTACCGACATCATAACTGATCTGACAAAGCTCAAATGTGTTTTGAGAAAATTCTGCTTTAGAGAACTTTAATATATTTGTATTTATTTCTGAGCTTAAGACTGTTTATACCCCTAGGGTGAGGAGACTATTCTGCAGTTTAACTCAGGAACTCTGACCCTCACAAGGAGGCCCAAACCCACACCAGAGCCCCTCACCTATCCAATCCTGGAGTGGGAGGACATAAAGTTTGAAGATGTCATTGGGGAAGGCAACTTTGGCCAGGTGATTAGGCTCTTAATGGCTCTGAATATTTAAAATATTTTCTCCTTTGGTTGCTGCTCTTTATTCTTAGGGTTAAACATTTATGCAAACAACTGTTTCAAAACTAGGTCATCAAAGCCATGATCAAGAAGGACGGCAATAAAATGAGTGCAGCCATCAAAATGCTGAAAGGTAACTTTTGCACACATTCATTCAAGCACTCTCAAACATATACAGATACTGTACATGCTTCACACACAGACACAGACCAAATGTAATAGCAGTGCAGTGCATTCTTTGACTGATGTGAACATTTCATTTCAGAGACGCCAGCTGAAGCTGCTTTGCTTGCACTTTGTTTAATGATGCTGTGTGTGCTGATCTTCCTGCAGAGTTTGCCTCAGAGAATGACCACCGAGACTTTGCAGGGGAGCTGGAGGTGCTGTGCAAACTAGGCCAGCATCCCAACATCATCAACCTGATAGGAGCCTGTGAGAACCGAGGTGAGTGAGCGACACCTAGTGCCCATTATGGATATTGATGTGCTTTTGAAAACAAACTGATGGTTAGGATGTGTAATGCTGTACTTAGCAGGCATAGGAATTCCCATGTTGTACAAATCTAAAGGCTGTTTGGTGCAACACTAAGAGGGCAGTATGTAATTTACATGACTTTACTCATCTGGTGTCCAGACCTTATAAATCATGTGGTGTAATGCATATTTCATGTGTCATTTTGTGGACACTGGCCATATTTTAGATCCATCAAGACACCACTCACGGAAAAATATATTTAGAGAAATGTATGTTGAGATCTAATGTATATCTACTGAATGTTTTCTTTTATGTACAGTAAGACTAATTATACTATTACCTTATTATTTACCATATAGAGCATATATATGAAAGAAAACAATCTTAATTCAGTGTCCACATACACACTTTTTCAGCAGATGAAGTTTGCTTAGCTGTCATGGAGCTTTGGTGCATTTTTGTTCCAGATATGTCAGTGTTGACTTGTAAAGTATTGCCTTCATGCTGATACACTATTCAGTGGCATGTAGACTACATCCTGATCCTACTTCTATCTTTCCCGACTGAACTAATTGTACCCCTGTGTGCACTTCTGCAAAGGAACAGGTTAAATTCTTCCAGTTTGAGATCCAAACAGATACTCCCATTTGATCCTCTGTCATCTGCACCTGGAAAGCACCAGAATGTGGCCAATCTAAATAATCCTTGCCTGCCAGAAGCATTTTGCACGATCACATTTGTTTGATTTGTCCATCGCCCCACAAGCATACTGCTGTGTCATGTATTTATGTATTAGTATAAGGTTTCTGTGGCCCAGTTTTCACCACAGAGTATCAGTTTCCCACAGCTACATGCAATGGCTTCTACATTGAATAATTGAATTGCTTTTGTTTGATCAAAGCTTGATAAGGTATGGGAGAGGAAGTTTAGGATGGAAAGTACATCAGTGAGGACATTACCAAACCAAATCAGCCTTAGAAAATAAACATCTGACTAGCTGAGTGTGTCTCCTCCACCGGTTTCACTCTCAGTAGCACTTGACTGTGCAGACCTTCACTCTGCTGTGTTAACATCTGTTGTTTGACTCAGGCTCACTGCTTTTATTTATTGATAAGAGTAAAAAAAAAATACACATGGACTGTACTACCCCAATCTCGACCAGAAGAGCAAAACCTCATTCTTATTAAGGGCATAATTTTGAACAATCAAACATTATATGTAGTCAAAATGTTTTTGTTATTTTTAACTAAGTCCTTATCCTCCCATCATACCCCTGATTTTCTTGTCTGATAGTATTGTTTATTACAAAAAACAATATTATCATATCAACTGTAGAAGCAGTTGGATAATCCCTGTTTTCCTGTTTGTTTGGGACATTTTGGTCTTTTATGATTCAGCTGTTAGCCTGCGTCCTTTTAACCAACATTTTTTAAAATTATTATTATGCATGCCCTGTGCAACAACTTGCAATTTGCAAAGTGTGCTAATTTCTTAGAAAATCAATTTAAAGGGTCAACATGCATTTTCCATTTACAGAACCAAAAGAGTGGCTTGGTGCTCAGCTCACAAAGTGGTTGTAAAATGGAGGAAAAAGAGGGCCAAAGTAAGAGGGCAAGGAAGGAAGGAAGGAAGGAAGGAAGGAAGGAAGGATTGTTGTGGGGACGAGGAGAGGGAAGAAAGTAGGCTGGAAAGTAAAGATGGGAAAATAAAGAAGGAAAGAGGCCAAGAAGAAAAGCAAACTATTTCTATGATATACAGTTTGTCTGTGCTGCTCTTTCTCTCATTTTGCCCAGACAAAAGCTGTTTAATGTCTTTTATTGCAACAGGGAAAGTCACTGGCTTGCAGTGCAGTGGTAACACAAGATATTGCTCAATTGCTGGGTTTTTTTTTTTTTTTTTGGGGGGGGGGGGGGGCATTTTGGGAGATTTCTGCTTCATCTTTTTCTGGTTTCATGCTTTCATTTATTTGATCTGTTCAGCATCTGTCTATAATTTAAAAAAAGAGGTGAGATATATGGTGTTGTTTTCAGCTCACACACTTTCTCATCTTACAGAGATCTGGAATAAATTCACTCTTCAGATATCACCATTGTGAAAGGATTAGGTGTGTGCAGGAGGAATTGAGCATTGAACTGTTGAATGGTCTGGGAGGGGAAGGAAATGAACATAGACGATACCTGACAGATGCTCAAATGTCAAGGGGAAGATAAAGATCTGAAACAACATAGTCAGCTCTAGATTTTTTTCTTTCCTGATCTCTCTGGTGACTATATGCTTTTCTATACTACCATAAATAGACATATCGAGCATGTTTTAATAACGTTGGTCCCAGGACACGATAATTCAGTGTTTGATTCTCCTCTTATTTTGAGGAGGAGAAAGCACAATAATTCATAAACAGAATTTCACTCTGTTGATATTTTTGGTTTGAGGGAAAGATCTTTTGCTGTTTCATTTTGGGCAAAGAAATCGTTTTGCTGCAGAAAACACAGCATGTCCTGATTAGCATATCCTCTTGTAGCTGAGGAGCGTAATTGCATTAGGTTCCAGTCCTTTCACTAGTCCATCACCCTGTTCTTCTTTCCTTCCACATATGGTATTAACAAATTGTGTTGGCACTCTTTCTGGTCCTGGTGAAATCAACATGAAACCCTTCCAACAAGCACAAATGCCTCATGACCTGTAGGAACTCTGGCTTTGGCTAGAAGCCGTCATCTACTCACAAAGCCTCAACCATCTGGTTGAGCTCTGTAAGGATTTCATGAAAGGCCTGGTTTTCCTCTGTCAGTGTCAAGACAGAACTGTTGAAGGCCAAGCCCCTTACCATCTGTAGCTGCATCTCTCCCCGGCCTATTGCAGGCAGGCCAGCCAAGGACACAGTTTTTGGGAAGAAGAAGGAGAAGACATTCTCACTATGAAGAGTCTTGCTGCGCTGCTAATAACTTATACAGATAGGAGGTGAAATGTTTATTAGCAGCAGCCTCAACCTTATTATTGTATGCCGTGAGACTTTCCTGTCATGTCAAATACATTTAGTTTGGTCCCAAAATGGTTTTAAATTTTATATTATAAGACTGAGAATGAGAAGAGACATTAATGGCACATTTACCTCCATATACTTCTGTATATAACTGTATATAGTATATAATCTACATACTCTGTCCTCTTCCTAATGCAGTGGTGGAAAATAATCTAAGTATTTCCATTTTCTGGTACTTTATGCTTTACTTAATAGGTACTTGACAGGTTGCATAACTGGGTTGGCCTCTCTGGTACAGCTTTAAAATGGTTCAATTCCTGTTTGACAAACAGATATTTTAATGTCTGCATCAACATTTGTGTGCTCTCAGCTCCACTGCTGTGTGGTGTCCCTCAGGGGTCGATCCTGGGACCACTCCTCTCCTCATTTGTTTAGCTGCTTTCAGGACATGTCACATTGCTGCTATGCCGATAATACACGGATCTATATCTCTTCTATTTCTCTGCTAAACCCTAGAACCTGAATCAACTGTCCTTCCTCCATGATTGATTAGCTGCCACCAAAGACTGAATGTGTGTTAATTTCCTCCACCTAAACCATGACAAAACAGACATTCTTTTATTTGATCCTGAGAACTTTTCCTCTGCAGTTGATCAGTTTATTGGTACATTTCACTTTCATATCAAATCTGATCGGTATATGACTTTTGACCATCATGTTACTAAGCTTGTTCAGTCCTGTTTTCTTCAGCTAAGAAATGTTGCAAAAATCTGATTTATGTTGCCTTTGAGAGATCGAGAGAACTGTCAATTCACTCTTACATTTTCTCTTGCATTGATTACTCTAATTCCTTCTACAAATGTCTCAGTCAAGCCACACTAAAAAGTTTACAGTTAGTTGACCTTGCCCCCAGTTTCATTTCTGATGCTGTTGTTCCTCATTCCACTTCACGACCACTCTGATCCTCTCATCCTCTAATCTCGGCCTTTTATCCATCCCCTGCTCCGAGCACGCATTTGTGCTGTGATTTTAAGCACAGTAACTGTGTGTTTTTGACTTACTCCATTATGATTATTTTACTTTTTACTCTATTTCATGTATTTGATGAACTTTACTTACTAGTTACTTTGTAGATTCAGTTTAATAATACAAACTATCACAACATGTATTATTATAGGTTATGATAAGACTTCATTGAGACTTTGGGTGAAATTCACTAACTGGGAGTATCTAAAGTAGTAAGAATTAGTCCCACCTTTATCAGAGGCAACACTAACATTATTTCTACACTGTGGTATGGCTACTTTTATCTGAGCAGATCTGAGGACTTCTTCCACCTCTGTCCTAATGTTACTCCATCTCTGTCTTCTCCAGGTTACTTGTACATAGCCATCGAATACGCTCCCTATGGTAACCTTCTTGACTTCCTGAGGAAGAGTCGAGTGTTGGAGACCGATCCTGCCTTTGCCAAGGAGCATGGCACAGCCTCCACCCTCACCTCCCAGCAGCTGCTGCAGTTTGCTGTAGACGTGGCAACAGGGATGCACTACCTTAGTGACAAACAGGTAGGAGGAGCAGAGTGTGTGTGTGGGTGGCTGTGTGTATATTCCTCTGTATGGATGAGTAGATTTTCTTGGAATTAAAGTCTCTCATAAGACGCTTTTCACTAAATTATTGTTTTAATTAATGTTGCTTTTAATTAATGATAACTTAAAATAACTAAAGATTAAAATGAATTCCTAATGGACAGAAATGTAAATGAAATGTCCTACTTCATAAGTACATTAACCCCATTTTAAGTAATAAATGCATATAAGCGTAATGATGTGACTGTGCTGCACCAAATATCATTGTATTATTATTGAATGGCAAGCTTGTTTATATCTTTGGTCCTTTTAGAATAATATTTTATAATGCTTCAGTTCTTAAATCATGCAGATTCAGATATTATCACTAACTACGCTGTAATGAAGCTCATATTCTGAAACATCATGCTTATATGCTACATGTTTGATTAGTTTTATTGCTTATAATAATGCCTCTTGTCTCTTCCATTCTTTTGGTACAAGTTCATCCACAGAGATTTGGCAGCCAGGAATGTCCTTGTAGGGGACAACCTTGTGGCAAAGATAGCAGACTTTGGCCTGTCCCGCGGTGAGGAAGTTTACGTTAAGAAAACTATGGTGAGTGCTGGGGTCATGCAATTTTTCAGAAAATGTTGATTTTGTTCCAGTTTCAGCCAAAAGAGGGCACAAGTTGTTTGAGGGACATGGATTTCTGTATTCCATGTATCTCCCCTTTAATAAGATTGGATTAATGCTTTTACCATCAATTGCTCTTGCATTGGCTGTTGTAATGCACTCATTTCCACATGTTAAAGGCAATAAGTTCCTTTGTGAAATAGCAAAAGATGAATCAGCTGTGCCTATAGGTCTCTACACATGACATCTGTGACACCACAGTGTAATATCTTTGGTCAGTTTATTAAAAAGTCTGTCAATGTATAGTCTGCCACACAATGACTGTTATTTTAGTCATACTGTTGAGATATGTTCTTCATAATTTTAACAACTCATTTTGAAGATTAAGAAGAAAGCATACTTTATTAATCCCTCTTTGGGAATTTCTTTTTTTTCCACTCTGTTTTACACACACAGGATTAAAATATAAAATACGCATGCACAGACACCACCTGTACACATGCTTTAATGTATGAGGAGACACACAGTCAGGTGTTCTACATTCTACTGTACATGATCTCCATCATCAACTTGTGGCACCACAGTAACAAAGTGGATTTTATATTTGATACTTAACTGTTAGAGTCTTCACATGCTGATATGTCAACATAGCACAAGGTTTGACAGTCATCTCTTGGTTTTCAGGGGAGGCTGCCTGTACGCTGGATGGCCATTGAGTCCCTGAACTACAGCGTGTATACGACCAAGAGTGATGTGTAAGTTACAGTGTCAGCTCATCTGTTCAGCTACTGTAACATAAATCCTGACTTTAACTCTTGCACTCACTGCAATAGGTGGAGTTTTTCAGCTCAGGCCAAGCTCACAATGTTTGTCACATTGGAGCTTCGACATCTGGAGCATTATGACTTTGTTTGAAACTGCTATACCAAAATGCAAAAATATTTCTGAGAACTTGAGGGACATATCGAGGACCATGGCAGGCTTCTGATGCTGCAAACTTGAAACCATTGGCTTAGTGGTTCATGCACACTTCCTGAAGTACAATCTGTAATCAACAACTTTTCACAATCACAATTCTTCCTTCTCATTTCTTCTTTAGCATCACAGGAACCTTATTAAAATAATTTTAGCCTTGAGGGAAGTTTTGATTATGCACACCACAAAACGCCTGCCCACAGAAAACAACAAATCATCCCTCTGTCACTGGTGGAGTGATACCCGTGTGCTGTGTAACTGATAAGCGCAACCAGGAAGCTTTGGGTCCAACTTAGCAGACAGGCCGAGACGTTGGTCTGTCAACTGGTGCCTATATATACACAGCGGAGAACAAGTTAGAGAAGCGTAGGACAGCTAACGGAAGTCGTGGGAAGGCTGCCTGCAGGGTCAGAGAGAGTTGTAAACAGTAAGAATAATAATAGTAAGAGTGTGTATGTGTGTATAAGAGAGAGAGAGAACAAGATGTGAGACAGTGAAACGTAGAGCATGCATGAGACGAGATAAACATAGACAAAGGGACAGGCTGACAGCATAAACAACACATGATCTACCACATGTGAAACTAGTGGTTTTTCTCATGAATTCATTGGCTTATCAGATTGCAGGGAAGATGGTGGTTTCGTGCTGTTGAGACTCTAAGTGGTTCCTCATCAGTTTCCGTACATATTTATTTAATTACATTTCAAATTGTGCATTTTTTCTGCGCAGTGAATGGCAAAAACATTAAAATCAAGAGGTTTTACATGCAACAGCACCATCTTTATTCATTTTAGCGTGACTTAACTAAATACTGAATTCAAAATTTACTGTATGTGTAGATTAGCAGATGCTGCTATCTTTACATATTTAATCTTAACTCACATATGATCAACAAAGGATGGAAACATTTAATTCAGGATTATTTTCAGGTGTTAACTAATGAAACTTGCCCTTCTTTCGTCCTAACACTTCTGTCTTTGCATCCCCAGGTGGTCTTTCGGTGTACTCCTCTGGGAAATTGTAAGCTTAGGTAAGTAAGTGTACAGCCTGACACGAATCCAGTGTCTTTCTGTGCAGAAGATTTACCATTTATTTCTATTACTGTAAATTAGTAAGTACATATTTACACTTGCTAAGATATCCAAGCCTCAGAAATGCCAGAAATCTAGTAAACTGATGGACAGTGCTTAATATTTCAGGAAATTTTGCTTCTTTTATCATATCTGTGTCTGGTTTCGTGTGTTCCTGTGGTTGAATTGATGATATGATGGCGGTGACCCTTATCATTGCTTGACTCACCATCATAATGATTAACACATTTTCTCCTGTGTTTGTCAGGTGGCACACCATATTGTGGGATGACGTGTGCTGAGCTTTATGAAAAACTGCCACAAGGCTACAGGATGGAGAAACCCAAAAACTGTGATGATGAAGTGTGAGTGTTGAGTGTTTTGTAGCT
Organism: Chaetodon auriga; assembly: GCF_051107435.1. Taxonomy (NCBI): domain Eukaryota; kingdom Metazoa; phylum Chordata; class Actinopteri; order Chaetodontiformes; family Chaetodontidae; genus Chaetodon; species Chaetodon auriga. The sequence goes on along the minus strand of NC_135076.1, from coordinate 10,351,707 downwards.
AGTGACTAGTTTATTCTGTTTTTCTTTCCAGCATTTTACTGTATTCATCTACATTTCTCCCCCTGTTCAGCTATGAGCTGATGAAACAGTGCTGGAGGGATCGGCCCTACGAGAGACCCCCCTTCTCCCAAATCTCTGTCCAGCTCAACAGGATGCAGGAGGCCAGGAAGGTAATGCTGCATTCACATCATGTCAGCAGATAGGGAAGAGTAGGAAGAAGTCCTGTTGTTACTGCTGGGGAGTGTTCAAACGATCATCCAAGATGGTTACCCCATTGCAGAAACCATAGTTACAGTCACATCAGATGATTGTAAAAATAGTTATTTTGTCTGTGACGTTTCAGCTCATATTTACAGTCTGTACAATAAGACATAAAGGCAATATAAGGCTTCAGCATTTTTTTGGTTTTTAGTACACAATCACATACAGACACCAAAAATGAAAACTGAAATCACACACAGCAGCACAGCCTCTCCTCGTCCCCACAACACACAACTCCCTACGTGACGTACATTAAGCTTTTCTAAAACATACTGCTATCTAATCGTGAGTTTGATCCACTCCTTACGACAAGGTGTGCTTGTGTTTCTCCAGTACCATATTATAATGCTGGCTGCATAGAGGCAGCCTGCAAGAGCTAACCCACACCTTGCCTTTGTAAGTCCAGTTGGTAGAACAGAGATGGGAAAAACATGGTGTGCTTGGCAAGGACCGAGCCAACCACCCCTTAGTTGTCCCAACCACTGGAGTCCAAAATGGAGAAACAGCAGACAGTCTTACATGAGGTGTAGAGAAGACCTCTTACATTTCCAGCACTCATTGCTCTGGATTAGACCAACCTTTTTAAGTCTAACTGGAGTGCAATAATACCTATGAATTATTTTACAAGGTAGAAATTTGCTCTTACCTGTACTGGCAAACCTACGTCATGGACAATAGTATCCTCATGACATAGGGCTTCAGCATTAAGAAACAGATAAGCCATCATAGTTGCATGCCAAATACCTTGAAATTTTGATTATTAAAAAAAAAAAACTCACATGGAAAGCTTCTATCCATTTTCAGGCTTATGTGAACATGGCTCTCTTTGAGAACTTCACCTACGCTGGGATAGACGCCACAGCCGAGGAGGCCTGACTACCAGCCCCCCCAGACCCTAGCATGCCACGTAGCCCCAAGAGGAAGTCCCGAGGATGGTCGCCCCGTTACTGCCACCTCCCTGCCGCTCAACGTCGAGACAGGAGGACCAGGCACTCAACCAAAGCCACCCAGCTATAAATGGAGGACTGTGAAAGGACACTGTGTGGAGATATCAGAGGCACTAGGAGATGAGGAGTATCACTGGGCCTTGGATGGAGGGATGCAAACCTTTTGGGAAATACTGACCCCCCCCCCTGTCAAAACACACCAGTCCCAGAAAAAAAGACACAACATTGTACCTCTTGTTGTGGCAAAAGTTACAATGCTGGACCCTTTTCTCTGAGTGATGAGGGGAAGCGGCAAATAAAGGAGCTATGTGACTTGCTGAAACACCACAGGGTCTGTGGGGTGTCGACGCTGGACTTTTCTGTTTTCTCTCCATTGCCCTAAATGGAGAGGGATGTCTTTTCATGAAAATGAAATTACAAGGATACAGTGTGGATCACAAGCATTCAAGTTCTCAGACTGTTAGAAAAGGATTAAAAACACATACAATGTAGCACTTAAAAACAGCCTCATTCATGCCATCTATGTTTTACTGTTTGAATATCACTGCCATGTGGATGTAACTACTACTGTATGTATTTTGGCTCTTTTTAAAGGACACATAGATGTATCGAAGCCTCTTATTTGAATGTAGTTGCAGACTGACATACTGTAAATGCAAGCATGGTCAATGCTCGATGTGTTGCAGGCAAAGCTCCACCAAAAAAGTAGCTGTTTGGGAAGTGGAACTAACAAGGCAGATGCACAGCCAGTCATCCAGCTATCACCGATATAGTTTACCTTTAACACTATGCAACCTAACGTAATGTATGGAAATATACCCATTGTATGAGAATGTATAGTATTTTTTCATTAAGTGGTTCCTTGAATAAAGGTTCTTACGTGGTGACTGGAATCACCACAAGTATTGTGCAACCCTGATTCTAGAAAAGTTGGGATGCAGAGTGAAACCAAAATAAAAAAGAATGTGATCATTTCCTCACACCTTTTGACACATTCTCAATTGAAAACAGTACAAAGACAATATATTAAATGTTTCACCTCATCAGCTTCATTGATTTTTGTAAATATGTGCTTATTATGAATTTGATGCAGCAGCAAGTTGGGACAAGAGCAACAAAAGACTGGAAAAGTTGTGGTATGCTCCAAAAACACCTGTTTGGAACATTCCACGGGTAAACAGGTAAGCAGGTGATAGTATCATGATTGGGTATGAAAGGGGCATCCTGGAAAGGCTCAGTCGTTCACAACCGAGGATAGAGCGAGGTTCACTTTGTGAACACATGATTGTATAAAAGATATCACTACATTGGCTTGTTAAACATAGTTCATTTAGAAATTATTGCATTCTATTTTTATTTACGTTTTACAAGCATCCCATTTTTTGGAATCAGGGTTGTAGTTGTCCATTTGCATAAGTCCAGTTTCAGTGAGAAAGACGATGCTAACTTTAGCAAAAATTTTTGTGTTGTGTTTTTGTTGTTTCTGGCCTGCTTAATAGTGAGCATGATGGGAAACCACAGGCCAGGCTACTGGGGGCCAAAGTGTCCTAGAAGAGTTCAGGAACACTGATCTCCCCTGCTGCACAGAGCTGATCTGTCATTGCGTTTCCTCCACAAAGCAACCACAGGCACAAAAGTGTCTGTCAAACATGGTCTCAGTGGGCCAGCTTCCTGTTGATTCCCACACATAGACACTGCCTATACAACAACACAAATGTTTAATAAAGAAACAATGAAATTTATTTTCATCCACGGTCTGAAAACCTTGAGTAATCTATCAAACACTCGCCCTTTAGGCACCACTGTATCTCAAACTGTTGTTCCCTGATTCAGTCACATACAGTGTTATGAAAAGGGAAAATTCAATGCTTATTTAACATGCTATCCATCCAGGTTTAATCTTCAAATGTATTTTTGTTAAAGTTTTTTTCTGGGGCAGAACCAATGTTGAAATCCAATATAACACTGCCCCAACCTGCTGACTGCTGTTAGAACTGTGAACCACCTTAACAGTCAAGAAAGAAGAACAAAGTCGTTTAGTCTGTGGAAAGATGCAGACCGTTGCTGATAACAGGTAAAAGGTAAAGATTTTTTTTGTTCTGTTTGGGACTTCTCAAATCAAGTCCATCGAGTGTGGTTCCCGTTGTTGTAAACAAATAGCTAGCTGAGCTGTTACACTTTGTTGCTTACAGTTGTTACCCATTATTGGCAACCTGTTAGTTTCAAGTAGTTCATGAGGATTTGCCATGACACTGGGTCATGTTGGAATCCTCTCGGCCTTGTTCCTTCTTTTTCCCATTTGAACAAATCTGAAGAGAAAATTCATTGATCTTTTGAACAGTTATCCTGCAGCAAGTTGTATATTCATTCATATTTTTCTAATCTCATGTTTTTCGTCCACCCAGAATGTAGAATGTTTGCAGAAACAAAATGTTAAATCCAGTAAACCCAGGACACTGTGCCACAGCTGCCCCGTTCTGATATGCTGGCTTGGACAGGTTGGTGTAATTTAGCAGATGTGATTTAGAAACGTTGGATTTAGACCTTGGTTTTGCCATGAGCAAACATTTTGTGATGCTGGGAACACAGACATCATGTTGTGAGATCACAGCCATACCTTTGAAGATGCTGAACAACATGTAAAAAATAACATTTGAATTTTCCTCAAGTTTGTGCTATGTAGTTAACTTAGTTAACACAATAATGAGGCTTGCATTAGAGTCCCTTAACTGTTGCTGACACCAAATTGACTTCATCTACCTTCGTCTGCCAAGGAGCAAGCTAACGTTACACTTGAGCCATTTTCAAGCCAGCAGGTGACGAATGTTAGTGAAATGTGGATTTTCCTTGGAGTAGTTCCTTTAATAAACATTTTTGTAGTCGAATTTTGTAGGTTTATATTTGAGTCGCCTTGTTATGTTTTTGGCAGACACACTTAAAGTTGAGGATTAATGATGGTTTATCAGATCTTAAAGTGTTAACCTACTTGTTTATTAACGTTCCCCTGTCAGTCATTGCATCAGGAATTGTGTCCTTATTTTAATCTGCAAACTCTGTTGCCGCTCTTATTCAGTCTTGTATGAATTTTAAGCACTGCTAAACACTGGTCCAGTGATATGAGAATGCCTCCACCAAGGAAACCTGAGCATTTCTGCAATTTGTCGCATAAGTAGCTTGACAGACATTTATGCCATTTACGGCTGTTTGGTGAGTTCGGCTTATTGTTTTAGAAGTTATGTAGTTGTCAATGTCAGAAAACCATAGAAACATCTAGTTTCTTCAGCCTCGCTATGTAGGTAGAGATTCTATCAGTCTGTGGTCAGCATGCATCTGCAGAGAACTATGTTTTCCTGGTAGTAACGTGTCATGCTCATTCTTGTCATTGTTAGTGTAGAGTCAATTATTCGTTTTTGAGCTTGAGAAAATTCCAAAAACTGACGTTTTCTTGAACCACTTTTTACTAGTTTACAGTAAGATCTTTTCATGGCTGCCCAATTAGACAAGAAGTACACTGTTTTCTGAAATTTCTGAGGATAAATATCCTGCACAAAACAACAAGCACAGAAGATTACATGTTACATTGTAGGGGCACATATTTGATCTGGTTATGGTTGTTATTGGGGTTATATGTAGTTATGATATGGTTTTGTAAATAGGACACAGAGTAAATTTTACTGATTACCTTTACTGAAATGTCCATTTTTAATCTTGCAATTAGCTTTCTAATGGACTGACATTGATTAACATGTGATAAGCAGGGAGTGAGAACAGGTTGGTTTTCAAACATGGTGTTTGCCACTGCTTTATTAGGTCATATGTTCAACCAATCAACATACACTTGTGTCTGGAAAACTTAAAAATTACTTAATAACTTATTACTTACAAATGAATCAATTCATCATCAAAATATCAACCAATCAATTTTCTGTTGATCAACTAATCAATTCAAAGGGTTTCAGCTGAATTAAAAGGGTAAGAAATGTATTAGAACAGCACTTTGCATTAAATTGTACAAGATTACACAACAAAGAGGAGACTGATGTAAAAGCGATGGTGGGCAGAGAGCTCTGCACTGTAAGTAAGCATTCTTAAAAAAGATCGTATCTAGCAATCCTGTAAATGAGATAGTTATCAAGGCATAGCTGCTCTATCACACCCCTGTGACAAATGTAGTGCAACCCAAGTACAGGAAGCAAAGTGCCAACTGCAGACTAAATTCTACAGGACCACTTGGTTGGTTGCTTGGTTTAGTTTAGAGCTGGAGGTGACATACCTGCATCAGCAGCAGGTACAAGCTGTATTTGGGGTTTGATGTCTTGGTAGGGGGAGTTGAGGCATTGTTTAACAGTAGAGTTTGGCTGGATAACAGCTCTGGGTGGAAGCAGTGCTCCACTGAGAGAACATATTTGGGGAAAAAGGTGTTTTGTTTTTTTTTTAATGACTGAGCAGGCATTTATTGTCCTGTAGTGTTTGGTAAGTGAAAGGGGAAGTGGCTGAGGTGGGTAACGTTGAAGTTTTTTTTTTTTTGTTTGTCTGCATCATCAGCAGCCGACTAGGCCCCTGTTCATATGTGTGGGTAACTGCATAAATAGGCTGTTCAATGAAATAATAATTCATCATCACTCAATCAAATGTTTTGATGGGAATTTCTCACTTAAGCACTAAACTGCAGGCACTTTCAAGTTCACATTGGAAATACTTGGAATGAAACAATCAGTGAATGTTTGTTCAGTTGGGGTCTGTTGATTCAGACAGGCATTTGCGGTACAATATTTTTTTCAGATTTTTTTTTTTTATCACATATAATAATTTGAAGGGAAGAAAAAGAATTGTCTGTAGCAGCCAACCAGTGCAGTCATACTGGAGATAAATATATTTTCCAGTCATACTCATGTTGCCTTTATTTCTAAATAAGAGTGAGCTGTTCTATCAATCTTGATCAGCTTCTTAGACTAACTCATCAATTCTCTAACTGCTTGAAGAATCAAGTTAGCTTGAGGATGAGGAGCATTTCAGTTGACTTACACGATGAATACCTGGATTAGCAGGGCTATGTTTGAATTTTATTTTATTTTATTTAACCTCTATTTAACCAGATAAAAACCCATTGAGATCAGGATCTCTTTCACAAGGGTGACCTGGCCAAGAGGTCTGTAGCACATGTCATAAGAGCAGTTACAAGGAAATGATGGTATAGAATAAGAATAACAGGACCTGGTACAGCTTCTTGTTATGCTGTGGGTCAGGATGTGGTAAATCAGCAGATAAAATCAAGAGACACTTCTGGGGTAGGTTAACTTTTTCAGCCTCCTCAGACGGCATAAGCACTCTTGTGTGTTCTTCATCAGGGAGGAGGCATTGAGACCCTGAGAAAGGGTCTTATGTATGTGGGAATCGAACAACTTGCAGCTTGTGAAGCTCTCCATGACATCTCTAAGTGTTCTCCATTCCTAGATTTCCCAAAGTATATGAGCTCATAAAGCCTTTGTGATTAATCTCTCTCCATGCCCTTGATTAATTGCTCTTCTTTTTTTGTAAGAAAGAAGTGCCAACCCTGCCAGATGATGGACTGAAACTTGCACTAGTTTTCATCAGCAGCAGCGTGTGCTGTTAGCTATTGTTTCAAATTGTTCACTGAAAGTAATGAAATATGTAATTTATGTTTACTCTCAATTACTCCTCCCAAACTGCCTTTTTTTGTTTTTGGTGCTTATTTCCACTGTACAAAGCACACTTCCTGCTCTGAGGACAACCTGTCACATTGGGCCAAGCCCTCCCTACTTCTAAACCCTACCCACCCATGCCCACTCAAACCCAGAAGAAGAGACAACACACACAATGCACATAAACAAGCATGTGTTGTATTAGTTTAAATGCCATGGCTGTTTAGAATATGTAACTCCTTTTAATACCTCAGTCTACTATGAATTTGCCCTGCATGTTGGAGATACTCCTGATTAACTTGTGCATACAAGTGGGCTTTGTGCCTGGGATGCAATGCAAGGATGGGACAGTTGATCATCTGTCAAGAGAAGGTAGGCCATGAAGATGAAGTATGATTTGAATCATATCAATCAATTTAACTTCTATTATGGGAAAATGTAATTTTGTGCAAACAGGTTGTGTGAACAAAATACTACATTGTGCAAAGCCATTGTCTTGTGTCACAAAGATCTTTCAGGAACATGTTCCATCCCAGGAGTACTCATGTGTTGTGTTTGTCATTTCTGGAGCAGATGTTTTGCTCTTACAGGATGAGCAGAATCCTAAATGTTTCACCCGGACAGGACAGGATTTCACCTGCTTCTTTGAGACTGCAGACAACAAGACTTATGATTTGCTGTACAGGGATTACAGGTATGTCATACACGGTGAATTCATTGTGTTTTGTATATAAAGGGACCTTAGAAAGTCTCAAATCATTTACACAGCACTTTCCTTCACAATACTCTGACTTAGATTGTTAGGAATTTTTCATACCTTTGACATGTTACTTATTTAATGTTAGATCTTCTTGTGCATTAGTATTAGTGTGAACTTTAAGTAACTATTATTCACTGTGTTCTCCACCCTTCTCCACAGGACTACAGATTTAAGGTAAACTTACATAAGAGCCATCACATTTTTTCTCACTTTAAATAATGTAACTATTTTATTTCTCCCTTTTTTGTTGACATTTAAACCTGACACATTTTTTTACTTCCTCCATTAGTCTTATTTGTCACCTGTAAAGCACTTTGAACTGCATTTCCCTGTATATACCCAAATGTTTGCTGTGTTTGTCACTGCATAGAGAGACAAGGTGTGAAATGTCTGTCCAGAAAGCAGAAGAGGGAACTTTCTTCCACGTCTGCGCATTTCCTGACTTGCATGTTCTCTTGTTTGTGGAAACACACCTTGAAGTAGTGGAGCACAACACCAACACCAGCCTCTACAAACGGACTGTCTTTATGGAGGACCACTGTAAGACATTTCTTTTTACAATATTGACTTACACAACAACCACAGGAATGGAAATAAATAGATCCTTGCTGGAAAAAAAAGACTGAAAACAGTAGTGCTTCTGGCAAAATACACATCTATAATCCAATTTGTATGTATATAAAGTTCATTATTATTATTTCTTAATGATTATTGTTATTCAGCTTTATCAAAATCAGACCAATTCCTTTCTAACTCCATCTGCTCTCTTCATTATACCAGTTCCACTCTTCCCAGCCCCCCACCCTTCTCTATCCCAACCAGCATCACACATGTATGCTGCAGTATTAATAATGTCTTGTGCATACCTGCTGTATCTCAAGCTTCAGTCACTAGCCATGTTCTTAAGAGCGCTAACACAGTCAGTCATCTCATGTTTGGTTTTACCAATATTAAATCACTTAAATGGAAATCTCTTCTAATCAGCAATCCGATCTGAACACAACTTCATTGTATTATGGCTCTGTGAAACTTGCCTCAAAGTTTTTTTGTTAATTTTCCAATTGGTGAATATCTTCCTTACATCTCTCTCTTGCATCCTGATTTGGAGATGCAGGTGTGATAAATGGAAAGCAGCCAGCAAAACAAAATAGGGCTCTCCCATCCTGAGAATCCTCAGGTGGACTCAGGCAGGATGGAAAACTAAGTCCTCCAGTGTGTCCTGGGTCACATGACTGGGATCTTCTGTCAATCACGGCATTGCATCAAAAAGGCAGATTGGCCTCCTCACCTGTTGCCTAAACACCAGTGGATTCTGTAATGTGTTCTTCCTTATTTTCCCATCGTCTTTTTGTCTGTAGTTCTTCTGGATCCTCCCTGCAATGTGTCTTTACATCCAAATGGCCATCCAGGACAGCTGCAGGTTTTGTGGGACTTAAAGGTCTCGAACAACATTAAAAATGATGTGACGTATAGGATTCGCTTCTCCTCCAAGGGGCTGGGAGAGAAGACAAAAGAGGTACACATACATACAGACTGAGAATACAATTAGTTACATGATTTGTGTATTTATGTTCCTTCACCTTAGTTTGAGATAAAAGCTTTGGTACAGTTGTGTTGATGTTACAGTTGTACCAGTTCTCCCATGAAACCAAACCACCGTCCCTGAATGCTCCATAACGATTGTTCTCTGTATGAAATTTGAGAAACTACATGTGTTGGCTCCCCCAGTGGATTACTGCTACCTGTGACTGTGGATTGTGATGTGGAGTCATATTTCTACAACAGGCGATGTATTGTCACTACTGAACTTTACCACCATCTACTGGATTTTAACATGTATGGCCTCTATCTTGCAAAGTTAATGAAAGTGAAAAATAATTTGTCTGCCATGTGATTCGGATCCACTCCAAAACAACGAGTTCTTCCTTGGCTCAAGCTACACCCTTCAACCAGGTTTCATGAAAATTGGGCCAGTAGTTTATCAGTAGTCCTGGTTACAAACCAATAAACTGGACTGAAAACATAACCTCTTTAGTGGAGGTAATAATATTTAAGTAAAGTTTGTGTGAAAGCTCTACTTATAAGCGGTGAATTGACTTATTTTTCACTTTAATATGTGCCAGGGTCAAATAGAAGGTGAATCAATTTACTACTTGCTTTTTATTTTTATTTTTTTTGTCCTATCTACTGATTGGAGGTCAATGGTAAAGTATAAAGCTTTATATTTGTTTTCAGATTATAATTTTTTTACTAACAGTATGATTTATTGATGTTGTCAGTTGTATCTATGACATGTTCATTACACTAAACTTTGTAGCCTGTATTTTCATTTTCATTCACGACCCTCCATCTCCTGCAGGCCTGTATCTGTAAGTAAGTACACTGAGTGAAAATAGTTCTTTAAATAATGTAAAATCTATGATGTATGTGATTTCTACAGGCAAAGGAGGGTGACATACTAGACTCTTTGGTACCAGGAGAGGAGGTTGAAGTCCAGGTCAGCGTCAAATATGCCTTTAATTCAAAAGCGGGACACTGGAGCAGCTGGTCCCAGCCCGTGCAAGCTGTGGCTCCCCAGAGTGCAGGTGTGTCCACGTGAGAAGAGAGTGTGAATGTCTGAATGGATGACAGTGATGGATGGAGTAAGAGTTCAGGGTTAAGAGATTTTCATCCATAGTGAAACATCTCATCCAGTGATCTCTTCTGCCACAGATGCATTATTTGAAGGAGATTTTGTTTCTCTTTTTCAGATGATATTTCACTTTTGTGCTACACCTCTGATCTGCAAAACATCACCTGTCAGTGGAATGGGAGCAGATATGGTGGGGAGAATGAGTACAGACTTTTCTACATGATGGGTCACAGGTACATTACTTTACAGTGGTTCTCAAACTTTTCCTGGCATGCCCACCACCCCACGAATGTTGTTAATCATTACCCAGTAACAGGGAAGCAACTCATGCGAAGGAAATAACAATAACATCAGCAAACTACTGAGCAGTTTCAGAACCACTGATTTAAAAAATTATGACATTTCTACATTTCATCATTGATTGATAAAAGTCCTCAAATCTCTCCATGATAACATAACAGCAAGTTGCCTTTCATGACATCCTCCACAGCAAGAAAACGTGTATAGTGCTTTGGATTAACTCCAACTCCATTAACTTTGGCTGTGATTTGATGTGATGATATCACGACCCTTACAGTGAAGGTTTAGGCTGGACACAATGGACCGAGTGTCTCGCTGACAGGGACTTTACCGACCTGTGTCGTTTCGATGGAGATGAGTCCAGAAAAGTCAGAGTCAAGCTCAGCAGCTCTCCAGCTCCACTCAGCAGAACCTTCTATACTCAAGAGTTCACCCTCAACAAGAGCAGTGAGTGATTTTGGTTGAATGTGCTATCTGTATTTTTGTTTTTTAAATTTTTATTTTTGTTTTAGTCAAATATTCCTCGAAGATACTTTGGAGGCAGATCTCCAGAGAGCTTATGCATGGATTAAATCCACAATTAAAAATCACATATGCTCAAGCATGTGTTTAACAGTAACGTTTACAGTAACAGACCTTTTATCTGTCAGAGAAAATGTAGTTCCATGACTCTGTGCACTTTTTGTTTTTAGTCAAAACGTCTCCACCACGTCATCTGAGAGGAACACTGGAGAAAGATAAGTTGTGCTTGAAATGGGAGGCTCCACTTCCGTCCCTGTCGACTCACCTGCAGCATGAAGTCAGCTACCAGTTCAGAGGGAGGGAAACATGGATGGTATGATTTATGGCCACAATTTTAGATTTCTCTTTATCTTTTTACTGGTTGAGATACTGCAGGATTCTTTGTTTCGGAATTTTTCTCATAGTGATTTGTGTTCAGTCACAAGACTTTGATTTCCTTTCCAATTCTTTGTGTGTTCCCTCATAACTTTCAGATTCCCTTGCAATATTTATTTATTTGTTTATTTGCATTAGCATACTTGTAGTCCTCTTTGTAGGATTGTAATGATATAATACCAGTAGATGGCACCAAAGAATGGAATTTTCAATTCTACATACAAGGACAAGTTCAAAGTTAAAACATCAGCAGGATGATCTACTATACTGTTTGAACACCGGATGTTGCAAGAGAATGTAATGAGCAAAAACATGAGGAAATGCAAAAAATATTTTGTGCGACTACAACAATATTGAGAGAATGGAAAACATATCTTTATTTCAAAACGTGTGTTTCTAAGGAACTGAAAAATCCATTGAGAACATAAAGTACATCACCACTTTTCCAAACACTGAATGTCCAATCAACCTTTCTGTACCCAGACGGTGTCCCTAAAGGGTCCTGAGACTGGCACTTGTCTAGAGGTTCCAACAGATAGCCAGTACAGTGTTAAGTTCAGAGCTAAACCTATTGGGTCCATCTACTCAGGCTACTGGAGCGACTGGTCACATGTGCTTACTGGTGACACCCCCACTGACAGAGGTAAGCTCATGCTGAGGCTGACAAACATCAGCGTAAAATGCTTTAATTGATTGAGTAATCCCTACTGATTTCTATAAAAATCAGAACCAAAATCTTGTGAAATGGCACCAAATGCAGCAGCCTTAGATTCTTAGTCTACTGTCATTTTAGGTGAAGAAATGTAGTGAACCTCTTCAATGAAGTTGTTAGCTTTATTTCATTAAGAGTAACAGTCGGATACCATTCAGAACTTAATGTGAATAACCTTTACAGGTGTGTTGCTCTTGCTGTGTGTCCCCGTCTCCATGCTGATAACTGCTATCATCATCATCTCCTTCTTTCCCACGTATCTCAGGTACGACCTTCTTCCAACAGAGTGCAGTCACTAACCACTTAGTGTCCAAAAAGTTTAACTAATTCTTTGAATGACCTGCTTGACCGCACTGTTTGAAGACTCTTTGCATGTCTGTTATTTTGTCTACATTTACAGTAAGCTCAAGCTGTTTTTGTGGCCGCCGGTGCCCAACCTTGACAAAGTCCTACAAGGCTTTCTGACAGAGATCAATGGGCAGAAATGGGTAAATCATTTTACCACAGAAGTGTAATGGGATGGGATGTATCTATTTATTCATCTATATATTCATATATCAAGCGGGAAACAAATAATCATAATAACATCTAAGTAGTAATAAAATGTAAACTAGACTTAAGTGATTCAGCTCCATCATTTGCAATTTATACTCAATTTCCAGGTCTTAAAAAAAAATGAATTTCTTTGTGTTCACACTACAGAATCTTCCATTAACAGCAAAGCAGTGCTCTGACGAGACCACTTCATCTGTGGTGGAGATCATGACTGAAGATGAGGTTTCAGAATTGAGGAGGCCATCAGAGGAATCCACCCAGCTCCTGTCAGCAGACAGAAGCTTCTCCAGCAGAGAGCCAGTAAATGGAAGTCCTGGGTCTGAAAGCTTTCCAGACTATGTGACTCTAAACAAAGACAATGTCATTCAATGCCTAAAAGGAAACAAGTATGTGGAAGAGCATGTTGGAGAGACAGAAGGTCCGGCGGTGAAGGGTGAGCTCTTCCAAACCTGTCACTCTTCCTGCACTGGCGGCTCAGTCTGTACCCCATCCTGTTTTGGCACCGACTTTCTTAACCACTCCTACCTGCCTCTGGCTGAACATGCACACATGCTCAACTGCAAGGGCACTGCTGCTCGGGGGCCAGGTAACCTCTATACTAATTTGCCCTGTAGCTAAAGGTATAACAAGTGTGCTTTGTTTCCACTGATGCATGTTTGATGTATACTATGCACTGTTTTACTGACACAAGAAAGAAGAAATTGATGCAGGCTTAGACATCCAAATTTACTGCACCAGGAGCTCCAGCTGTTGGAATAGGAATGAAATCGCACAATGATTTATTTGAGGATTGACGCAGTCTGTGGTTTAAGGTGTGTATTGACATTGTAATGGGGTTTATTTGGATCATGGCATCCTCTCTCTCATCATTTGTGTTGCTTATGATGAAGTGTATCGTAGCTGAAATGCCATTAAAATGCCACAGATCTGAAGGTTAAATCAACAATTGAAAACACAAAAAAAATCCAATTTCTATGACAGTTCAAGCTTTTGGCTCAAATGCTTTTGAAGATATTTAGACATATGATATTATATATGACTTTTATATTTGTAATTGTGTATAAGGTTTCCTCCACATCAGAGCTGGCAGTTTATGTGCTGCTTTATCATTTTATGTCCACTAGAGGGAACAGTAGCTCACAAGATAGTGTGTGAGACTGCAAGAAAGACCCCACTCAGTGGCTTTGGTGGTCCAGAGGACTGTATTGTGTAGCACCTGTTGACAATAACTGGTGTTTTTCAGAGTACTGTTCTGCACTCACAGTACCTTAGATAAAGTTAAAATAAAAAAAAAAATAAAAAGTTAAAAAAAATAAGAAAAACATTTTAAATGAAGGTGTCAGGAGGGATATTACACATGGTGTCAGTTTGAGTTTGTACATTTTTATATTTAGCATTTGAATGTAACTTACTCTCATTTCCTCTGTATATTTTCTTACTATTCTAAATGATGGTTTTTTTTCCAGATCTTTTTCATTTGCTTGCCATTGTTTGTTGCTAAACCCTCATTAATATTGTACATATTTCTTCATTCTTTTATTACATGTAGCATCCGAGACAAGTTTTCAGTTCATTACGCATTACATTGTTCTGTAAGGGTTTGTATTTTGGCAATAAATACTGGAATGCTGTTTTTCTTCCACTTTCTGATGAAATGAACCATAATATACAAGACACTCAAGCGTTTTGAACCCACTGAAGCAGCTTACTGAACAGCAGCTTTCTTGCCTCCACAGCACTGTGGCGTTTGTGGATACAAACCTTGTTGTCTGTCTTGACAGTTTTGGTGTCACTAGGTGGAAGCAGAGCTCAACAGGCAGAGATGTGTTGTCACAGCAGAGCCTCCCTGAGACAATACTGGTTATTCTCCACCAGCGGTCCCCAAACACCGGGCCACAGACCGGTACCAGTAATATTGTATTGATCAGAGTCTGAAAGAAATTTTATTTTGAAAATTAGGTGCATCCGCCTGTCTCTCTGTACACATGTCAAACACACACACGAACTGATGATAATAACAGTTACAGGAAATCAGTGCAGAGCAGCTAAAACTAGACTTATGTGCTCTCTGCTCGTAGTTCTGGTTCATAGTCGAGCTGCAGAGTTTTGAATAACCTTAAGTCTCTCAGTGGTTTTATTTCTGGAGGTCAGTACCTGGTACCGACCCGGGATCCAACCCAACCCAACCCAACACACACACACACACACACACACACACACACACACACACACAAATAATAATAACAATATCAACAACCCAGGCCGGATCAGTATCTGGGACACACACACTATGGAGAATGAAAATGATAACAACAGCTGGGTCGAGTCAGCTTGAATTAAAGGCATGTATCAGTTTTCCAGCATCCGACCCGGTACCTACCCGGGTCCGACCCAGAATTTTCCCGGAACCTTCCCGAGTCGGTCCCGGCAATGTCCCGGGAAATTCCCGGGTCAGTCCCGGTAGAGTCCTGGAACTTACCTGGGACTCGTGATACAGTAGTAAAAAAGTAAGCACTCAAGCTAGCAAAAATGAGTACAAAACAAACGTCTTTGGAGACCGTCTTTGGAAAGGGGAGAAGGCCAAATGAAGAGACAGAAGAGCCTACAACTTCCAAGAAAAAGTAAGCTGCATTTTAGAGACAACATCAACAGCTACTTAAATACGGGTTTATCGCTTCACCACACCATTGAAAATGAGAGAACAGTTAGATTTTGGCCCAGGTTCAGGTTTGTTTTATCTCACCTGATGATGCTTGATGGTCTACATACCAACCGTGTCTTTGAGGGTTACATCTGTGAATATGTTATCAAGAGCTGTTAAATATTAAAATGAATTTCATAACCATGAAATGAAAGTTGAAGTTAACCTCCACAACTGCAGATGTGTGACCAGAATAAAAAAACACAGTTGAATGCTAGATATCAATTTATTAAAGAAAGTAGATGAAAGGCTCATTTTAAGACGACTCAAATAATTATTACTCACAACTTGTATGAAAACCAAGAGACCTGAGTTGGAATAAGGGCTAACACAACAGCAGTGACAACTGGGATAAGTGTGGGGATTAGTAAGAGTGATAAATAAGCCCTCAGCAAAGTCAGCACACTTTTTCTGGAGCAGTTACTCACATTCAGGCTCGCCAGCCAAGAGCCAAAAACGTATTAAATGTTATTCTGATTTTAAATCAGTGGTAGGAAAAGGTTATGGTGCCCTCGAGCTGTACAACCAAGAGGTGATTTGGAGCAATGTGAGAGTGGTTGGCAGTTTTAGATGAAATGACTTTACTTGCATAAAATCCAATGGTTGACGTTGTTCTAATCATACAGTGTATGACTGGTCCTGCCTGGAGTAACTGCGTGAGAATCATTACTGGATGCTCTGCAACTATGCTATCACCCTGCACCCAGCCAGCCACCCTCTGTTAAATATACTACTGGTGTCACACTTTTAACAGCAGGCCATCACATCTACAGCATTTGCCAGACTGTATGATATCATGGCCATAAATTAGCCCAGCTCGTCTATGAGGCAATAGCAGAGGGTGGGAGAAAGTGAGCACTGAGAGTGAGACAGTCAAGAGAAAGACAGAGAACGTTTAAGAGAGTCAGTGTTTACTGGTGTACAAGCCTCTCCTCCCAGCAGGAATTCTTTCCATGTTTCATCATCACTGCCCGCTTGCCCATACACAAACGTCTATGGAGGAAGGTTGAATCACCTCCTGATGTCATTTCCTCAACTTTCACTTACAATCACATTGAGAAACAACATGGATTCAGATCTGATGGGCTTTAACGTATACAGTATATAGTGTATGCACAGTGTACATGTTTACATACACCATGGCTACAGGCCTCAAACATGACCAGTGAAACAGAGCTCACCAACATCCTCTAAACTCCTGCTGGCAGCTGCCATTGTGAACACACATGGAAACACACCAAGCAGGGGCAGTTTGCTTGTTCTGCATGCTGATTGCAAACTCTTTCACTGCAGTCACATTTTACGGGAACAGACATCAGCTTCACAGCATGTTCTTAACCAGTTTTGGAGTAAAAAATGCCAGACAGGAGCGAAAAAAAAAGAGGCAGTGTAACGACGACATGAGCAGAACCAATGTGAGAAAACTACAGTGGATTCAGAATCATTCAGCAGGAGTGACGTGGTTAGTTTTCCATTCAAGCAGTGCAAATTAAAAGGAGGAGAGGTGTTATGTTGGACCAAATGAAAGCTTAGTTCTGTGTGAAGGATTATCTTATCTGTAGGGGATGAATTTGCATCCCCACATGAATCTAAACAAAAGCTTACCATGAGGGATGCAAAATTGCTTTAAGGTATACTATGCAGGTTTTTGCTGAAAAAACAATCCATAGATTTAGATACAAAAGTAAGCCCCCTCAGTCCTCACTTACGAGAAGTGTGTGGCAGTGTATTTATCTGCAGAGACTCTACCTGTATTTTCTTTTTTTCTTGTTATTTTGCTGTGGTTGGGACATTTCTGGGCTGCAACTTTTGGGCGTTTGGTGTGTAGCCTGTTTAGTTAGCTTGCTGAAGTATCAGCTTTTCTATTACAACAAATGTGACATTCCTTGAGGGGTAGCTTGAAGGGTCCAGTGCACCTCTGGTGGCGCTGAGCCATGGAGGAAGGGCAAAGTTTGAATGTCATGTTTACAAAGTGTAACCGACAATCCCTGCAAAATATACCTTTAAGCAAACGGCCACGGTCTCGTAAGAATCAATGAAAGTCCTTCTGTTAGCTTCTCTAGCTGGAGGCAATTATTCAGATCAGTCAAACGTGGTTTCGAGTACTGTACGATCAATAGCAATGACTAATAAGCAATAGTTGTGAAAAGTAAGAGCACCTCAGGTCTCAATGGCAGTACTTCACAAATCAGTCACAAAAAAAAACAATAATCATGATACTGCGATCATACCAAAAGCTAGAATATCTCTAGAAGGTTTTTCAAGAACAGAATTTTCAAAATGAGGAATTAAAACAACTTCTTAGTCAGATGATGGCCATGCATTTTTCTAAAACACATCATCGTCTGTCAGTGGTTTTGAATGATTTACAGTCATGAAAATTACTCAGCACCAACTGTAAAGAATCAGCAGGGATTTAACAAACACTTTTGAGTACCGCTAAAAAGCAACGGCGACAAAGAGATTCTCATATTACAGCAGAAGTAGGATTTTTTTTCCTCATCTTGCCCCAAAATGCAGTTCTTGAAAAGTACAAACTGAGTGCCGATTGCATTATATAACCGAGCACGCACAAAATCAAATCACAGTTAACATGGTGAGTGTAAACAGCAGAAATCAACAGTTTACATTTTCACTATAGATGTCAGTGTTAGTTATGTAATTCATAAACCAGCAGTGCAATGCTGACTGTAATGTAAGCCTGCTTTTCAATGGCAACAAAAACAATCAAACAGATCCGTCTGGTTGTGTTGGTCCAGTGCTCTGCTCTCTATGGCTCCCTTAAAGGGCTGCAAAAATCCAACAGCAAGCAACGATTAGCAGGCTCATGATCTCAGATCAGATCTTCATTCATTAGATTTATCATTAATTAGAATCAAATTTTAATAGACTGTAGGCTGGTTATTAAGAAGAAAATAGTCAAAACACATGTGGTTTGACATGGGGTGAATTTACGACCCGTTATCTAATCTGCAAACCTGCTCTTTTTATTCAAAATGTTAGAATGTATCCAAATCAAGAGAAAAAGGACTAATTGTGATGTAATATTCTAATTCAGATAGAGAGGAATGAACTTAACTAATGTTGTCTGAATGATTTACACACACTTGTAAAGATTTTGTAATGTAGTTTGAGTGTTTTGCAGGAGAAAGGAGAGCGGATGATTCCCTTTGATTTCTATTTCCTCTGTCCCCTCAGCAACAACTAACTTGCCTATCCTTCCTTGAAGTGCAAAGATAGTTTTGCTACACCTCGGGATCCTTGGTGAACGGATACAGGCTGCGCTTGGTTACTGTGCACTGAGAGACCCCCCCGCCCCCCGCCCCCCCAGTGAGCACGCTCAGATGTCGGCCTTCTTGTTGATGAGCACAGAGCAGCATGTGAGGGCTCCATCCACTTTGACCTTCTCCTTGTTGCACACAGGGATCAGCATGTGGTCCTTCAACTTCTCGAACACCTGCGGGACACACAGATGAGGCTTTGGTTGGAAAAAGTGTCATCCTGCCTTTTTAGATTATTCTGGTTAGAATTCTCTTGGATGAAATTGAACAGATCCTCACAGTGTTCTGCCACACATCACTGGACAAAAAGAGTTCAAAGCTATGATATATTTGGGAATCAAAAAACTGCTCTTCTAAAACATTCAACAAATAATCAAATACAAAATAGATATTGTCATGGCAACAGCTATGTTGCTATATGACTCTACCCTTGGCTGCCAGATGTGTGAGCCAGTGTATTGACCAGTCAGCACTAGAGCAGGCTGTATACAAAAGGCTGAAGCACAGCTTAGCTCACAGCAGTTAAAGTGAAAGGGAGAACTTGTGCAACACAACATTGCAACAGAAGTTTGTGTACTTGTTAACTTGTCATATGACTGATAGGACATAAAAGCCCTGCAGAGACACAAAATGTGAAGTAGTTTCAAGAAGGTTTCCTGGTCTCCTGGCAAAATAGAAAAAAAAAAAAAAGATGGGAGTGAGAACTATTACGACATTCTCAAAAGACCCTCGTAAAGTAGTGTGTCACCCTGTGGACATTTTCCAGAAGAAAACCAGTGTTTTCCTACCAGACTTCCAAACCAGGATATTTTTCTCTTTAAACTCTCGCTTCAACCCTGCTGTGATACTGAGCGAGACCTTGCGGCACATAAACCTGAGGGCTCAGCCAGAACGACCAGCTAAACAAATTCTTATCTCATGATGCAACACGGCCGATGAAGCCTCTGGTGAACCAGCGCCATGTTTAAAGCCACCACACTCACGTGCCTTATAGCTCCTGATTCTTCTCTACCCAAGACATTTTGTGTAATGTGGGCACTGCACCATCATACTCATGTGTAGCAGCATTACACCACTTAAAAATATGTCTTTTTTCGACACAATTTTAATGTCATTAATCACGTTTTTGCAGGTATGTGGTCACAAACTAAAGTATTGGATACATGTAAATTTTGACTTTGGCAAAGTCATCGGAATTGGCACTATGAATGCATGCGCCGAGTTTCATGGCTGTCTTAATAGTTGTGGACATGTTTCACAAGAAAACAAAACAAACAAATGAACCTCATTATGATGCCAGGGGGAAAAAAATCCAAAAAAAAAACAGACAGAATCATCCTCTGGAGAACATGAACATCTGTCTTAATCATCTGGAATCCATCCAACACTTGTTAAGACACTTCGGTCTGAACCAAAGTTTTAGACCATGTGAGCGAGCGGCACTGCCATCCAAAACAAAACTTCATCATATGATCAGAGAGTCAGCTCAGGGAAGGTCGTGCTTTTGTACAACTCCCCCAAAACAACATCAGTAAATCCCCTGCTGTTTATAGCATCTCCACCTCCACAGTGTCTCTTTTTCTGAACATTTCCAGCCGAGTTCTCATTACTGTGGTCGAGATTTATATGTTGGGTCGGAGGGTGGCATGGTCCCACACAGTAGGGGCTTCTATTTTTCACTGGGCCTTTTGTGTGCTCAGTTTCTTTATCTCCAACCTGAGCCCTCTAGAGCCGTCGCCACTGCTAACCATTAAAGATGTCCTGTCTCCACCCCCTCCGACCCCACCAATCCTCTCTCATGACCCCCTGCCTTTGTTAATGTGGGACTCTTATGTAACTTCACGAGCAAACTAAAAATAGACCGGAGATTAGGACAGACAATGTTTGGAGTTAGAAAGCAGCAGAAGTCTTGCAGAATGTCTCTGAGGTTGTGCTGAGAAATCTCTACATCTCAATGTAGGAAAAAGCAACAAGTTCCCTTGGGAAACGTGTACCAAGTGTAGACTTACTGTACAACAAGGCATGATAAAACTATTCCTGCTGTCTTACTGCTTACGTTATGTCTTGTGCTATTTATATTTTTTCCACTTTCTTTAAGCTACCATTTTTAAACAGGGGTTGGGCCAATTTCTGGTGGGTTTTAACATTCTAAAAGGAAACTGTATCATGGAACAAACGTACATTTCTCAAATATTGCTCCAAATGATCCGTTAAAAGGTGCGACTGAAGCAGGAAGCATGAGTTACACAAATATGCTCCAGTTGAATTCCCTCAGTTAATCTTCCTGGAAAACTGAGCCCTCACCATAGATCTATGTCCAAAGACGCATAATTTTGTGAATTCTTGCTTCTAAAAATAGCTGGCCGAGGTTGGGGTTTTAACCACAGAGTACATTTTGAGGTCTGAGCACTGTCTCTGCAGATTGTAGGGTGCTGAGTTCGATCCTGTGAGAATCCCTTTGACTTGTTGTGATGTGGAGTGACCCAAAAGCATCTAAATAACACAGCTATGGCTCAGCGTTTCCAACCCCAGCAGACAAAGTGAGATAATAACACGTCATTCACGGTGAGTTACTGTGGAAAACAAGATGCAAGTGTCCTCAACAAATGCCACATCTTGACATTGTTTGCAAGTAGGTCGCTGTAAGTCTGAAAGAAACTAAAGAATGGTTGTGGTTGTATGTGTTCATACAATGATAGTGTGAGACACTGTCAGAAATGAGTTCAGCCAGGTACGTCGAGCCAGCATACAGCCCATGACAGTTTAACAGGGAACACATGTTAAGGATAGCTGTTAAGAGGACGCCCAAGGCAACCCTTCGATATTTCCTTGAAATTAGTCTCATACTTATAGATTTCTTTTGGTATTTCCCTTTCTGGAATAGTACCAACTTGGCAACCACAAGCACAAGAGTTTTTCTATGGAACAGCAAACCATTTTACTTTCATCTCCAATAGAGTAGTCAGTCATGTCTTTAAGAGAAAGTTTTGGCATTGTGTCTTCTTTTAGAGACCCCAAGCGATTGTTTTGTGGAAGCTAATGGGGATCTAAACAAAGAATCGCCATGTTAGCAAACAGTGGCTTATTGACACACCGTTAGCATTCATTTGGGTTTGTGACCGAGTTCACCTGACAAACATAAATCCAACATTCACTCTCATTTTAGCTCTGGTTTGGTCTCCACCAACCCCTGAAGGAAATATCTGGTTCTTCAGCCGCTCCACTATGTTCACCAGCTAGTCGCAAACTTTGTCTGTCTGCTACTTAATGCAGGATGTATACACTGGGGTTTATCAATGAGTTTTTTCACTGGCACTGATGAGAGTGCTCTGCCTGACATCAGACTGAAGTGTCAACTCACAGCGGTCATTGGATCATGTGCTTTTTCAGATAAGAAACCACTGTTTCACCTCATGATGACAGGCGAGTCATGTCTGTGGAGTGGGTGGATTCAAAGGTCTGGACCCAGGCGAATGAGAGTGGTGAGACCGTAAAAGCAAAACAACGAGCTTAAAGACTCTAGAAGAGCTCTGAGGAGCTGAGGGGAACCACAACACACGGTCAGGTGAGAAGTCTCTGAGTTCAGCACGACCAGTGACTGCTTCCACATACATGTAGTCATCTGATCCGTTGTTAACAGAAAAATATTGATTATAGCAGCTTTAACAAGCTTTATTTTGAATATCATGAGGTGAAAAAGAACCTAACATTTTTTTTCCTCGGACTCCATCTCCTCAGGCTCTTACTCCGCGGTTGAAGTCATGTTCACAAAAGGTCGCTTCACATAAAACTGCACTTCCTTTGTGTAAAGCCAGTGTTGGTTGTGGTTGACCTGCAGCGGTCAGTGTAAAACAAGCACATAGATTCTTGCAGGGTTTCCCTCTCCAGCCAGTTGTTTGTCTCAGATGTCTGGACAGGATGGAGAGCAGCAAAGACAAGTGCTCTTTAAATTCAAGCCACTAAACCTACCTGACTGTTCTGGCACTTTTTCTCTCTCCTTGAGGTCTAACCTCAGGATTGTAAATGATTGTGTGTTTGCATGTGTGAGACAAAGTGACTGTGTGTGGATGTGAAATGAGCTGAGCATCACCTTTGCACTCTCTGGATACTGCTCCGCTGTGGCGTGAAGCAGCACAGGTCCCTTATTAGGCAGATTCATGTAGACGCAGTTGGCGGCGTAGTCATCAGGCACCGTCAGTTTGTCATAGCGATGGTCACTCATTTGCTGCATGATCTGCACACACAAATAACAGACGGACAGGAAATAGACATTTAAATAAACAACGAGCAGGCTGTGGCAGTCCACATGACTTTCAGAGACACAGACAGAAAACAGCTATTCAGATTATCAGAGACTTTGAGTCAGAACCAAATCTTTCTGCTGGCCAAACCACTCTCAGGGTCTGGGGGGCCTTAATGGAAAACGCAGGAGTAGACAGACATTCTTTCTCAGCAGATGTCATGTTATTTATGTAATCTGAAAAAGTCGAAGGTGGGACAGGCAGTGGAGGGAAGAGAGGCGGAGAAGACGCCCATGTTGCCAAGTGGAAGTCGGGGGGCGAGGATGTTATGACCAGAGGAGAGGCAGGTGCCTCTTAATGTTTATGAGCAGAACATCTGCGGACGGATACCTCAGAGACGAGAAGGGGGGGAGGTGGAAAGCGAGTTAAAAAAACCTATTGCATCAACATTCAGAAAAGGTATTTTAAGAAGTCACATTTTCAACAGACGTCCTTTGTCTCTTTTGTTTTGGTGCCTTCATCTTCAATGGTGGGCAGGATGAGTTGGTGCTGAGGTTTGCTCATGATCAGCAGTCAGAAAACAGAATTTATGAAAAAAGAAATGTTAAGTCTGAAGAACAGACTTTTCTCATGAAATCCACCAAATGACATTTATGAGACTCCACTGCAACAAAACGTGTGACGTCTGCCTGACGCACATATAGGTTTGAAGGAGTGGCTGTGAGTGAATGTGATGACACAACCACAGGAGAAAAAAGTGTGTTTTGTGAGCACAATGGGCTTCGTGGCTGAAGATGTTGTCATTTCACTTCCCAGTGACTTTTTTTGTGTGGGAGTTATATATAAATATGGATTACTTTGCATTATGTTACTTGCATAATAAGCTGAACACACTCACACACCTGGTAAAAAATGAGTTATTGTCATGTAAACAGACGTCTATTGCCAACTGATCCAACCCAATAGCAAATGTGCTGTTCTCAGCACTCTGTTAGGGCTTTCCTGGGAAAATCTATTCTGCACACAGGAAGTGACACATTTTATGTTTCTGGCAGCAGCAAGAGTGCTGGGTTGGAATAAATAGAAGAACAATTGTGTGGTTAGTATGAGCAGCAAATCCCATCATTAAATAGAAAACCAAAGGAAAAAGTTGCCATCGGACTGGACTTGTTAAACAGAGCAGCGATCTCTGGGAAGTGCTGTGCAAAGGCAACACAGGAATGACCGCTTTGTGCAAAACAGTGCTAAAAGCAAAGAATAAAAAAAGGAAATCATGCAGCACAACAGTATAGCAAACTGATAGAGGGAACTAATATCTTGATACATGCAATGGCCTTAACTCATTTTTGATTTCTGAACAGTAAATTAGCAGGCCAGGCAAATGGCAATGTCACATAAATCGGATTAACTTTACGGCAGCTGACACTGCAGGGCTGCAGGGTGGAGTGCAGGCAGTGTGTGTGTGTGCATATTATGACTGCACGTGTGCAACCAGACCAGACACATTCCCAGGTCACTTGTGGGTGTGTTAGGTGATTGCAGCAGCCCTAAATGAAAACACTGTACATGTGCGTGACGGCCAACAGTCTCTCACACACAGGGGGATTAAGAGTGGTAGAGGGGAGAATAAACGTTGACTCCACCAAAGATCACAGTTGTTCTTGCTTCGCTCTCAGTCTAGAAAACACGTCATTTTCTCACCAAAGACAGAGAAAAAAAATGATTCAGGATATGAAAAATGCAATAAAATTCTTAGAAAGTTGACCCGACTAATACACAGTTGGTTCTCTGTTCAGTATCAGTGGGTGCAGCCAGTCAATATAAAGACAGATTACTAGCTCAAGTACTTTTAATGAAATTTTTTTTCATTTATTCAAATCTTGAGGATCAAGAAATAAAAAATCAAGGGACTTTCAGCGGCTTTTTTTTTTTTAACAGCAGTGCATCTGCGTGATCACTTTAATGTGCCTCAGATTTGTGTCTTCTTCAACTGTTTAAGAGCAAAAGCAAAACTAGAGAACAAAGGCTTCTACGTCGTCCTCCTGGCCCTCGACCACGTATACAGCTACAGCAAATCAGCAGCAGCTTGCTTCTGGACAGTGGCTGACTTCCAGTTAATACACAGAGTGGTAACTGGGCAGCAGAACGCGCTCGGTCAGAGCTGCTAAAACAAAATATTTACAGGAAAGTAATAAAATCCCTATGGGCCGATGACAATCTTGACCAGTTAACAAAAACACTGACAATTTACTGGACCTCATGCCGTCCTCTGTGGTCATCAGCATAATCTGTGTTTTGGCTCCTGGGATGAATATTTATAATGCTCATTGTAGTAATCCTTCCAGGAAGCCTTTAAAAGTTTTACAATACTTCTTTTCACTGATGAACAACAGCAGCATGTACAAGACAAATCCTACTTGAGGCTGCTTCCAACTCCAGAGGGGAAATGAAGCTGAAATTGCTTCCTGTTGTTGTACAATAAATGTTTGTTATTGCTCCCTGATATGCATTTCACTCTGGAAATATTACTGGTCTATAGTGAATGTTTATTGCTGCACCCTTTTGTATGAAATGGAAGAAGACTTTGAGGGAAGTAAAGGGAGCGGATGATACAGAACATCTCTGATAGTAATGAAACAAGAACACGATTCTTCTTTGTCTTACTACATAAATAAGGCAACAATTCAGAGACACTGCACTGTAATCTGTGATGCTCTGTCTGACTGTGAGGCTGACTCATCATTGGTAAGGAAACCAAGTGCTCAAATACCATATATGGCCCTCTTCCTGCTACAATACATACTGCAAAACTTTACTGAAACTATCACAACAACATTGTGATTATAAGCATGTTGGCATGATGATGTTGCCATTTAGCTCAAAGCATCACTGTGACTAACTACAGCCATTAGTGTGGCTAAGTTACAAAGTGCTTTACAGTAGAGTCAAATAAGAAAAGTAAATAAACTCCAAAACACAAGATATAAAACAAGAGAAAATGATTTCAATAATTACAACATATAACATCAGTCGAGAAAAAGCCACAAGATATAAGCGAGTTTTAAGAAGAGATTTAAAAGAGGTTACTGAGGTTTGCTTGCCTGAGATCTCCAGGCAGGAGACACAAGGCGACAGTTCAGAGTCCCAAATCTGTGACCTGAAATGTGTTATCAGCTGCTACTCTCTGACACTGCAGCTGAAGGACTCCATGAATGCATGCTTTCACATCACAGGCAAGGAAACATAACGCTCAAATGCCCTTCTTCTCCTGATATCAAACTACTCCTAACCCACCAATTTATCTGTCAAAGATCTAAGTTGATCAAAAAAATGAAAAACATATTTTAGGATTCAGTTCGTGTATGTGAGTATGTTTGTGAGCAGGATTTCGTCAACAAACACAACTCATCCTGAATACGACCTTCACCGTGTTGTCACTTCATTATCTATAAAACTCAAGTGTGCAAACATCCCTGGGGAGAGGATCAAACCCTGACCAGTAGAGTAATGACCTCATGAATCAAACGGGGCCTCTGACAGAGGCAGTATTTCGGGATGATGACTTCATGAGTGAAGCTTGGCAGGGACAGTGGCAGATGGATGACAAAATCCATCCGGTCAACATGTACTCTCATCCCTGGGAGAGCTAAACACAGACAGGGGACTACACCCGGTCTACATGTAAACACATTATGAGCACTGAGACTGAAATGATTATTATTGTTAAAGAAATCCAAGATAAAGACGGAGCCAAACTGCAAAATACAGTAAAAATTAACAGCCTTCACCATACATCTACATATACATTTACAACTTCCAACCACATAGTGCAAACAGGTCCTCTTTTGTCAGTAAATATTCTATAGCAGCACAATTTAGCTCCCTGAAGACAAAGTGAATTAGTCGGGCGCCAACTTTGACTTGTACAAAGCGTCTTTGTCCAAGGGTACACAGACAAGGAGCCTCACTGCCATAAGAGCTGCATCCACATCCAAAACAAGCACTTTGAATTCATTAAAACAGCATTCATGAGATCTCACTCCCCACACAAAGAGAACATTACCTAATTACAAATCCAGGCTCGTTAAAAGTCCTTTAAAACAGGAGCTAATTGCTGCAAGAGAGGGTGACGTAAGCCATAATTAGAAAGCGAGCAGTCTGTCATTAAGTCTCGCTAACGGCCACTCCTCGCTCCAGTGGCTAATTACTGGGGTGATCAAACAGGCAGGAATCTTAATGAGTTGATGCTGGAATATAAAATCAATTAGCATTTGTGTTTATGCATAGATTCTTGACTTCTTGTGTACACTTTAGCAATGCAAACATGCTTACAAACCAACAAGTCTGACCTTGTGCTGCTCTCAAGTACTTGGCCTCATTAGGATGTGTTGTCGGATGGTCTGGTTTTAACTGCCCCTGAGATATACTGACTTTTACAATATTTAAAGTAACCTTGTGTAAGGCTGGGCCAGTAGGGGGGGGTATCACACTAGGAGGTGTGTGAAAAGCCCTTCCAGTGAGGATCCGTCAAGGCCAAGGGTGTATGTGCTTGTGTGTAAGTCTTCATACTTACGTAATTAGACAAACAGCATGTGTGTCGATGATGTGCAAATACGTATTCCACTGCACTTCAGTCGTGTGCGCCGTCCCAAAAGCTCACATACAGACTCATATGATGATGTCTGGGAATTTTAGCGATAATTCCATCATAGGGATGGGCTGAGATTTATTATTCCCTTTGTGAACAACCAATCTGTCTCTGTCAGGGTGTAAACTGCCTCTTCTTCATGTTAAGTCCTTCGCCATCCCGTGGGTTTAGTTTTTGAGGGCTTTTGCTGTGACAGAGCTCGATCGATTCAGAAGCCTTTTACGCGGTAATGAGCTCAAGCTGTTTCACGGAGGGACAATACCTTTGCGACTGAAGATGAAGTGTGAGTGCCAGGGGCAATCCCCTCAGATTAGGCGAGAATATGAATTAATGAGGAGAGATTAAGGTGACAGGTGGTTTCAATGCACTGGCAGTGGGAGGTAGCAATCAAGCTGTAAGTAAGGGAGTCTGCTCTGAGTCAACACATGTGATGTCCTGTCTTGTAGTGCTATTCTAGCTGAATACGTTGCAGAACGGGAGAAAAAAGGACGGGGCTGTTCATATCAACACGCATAGAGCCAAAAGTCAACCAAAGAATACAAAAAAAAAAGAAGAATCAGCTGCGTCAATGTGCGTCATAGTTAACCAAACAATGCCACTGCATTGATTTAGTCGTTTCCATGACTACAGCCGGGGGGAGCAAGAAACAGGATGATGCTTTTACTGCACATGCACACCTTGAGGGTCTTCTGTGCCGGTTCACTGGAGCCAATGACAATGAGTCCTGGTCCTCCCATACTGCAGATGGTTTTCAGGTGCAGCCCTTCCACCACAGGCACAGTCGACACGGCGTAGTCCTGCAACACAAAGCCCAGTTAGGTGAAGCAAAAACTGGGATGGGACAGGACCAGGTAGCAAAAAAATTATTTCAATTAATGTCACCTCTCTAAGCAGGAATCGGGTTTGTGCCTGTCTCTGCATCTGCCAACGCACTCTTTACTCACAAGTGTAATTCCTTATAGGCAGTAGTACAAAAAGAGACGAATATTATGCACAGCAACAATGTCTCAATAGCCCAATATAAAACACTGGTGACACTGTCCCACACATGCTGACAATGAACTCTGTAGATGTACAATGTTATGGTGAACAGAATATTAGAAAGAGATTTATATATGGTTTAATCCTAATGTGATACTCTTCATTCATCAAAGGACTGTAACGTACAGGTGTGTGTGATCACTCAGTGAAAGTGTTCCTTTGTCACTGACAATACTTCACAAGCCTTTCGAACCACAGCAAAGTGCCACAGCTCCACTCAGCACAAGGGAAATGATAGGATGCTCTGAATTCACAGAGCACTATGGTGGTTTATGCAATGGCATTAATCTGGGCCTAAAGTGGCCTTTAAAAGTGTTGGGCAGCTCTGGGGCGGAAACAGCAGGAGTGTCTGTGAGATGATGTTAGTGAGCTCAGGGCTCAGGGGGACATTACAGAGCAACTTGTAGGAGCCTGATTGGAGAATCTACCTCTGGCTGCAGGATGTTGCACACTAAATGTCAAGGTGTTACAAAACAAAAGGTAATATGAAATGGCACTGAAAGCAATTGCCACTGATGACGGTTTGACCACCTGGACATGGCTGCTGGTAGACGATTCAGGAATCACTTTATATCAAATCAAGTCAGGTAGTTTTTAAATCTTTAAACTGCCTCAAAAATTTGTTTCTCTACGTACGTTTCTCTACGTATTTCTCTATAATATTAAATATTGACAGATAAATGAGCAATAATCACAAAGATTGTAAAAAAAAAAAAAAGAAAAAACTTCCATAGTGTTGAGAGTAACACTCAAAATCTTAGCTAATTTGCTTCAACAGGAATGCATGGGTGTGGTTTGATCACTTTTAACTGACAGTGGCTTGGAAGCACGAGCCAACAACCCCCACAACTGTCATCACATTTTGTTTGAAATGTCTACATCTAAACTCTGATTGGTGCACGAGAGCATATGACATCACTTTTTTTTTTCTTTTTTTTTCCACTGAGCTCTGCCCTCTTCAAACCAGTGAGACAACACAGATATAAAAACCTCTCATGAAATGAGCAAAGCTGTTCTAACTGTGGCAGATGTGAGAGTGACCCCATCACTCATAGCAAGAGGCTTCTTAAGGAAATATCAGTTTCAGGGCCTTAAAATCTCCAAGCTTTCAGACTGAGGATAGAAACAGCTTTCTGCAAGTAATAGCATCCATACTGATTGATATATAGCCCATATTAGTGCAGCATATGATACAGCACTGTATAGCGACCAACAGTGTTTTATTAATTGTAGCCTTTGACAGCTGATTTTGGACTGATCCCTTCATTAAAATGCCAGTTGAAACCTCAGCAAGAATGAAAGCCTGGGCTCCATATTTGAAGAATTATTACACTGCATACTCTACTGAAAAAACATCATTTTACCACTGACTTTGTTTTGATTTTGATTTACAGGGCTGGAAGAATTTCCCCCTTTCAAGCTGACTGATTGAGCATTTGATACATGCACTCACAGTGTGTGACAGTTAGACATACTGTAAGTCTTTTGAGAAGTGCAAACGAGAGTCGGTTCCTACAGAGATTTGTAAAGGCTGCAGTGATACTGAGCTGTAATTTGAATTATGATAGGATGTGAGACTTTAAACTTATTTTCCAAGGCCTGTCCTCCCTGAATCTATGCGAGTACATTTATATGATCGTATAAATTTTGGTTTGCGCCTAAGAAAATAACTTCCCACTGACATCCATGTGTTTTCTTAATCACATAATATGTTTTGCATTGGTTTTTATAGCTCATAGTTTCATAAAACCCTATGAAGTATAGTGTACACTTTCCATCGTTACACTCCATTGTGACATTTTCCATTCAAGTATATGTTAACACTTTTCAGGTCAATATTTGCACTGCATCATTAGCTCGATCACAGCACCATGATTCACTGAAACAATTACTGTGACTGAATAAAAGAATAGCACTTGGCAGTTAATCATGCAAAAAACCTAAATTACCCCATCCTTGATGTTTTCCTGAACTCTTTCCCCAGCACTTGTTTAGCAGACACTAAAGGACAAATGGGAATTATGTAATCTGAACTTTCTTCATTCCTCATCCATGAACAGGAAGTTCTGTTGCAGTAAAATTAGAAATACGAGTCATATTTTTCTTCTTATGAAAATAAATCTATAAGGGAATGAAGGGAGGACAGTTGCTTTTCATCTGCACTAACAGGCTGACACACTGCCATGTTGTGACCTGAAAAGACCCAACTGACTAACCCGGAAGCACAGCAGACTGAGCTTCCCTGTCGAGGTCTTTAGCGGTGTGCATGTTCGTGCCTTATTGGTGCGAGTTAGAATTCAACACCTCTTAGCTGGAGAAGGAAAGATTTGGCCTCCTTACTTAATCCACAGCACCATCTATTCTGAACCCTGCAAGGACCATAAAGAAAAGAGCGTCAACATCTGCATGCAGTTGTTGAGTGCTAAACAAACCTGGCAACAAATGATCTTTATTCAGATAATGTAAGGAAAAAACAACGGCGACAGGAGGAACTGATCTGATAAAAAACGGAAAAAACAATAATGGACGCTCAAGCGATTTTTCCAAGTGTCATTTCCCAGAGACGCATCATTAAGTCTGTCTTATCAAAGATAACAGAAAACACAGAGGGATCCATAATGAGGAATTCAAATCAGATACAGATGGGAAGATGGAAGCACAGCGAAAAGGCTGTTCATGTTACCGTAATGCGTTGAACTCTTCATGCCATGACCCACCTCTGAACCCGAGAGTCAGCCGGTTTTCTCTTTTGATATGGTCTCTCAGAGAAAATCCAAAAGCAATACGCACAAGTCTGAGGTATGAAACCTCACATTACAACTACAGTAAACAAGATAGATAGAATCAGTCTGTGTTTGTGACCCACACTGTTTGTAGGCTGCGTGCCTAAATCCTCCCAGTTTGCCCGAGTCTGTTGTTTCAGTGATGTTTGGGATATTCTGTGGAACATTTCCTCTGGATGTGTGTGTCATATGTGGGTGTGATTGTTGAGCTCAGCTGTGGCTATCAAGGTCAGGCCACAGTGCACGGAAGTTATTCAGACTGTAGTTAGAAGGGAAAATATGGCGAAACCATTTAAAATGCAAAATCACTGACATTAGCAAGGGTCAAAAAGTTGTAGATCAGTCTGACGGTCTTCCTGTCACCTTTTACTTCAAGGATAAGGCTGGCGATCAATATTATTATTCACTTGTCTCTCAATACTTTCTGACTTCCAGGCCTTTTTCTAAAAGACTAACGTATTTGCAGCAGCAGGACAGTGTACAGTACGTGGGAGTGACTTAACCACACGGAGGAACCCAATGCAGCGCTGTGGGTCAATTAAGTGTTTTTAAACCTTCCTGGACAACAGTGGCTGAGTAATAAGCTTTATCAGGTTCTGGTTACACAGGCAGTACTTCAGTAGTTAGTTGGATCGATTTATTGTTGCTTTCAGGCCTTTTACTGGATTTGTCGACAATAACAAAAATACAGAATATCACCAGACTTAACCTTTTAACGGTGCTTGTCTCTGACATGAGATCACTTGACAGCTAGTTATAGATGAGTAAGTTGGTGATTGTGTTGCATTTTGTCAAAATCAAAAGGAGAAAAGACAGCATTTATTTACAAGGTAAGGAACGGAGGACCTGTATACTTTCATATTTTTATTCTGACCTCTTTATGCCACTGTGCTTGCTCTTTGTTATACTTGCTGGCTGTAATGACTAAATTTCCCTTGTGTGGGATCAATAAAGTCCTATCTTATCTTATCTTATCTTAGGACTGAGCTTTAAAGGCAATTTTTAACATGGAGGTAGTGACTGATGATAATGTTGCTGCTGCTGCTGCTGCTGCTGCTTTAATTACAAATATGACTCAACAGCAATATGTAAGAACCGTGAGGAATACATATATATATATATATATAAGTAATAACAGCACAGGACAAAGGCGTTCATAGAGTGATTCACGAGAAAGGTCCTACCCTCCCAAATCACCCTTTTAATCAGCGTCATCAGCTGCTGGTTTAATCACTGCATACAGAGGTGGCAGAAGTTTGCATCAATAGCCGATTAAAAATGCCCCAAAGCCGGCTGAGGCCTGGACCTGGCCACTAACGACTAATTGCCGCTGGGACTCTTTAAAGCTGCATCCATCAATCAATACCCTCAGAGTGCTCCGCTTCAGTGGTGCAAAATAACAAAGGAGAAATACTTTTTAATTGTATTCTGCACAAGTATTTATCTTTGTGGTTACTCTCACTTTTAGGCCAATAAAACTTTCACTTCCCAGACTATTTTTGTTGTCCCCTACACAATGTAATGTATAAACAAATATATATATAGTGTATTCAGAGTTCTACCCAGCCTGTGCAGTCACTGCAGAAAAGTGCTGGGTGGATGAATAAACATGTCAGTTTGTCTCTGTAGTCTGACATGAACTCAACAGCAAATGTGCTTTTTGCTAACTAGCTAGCTTACAAACACACCACGGTACTCTGAACAGCCAGCAGGCGTGTCAAAGGCTTTCCAAATCTCCTAGCAACAGTTCATGTTTGTATGTCTTCCACAATATATAGTCGGCACAGACAGCATGGCCCTGGCACAGACTGGAAGTCGGACATCCACAGCCGGAACAGCAAAGCCAATGCAGGGAAGGAACAAATGGAGGCAGAGATATAATGGATAGAGAAGAGGAGGTGGGGGTGAGGCAGAGATGGATGGAGGGAGAAATGGAATGGGAGAGGGGAGGTAGAACCGAATGGAAAAAGTAGGCGAAATGGAGTGATGATGCTGTTATCTTTGTGGTCTGAAGCTTTTATGACTGATAACATATTTATCTCTTCATTTCTTGTTTGTGATGTCTGATCACTCACAGCAGGTTTGCGTTTTGGGACCATTTAAGGGACTTAAGAAGTAAGCGGTGGTTTTATATTAAAAAGGGGAATCTATTTTAAAATGGTCATCCATTGTCATACAGTAATGTGGCCAGAACAGCACACAGAAGCAATATAATTTCTGTATTTTCATAATGATACACAAAGCTGCCATTCATCCTCTGAAGCTTCAGTTATTTTAAGTACATTTCTGGGACTAACCTACCTGTATTTTGTCTTGAGACAGGTTTAAGATAGACTATTTACTTTCATTTATTGATACCGAAAGCTGCTCTAATCAGTATTTTTATATAAACAATGGGTCAGATGTGTCATGGGGAAATTAGCATGTAGTGACACATCCACAGAGATATTAAAACCCCACTCTGGAGTTTCTCTCAGGTCTACAGAGCTTTACTGTTTTGGTTCACTTTCACCATGATTTCCCTCAGCTTTGCATGGAAACCAAAATAGAGCTAATGGGAGAGTGAACATTGGACTTACATTTGACAGGTGGTCAGAAACACGACTCCTAAAAAAAAGTGGATGTTACTCAGTGTCTGTGTGTAACTAGGCAACTTTTAGCATGTTTGCCATGTTAGCTTTATAAGGTGCTAATATGTTAGTGTTGTTCCTTTAGGGCTTGCGTATACAGATTATGTAATTGATCACTTGTACTTTCTCTAAAATGACTGACATAGAAAGGTCTTAATATTTATAGCACTTAAGTATTAATTGTGATTTGGCCACTTTTTACACCATCGCACCATGGAAACTCACCTTAAAGGTATCTGCTAGGATCTCTGCTCCTCTCTGATTGGTCCGCTTGGAAAGACCCACAAAGAACTCTCGGCCTGAGGACAGAACAAATGTCAAATTCAAATTCAAATTCAGGGCAATAGACCACATTCACACAGCAGCCATTTTCCCCTGACATAACCCTCAGGGTAGGAAGCTCAAACACCGTTATCAGAAGGATAAGGTCGTACTGTTGTATTCCAGATTGTAAGTCGTATAAACGCAGGACATCTGACAAACTGTTATCATTACCATGCTTCCCGATAGCAGTGAAATGATAGCAGATAACAACAACTGTGAAGGCAATGGAGAATGAAATTCAGGAGGGAAATATTTATTGGTAAGCATAAAATATGGCCCCATTTGACATTGAGCCATATGTCAAGGTAAAACAACATATTTGATAACCCATTAACTACAATTAGAGAACAACTAAGGTTAGCATTCAGCCACTTCTTAGCTACCACTATCTTTTGATAGTGTAACACAAAACACTAGAGAAGGCATACATTAATTCTGAAATGTCAACACACATCTTGGACATTATTATTGAAACCTGGAGGTAAAACACACTGGATGTAATCAAGCTGACAATGTAATGTAACGAAGCAGGTATGTGCTGCCAGCCTCTTCACGCCACACAAAACAATCATTGCTAAAGTGCTTGGAAGACATTTTTGTATTGGACGTCATCTGCAAGAACATTATACAGAAATATGTGAGCCAGTGAGCATAACGTGTTACAGCATTGCAAGCTTGATTACATCCAGAGCCTTTCACTCACAGGCTTAAATAAATGTGTCCAAGATGTGCCATGATATTTCAGAATTAGTTTACGCCTTTCCAATCACATCATGTAACACACCAAAACCGAATAGTAATGTTAGCTAGGAGTGATCCCTGCATTTATACCGCTTGCAACCTGGAGCACAGCAGCATGACGTTATCCTTTTCTGATAACAGCATTTGAGCCTCTCAAACTGAGTGAGATGTTGCATTGAGTAACACAACAGGCAGGAAAAGACAGAAAAACACTGTGAATCACAGAGCTAAAAACGATCAAAGCTTAAGCTTAAATAACTACATGTGGAATGGTTACTAAATCAGCACTTACATTAATTCATAACTGTACATATCTAAAAAGATACACAAGGTAATGAGGCCATACCAGAAGCATTACAAATGAACTATGAGCAGTTGTGAAGGCAGACAGCAGAGGGAATATGGACTATAATGCATAATATCCAAATCATGAATATACATACAACAGCTAAAAAGTTCATCTTCAAGTCTAAAAACCTTGATTACCAGCAACACAGCGAGCCTGTGGAGCCACAGCAGCTGAACACTGCAGTCACCACAGAGTGCACTTTATGCTCGCTTGTGAGAAAGGCCAACTGTGGTCAATATGGCGGGGCTAAAACAGACAGAACCCTGAATGCCTGGCAAGGCTGCAGCAGCACACTGAGCTCAGGGATGGACTCCTAATGTAGCTGCTGAGCCTTTACAAAATGAGCCGTTAGCCGGGGCCCTGCCAACAGGAAATGTTTCTAGCCCTGCCATGTGAAACCGATTTCAGCTGGAAGGAACGAGAGCACAAAGCCAGTGTCTAGAAACCCAATTAAGTGTACTATGCTTTTTCCTAGTTGCCTGTGCAGTGTAGAAGACACTGACCCACATTTTAACTCACCACACGACTGCAACAGAATGTACAGAAGATCTAATAAAGACCACCATGCTCTTGACTCTCTGCCTTCATCAATTTTATTATCTGATGACAGGAATAAGAGGCCCATGGTGAGAGCTGCAATCGGACCACGCAGTATGGTACACAATGTTTTAGCTATAGATTATTTTTCGAGAATTCTTCTTCTTAGTGCACTGAGGCACCAGGTCATCGAGGCCGTACAGGGGAAAGGCTGTGTGGAGGATCCCGAAACACAGACATGTACTCATGGACACACTTAAAAATCTCTCCTGCTCTGCCATAAGTACATACAGTACATACTTCTTATATGAAAGAAATGGCTGACAGTAAAACCCAAGTTGAAGTCAGTTACGTAAGAAATGACACATGATGTGTCTTGAGATGCTGAGAAGTGGCACAGAAGACCACAACACAAAGCATCCTGTCATAAGATTTCATCAGACTCCTGCAAGCCGACTAGAAACATGAACATCACGCTGCTCTGTTAAATATGTTTTGGAATGGTGGGAGAATTTCTGCGTTTCTTTATGGACGTGAGGGGGATAATCTAAAGTAGAAAACACGTCATTACTGACCTCAAGCATTGAAGCAAGGTGGAAAAACATGGACTCCTCCTGTAAAGTTTTTGTGAAGCTGCTCACGAGAACCAGATATTTATTGTACGGGTCGAAGCCAAAAAGGGACTTATCTGTGTGCTGATTGACGTAAAGGGCGCAGTGCTGGAAATCAAATTGAATGCATTGACGCTCGTAAAATATGTTTTTCCAGTTTACTGTGCGCTGAGCAATTCTCATTTACTATCATATTGGGAACTTTTGTGCTGAGGGACACCAGCATAAAAATAGAATTTGCATTGCATTACACCTCTCCTTGCTTTATATAAGGTTAATGTTTTTGTGCATTGTCCCCGACACATCCCTAGTTCAACTTACAGGATGAACTTTTGCAGTTAAAAGCTGTAAGAAAATCAAAATCAACAGTATGGTGTGTGATCCATCAAACGCTTTCTTACTGACAGACGTTCTGAACACTGAAGTCTGCTGTCAATTCCACATTTGCTCCCAGTATGAGCAGATACAAACGTCATGATGCCACCTCTTTAAAGCTACTTCATGCAACTATGTGATATAACTTCCATATGTGGGTGGCCTCTGGCTGTTGCTTGATTGGTGTAATAATGATTGAGGGGACAAAGTTTACCTGTAAAAAGCACATCTCCTCCATCCAGTATGGCAGTCTCATCAGTCATTTCCACAATGTTCAGATTCAAATCCTTCAGGGCTGCTTTCATATGCTCCGCCTGGAACAAACACAAGGGCACAAACAGAGACACGGTTGAAGCATCTCCTGGAATGATGTAATGACTATGATGACGTGTAGTTTGCCATCCCACCAAATGGGCTGCACCATCAGCATTTCCTATCTTCACAAATATGGTCCAGTTCTAAACAGACACCCGTTTACAAGATGAGGACAATCAGTTTGAGGATTTTCTATGAATTTCTGTGAGGCACAGTAACTCGCAATACCCAGATTCCTGAGCCTGAGTGCAAAGAAACGAAACCTTTTCTCACCAACAGGTTGCAATGACATCATCTTAATGAGCCATGAAATGATGTCATTTTGGAGGAAGTGTGTTAAAAGTTTTACAAGGCAGTGGCTGCGGAAAATAGGTACGCTGAAGGACCAACACAAACTCTAAAAAAGCCTCTTCCTGTCCCCATGTTCTGGGTCACCTGTCTTTCATATATTTATAGGAAGGAAGTGAAAGGATGGCTGCCACCCGGATAACATTAGCATATATTATGAAATGCATTCCCTGGATGGAAATCCACATTTAACCTGCATGTCCCCTCTGCTGAACTGGAAACCTGAGAAAAGAGCAGGTCTGTTTCTGGCTGGACTTCGTCTGGTCTGCTCTCCCGTCTGACCGCCCAGAGTGATTTTACTGTCCTGTTTTTGGGGTTCCTGCGGGGGTAGTTTCCAAGGCCAGTCATGTTAGCGAGAGCATCAGTGTTTCCACAGGCCCTATCTCACTATGACCTCAGCCTGCTCACTGTGCTTTTTGGCCAACAAAATGCTTCTGCTTCTCCTCACTTGCAGAAGGCCAAACCATGAGGTCATCCAGGTAGACTGCCATGCATTCCCAGATAACACAACGAAGGCCTGCATGAGGACACATGAATACACAAAGGTCCTTTCCTCGAACCCACCCACACATTCAGTTCACATTCACCACAAATACTTACACAAAGTGGCATTATGCACTTTATTAGGCACAGCTCGCTAAATCTAGCAAGTCCTGCAATAAATCCTCCTTACAACTATTGTTTTGGAGGCTGCAGCTCAGTTGTATTGCATTATACCGACAGGTGTTTCTACTATTCCGTCCACCTATTCATATCAATGTAGGCTAAACAAGAGAAACATCGCTCTGTAAAACTAGATCTTCCAAAATGATCACACATTTGTATCAACACCTCTAAAACAGTTAGAACAAAAACATTATAACCCTCATGAAGCAACAGCACGACTATTAGACTACATTAACTTTAGCGAGGTGTACCTAATAAACTGGCAACTGAGTGTATACTCATTAACATGCTCCTATGCATTCCTTTTCACAGCTGTTTGTTTGGATGACTGTTTCTTTAACTGGACCTGTGACCCAGTAGCGCTTCTCTGATGTGCTCACTTTCCAGAAGTAAGACAGCATGACCCCACAGAGTACTCCAACTTTCCTCCTCCGTGTTACATCTTCACTGCAGGCATTTCGCTCGTCTTTCTGCTTCATTTAATCAGGCAGAACACAGTGTCCCTCAAAGGAACTGGCTTCACAAATGTATTAGTGGTTTCTTAAAAGCTTCGACAGCGGCAGCAAGCAGCATATTAAGTGTAGGTAACAGTTAATCCCTCTCATTTTTTGTTTGAGCAAAACAAAGACACCGCCAAGGCACTCTCTGCTATTCATTTAGTTGGGTTTGTAGATATGTTGGGTGGCAAATAAAAGGTTGAGTCAGATTCTGAGGGTGTAAATAATCCAAATGGTTGAAAGAGAACTTGTACTTTTGATGTTACTTATGTGTTATGTTGTATTTTTGTGTCCCATTGCTGTTGAGTCTCAGCTTATCCCAGCAGAGTTATTCCTACTGGTTCATCGTTAGTGAGGAAACCTCAGCTCAAATATTTAATGTATTAACAAAGACCTTGTCTGCATGTCTGTGCCCATCAGCCAGGCCAGATTTGCACAACAAAGCTGGAAAGCAGACACCTAATATTTTATACCCACATCATATTGAGTATATAATTAAACAACACTCTGACAACAAGGCCACACACATCACACACGCTGCGCTGTGTCTCCACCATCATTATCAGCCACTGCTTTTTGCTTTCTTCTTCTATCTGTAGCACACTCGAGCCTCCACTATCACAGTGATTGTCTGCCCAGGAATCTGCAGGACTGTATGAAGCAGCTCTTTACTTCATCTCTCTGGCATTTCCTCTGACATCACTGGAGGTGATGTGACCCAAAGGGTGTTGAACCACCCCCCTCACCATGTGAAACTTAATGGCCCCTATACATAGACAACAGCATGATATCAGCTCTGTCTGCTGGGTGTGTGAGGTGGAGAACATCAATTAGACTGTCTTTCTACAGGGACCAAAAAAATGTAGCTCATGAGTTTGGATGAGAGATTTAGTGCACACGGAAAATAAGGACAGAAGAAAAAAAAAAAAAAGAAGAAATGCTCGTGTTGAAAAAGAAAAACTACATTAGTATCATGTCACCACATTTTAGTGGAGTTCCTCCCACTAAAACATGAGTGCACACTGAGGAGAAGAGTGATTGCGCACTGTGTGATGTAATGGTCTTGTGTATACAGTTTGTGAGTGGTCCGACATACATCTGACTACACATACATAAATTACAGGCTTCATCACTTACTATAAATAAACAAAGGCTGGTGGCCAAACCCTGCAAGAAAAACTAGAATAAGAACAACTAAAATGTCACAAAGCAAACCTTATCTAGTATCAATTTTTGGCTTTAGAGCCAAGTGGCAGTATCTCTTCCAACATCAGTTTCCAGTGAATTAAACTTGCAGTTTACATCAGCACCATGTATTGGTTCGGTCTCATTGTCATTTAAGTGTCCTTGCACTGTACGACCAGGTGTGAGCTGGCTCTGGCCCATAAATGGCTTCCAGATTTGGCCTTTTTTTTTTTTTGGATGCAGACAGAGAATCAGCTTCACTTAGCAGATGCCCATTTTGGCCTATGACAACATCAAAAACAGGACAGGTAAGCATGGGCTGTGCTGGATTTAGGACACCTTTGCACCAAATTATTCTACTTTCTGAAAGACTTCAGAAAAAGTACTTCTCCCAGAAGGAACTGGTCCACATCCTGAATCCCACAGCATTCAAAGTCCCAAACAATCCACTCGGGATTCTGACTGTGAAACAACACTCAGGCTTTGCACGGATTAAAAAGAAATGCTACATGTTGCTGCATCTCATCCCAAATGACGCCCCGCTGGTTTCTGAGATCCTAGGAGTTATCAGAGCACCTCTTGTTTGTTGGCGGATTCATTTGAAAACACTACAATGGCCACAAAGCGACCTACACTGTTTCCATACAGTGTGGTGTTTAAACACTTCTCAGCTGGCACCGTAAGCCAAGAAACCCCCCCCCAACACCATCACACCTCCACCTGCCTGCATTCTTCAAGTTGTTTACGCCACATTTTGACGCTACCATCAGCATGTTATCAAAGCAACAGCGATTCAGTGAAGCAGATAACCCAAATACTTGTGCTTTGTTGGAACGATGTTCCCTGCTTTCACACTGAGAGGTTTCAATGAGGTTTCTGTTCTGACATACCTTCTGCACTCACTGATATCTCACACTTTTCAGCCACAACTCTTGTTTTAATTCAGTTTTCACGCAGACCACACATTGTTCACACACGTGTCTGTTGGACGTACTGTTCTGGAGTCACGGCCATGTTATTCATAGACAAACAGAGAACTGCCTGCACTAACAGGCAGCTGTCCTTCAACGATAAACCAGCCAATGAATATTACTGACATTTAAGTGTTTTCTTCTTAAGCCATCTTCTCCTTATTCATTTAATAAAATGAATGCTTGTTATCAGTTGTGGTGTAGGTTTTTGCAGAGCATTAAGTGCTGTAATCATGAATGACAAAGCTAGCCGCTGTACAGCAGGAATACAATAAGCATGCCACTTCAAGTCCTAAACAGCACACCAGAGATACACTGTTAATGACAGCAGAGTAAGCTTGAAGCTAAGGTTCTGCAGTTTCCTCATGTGATTCATATTGCATTTACCAAGACATAAATCCATCCACCGCATGCAGTCACCAATTTCAGGTCCATTAATCATTGAGTCAGGTATATCTTTGTCAATACTTCCTGATCTGACTGGTTTTGGTAGTTACAGTGCTCATTATGTTGGAGGCACACAGTAGAGGTCATTATACCGTCAGACTGAAGGTAATTTTCTGTCGAAACACTCAGTTATCGTCAGCAGTAAGGTGCTAGTGTAGGCCACACTAGCACCTTAAAGGAATAGTTCAACACTTTTCATGTTTGTTCAGTATGCAAGGCTAGCAGTGTCCCCTTTTCAGTCTTTGTGCTAAATTAAGCTAACTGCTGCTTTGTGGCTCATGTTCATTTAACTCCGGGTAAAAAAGCACATAAGTGTATTTCCCAAAATGTGAAACGACTCCTCTAACATGAACAGACGTTTTAAGCTTCATATGATGACCTCTGACTAAACTGGAGGCTCTTTTTTAACAGATTATCCTGTTTTTTAGCCACTCTCCTCTCTGGCCCTACTTCTCTTCCTCTTGTACTTCAGTGTCTTTGTCTCTCACATTCCCTCTTCTCTCTTTAGACCCTCGTGGCAGGGTCAAGAATGCTCCTACAGTGGCTTCTCATGCAGAGTGGCCTATTATTTCTCACTGTGAGGGACATCCAATACCCCACCCGGCTTAGATGCCAGCTCACTTTGCCAGCACCCCCCCTCCTCCCAGTGCTTGGCCAGGCAACATGCTGTTAGCCAGCACCCTGCTTTGAATGAAAAAGGCCTTTTAAAATTCATTAGGGGCTGAAGGCTCTGAGATCCAGCCGGTCTGCCTGCCACATTCCTGCCGTTCCAGCACAGGACAGGGGAGATGGAGCAGAGAGAACAGCCTTTTATTTGGGGCTTTTTGTGGACCTCTCCTCCCTTCTCTCGCCCCTGGTACCCGTGGATATCGCATTCTGCTAAAAAGGACCATCAGTCTGATAGAGCACAGTGCATTTGGAAAGGGAATAGAGTACACAACAATAGCATTCCTGAAGGTCATCCTAGCCTCCCTACACCAGGCAACAGAGTCCCACGCTCCGACATAATGGGGATACAGCATTCCTCTGCACCTCACACGCAAGGAGGTCAACCCCTTTAAATGGAAGTTATCAGCTGCAGTTTGTGCATTTAAAAAGTACATGAAAACAATGGCACAATATTATATTAAGAGGACTTTAAGCAGGAATTTTGTCACAAATAATAATTATTTATTTTTTCTTGCCTTCGATAAATTTGTCCAGTGTAAAAATTTTATTTAAACTGTTTAAAATAAGACAAAATTAGGCAATACATTTTAAAAACAGATTCTTTTGTTGACCTGAATGAGGCAGAAGAAGTTGCAACTGCTTCACTGACTGATAAACTGATTATCACCTCATAATGTTGATATGGCGAACATGTTAACAGCTGTGATGGCAACATTTACATCAACTATGTCTTAGGTTTTCAAATATCAAAAGAGAAGAAAAAAGCAATAAATACTGAAATCACAGTATTAAAAGCTAATGACATGAACACTCAGGGTTACAGGCTGCCACAGTAACACAACATGCTATTCAGCTTGGGAGTTTTTCAGGAGCCTGAACTCACTGACTCACACTGTCTGACCTTTTGTTTGTTTGTCCTCGTGCATGTTAAATATAAGCTAATTTAATTTATTTTGAAAGATTGGGAACTGCTGGCCTCTTTAAACATCCAGCAGACACAGAGCACCATTAGCATTCATCTGATGCCGTGTTTCTAGCGATCTGGCGAATGTAACTCCAGTAGTCACGCTCCTTTTAGCTCTGTTTTGTTCTCCAACAACTCCTGAAGGAACGATCTGGCTCAGTAGCTGCCAGATGTTCCACTATGTTCACCAGCTAGTTTGTCTGTCTGCTGTTTGGTCCTGAGCAGGTGATGCACAGAGGGTTTATGAGTGCTTTTGTGTTATAAATAAAAACATTGACTGGTGTAGCTTCGAGGCTTCTTTTACAAATAACAAAGGACCCAAAAACATACAGAAACAATCAGCCAAAAGTTGTAGTGTACTGACTCAAAGAGCCGTGCGAAAACAAAGGGAAAAAAGTGACTTGTTTGTATTGACACATGGGCACAAGTTTGAACAGTGACTCTTGTGCGTCATAGCTAAGTTTTGGCTGGACATCCAGAACACAGATGATGATTGTAACAGATAGCAGACGTCTATTGCGGAGGAAAGTTCAAAGACCAATGGATTACAGAATGGGAACAATTACTGCATTTCAGGGCAATTGACCAAGTGGAATTCAAAATAAATGTACAAATCTCATTAGCTATGCAACAACTAGGTAGACAAAGCTATCTGAACCTTCCAAGTAAGTGCGATTAAATGGCTCAATTATTAATTTGTCAAAGGGATGCCACAGGCAGTGGTTTCACTGAGTGCTTCTTCAGACAGAGCGCCTGAAAGCTGGAATAAATGGCAGCCATGTGGGAGAAAATCTACAGAAGCTATAATGGGGTTCTGACAGGGCTATTGTTACATTCA
The DNA here is from genome assembly GCF_051107435.1 of Chaetodon auriga. Classification (NCBI taxonomy): domain Eukaryota; kingdom Metazoa; phylum Chordata; class Actinopteri; order Chaetodontiformes; family Chaetodontidae; genus Chaetodon; species Chaetodon auriga. The sequence goes on along the minus strand of NC_135076.1, from coordinate 10,307,818 downwards.
TACACCTCTTACAGTCCATTGCACACACACACATACACACAAACACACACAGGCGCACACACTAAACACAAAGAGGATGCTCAGCGAAAGAAATCAGAATTTTAGAGTGTGAAGGAAATCAATACTTAATGATTATTTTTCCAGTCTCTCTTGTGGGAACAGTAATCACAACGGACACACAAAGCACTCATACATGAGTCACACAGGTGGGTGCATACATGGAAAAAAGGGCCCAGTCTGATGCTGTCATGGTGGTCAAACGGTGCATTCCTAAAGGGAAGTAACTGCGAGGGTTAGTGCTGTCACAGCCTGTAACCAAAGTACGAAATGACAGCAACTCATTTAGCAGCAGCCAAGAGAAAACAAACCCTCCATGGCCTGTCCTTGCGTTATCCAAACAAATCCTTAGTGTATGTTGGAACATACCTGTGGTTAACCAAGCCATGACAACCCCCCTGCTCCCCCTGCAATCCACCCATCAGCTTTAGGATTACATAAATGTTGAGAAGTAGGTCAATGTGAAGGCGTGCACAGTTAACAGTAGCAGATCTGGAGACCCTCACACCACATCGACCACAAGGATCTGGCAGTCTGCCCCAGTAAAAGAGCTGTTTCAGCCAAACCTACTGCACTGCCAGACTGCTTTCACTTGGGGCTCCCAGGATATCAGGGCTCCAAGGAGGAAAATGCCACACTTAAGTCCTGCTTGGAAACATTTACAGCCGTCTAAATGGTGGGAGATAGCAGCGAGGTCAGGATTACACAAATCATTTGAAAAGAGAGGGAGAAACACACTGAAAGCACAGGGCATTATGCCTAGTTAAATGGGGTGTCTTCAGCTTTGTAAAAGCATATGGTGTGTCTGTGTGTGTGTGTGTGTGTGTATGTGTGCGCATGTGAGAGAGGTAACTGCATTTTGGAGGGCTGCGAAAGGCTGCTGTACCCCTCATTTAATTACACATAAAAGTGTGGATGGATAGCTGTGCAGACACTCATTAAACAGAATTAAAGACTTCTCCATAATTAGTTTTCTATTAATGCCCTAACGTCTGTTCATTATCCGCTCCTTTTATTATTTTTAGTTGGAAAACCAAAATTGAAAGAGAACACCAAAATTGCATCCCATCATGAATCGCTCAATGAACATGGGTCTCAAATTGGGGCTGATAATACAAAAGACTCTACCAAGGAAACAGAAGTAGTATTTTGTCATTTTGTGGAAAGGGTTAACCAGGGGGGAGGCTATACATACAACAAAGCCTCTACCTCCAAGAGACTGAAGCTCCAAGCATGTATATCCCATTTTCTATTTTAAATACAAGATTTGTGGCATGTTACTGATAAGCACTGTAACGACAGAGGTTCTTAGAAATGATTACAGATTAAGGAGTACCTCTGTTAAATAAGGTGTGTAGAATCACTTTTAGATAACACTCCTAACCTCTGAGAACAGCTGTTATCAGGAACATTTCTAAGCAGGACAGCAGGAAGCAACTGTCAAAAATGCAGTAGTATATAGTTAAAGCGGAGGGAAATGCAAAATATTGAGAAACTGTATTAACAAAAGGCAGGGAGGCAAATGTAACATCTTGTACTGTAACACCTTGCTGGTCACAGTGCACGCTCGCATACTACAGAGAGACACCCAAGTGGAGGCGAGTACTGCAAAAATAAACAGAAATATGAGTCTGTTTGACAAGTCCAAAGTCTGTCCCAGAGCAAATAAAGCGCTTGCTCCAATCAGCAGGGCTGTAAAGAATGTGTCTGCTGCTTACCTCTCACTGTGAAGGCTCCACAAATACAGGAGAGCTGCAGGCTAGGGACTGTTGGAAAGCAAGAGGATGGAGGCCATTGGTTAGGAATGGATGTGAGCCTCCACTGTGGGGAAAAGCAGGGTGGGGGGCTTCAGTAAATTCATGTCCACTTGGCATCGACTCCTCTATGTTTATTGGGTTTGACCCCCACAGAATGGATCTCTATACCCAAACAAGGGGGAAAAGCCAATAAACTCACCTACCTCATGGAGAATTACAGTTCACCATTCCCCAAAGTTAGCTTCCCTATGTCTGATTTAAAAAAAAAAAAAATTCCAACATCATGACATGGCTGAAAAATATAGCTTCATTTACTACACATTACATTCACAAGCAAGAATTCAAGCTGAATTGCTCTTTTCTTCAGGAAAACAAAATATTTGGCAACCTCTTCAAGCACTGCTGCAATGCAGGCTGGTTGTACGTCAGCAATGGTTGTTTGTTCTCAAGACGAACAGCTTGCATGCCCTCCAGGTCGCTGCGCTCTATACCACCGACAAGCAGCGCTAATAAAATGCTTTTATGACCAAGACTGCCTGTGCTATATGACATCAACTGGAAAAGAAGTGAAATATTCCAAAAATTGGAGGGCTAGCGTATGCACTGTGAGTGCTAGCTTGATTAAAGGTTGCCCCACTGTCCTCCAACTTTTTAAGAAGGGCTATAAGTTCTTGATAGCTCTCCAATAAACTGACATTTACACTTGAACTGTTTACCTGATGTTATCATCAAAAGCAATAAAACACTAACAGCCAGATCAGTAAAAAGTCGCATTTCATATTTAAGTGTTGCCCATGCTGAGAGGGACATAAAGAGAACAGAAGCCTTTCTTCTTCCTCTCTCTTTTTTGTTTTCTAGAAGGTAACCTGAGTGGGAAACCCCATTCGCCGTCACCTTTGGCCTACCTGGGCTGACAGACACAGGACCACCCACATCTCCGGTAAAGGGTGACAAGCCTTATTATGTCTGTTAATCACTCCACATGCCACAGTGTCACTATAAAGTCTGTGTGTGAGCAAAAGGCCATACAGCACTGTTTAAGTCCATTTGCTACAATTTGCATATACTTTACATCACAGCTAAGCACTTTGCAACTCTTGCATGCCAAACCATTGAAGCCATCCACTGGTTTCTATTAAATTCTAAACAATATGTAAATCTCTTTGCAGAAACTGACTGAAACTTACTTGGGTTGTGCAATCCATCATACTAAACATCAAGTCTGCCTTTGTTTTTGTTCAAATAACAATCATGATGAGTTTTAGGCTTTTGCAATCACCAGTCTGTTAATTGATTTTCATACTGCACAGAAATGAACAGAAGACAAATCATGTGTGGAAAGATGGCAAACACATTAAAAAATCTAAAACTGTATAAATGGTCAACAAAAATGTAGCGTATAAACGGTTAGCACATATAATCCACAGATCTCACTGTTTTCATTGGTGCTACGTCCTACCAAAGTACTCCCTACGATAACATGTTCAGTGGACTGTCCAGAACAGTGGGGACACTGTCTCCGGAAAAACAAGCTGATGTTGTATTGAAACTTCAGATGGGGATACCTGACCTGGGCAAATTAAAAAAAGAATAAATAAATAAATAAATAAATAAATAAATATTGCTTCAACAACAAATGGAACCCTCTTGATTTACCTCCACAAGAAAAACTGAGAAAATGCGTACAGTAATCTGGGCGAAGCAACCCTTTGAAGGAGCTTGGGAAACTCAGTGGTATAGCACTTTAACGAGCTGGAAAGACAGAGTGGGCTGCCTGAAATTTCTAAAAGCTGTTGCTGAACAATTAAATGACGCTGTACTGAAAGACATTCGGAAACAGATGAATATAAGATGGCAATATGCTTCAGCAGACATCTGCCAGGGAGGTTTGGTGGAAGTACATATGGTTTGGGATTGAAAAGGGAACTATGGAAAGTGGAATGCCTGACAACTGTCACCAGAAGTCATTTCCCATAACCTGTCAAGCTTTCCGAATGTGCGGTTAACCAACTCTTATTACCCCTACAGAATCAAAACTTGGCACCCATCTTGTGTATACCAAAAGATGATTCAGTTGAGATGATTTGAGTCGGGATCCCCATTGTGTTTGTTTTTGTTCCATGGGTTGAGGCCCCCGGAAAGTCAAAGAAAAAATGCCCAGCGGTTCCACATATTTAAGTTGTTTCAACATTTATGAGGCCCAAGGTGTGCCACAGAAGGGAATGTCCAACCAAACACGCTCTGCAAAGGTTTGTCTGAATCTATGTGGCCCGGAGCCTGACCGACCATGGCCTTTTCCAAGGGAGGAGAAAGATATGTTTGGCGCTTCAAGGGCAGTGCAAAAAGGGGAGTACAGAGCTGCAAGTAAGGTCAAGAAAGGAGGCGGAGAGCTTTGAGTGAGTCACGTTAAGATGAAGCTTGTGTTGAAGGCTTCCCTCTCGCTCTCCTCCCTCCCACGCAGGGAGTCCTCTTTAGTGTATGGTGCTGGCTTGCTCAGAGAAAGGGGAACCCCCGGCTAAAAGGTCAGGAAAGCTACACAAGTGAGGGAGGGAGTCAGAGAATTTTGACCTCACTGGATATGAGGAGTGTGTTCCCTCAAAGGTTCCTCTCACCATGTGCTCTGACACTGTTTTGGTTCATGCTATTGACATTCTGGATATCTGAAAAAAGAAAAAAAAAAAAAAAAAAAAAGAAGCTTGTCTGCGAGCTTGTATAACCACAGGATCCAGGCACCTTTCGACGCCACGCATACTGTCTAAATTGTAAAAAAAATCTGTTTATGTCTTTTCATATCTGCATTCTTTTCATTGTTGAGGTGTTCCAGCAGTTGCTCCTCTTTGCTCTGTCCAGAATCCTAAAAACAGCATGGAAACACTGCGTTCTGGAGCAAAAAAACACCATCATACCACACGGTTACACCCACGATTTCCAAAGAATGCAATGGATGTGTTCCCAAAGGGGAAAAAAGCAGAGTTCGCCAGGCAAAGTACAGACTAACTGCCCATTATGAGGGATTTCCCAAAACAGCCATTTGAAGTTAGATGTATGGGAGGGGCTGCTATGGAAAATGAGGAAAGGGACTGTGTTTTAATATTGAAAGGGAAAAAAAACAAGATGGGGTAAAAGGTTTCCCATAAATGTTAATGAAGGGCTTTCCCAGAAAAATTTTTTTTTTCCTTCTTTCAGCATGAAACAAGAGGTCAGGTGCTAATGTTAACCAGCAGGGCTGGATCCAGCAATCTGGCTCTTAAGTATAAAATAAGAAAACCATTTGGAATTAACCATACTGCAGGGATTTAGTAGTGAGGTAGCTAACTTGATGATGTGTGAGAAGAACTGAGCAGGCCTCGTGCACAGAGAAGCACAGAATTCTGAGAAAAGCCAAGATGACTGTGTCATTTTTTACTTTTAGAAACAGCATCATTTGCAGTCAGGTAAACCTCTAATGTGTCTGGTCTGTGCTCAGGTAGTCACTGCTGTGGCCGCACTGTAGCTGTTACTCTGAACATTAACAATTAACAGTTGGTAATTGGATGTTTGATGCACACTGGCTTATACACAGTATTCTTTGCACGTACACTGCATGGTTTCTGTGTATCTTTATTCTTCAGGGCCTTTGCTGGCTTGTGGATACAATTTTGTTTCCGATCTTCACAGTGGCCCATCTAAAGATAGCAAGATCAACTTTAAGAATCAATACCTACCTTCAGGAGTTAATTTAGGAGCAATTAAGCAAAACACAAGTGCAGATTGTGGAATCAATTTCAGCGGTCTCTGGCATTGAGAGGTAGGTCATAACACACCATGGACTACTATTTTGCCTTCAGGAGGTTCCAAAGTCATCTGTGTTGTGAGAAACTCATTAAATAACCTCAGTGACACAGCATACATGGATTTACACAGCTAATCATGTAGCATCTACTGAATGACTGCACCAGTCTGTTGGTCCTGTAAACTGATGATAACCTGATGTCTGAGTCACAATATAAATATTTGTAATATTTAACGATAAGATACACAAACGTGTGCATTAGATAGTTACTGAAGAGTGAGCAAGAACCATATCAGAAACTGCACTGGGTTTGGAAATGAATGCATGAATGCGATAATGACAAAAATGACTGGAGCATTAAATCCTTTGTGTTCTTTATTTTTACATGTTGAAACTAAAGAGGCCAACTGCATTCATGGCCACCTGCATGCAAAAAGAACAAGGGCAATGGGAAACCACCAGAAACCAGAGCAAAGCCCCCACCAACAGACAAACAATAAAAAGCTTTTGGCTTTGCTGAAGCTGAATCACTGTGGAACTAATGCACCACTTCCCTGCCACTATCTGTTCTGTTGCACAACACATAACAATCATGAGTTCATCTGAAAATTAGATTAGATTTAGATTTAGATTTCTTTGTCCTTTTGCAAGGCACATTGTTTCCACCATCCGTACAGCCTCAGAATACACAAATACATCAAGCTCGACAGAATACATCAACCTCAACAAGTACATACATGAATCCAACAACATACAACCACTACTGCTAAATGAAAATTACTCCTGTAGTGTAGGGCAGAGTGAACCCACCTCTGCTGACTGCATCATCAGGTGCAGTCCAGCTGAATCCAAGAAGGACTTTTCGGACTTCATGGGTATTTGAGCACTTATCAAGGGCTTTTGTGCACACCTTATATTTTCTATGACAGTGTGATAGAAAATGCCGGATGTGAAATGCCAGGAAAGACAATAAAAGCAAGTGTCACTGCTACAAAGAGAGCTTAATAGTTATGGAACTGAAATGGAGGATGTATTTCCCAACTAAGTGTCCTGACAGTGAAGAACAGCAGACACAACTGAACTCACAAAATATTTAATATTTCTTTCAGATAGGCCATTAGGACAAAACCATTGGACAGCTCTACTCTCAGTCAGTGAAGCAGCAGGTGGTTCCGTTGTGTCAGTGTATAAGGATGTCTGTTCAGTGGGACGGTTATAGTTTGTTGCCTGTACCTATTGACTGTCCTGACAGCTTTACTGCAGTTGATATTCTACACCGTTAATGACTTTGCATCACTCAAAAGTTGCCTTAACTGTATCATTATGTTTTAATGGCAAGATGGGCTGTTGGCGGTGTGTCAGTCTCCATTGATCCAACATATTAAGATTTACTACATCATTGTAGGCTACAGCTGTTTGACAATGACTAAGATGATGCATACTACATTTGATGGCTGATTGTTGACTTAAAGCAGCTATAAAGAACTCACAGTGATGAAACTATAGAGTTAAATTATCACCTTGGCTCCACTCAGCTTTACAGAGCTCGAAAGTGAGTTCCAGCTCATTGTTTAGCTGTCTTTACTGTTCTGATTCACTCTCACATTTTCACAGCTGCAAGCAACTGTTGGTGAAGTTCTAACCCACTGCAGACTTCCTGCTAAGCACCAAAAGGCAGACAGACTCTTTCAGGAGTTGGTAGAGACCAAAACAGAGCTGTAAGGAGGATGGATATTGGGTTTACATTCATGAGGGGGGAAAAAACACAGCTCCATATGAATTCTAATGTTGCTCTATAGCTGTTGGATGTCGATATCCACAGCTGCAGTTTGCCTTGCCTCCAGTATCACCTTAGTCGGACTGCTAACTAACAAGCGTATTCCCCAATCATCTAGCTAACTAGTCTGAAACCAGACCCTGGCAGCCTCCTTCGGCTTTCCTGTCAGTGATAACAGGCTGCCAGCAGTCCAACTATGTCTTTGAAGCTGCACATGTAACCCATGTGTGTGTCTAGGAGGGCCACAGCCACTCTCTCCCCTTAACTTGCACTACCGAGACCTGGACTCACAAGGCCACAGAGCTCGCCCCTTACCCTCGGGCCTCCATGCAAAAACATTGCCACTGCTGGAGTGAAACGAGACAGACTGTAATGGAAACTGCACACTTTCCAGACACTTGAGGGAATACCAAGCATCTCCGCCTGAGCCCTGTCAAAAAAACATACAGACTACCAACCCACCTTCTCCGCTCGGCTGGACAACAGGACATCTTGTCTTTCAGGAAATAACTGGGCAGGTTTCATAATGATTAGAACACAGACATTATAGATAATAAACCCTCAGGTCAGAGGATTTTCAAAAGATAACAAAAACAATGAACAGCCCAATGCATCAGAGATTCAGTATTCAGTATATGCTGCTCCTGCTAATTTTTAGTGATACAAGGTTACATACTTTCCTTTGGAGACAGACATTCCTTAGAGTCATATTTCAGTGTTTTGTGTTGCATGCTGATCATTCTAAGACTCACCTGATGGATCACAAACTGGGAGTCTAGACCTCCAAAAGAGTCACAAGATAGTTTAAACAATCTGAAAAATATGAATTATGATAATAATCTTGGCACTGAGTGTCTCTTGTGGAATTTGCAGCCTCAGCCGTGTACCTGCCAGGTATGGGAAGGGTCCAGTTACTTTAAGGTGAGAAATTATGAGGATTTGCTGCTGTTCTTGCCTAGTCTAGGAATACAACCGGCAAATTAATCGATAATGAAAACATTTGCTTGTTGCAGCTCTACTCTATGCTGTACAACAAAGACTGCTCAAATGCTCAGTTTGCAAAGGTGCTATTGTACAAAATTAGTCCAAATGACCTACTTCACCTCAGAAAACATACATCTGAATGGTGACAGGCGTTTGGTTTTGTTATCAACTGGCTCATTTGCGGTGCACTTTCAAACAGCGTTTGAACTCCAAATAAATAATCCAATCTAATCTACAACTTGGGGTTAAATTAGGACAGATCCAGCTTTTGGCACCAGGATAATGCAATAATCTGAAGTCAGACTTAAAATTTAAATGAAGCAGTGTTGAAGTGAAGTCCTGGCATCTGATGTAGGTGAATCAAAGATTAGCCATAGAGAAGCCATAAGGTGAAGAAGTATGTTACTCCCTTCCCCCTCCTTCATTTCACTGTTATAGAAGTGGATCACATTTTGACCTTGCCTCTCAAGCAGCCCCCTTCCATCTGATAACATATAGTGCTGTTCAGAAGCTCTTAAACCTGGCCATTCTTGACATTCTCAGGATTCTGGATGGTGTGACCTCATTGGGTAAGCGAAGCTGGTAGGAAAATAGCCCCCGGCCGAGCCTTTGCTTCAACATGGAAAGTTAAGCTAGCAAAGAATGCATGACTATGTGCAAACTTGACTGTGGCTGCACTTGTAAGTGAAAACAACATGTTTTCCAATGTGAGCTTGATTTCACTCCAATGTGCAGACTATTCTGTAGGTGCAAATGCTGACTGTAAGTGTGAGCATCTGCATGGTTCGGTCTCATCTGAGTGAAATGCTTGCATGTGCTACGTGCACGTCCACACACATACATAACACCCACAAACACACACTGACACTGCATCCATCTGCACTTTTTAAGAATTGCATCAGACTTATGAGTCAACTGCGCCTGCTCAAACTTGATAACCTTCCAAGTCAAAGCCCAGTCTGACTGCACCAAGGAATAGTAATAATATTTAAAGAAAACTTAAAGGTGCAAGATACATTTCAGAAAAATTAACAGTAAAGTGAAATCAAACCAAATGCAAATCATGCTGCTTCATGTGTCCTGACTGCACACAGTGACAGGCATTTACTTATTACATCTGCACAGCAGAACAAAATGTATCATCTTCTGCTAACACCTTGCTATCTCTCAGTACTGCTGCCTGACTGTTGATTTTCTGCACCATTGCCAACCAGACCACAAACCACAACTCTTGCAATTCAAGGACATAAAATATTCCTATTTTGAGAAAAGCGTATGCAAGAATACTAATGTATATATTTAATTTGTCCTAGTGAGTGAACATGTTTCCTAATTTGATCATTCAAACTGTGAAATCTAAAGGTCCTGTTGGAGCTCTACTCACTTATGTTGCATTTGTTGAGAAGACAGAGTTGAAACTCACTATAAAGCTGCAGATGTGAGTGATTTTTGACTGCTAGGCAGCAGCAAACAAAAGGAACTTACACAATTACAAGCCTGAGCTATTAGCAAAAACTGCATAGTTACATATCCAACAGAGTTTCATTCTGGACAGGCAGCAAAAAACTTGCCAAAGCTTGTTTACTGGAAACTGCTGTGTACCGTTTTATATGGAGGGTTTATGAGAGCTGTGAGACTCAACTATACAGTCTGCAGGTGAAGCAAAACAATGGGCTAAAAACTGCATAGAGATGCAGAGCTGGATTTCAATTCTGTGGTTTGATACTAAAAACAATTATTTTTTACAGTACAGAGAATCACTTGATTCAGTGGCCGCATCCAAAAAAAAAAAAAAAACCACATGCAGCAGATTTACATGGCTTCTGAGAATGACTTCATTTATAAATCCAAATGGAAAATGAGGGGCAGTATGAGAAGAAGCAGGTTGACGTAGGAGGTGCAGGTAGAGGTGGATGCGGAGGAGGAGGAGCAGATGGGGCGACGATGAAGAAGAGGAGGTGGCAGTGGTTGTGCAGTAATGCTTGTCACAGTTTTGACGGTAGAAAGCAATTTTATGGCCCTCTGCTTTATGGAATGTTCTTGGAATACAGAGCAAAGCGATCCATTAGGTTTGCTAATCAAGGTGAGTGTGTGTCCCTCTGTGTGTGTTTGTGTGAGTTGCATGCCTCTCACTGGAGCACATAATTACTAGCTGGTGATAAAAAGAGGAGAAGGGGGCATTGTGGGATAGCTGTTGCGTGAGTCGCCATTTCTACCAGGGTTTATTGAATGACCGTGGGTGGACATGATTAACTACATAGCTGAGAGCTCAGGTATGCACTGACACACACACACACACACACACACACACACTCACACACACACACACACACATATATATATACACACACACACAGAGGGCCACATGCATGTTAATCAATGCTTTATCAAATAAATACCAGAATTAGCAAAAGTTTAGAAAAATGGCACATGTATGCAGAAAATGTCACGTCGCCTAAGATGTGCAGCGTATACACACAGACAAACCACAAATTTGGACCGATCAACACGTCAGGCCAAAAAAAATGGAAAGCTGTTTATACTCATAACCAGGCTCTGAAAACATTCATTTAGTCAGGCTCTGCTGAATCATTTACCAAACTGAGGTGGAAAAAAATATATAAGCTCGGAGTCTGGCTTTTACGTAATGCCAGCAGCCAGTCAGTCAGAACCACAGGATGCATACAGGGAAGCAGAGAAAACAAACAGTGAAGGATGTCCTTTCTGCATACTTGATGCTTTTCCCAGCCACAAATACCAAAGTTCGCCCGGGACGCTGCAAAACAGATTCACTCTAGACCGACCTGCGATTTTACCTTATAAGGGTTTGAATACTTTGGGCCTCAGGTTGTGTGTGTACGTGTCTGTCTGTCTGTAGGCCTGCTGGAGGAGCAAGGCTAGTTTAAGGGAGAATACTGTATTTCGCACAGCTGGTTAGTCTTTGTTATCATCTAGAGATGGTGTCTCTGGCAGCATCAGTGGTGGTTTAGGGAAGCTTAAAGCAGATGAAGAGAAAATTCCACAGTTACCACTTGGTCTAACATCGTTCCATTCCAGTGTTCCATGCCAGCAACACACACAGCCACACACGCACACACACACAAACACAAACACAGAAAACCTCCTGGTGGTAGGTCTGAACTGGAACATTGTTGGAATTCTAGTAGCCTCGATCCAAAGCCTCCCTTCCTCTGCACTTCTTGAAGATTCTGCTCCATTAAGGCTAATATATACTGCAGTCTGCTCCACTGCTGCTGGCTGAAAACTGTTTGGCATTCCACACATCACAGGCGATGTGCCGCCCTGATCATTGTTATTTTTCTAAAAATACTTTGGTCTTTTTGCAGGTTGATTTTGAAAAAAGTCTCTCCTGCTGATAAGCCGTCAAACACCCTCTTGGAAGTTTTTAACTCAGGTGACATTTATTACTAATGGAGGTGCAAGTTTGTGGGTTTTGACAAAACGCTCAAAGCACTAATTACAAGTTCTTGCTACATCTGTCAATGTCTACGCAGCCTCTCCCAGGTGATTAGAGTGAAATGGTGCTAAGAAGCCTCTAACAAATGGAGGTGTCTGTTGGCTTGGTGGTTAAGACACATACCAGGTACTGTGATGTCACCATCATATTCTTTTCCCGTTTGAATTTTCCTGTGACCTTACCTTGTAACTTGTTTACATTAGATAAGAAAGATGAGGAAAAAAAAGGCTTATGCCTGGAATGATGGATGCCTGTCAACCCAGGGAATCACCTGAGATCAGTCCTGTGCAGTTTGAATGGATGTGGTTTTATAAACTCGCATTCAGTGCACTCAAACCATCAAAAATAATAATTCAGTCTACTTACATGTAACACCCTAATTTGCTTTGTAATTAAAAAGCTGTAATCCTACAATAAAGTTTACAGTCTACAATTCATGTCCCAAATAAGACATCTGATGCGCGCATCATCTTATTCAAACATATTGGAGAAACTGGCCAGAACTATTGGTGAGATGACACATAACTCTTCTATAAATATGGTCTTGAGTGACTTGCAGCTGCTAAGCTTTGTCTACAGTGACTTCACAGAAGAACACTAAAGAAATCTGTTTTGCTGCACATTACTATTTTTAGACTTTTTGTTAAAACAGTGTTGCCTCTACTTGAAGGAAATTGAGGTGTCATATCTGCACTGCCACAAAAGGAAGTTCACCAAAGTGATCCTATATAGCATGTCAGATCTAATCATGGCAGTTCAGACACAGCTGCACATCTGAAACAGAACACTGATTGAGACGCCCAGACCCTTGAATAAACATGACATAGCGCTAAAGTGCGCTCATTATGGCAAGCATGAAGGGGCAACGCATGCCCAGCGTTCTCCCTTACAGGGGCAAGGCCACAGAGTTCAACATTGAGGTCAAGAGGACACATGTAGCAGCTCACAAAGACAGCTCACGCACACACAGCCATGCATGCATATAATCAGACAAGCATGCACGTGCATACATTCAGCGCAAGTCAGACCCTCAACTGTCAAATCGACAGCTGCTGAGCCACACATACGAGTGTGCTGACTTCATGCCAACGATAAGAGTAATACCTCACTTTGGAGTCGTAGTTCAGGGACGTACATGATAGCAAATACCTTTGTGAGTGCTGAACAAAGGCTGCTCATTTAGGGTCCCAGCTATGTTTAGCCCCTGCAGTCACTGCTCTGAACAGCATCTCCATGCATGGCATATAACACTTGACACACTTTCTGTGCTCTTCACACCAGCAATGACACCATGAGTGACCGGCAGTCATTCATTTCAAATGACTGGAGTGACAAAGAGAGCAGCGTCTGAAAGCGTTAGTAACAGCTGGCACAGGAATCTTAGCAACAGCTCAACTTCATGCAAATGAGATGCAACAACGAGCCAGCTGAAGGGCAAACGTACTTTGTTTTGCTTCCCCATAAAACTTCTTTTGACTTTCTATCCATCTGATCCAATCAACTCTAAAATGCACCTGTACCTGTGTCACACACAATATGTCCCCATCTTCAGGATGAATCAGTGCAAAGAGTAAAGCCTGGAGGCGCACTGAAGAGGCTGATTGGGCCTGAGGTAAAGTTTATTTTAGGAATTTCCACTTAATAGTTTATACATCAGGAAATAACCATTGCCAAAACTAATGAATCTAACTATATTTAAGCAAAGTAACACAGCTGTAAGTGTCCATAGTTCTATTATTGTTGTGTAATAAAAGATATTCCTGTAGTCAGTAGAGCAAACCAACCAGAACAGCTCCACTCATGACATGATACATTTACTCTGCAACCCATGATAAGCAGCTGTCTACAAAGTGGTAAATCCCCCAATTCAAAAAAAAACTCCAGCACATTTCAATGAGCCTCACTGCTGACACTATTTATGGTTGTTGGCACACACTAAAATCAATTAGAATATCTCCAAAATATGCAGCAGCTGCATGCTGGATGCTGGTACAAGGATGAAATTTAAATGTAATATTCAATGATTTAATGTGCTAGTTTTCAAGAGAGCACTTGTAGACATGGAGTCACTGACTAAAGGTCTGTGGACAGTGAGTTCATGAAATATCTGTCACAAAGGATTCATTTGACATATTCTTGCCCTATCTGCTCCATCTTTAATTTACCATTCCTCTGCAACTCAGTTCAAATGGCTGAAAGTGGAATAAGCCAGGCTCTACTCGATGAGTTCAGACCGTGGCTTATTCCTGTGACAAATCGCGACCCTGCTGGTTCTGTTCCACTTATTCCATCAGCTTCTCCACAGACACCAAAAACCCCTGCTGGACGGTTCGAGGAATCTGCTCACCAGTTGCATAATAGAGTGGATTACAAAATGAAAAAAGTGAAACTGAATCGCATGATGTAAACTGACAATTTAACCATTTGTGCAGAAAGGCTTAAATTTAAAACAAATAAAATTTTAAAGTTGACGGACGTGACGGCAAATGAAGGAGAAACAGAAACTTTCCGCTGTCACCAAAACCCTAAGGATGACTTGGGAGGTGTTCTCCATTCACAAAGGACCCTAGATGAACTTCTGCTCTGAGTTAATGGGCCGAGCATGACCAGCTCTATCATTTTGCTATAAGCACTGAAAGCAGGAACAAATGTTCTCATGCATCATAAAGGAAAAAGATCTGACAGACACAATCTATTCGTACATCACTATAAAACCTTTCCAAATCCCTTGAACTTTGTTATGATTTCTGGCCCAATCTATTAAAGAGTTTTCCCGAAGAAGCCGGCGGCCCTCATGTTGTTATCGCCCGGTGATGTCATGGACCCAATCTGTGAGGATTACGCAGATGGTGGGAGAGATGAACAGTGTGTTAGCTGAAGGAAAATGTGGATGCCTTTGACAAACTATGGGAAGAATGACGGGGAATTTGGCTTCACATTAATCTCTTCCTTCTTATGAAGGAGGTTTGGCTCGACACCAAATTGTTCCATTGTAAATGCTCAGCCTTGTGGTTGTATTTCCTCCAACAAAAGTCAATTTCTCCTCAAGACGGCAGGAAACAAACAAAAAGAGGGAGTCTGAGACAATGGCGGGGGTGGGGGGGCATTCTGTGTCAGAACAATCAATTCAAGGCGCTCGCTTTCTTGTGTTCCATTAGTCATTGTCCTTGAGTGGGAATCACAATTGAAGTGGAAGAACGTAGCAGTGTTATTACTGCGATTCCACTTCCATGACATACCAACTTCAATAAACAAGAACAAAAAGACTTTCCAAGGACAAAAGTACAGTCGATGAGTAAGCGAGTGATCAAATATTGTACTGTATGACAAACAACGCAGGTCGCTCAGTTGGAAGGCACACATATTTTACATTCCTGATGTTTTATTTCAGTACATTGACGCCCGTCATGGAATAGCTGTTAAATAAGTCATTCTATTCTCTTCCTCTGCTGACGCTTTACTCACTATGCTGGGCTCCATAAATGGTCAAACAGCTTGTTCTTCCTCTATATTTAGGGTTAATCCTTACTGCTTGACATCTGACTTACCAGACAGCTTCTTAAGAGGTCTGAAAATCCTTGCTCGCTCATTAGGATGCTACACTGATGGATATTATGAAAACCCTCAGGGATGCAGCGACCTTAACACCTTAACTTAAAGACCAACACCAACTATAAATGGATCCAACTGACAAATATTGCCTGTGCATGACATAGCTCGTTCCTGTGTTTCATGGGCTTTCACTGATGTCCACACATGGCTGACATGTTCCTACGTTATCGTGAATATCGACTGTGTGGCTCATTTGATTCAATCCCACATTCATCATCTTGCTCCTGGAGAGCTTGCTGGTAATAATAGCTAAAATTAAATTACTGAACTGTTTTTAAGTAAACATTTGTGACCCATTACATGTACAGTGGGAAACAATGAGTTAGTGAACTCAGAGACTCATTTGCTTTGCTGACTTTAAGTGCTGATCAAAAGTAGTACTGGCAGCCTTTTTCATTAAAACTGACTGCATTTCATTCTTAAGAAAAAGCTGTGGTTGTCTTTCAGTCTTTCTATTTGGCATAACCTTGAGAGACGATTAACAGGAAGGGAAGCAGCCTTTGCTTTGTGAACTGCTGCAGAATTCTTCCTACTCAGGCCTCTAAAAAGAATTCAATTAAGTAATCTGAGAAGGAATAATCACTCTTCAGACATGTAAAGCTATGTCCACCTGTGACCAGGCAGCTCAAGTGGACAAGATAAAAAGGATGGGAACCACGAGCCTAAATGACCCACGAAACAGGTGTCTTCTCTATCCATTCTTAATCTATGAGGCTGTATGAAGCCACACTGAGTCATAATCCACACTGGCACCAGAGCCTTACATGGTCAGTCTGCCCATTTAGGTGTCCACTAGTGATGCTGACTAGTGGCGAGCAGGCGACGGCCGAGAGCTCTGTGACATTCCTGAGGAGACCTTGATGCCGTGCTGCCGTGACAAGAACATTCCTGTGAGCCAGACGCATGGCTTCCCATCTGTTTGCAGGTTTATCTGTAATTTGGCCGGCATGTTGACAAGCATAATATGACTGCTCAAGTCCGCTGAAGACTTGTGGTTCAAGCACGAATGCTGATTCAAAATGGATCAAATCTGAGCCGTGAAATGAAAGAACAGACATTTCATGTGTCTGCAACATAAAGATAATCTTTTCAGAATCTTCCTCTTAAATGTCTCTGACAGGCCAGTGCAGCCACTGGCGTTTAAGTGATATTATGCACTATTTTTAGTGTCCGTCCACGCAGATATTGCACCAACAAATTACCAGGACTGAAAAACACTAAGAGGGGAGCGCTCTCACTGCAGAGAGATACATAAAACACACATTTCTTCCTTTTGATGACATTTTTTTCCACACCACAGGTACATGTAAACTGATTTCTTAGTAAAAACGACTTGTACAGTTTGACTTTAGTGGAACATTCTCATCATAGACGTCCTCTCTGAAAATATACGGACTCATGGAGGGGCAGAGAGTTTTTGTTCCAACACAGTGAGTTTTGAACGCCTGAAATCTCATCTCACTACAAAAACATTTTTTTTCTTTAAATCAACCAGTCTTTATCAGTCCCTTGCAGATATATCATGACCACTTTCTTCTATGCAGCACAGCGTGTTGTTTTGCCCACCCACTGTCATTATGTAATGTAATTCTAACTTGCATTACACACTAAAAGAGTCAAAAGTGATTGAGCTTGAGTCCATAATGTGAAATTGTGCATTTAATTGCAATTTATGACTGCTGTGCCCTTTCCAGTCTTCCCATAAGTCTGTATATGGTTTCCATGCATATGACCCAATGAAATGCCACATTTCACAGATGACATAAAATAAAATCTTAAAAAAAAAAATCAATAATAAGGGGGATCAATAGAGAGGCAGTGATGGAGCCACAGATCGATCTGCCTGGAGGGCTGTGCAGCAGCAACAACCATTAACCATCTGAAAAATAATTTTCTTTTTCCCAAATGGAGGAGAGAGTCAAACAAAAACAAACAAGTCTTTCAAACTAAAGGTGTCATTTATTTTTTTGTAAACCTTGAATATGATCATATAAAAGCAGACATGCTGTCAGATGATTGGAATGTGAAATGGAGCACAGTGGGAATGTCTCACAGGCCGTGTGTGTGTGTGTGTAACTCGTCAGCTCTGGCACAGGACAGGTGTGCTTCTTGGGATAGAACAATCCCGGTTATTGCCCAGCCAGCCTTTTATTAGCGACTCATACTCAGCCAATCACACTGGTAAACAGGTAGAGGAGAACAACCATCAATCACTCTGTGCGCTGAGACTCGATTTGTGCCAATTACACACACACACACACACACACACACACACACACACACACACACACACACACACAGAAAAAGAACCAGCAACACAAAAGAGCAGAGTGTATTTTTGGAGGACAATCCTATTTTTCCAGGCATGTTTCTGTCATTATCATTCCTGAAGTAGCTCATGTTTGAAGTCAGCGGGCTGTAGAACAGCACCGCGCTTGCTCTGCACAGAGTGGGATGTGCTACGGAGAGATGATGGGGAAAGCAGGTGCTGTGATTGGGGCCAAGCTAGTGGCAGAGAGATAGAAAAAAAGAGGGAGAGGAATAGAGAGGAGGGGGCAGCAATGACGGCAGAGAGAGCGTATTGACCTTATTTCCCTCACCAGACCCCAACTCCTGTCTGATTAGTTTTCATTGCCACTTCCTGCTGCTGTCTGATCAGTCGGTTTAGTCTATCACGCCCCTTGTCTGCCTGTCCGTGAGGCTGTGTTTATGTCTAACAGAGAGTAGTAGTGACAAAAGCAGTGAAGTTGAGCTGTTTTCCTGCAGACAGCAATGGTGCTGAAACCTCGTGGTAGCCTCCGATTTTAGATTTTGTGTGCTGACAGTTCATATCATTTTGAGCTTTGACCTTATTTGCCACTGACAAACACTGGCAAGCATGTTCAAACATATTATAGCTTACAAAGACAAGCTAAGCAAAGCAATACTCCAGTTTATTAGAATTTGGGTCATATTTTGTTGTTCTGGCCATCATTAATGATCTTTAAGAGATCTGGGAACATGGTGACATCAGAGGACTGACAGGACGAGACTATGAGACAACAGTTACACTAGACTATCTAAACCACTCATGTAGATGTCTTAAACTATCCTTCATTGCACAAGAAAACTGTGTGCTTGCAACTATGTTAAGTACACAAGGTCACTTAGAACTAGAAAGTCTGTGATGGATGATTACAAAAGGAGTGTGGCTGACCTGAGGGTTTATCTAAAACCTGCATGAACTTCTGTGTTTCTCGCATTGTCTTACTTCTTTTTGGCAGTGCCAGACTTGTTAGATTTCCTAATCTCAGCGAGGAACTTGATGAGTAATTATTAGCAAAGAAAAGGCAAACAGTGTGCACATCCAAAAGCAGCATCTGAAGGAGGCAAAGATATATAAACAGCCAAAACGTTGAGCTGAGCTCTCAGCAGCTCATGCTCAGACGTGTAGGCAGCAGGAGAGGAGACTCAGTGGAGGATGCGGATATTTGGTCTGTGCGGACCAAGCGTCTTCCAGCAGATCTGGGGCTGATGTCATCTTTCTCATGGACGATTGGCAGGAGAGACGAAGGCGGTCGGGCCGTTACAGAGGTCAGAGGGGAAAGACTGATGTTACCTGATGGTTTGATGGATATGGCTTCCATGACCTCTACTACACATGCACACCAGGATAAGTGCTATTGAAAGTGGATGACAGCATGCAAAAAAAATGTGCTAGTAGAAGGCGAGTGAGCACATCAGGGGCTGATGTAATACCTGCCCCAAAGTTCAGAGCTCAGATAAGCATTTTAAGGGGGGACCTTTAATTTGAAAGGTATCACATAGACCCTCCTGACATGTTTACTATTCATCATTGTTTTATTAGATAAAGTTGTGCCAACAAAAAAGAGAACAGGCCTAATTCAATTAAGCCCACATGAACTAAAGACACATAACCTTATGAGAAAACCTGCTGCCTGACGAGCTTTAAGGTTCAGATGAGATGTGATAAAAGGACATTATCACTGTGCTTTTTCTCACTTTGATTCTCAGCAGACTGAGAGGGTTCACATCTATTAACATCTCAGTAAATAAGAGGATCATTTATAATCCCTGAGTGCTACAACCTCAATCACCGAAAATGTCAGAACAAGCTGCCAAACATTGCTGGTTCTCATTTGGTATTCATGAAAACAATGTCTTCAATGGCACCGAAGCTATTCAATTGAACATTTTACTCTCCTTGCTATTCATAGTGGATTTGCAAAGTGAATACTGAATCATGGGGCAAAGTCACATTAGGGGTTTTAATCATGTTGTGACGAAAGGAAACCTGGCACATGACAAACTCCAACAGAATGGAGAAAGAAGAGTGGAGCTGCAGTGGACACTTGGTGCCTGGCCTAGATTAAAAGCATGCACTCAGGAGCCAAATCCATCGGGATTCTCCTGAAAATACCCGAAAATTTATTGCAAAAGAGTGGCAAGAAACAGCCTGCATGCATGACAACACCAAAGAAAAAATATGTAGCACTTAACAGTATCAATACTACATTTGTGTAGACACTGCAGCTGGTGAGTCATCCTGCAATAAAAAGGTGGAAACTTTGACTAACTGTGGCACTAAATGAGAAGTTAGGGATTACCAGAGTTATTAGGATTCATTCTCTCAGGATCATGAACGCCAGATCCATCTCAAGATGCTGTATTTCTCTTTGGGACACAGTCTGGAAGTGTCAGACCAGTGTCTGATCAACAGACCAAAGCACTAACAAATCAACCTGAGGGACACACTCTTTGTCAACACTGTACTGTTCAGATCTGGAGTTTGTTCAATGCTGCTACACTGCTGAAAACACAAGAGGCTGAGACTCAGAAAGATACGCACAAATGTACTTCTTAAGATACACATAAATGTCTCTGGAGCGGCACAAAGAGAGGGGTGTTATGGGTAACTGTAGGTCGCTGGAGCTCTCTGTTGTGTTCAAGCAAGTTTACAGGTTTACTTTAAAACCATCCCCAGAAGATGGAAAGGTGTTTGGAGCAGCTAAAGCTGCGTAGACCTGCATGTGAGTCAGTTTCGTCCATTGATTATTCCCATTAAGGTTATTCATGTTCAACCAACATGACCTCATCCTCAACAATGTTGGCAATAAGAGAGAAAAGCAGCTTTATTTTGTATAATTCTACTATGGAAAGTAAGAAGAAAAAAGAACAATATGGAGCTGCCAGCGGCTGAAGATGCAAACAATACGCTGAAACTAAGTTCGATTCTATGTCACAGCAGTCTCAACACTACAGCTTCATGTAAAATGCTTGTCCAGTGATTTCAAAACAAGCTCTCTGACCACGACATGAACATCTACTCTGAAACATACAGTCTAATATAGCAGCTGCTGTTGTTACTTACCCAGAGTTAATGAGGCAGATCAAATAAGCAGCACATCTATGGAAACCTCTGACAGGACAATAAAGGAAAGCACTGATAAGATAAATTACTGTTCAGATTTACAATGTAGTACCATGCCAAACACACACACACACACACAGACTTGTGTCTTGCCTGTAAATCATACACTATATATATGACTTTATAAACACTGCGAAGCAAAGCAGCAGCAACCACAGCTGACCTGACATGCCTGGTTAAAAAAGGTCAATCAATAGCATCCCAGAGCAGCGCAGAACAGTGTCAGGGAGGAACTGTGCGGTCTGTTATGGCTGGATAGCGAGTGCAGCTCTCAGCCAACAGGAAACAGACGATGAGTTCTGTTCACTGCTGCATGCTGGGACACACTGACTGTGTGTGTCTGGAAGGGATGTCTGTGTGTACAAGCTTGTATTTTGAGTGTATGGGATAAGCATTTGAGGGTGTGTGCCGTCCTTGGACTTTTTGTTTTTCAGACTTGTTTTCTTATCTAATGGTGTGTATGAATCGGTCTGGCTCTGGATGTGTTTGTGTATTTATCTGTCGACTGCTTCGTGCGCATCTGTGTGTGTCTCTGTGGGTTAGATGGTGGGATCGGAGGACTAAGACACGTGAAGAAGAGGAATCCCAGACTCAAGATCAGCACGTTCTCAACACTTCCTTCCAGACTGCTTACATTGGGATTGGGATTGTGTGTGTGTGTGTGTGTGTGTGTGTGTGTGTGTGTGTGTGTGTGTAGTCTAAGACAGAGGTATTCAAAGTCTGACAATGTGGATCCCCCCTGAAGACAGAATCAAGATAACTGACAGCCCTCCACCCCCCTGGCCACAGCTTAAAATAGTTTGTTTTGTTTATTTGTCTGCAGGTTTTTAACAAAGGATAAATATCTTCATATGAACAGAGGAGAGTGTCAGTCTTCACTTTCATTCGCAACATACATGAGATAATGTTATAGAACCTAAACGTATGTGCATCATGGCTGTGTGCTCAGGTCTGACTGAGCTATGACCCAGAGAAGAGGTATAATTACTAACGTGTAAAGGCTTTGTATGTCACAGCCACTGCTGATGATGTTACAAAGGTCAAATCTGACCAAACTCTAATAATTAACTTTTGGTTGCTTTCAGAACGCCGGCATACACCTGTTCCTTTCAACTCACGCTTCTTTGCCTCACACCTCTCCCTCTGCACCTGGTCTATGCTGTGCATGTAGTTGTGAATGTGCTTTTGTAGTGTTTGTATGTGCACATTTTGGGCTGTGCTGCAGACTCCTCGGCTGAGACTGGTAGAAGGAATGAGAGCTGAAATAGATTCAGCCGTGCGCTATCAAGTTTTTGTGCTATTTTTGCAGCTGCTACTGCTGAGTGAACCCTCTGACTGTGGTTTGTCCATATTATCTCTGGCAAACAAGACCCATAACATGACCCGCACACTCCTCTCCATCACATGTTGCTCTCCCTGGAGACACGTTTCACTGCGTAACGTGATGAATTGCTTGAGACAAGCATTTGTGAGCAGATTTCTCAATGTTCCATCTTAAATAAATGGGTTTTATAGCAGAACTAAACTTTCATACTCAGAGGCAACTTCAACAGATGCAACCAGCAAGAGAAAGCCTGCTCTTTAACAGCGTCTGACATTTCAGTTTATGGGCAATTATTGCCATGCATCTCAATATTATGTAATTATCTTGGAGCTGTCAAGCAAACTTTGCTTGAGGATCCAGACTATTTCCACAAAGTGACAACAGTGTAATTTCAAATTTATTTGAGCCAATGGTTCCCGTGTGTTTCAACCTTTACAGCAGAGTGTGTGCTAAAAGGGAAATGGAGCCATTATGACAGAGGAGAGGGTGGCAGACTCTTCCTAACAGCTCTGCTAATAATGACGCTGGCATCTGCAAGACACTGTACCGTTTCCAAAACATTACCGGAGCTACTTGGCCATCATTCAGCTCCGTCAGGCCTCTGAGAATTGTAGGACCTCTGATAAGTCGACCCTCAGGCTCAAAAGATCATAACAAGCCTAATTTAGTCCTTTCAGAGCTGATTTGGCTTCAGGCTATCTGAGTCATCACCACCTTTCAAGTCATTAACAAACCCCCCGAGTCATGCAAGGTGTTTTACCTCTGACAGTGACTGAGTGTGATATAACTCCATATCTCTTCTAAGCAAACAGATGAAACCGCAACACATTAAAGGACTTATCACGCTGATTAATCCGAGTCAACTGACAAAGATTATTCAAGAACAATTTAGATAATCACCATCATCATCATGCAAAAATGTCAAAAGGTGTATTTTCTTCCAGCTTCCCACACTGTGAGGACTTCCTGCTTTTCTCTGCTTTCTATCGCTGTAAAGTGAATTTATTTGGATTGATTTCGACATTTTGTTTGGACCAAACCTGAACATGTCACTTTGGGATCTGCAAATCTGTGTATTAACTGAGCATTTTTGAACCATTTTCTAGCATTTTAGAAACTACGCAATGTCTTGATTAATTGAAATAATCAAGAGAGTATTTAAAAATTAAATAGTAATGGTTAGCCTAGACCTGCTACAAATCAGTACAAAGATGTCAGACACTCGAGCTGGACCAAATACAAGGCCAGTCCGTTGCTGTTGATGATATAACTGTGTGACCTGCAAAGCTGATACTAGCAATCAGGCTTCCTGGAGCGCTAATGTGCTGATCCAGTCTGCTAATCAACTGATAGGAACACATCCTCTACTCGCCGACGGGATTCCAGTTCATCAGTCTGCCTGCTGACCCTGCAGCCCCTGACCTGTGATCACCTGCCAAGACTGTTTCCAGTGAAGCCGGGCAACAAGCGAGAGACTGGCCGAGTGTGATGTGCCCCCCGCGGTGTTTTTATTATTAACTTGATCTTATGACAAAGATACGACAGCACGCATACATACACGCACGTGCACTTACATACACACACACGTTCCTTTGCTCTGGGCGATCAAACATCTGTTAATTGGAAGTCGTGCGCAGAGTTAGCCGATGGCAAATGTGGGTGTATCTGCGCACATCAGGAGGTGCAGGAAGAGAAAGATTGATTTCGTCAAACGATCAACTTACAAGCTCACTGTGTGTGTGCGTGCGTGCACACGTGGGCCTTTTCTACTCTTTCCAATTTTCCGGAAGTCTGATGGAGCCTCCCACTGCTCTGGGCCCCAGTGGATGAGTTCTTATTGTGGGTTTGGAGCCCTGGAGCAATTAGATGAGTTTATGGTAAGCGCTAAGAAGCGGAGAAGCTTGTCATTCTGTCAGAGCTGATTTCCCCCTCGCTCCAAACGCCGACCTCTCTGGGCTGCCAAGGGTGGACGCGGCCCACAGCCGTGTATTTAAGAAAGAGTTGAGGGAAGTGGAATGTTTTTGAACCCTGCAGTGATTCAGTTTTTACTTCCTGTAACTACATTCTGTTGCCAAGCAATCTGAGCCAAAACATGCTTGCTGTATTTGATGCCTGGCAACATAAATAACTCTTATTCAGTAAAGGGAGACTTGGGATACGTTTGTGTGAACAGATGGACCCACGGTGGCTTGGGGAAGTATCTGGGGCTCTTCAAAGCTTCCATTCTAAGGGATTTTTCAGATTTTATTGGTTACAGTACTACACATGCATTCTGAATATTAATAAAAGGTTAGGGAGGTTGTAGGTCTTCAAACGCAGCAGAGGGAATCTGGATGAACACACTGGCACAATGGCTTTAAAAGTTACCTACAGTGGTGAGGTGTCCTGCCATGGCATGGCACAGGACTGAAGTCCAAAACATTCTTTCCACAAGCAGAGTAAAAACACATTATAAACAGTGAAAGCACTAGCATAGCATTCCCTACACATGAATGAAAAAAAAATCTATGTTGCACCTCCCCATGCAGTCCCAAGAGCATTTCCCAACACTGTTGATGTCTTTTTTTCCAAGTGCTGTGCCAACAAAATACTTCATCCGCTCCACCTCTGAGGCCTGTGTATCCTCCTGAGTCTCTCTACGAGATTCACCTCTTTACTAAAGTATTTGCTGGAAAACTAAATAAACACAGTTACACAATGGAAATGGGGGTCTTACGTAACTGACACCAGCCATGCAGTGGCCCAAATGTAACAATTTTCACCGCTCTGAACTTGAATACCACCCACACGCATGCATATACACACTGTAATGTATATACACGGACCTGCTATGTAACGTGCCTCTTCACATCTGCAGGGATTACGGAATGATTCCTGAAATAAACACCTGGAGGTGAGGCAGACCTCTCTGACGCTACACTCAGACACGAAGGTCTCTTATACGCAACATGTTCACTGTCATTTTCAAGCATATGTGACCATTGTTATCATTCAGCATCCAGTGTGTTTCCTCTGTCAAACTTTACCACTTCAGAGCTATGAATAAGCTGTTAACGACAACATCAGAAGTTAATTAACTCATCTAATACATGCTGAATTGGTCTCTGAGGGCCTCAGAGTCATGGGCTGAATTCCTGTTTTCTTGTAAATCTGAAAAAAGGCAAGCGCCACATCTCATCTGTTACAAATTTAAGTTAGATAATGTTAAATTTTCTCTTGGGGAAACTGATGGCTCAAATGTGTAGTGCACCTAATCTAACAGTAGAAGTCTGTATTGTTAATAGCTATATTGTCCACACTTTCCGGTGTCATACCAGTGAATGTACGTGAGTCAGTGGAGGTCCAGGAATATACAGAGCTGCTGAGACCAGAGAGACAATAAATGCCAGTTTACACAAGATACACAATTAACTGATGTGATGTCAACTGCGACCATCTCTTTCAATGACTTCTTTTGTCCAACTAGCCGACCAAAACCCAGAAAGATTTCATTTACACTGGAAACTTTTGGCATAAAATACTAAATCAGCTCGTTATTTTCACATTTTTCGACGATTGTATTAATCAACTGATGTTTTCGGCACTGACACATTTCAGTGCTGGCTCTGCTCTGCTCTGCTCTGCTCTGTGCATGACTGAGGAGACTGGCTGGCGGAGAAGAGGTGTGTGTTTTCAGTATGATCCTTGGCGTGAGAACAGACTGAGAGCGGACATCACACCACACTGTGACAGCCGAGGGCAGACAGGAGAGGCAACACACACCTCCCAGCCCAGCCCTGATACCTGCCTTGCCCCTCTGGACCTCTCACACATTCACACATTCACATACACACACACACACACATTCACATACACACACACACACACGCACACGCACACGTACACGCACACAAAAACACACCATATACATGTGAATGCGTACATACAAACACACAGAGCACAAATCCACTGTCAATTTACACAAGATTCAAATAATTACTACTGTCTGGTGGTTTTAAACTTTGTAGTTTTGTCTGTGAAGGACAAAAACAACAAAACTGTGGTCGGCTGAAATCTGTGGGAACTAACAGTTTTCCTCTCCTTCTTTTGCATACACACGTCTAATAGCCCGTCTGTGAACATGTCCAAAGCTGCCACATACACAGACTATCAAAGATCTCTGAAAATACGCAGGTAATGACTGATGCTTGATTGTTTTGGCTCAGGTGGCTTCTTCAAGTCTGAGCAGTTGTCTCTGCTTGTCAATTAGATACTAACTAAATACAGTATGGCATCAGAGGTGCTGGGAATATCTGTAGACGCATCTAAAATGACTTGAATTCTGGTACTGAACATGAATATCAATGCAGACATGCTTATAAATCACAGCAGATCGTGGTAATTGCTCAATGCAGCCCCAAGCGGTAGGTCACTGCTGCTGGGTGCACACTGGTATGTGTGAAAGAGAGTTAGTTTTATTAGCTGCTACCGGCAAGCTAGGCTACATACTTAAACAGCAATGTGATAAAGTAGAGGTGGACAGCTGTAAAACACTTTACACTTTAAATTCACAGTCACTGTACGATGGTGGCAGCAGAAACCTAAAAACCTGGGCAAATAAAACCAACATTATCTCAATGGCTACAGGTGAACTTGAAAATGTTCCTTTGTGCTAAAGTGAGCCAATAAAGGCTGTTTGATGTCAGCAGCTCAAAAGAGATGTAACTGAGACACGCCACTGTACACACGCACAAATTACACATAGGTGCAAGAGATACAAGAGACGAACACCCGCCCGCGGCCCGCAGCCTGGTCCTGACACTCTAAGCACATTGTAGCACCCAGTCGACACATACTGTCTCCTGACTCACCCTCATGTGGAAACTAGACACCTGAATCTCACCTCCTGTGTCTGAGAATGAATGCACTCACATGCACAGACAGCAAGCATGTGTGTGTGAATGAAGACAGGCTTAATTGTTAATACACACATGCAAATAAGACACATTCCACAGATGAATTCATGCAGACCAACGCTAAAAAAAGACATTAAAGGGTAAGTTCACAGATCTTATACCTTGCAGTCTTTTTCGGTCTTGGGAAGTACTGCTGCATACACGAAAACATTGTGTTAAGTGTTTGGAAAATGTAAAAAGTTTGAAAAAAGTGAGAGCAGAGACACTAAACAAAAACAGTTCAGCTGTTGGCCATAAAACCAAAACAATGAGCTGAAAGATGATAAAATGCTTCATAGAGCTGAGGGGAGTTAAACAGTTGGTGTTAATTCTCTGTGGATTCATATCAGCAAGTGGCCTCTCTGACTTTACACGTCATCACTTGACCCATTGTTAATACTGGAATTACCACCTTGTGGTTGTCTGCCAACCAGTGAAGCTGCAGTTTACTGAGATACTGTGTTCACAAGAATGGGATAAACGTATGGATACAGCGCGACAGATAGCCCGAAAACATAAGATAAGCCTGCAGCCACAGCTGTCCACAGCACGGAGGCATAATAAAACTGATTAATGCAGCTTCAGCGTCGATATTTTAAATTGAACTAAGTGCCTGTAATATGCTTATTGTATCTATATACATTCTCAAAGACATGCTAATACCCAAGTAATCCTGAGACAGTTAGAGGGGACAGGCTATCACAACAGTTGTAATGCAATTTAAAACTCAAGCAGCTTCAGGATCAGAATATTGATATCAGCTCATTCCTTGTTCCTTCTAAGGCCTCATAAAAAGAAATGAACTGAATACTGCTCGCCGCTGCTATGAGCACTTCTTTGCAGAGAACAGTCAGTGCATAATGAATCCTGAATCCTCTAAATCACCGGATCATTAGCCCGGCCTCTGTTAATCCCACTTACATCAAATGGCTCACCGATTGAGGAGTCTGACAGCAATCTCTCCGGAGGGAATGAGAATCACAGCAGCATGCAGCAGAAACCGCTCAGCATCCTGCTCAGAAACATGAAAATAGAGCACATGGGTACAAGACCACATATTGCTCAATGGCTGAGATTCTCTCATTTTGTTGGCCAAGATTCCCCCGCTCACTGGTAAATTCAATTTGAGAGTGCTCCGAACTTTGGCATGATTAAAAACTACTCTGTGAACGGCATTAGTGGGACTGAATGATGGAGCAGAGAAAAATGCTAACTCAGATAGGGCGGTTCTGGAGCGAAAACGGCGTCAGAGATATATCACTTTCATCAAAGACCGATGAGTAGACCTTTCCAACGAGGCGGAGTGCACAAGAAGTTCATACAGTGACAGGAATATTTGCTCCACGCTGTGATGGATGGGCCAAAAATTAAGAGAAGACATGTGAAGCATGCATCAAGGATAAAGTATTCGCCGTGATGAGGAGTTATCATGTTTGTGGTTAGTGAATATGTCAACAAAAAACAGGCCGATGCATTCCTGGTCAGTTTCAGGTTAAATCTCTATAAATCTGCGGCACTACAACAGGTTTGCCGGGGAGAGACAAAAGGAAAAAAGATAATTGTGCTGGCAAGAAAGAAGAAGGCAAGGAGAGAGCTACGATGACAGGAATAAAAAGTATACCGAAGCGTGCTGCAGAGACAAATCGCTTCATGTTGCTGTCAGAATGATCATTTTGAAACAATATTGGCTGTGGGTTCTGGGAGTCGAGCAGATGTGAAAACAGTGTTTTTGCCTGGGCAGTGCTCTGGAGGCTTCGCATTTTCGACACACACTGCCACAGCGATGTGCAAGGTATGACTGAGCCTTGCTTTAGCTTGTCCTCCCAGGACGCCATCCAAAAATGAGACATGAAATTGACATGATTGAGTGTGTGCGCCTGCCGTCTGTATCAAGGAGAAAAGATAGATGGGGAGTGACATGCAGGTACGTCTGCAGCTGAAAGCTTTTCTGTGTGTGGAACTTAGCACACATTCATATGCATACCACGTTGGGTGAGCTCTATTGGTGTGTCTCTTTTTTGTTTTCCACAGTTTAAACAATGACTAGTCATATTGTGAAAGACCAAAAGGGTGTGAAAGGGCAGTTTATTTAAGGTGTGTGCTGAAGCGGATGTAGGCATCATAGCAGTGGGTCGCTGTGCGTCAGGGGTCTGGTTCAGGCCGGCTTAATCTTGACATGTAAATACAAAATCCAGCCCTTCCAAGTAATGTGAGGCGAAGGGGTGAAGAGTTTATAATTTGCTCAGTGTCTCCGAGGCAGTTCGCTCCGAAACAACCTGATTGGAATTGACATGGAGGGCCTAAAGTTACAGTCGCACTTCGAGGAATTTCACAAGGAAAAAGTGCAACGGATAACCTCTTTAGTCCTAGTCTGAAAGTTCATTTTCAACTTATTTCCCTTGTTTTCACCAATATTACATGGCTTACTTCACTCTTGATGTAGCTCCAAGTCACCAGAAGCACTGCTGTGCCTCGCACGGACACACAGTGCCAAAACCAAAACAGTTTCAGCCATGTCTCCTCAGCACTGCACTGAGCACAGCCTACGTTACATGTCTGAATTGTGCGCAGAATTAGATTACTTCAGATAGCATGAGCTCATCGGAAAGCAGACGATTTAAGTAAGCAGTCTGATGGCGGCCTCCTTTGATGTTCTGTCAATTTAGACTGCCGACGGGAAAAACGCAATCACGTCAACACCTAGGTGATAATTATGCGTAGGATATGAGGAGCTATTTTGACAGCCGCATACCTGTAGTCGCACACTGTGGAGGTAAGAAACATTTCTACATTTCCATATGCAACTTTCCAGGCACATATCCAGGTTACATCTTCATCTGCATTTTAGTATCCTGTTTCGAGCTTGCAAACAGACTCACTTACTGCTGCAACTAATGATCACTTCCAATTATTGAGCAATTGTCTTTAAAGTGTCAGAAAACAGTGACAGTCACACTTCTCCACATCATTCTGTGACATCTCAGAAGCGCCACCTGGACCACACTGTTGATTGTCAAGTGATGTCTGTGGGGTGCAGCACTAGTAAATACTGTACATTACAGCAGTATATTTTCAACAAATCACTGTCTGTTCATGCAGAATATGGGCAGCAGGTGCAGCACTTCCTCAAACACGGGTATATCTCATTTTAGCATCAGAGGTGGGAGCCAAATGCCGTCAGCAGGCCTTGAGGTAAAATGAAGGCCATTGAGACAGTTGTTTGGTGGAAGCAGAGTAAACCGTGACTGTCAACTGGACTGACAGGAAAGAGTGGTTATAGCCTGCAAGACGCAAGATTTTGGCTCTGCATCTCCTGCAAGCAATGAAGCTGATGTCGACGGTTTGTATCTCTGAGGGAGGGTGCTGTTTTTAAGAGTGAGAACAAAAGGGACGGAGTGAGAGTGAGAAGTCAAACAGTGACAGAGAGAGAAGAGTGAGAGAGAGCAGAGAGAGAGATTATAAGATCTTGCATAGATTTGTCTCAATTAGTCTTGATTGATTTCTGCTATGTTTACAGAGTGCAGCAAAATGTGGCAGAAGCCATCGTGCCATTACCACTGAAATATTTGTTTAAGTGAGAGCCAATGCTAAGTAAGCAAATGCAATCCTTCTGCATCCACCCAGTCCTCAGTATTAGAGGTGTTGCATAATCTGCCTTCAAACAACATCTTTCAGCACTGTTTTAACTAAATAAATATGGCCAACACGCCCAAAGCATGCAACCAATTACAAATTAATGACAACTAGGTATTTTTGTTATGTGATTTAGAAATTCAAACACATCAGTACTTCTTCAGCGAGGGATGGTATATGTTTAGGTATTCAGGGGGGCTGTGGGTTTACTCTCATCAACACCGTTGGAATCAAAGGTTAACAAGGCCACCCATCAGACCTGATGAAAAAACAAAGCCTGTGATGTAAAGCACAAAGTTTCTGCTCAAGGCTGAAAGCAATCATTTCCAATCACAAGTTGAACATTACTAACAAAACGTGCTCCATTACACAAGGGCAAGGTACCCTTTCTTTGCACAGAAAGCATCCTCAGTCGAATTATTATTATTATTTTGAGTTACTCGAACCTTCAAGAGGAAAAAAGGGTTTTGTCTTGGCTTATGTGGCGCCCTCTTTGACCTTAGAGCGACTTTTCTCAACACCACTGCACCCGGCCCACTTCCTGTGTCTTCCCCTGCTCTGTCTCACATACCAAACCAGACATTCACACACCCACGGTGACGGCTGAGCGTGACCCGGTCATTCTGTGAGGCTGAGAGGAGTTCCTGTTCACGAGTGCGCCGCAGCTGTCTCGCGGGCTGCTGGCTTGGTGGGGTTGCAGTGGGTGAACCCATGGCCAAAAGGGGGCAGGGTGACAGCAGGGTGCAGGGAGAGCTGTCTGGTCTATTCACGGTCTTTACGCAAGACTTCCTGGTACACAGGAGGGGAAAAGCCCTGGCACATGCTGACCAACCCACACTGAACACATTGTGATGATGCTGGAACAAGAAGCAACCTGGAATGGGCTGCAAAAGCTCAAAGTTCATCCCAAGTTAGCTTCTGTCACACCGTGAAATTCTAAGAAATGTCTTGGCTTTTAGTAATGTGTAAATCAGTAGCTTGGACACATCTTTGGTTCCATCCAATAAAAAACAATCTATGTAAAAAGAGCATCACAAGCTGTAACATAGCTGCCAAAAATAAGAATTCTATAGTATTAGTTTTAGTTTAGTTTACGTCACTATTAATCTATTCATTAATCCACTATTTATTTCATACTACGTTATCTGGTCTCCTTGTAACAGGTCACAGTTAAAGGGTGCAAATTTTTAGTGACAGCAAATAAAAAGTAGACTTACGTGCTTTGTATGTTCCTCTGTTAACCCTGTTACTTAGTCTGGTCTAGAATGGTAAAAGCTAGAATAACACAGTTCCTACTCAGAGTATGAGAGGCTAGATTAAGAAGTCTGGTTTACAGCAAAACTGTTTATGTGGAATGCAAAGACCTCATGTCTATTTCACTGATGCTTCTCAATGTGTTTTCAATGCGAATACATTTTCATGCCAAACAAAGACATCTCAGCAAAGGAATTTACTGCTGCCATTATCGTATTACTGGAAATATAAGTTGTGTTTTCTGTATTGAAAGCAGGCGAACCTATACTGATCAAAGAGAAATTCTGACTTTTTCACTGGCAGGCCATGGACGCTGTTGAGTGGTTGATTCATGGGAAGGGTGATGGTGAATTTCAGGTAAATATAAATCTTTAATCGGCTTAACCTCAGAAGACCTCGGAAGACCTTAAGATTTTTAACAAACTGAATCAGAGTCAGAGGACGGGAGAGGCAGCAGCACCGCGATGTTACGAATGAACACGCCAGACGAGGAGTCAGACGACAAACAGTGCGAGGAAGGGCGGGTTAAATGTGGTAGGAATGTGACAGACAGATGGGGAAGGCACATTGACCTCGGCCCACATGCTACTTGGCGGGTTACAGGTGTCTCACCCTCCTCCCACGTTCACACACGGATGTGAAGCCTCCGTGACGGAAACCAGGTCGGTTCCGTTGGGGAAGTCATATAAGAGCGGGAAGGATGGCGAGGAATCCTCATCTGCAGGCTGTCTAGTCAAAACAAGGCTTCTGTGCTGTCTGGTGTTAGTGCGGGGGCAACTACACGAGGCACGACCAGAGAGGGGCCTGCATGGACATAAACTGCAAGGACTGAACCTAAATATTACGTCTATAAAAACATGACCTAAATACTGTGTCTGTGGAGCAGATTTTCCATCCTGTCTCCAGACTTGAATTGACACCTAGGCCTTTAACACTTGTTATGACAGATTTTAGCACTTTTTAATGACCATTATTTTCCAGGCTCCTTAAGCTTAACTTACAGTAACTGCTTACAGCAGTATACCATTTTAAGATACAGTAAGTATCAATTGGCACTTGCAAAACAGATAATAGCTGCACTTAAGTCATCACTGTCTGAGCTGTGGTGGTAAAAGGTGGCAGGTTTAGTAATCATTTCACGGTGGATTTAAACCAAAGTTCATTCGATTGATAAAGCTAAAAAGCACACATTTCTGCCCTGATCACATGTTCTGAACTCAGTTTTTTCAGCTTCAGTGAAAACAGTATGAAGTGAAAGTACTAGAATAGAAATAAATTCTCTTTGTCAGTTCAGGAAATGACATTTGTCTTCACAGTCATACTCAGACAGCAGCAGCACAGCCTGAAGTTCACGATATGAGAAAAAGTCACCCAACTGCAGCTACTGGGAGACAGCTAAAATTACATGAAGCAGTTTATCAGAGTTCAGAACGAAATCACCACTTGTCGTGGCTGCTGGATTGAGAGTTTATTCTGTTTTTGACCAAAAATACTGCAAAAACAGTACTGCAAAAGGCAAAAGTGCTGTAGTTTTTAAACCCCAAAACCAGTTTCAATAACACTTAGAGAAAATAAAAATCTCATAAATCTCATCAGAGCGATTCTCCCGGGCTGACATTTGAACAAGCTTTCCAAAGTTTAAACCTTTAAAATGATGTGGGAGAATCTACGACTGCATTAGTGAAGGTGCTTCACCTTGTTGTTGAATATGTAGTGAAAATGTCATCGAAGCACTGGGTAATGTAACTGTAAATAATATCTATAGAAGAGATTAAGATAGATGGAGCTGGCGATGTCAGACAGCTGGGTGCAAAGCCACCAGCTTCATCAGAATTTACTGAAAGTGTCTTCAGCCGTGGTAAATGCACCTCTGTCCTCTGAGATGCTTGAATTACACCCACCCTGTTCTATCACCTATAATGTAGAAAAAAACTTTAACCACACATCTGCTGAGTCAAGACTATTTCAACTTCAAAAAATAAGCATTTCTCTGTAAATCCTGTGTCTTTGGGCTTTTTCAGCATGCATCTGTAATGGTAATTTTGCCGCTTTCAAGTCCAGCGTGCTTGTCTGATAATGTCAAGGCTCCAGACACCAGCTTATTCCGAGGTGGTGAAGTGGCACAGTGAAGGTTGTGTTTATGCAGATTAGGCAGAGAAGTGCAATTTTGGAACTGGTTTTGTCTTGAAATTGGACTTTGCCTGCTCTGACCACCACATCGTGCAAAAGCAAGTGCAAAGAACACTTTTTTGTGGCTTTACCTGGTGAAGGCACACATACTGACCTTTTTCAAAAGTCACAAACATCCATTTCACACATGCATGTATGCTTTGGTATTCCCAATTTAATGTCCATGTTGCTAGATACCAGAGATAGACTTAGGTGAACTGGCCCTTTAACTGCAGATTGACTGTGATTGCTCAGCTCTTCACTCTGTCACAGTGAGTGAACCCAGATATCCTGTGGAGAAAACTCATTTTGGCCACTTGTGTCCAGCACCTCTCTGTTTCAGTCGCAAGCTTGTCACCACAGTGAGAATGAAGACGGTAAGCTTAGATTGTTTTTCTGTGGCTCAGGCCACACTCAATAAACAAATATCTGCACACAAATGACCAATACTTACTAAAAACAGTATATACAATGAGCAATATTGAGTAAATCATTGCACTCCTTCGACCAGTCAGAGACAAGGACAAGGACTTGGACAAGATGGCTCACCAGCTTCCCATGAACTAACCAAACCACTAATTATGTAACATGGGGGCAAATTACATGTACTGCTGCTTGGCGCCATTATCTCTGTACTACCTTGACTAAATCTAGTAACTGTCCCTTTAGTTCAGGCTGAGCTGCAAAAACATTTCCACCTTAAACTCCCCTGATCTTTGAGTCCTGCGATACCCTTTTACCCTCACACATACAAAAGGTGTGACACCTGAACTCCTTTACCTGAGTTGGTGCTGAAAAACTATCAATAAAGTATGTAAGCAAGCGAAAACATGTGAGTTTTGATTGGCACAAGGAATGCCAGCAGCTCAAAACTTGCATTAGAGCATCTACAGAAAGTAGTGACAACATGCTGCAAAACAGTCTTCAACAAGTGCACCAATAAAATTGACTTTGAACTCATCCACATCTGCAGTATACTCATTTCCTTCCTGCCAGACATAAATACTTGATGACATTTTTAATTAGAACATTAACAGGCGGCTTGATTCACTCGTCTTTAAATTTATAGAGAAGGTATTCAAACAGCGAAGGTTACAGGAAGGAAGGTTTGGCAACCACTTCTCATCTGAAACCAATGATTAAGGTCAGGAGGGTTGACAGAAAAACTCAGATGTTGTCAGCAGGCCGGGGAAGTATTCATTATGTGCATGCCGAATACATCCCGGCGAGACTTTCCTTTGTGGCTGTTGGATCATCTAGTGAGAGTCTTCAAGGCACAAGGAGTCAATACCAACCACAAACCATTCAACACCTTAAGATCTCTGTTGGTACACAGTAAAGACCCACCTCAAAAGACTGGGTGGTGTATGACATCACACGCAACATCTGTGAACACTGCATCAGTGAAGTGGTGAGGGCCCTGAACAAGAGCTTCAATGAACACTGGAGGCAGACAGACCTGTATGCCAGAGCAAACGTTTTGAGACATTTAAAAAGTCAACTTTAACACAAAGCTAGGCTAATATTTATTATCAAGCTCTAAATGTGTATCAAATGAAACTGACTGTGGGTCAGTCCCTCAGCCTGGTCATCACACTGCACAAGGTGGTTATGTTCAATAAAAGACAAGCACACTGTTGTATACTATCTAACTAAAAACACAACTGCTTATGCTTATGACCCAATGGGCCATGAAAGACAGTCAAAGCTCATAATGGTGTTTAAGAAATGTGTTCCTGTTGGCCTTGAGAGAAGCTTGACATTGTGGAAATAATTGGGTATCTAATCTCATCACAAAGTAACTAAGGCAAAAAAAACCCCAGCAGGTTTACTTTCAAGCCATTTTTCATTAAGATCCCTAAATGGCTTCTCAAATAAGCAAGAAAATAAAGGTCATCTGACAATCTGCAGCTCTGCATTCATCTTGGCGAACGGGTTCAGTTTATCAGGCTAATGTTTAATATCATGGAATAATTAACTTTGGCTCCTTGCTGGAGGTTGCCGTGAACAATCATGTGGTCCATTTAGACAAGCATTTCCCTTAATAATAAAGCTTTTAAGCCACAGCCTAATGGATAAGATTCCTGCAACCTTCAAGAAATGTTTAAAAGCTTATTCCACTCCATATTGACTGACAGAGCCAAACAATAATGATCTTGCAATGCCTACAGTCAATTACAGAAAGTAAGGACCGCATCCTTCAAAGGCAGACAGGAGAATCATCAACTTGTGTAAAACAACTAGTTAATCTCCTCTGCACTGACTCAAAAGAGCAGACGAAGCAGAGGGGAACTCATGCAGACCTGATGGATGAGGGAAACTCACCAAAAACAAAATCCCACAGCATTTCAAACAGACTAAAGTGATAAACAGCATCAAGTGATTACTCCCAACTTAGATAAGAACACCTCTGAATTCCCACATCAATCCTCCTGCTGCATTGCACACCTGCACTCCACAGTATCCCATCCAAAGATTTTTAAGAACTGCTTTAGAACTTTTGTTTTTCCCCCCTGACAGCCCAAATGACCTGGCAGCACATGAAACTATGCTGGCTAATGACTGCAAACAGACTTCCAAAAATGACAAGCAGTGACAAGGCTTTCCTTCTAACTGCAACTGAAACCGAGTCTTTCCTCGTACACCTTGGCAGTAAACTGGCAGCAACAAATGGAAGACTGAGAGGGCTGAAAAAAAAAAATGTAGATTGAGGAAGGGAAAACAGACAGGGCCCTGGTTACCCATGCAGCAGGTAGGAAAGTTATGCCCTAACAGTCACTCATCAGTCTTTTTGGTCAGAAAGCAGATTCATCCAATTACGGTCGCCCAGTGCGTTTGCTGATTCTGAAGAATAAAGCTTGATTCTCTTGACTCGGTCCAACACTGAACTAGAAACACAGCATTAAGATGTAGTGTGGCAGCTGAAACGGTCGTTACGTGATGAAAACCAAGCCTCATCGTTCAATCAACAGCGAATGGGAGACAGCAATTATTCAAACACAGCATGTGTAAAGACTTAGAGGAAGGGCATTCAAACATATTGATATAACTGTACCTGACCGAGCAAACACAGGCAGGAGAAACACTTGTCATGACTACAGGAAGTGATGGATCACATAACTGTGGCTCACGTCCACTCTATTCGCAAGAGAGCTGAGAAAAAGATGAAAAACTGCTGTTTGCCATTTTCAAGAATGTCTCCCATCAAAAAAGATGTGCTCAATAATAACAGTACCATATGTCCATCTGTGAATAATGAGGCAGCGCTCACACACCAAGTGTACACTCTATTCTTAAACTTACAATAACATCATTATATGCATTATAATTATCTTATGATGTGTTACACACTGGGGACTCTCAGTCAAACAGTTTGAGAGGGGAGAGGTGTGCTCATGCATTACTAAAAGCTGCACCTTGTCATGGCAGCTGCTGCAAACAGCAGGCTGGATAAGAGTTTGGAGAAAACTTTTCACAGTCTACACTCTAGTGAACGTTGAACCTTTTACACGCGGCATGACCTGGAACAAGGAAATAACATCTCAAGTATTATCGCTATCATCACTGCAATAAAATACTAAATAATGTGCATATGATAAATTATACTGTTTGTGCTATGAACAATAAATTGAGCATGGTTCCAAAAGGCACAAATGAAACAGATTTATGGATCACAGTGTTGATGACAATGATTAACATCAACATTACCCTCTCTTTTCAATCACTGGCAAAAAACCTCAACTCTGGAACAAAAGCCTGTTTGTCTTTTTAATGTGAAAACATAATTTTGTTGATTATTCACAGCGCATCCGGCAGGACAGCACTTCAGCTCACATTATAACAATGAAATCACTTACAGTTGTGCCAAAGACAATAAATGCTCATGCATTCATTGGGATCCGTCTGTGCTGTTCACAGTCCTGTTGTTGCAAACATATTATTTATGCTCTTGCACCTCAGAAGTTGCCAATTTCTCATTCATCACAGCTGACATCTCCCATGAGCAGAATACGGGCGAGAGACCAAACCGCTGCTATAGCCACATGAAATGTGAAAAATTTCAAAATTTACATGTGAGAAAGGGTTTTGGCAGGGTGCTCATGACGTGCACACATGTGCATGCAAATGTTGCTTGCACCACATTCGACATTAATGAAATGCGCTGGCTGAAGGTAGCAGCTCCGGGCTTTTCAATCAATAACGCTGCTGCCAGTGAGGCTGGGGACCATTAGCACCACTGAGCCAAGTAAAGTGACTCTGATGTGAAATGACAGGGGCTTTCACAGAAGCCGTCCTACCGTTTCCCTCATTGTCATTCTCTCTCACACACACACACACACACCCCACATTGCAGCTACCCTCACTAGGTAACACAGCACACTCATACTGTTGTTTTCTTTCCAAAAAAATGGCTTGATTCAGAAATTTCAGCAGTCATGAAGCCTCTCGGTTTCTTAAGTCTATGTCTTTATTCTTCAGGTTATGATCCTAATCAGCCAATTGCTGTGTGAGTTATGAAGTAAGAGCTTGCAACATATCCCAGAGTGGGAACTGAAATTCAGAAAAACTGAAAACCTGTACAGTACATGCGGAAGTAACAACTGGCAGTAAAGTATACACATTGTACTATAAGCATGCACAAATTTAATATATTTGAAACTGTAGTGCAGCACCAGCATATTGTATAGAAATGTACTGTAGTCTTTCAAATGGGCGTTGCCTCATTCCTAATCACCATATGTTTTTAATAGGCTGGTGCACAGTGGTTAAAATGCGATCTCTATATGGCTCATCTGCTGATATGTCCAGCCGTCAGAGATGCAGGCCTCCCGCAAATTAAACCCTCTAAAAACTAAAGTTTCACACATTTTTGCATTAGGTTTAATTTGCTATTACGCAGCTGGAATGAGCGTTAATTGAGTTCATTATAAACTAACAAATACTTAGAGGAGGAAAACGCTGCTTTTATAAATCACACTTTTTCCTTTTTGTTTAAATCTCGGCTAAAAATCACCTACAGACTGTCACATGAATCAGCCACCTTTATGTTTAGCACTACAGCATGGGAACCTGCAGACTATTAATTGCATGCTAAGTGAGGACAGGGGGTGAGGGGGTGAGGGTGAAGGGGGGGGTGCCTTCCTCTCCACTTCCAGATCAAACTTTTTATTTTCGGCGTATCAAATATATGCCGACACTTCCCTACCTCTCTCCTCCTGCTCTCTGCCCCCATTCTGGGGATGAGCGCCGTGTCACCGCACACCACGGCCGCATCCTCCACGAACACGCAGTCCGGGAGCGACTCGTCCACGGGGAGCACGATCAGCTCCAGCCCGAGCCTGGTCCCCAGGATCTCGACGTACGCCTCGTGCTCCTTCTGCGCCTTGGCCAGGTCCACCTCCGCATGGACGGTCCGGAGCGCTCCTTTGGCCAGGGACGCGGGGACTCCTCGGACGACGGCGTGGGTGTAATGACCAAAACCTGCCATTAAACCAGCCATGTTCTGCTCTCCCTTGACTTGGCACGCTCAAATCTGCACCAAAAAAAACAAAAAAACACCCCAACAGGCAACTCAGCAAATGAATGAGAGAAACTGCTTTCAGTTAACCCGACGGTGCCTGGCTTGCTTATTTGTTCCCTGTTACTTGGTCGGGTTTTTATCCTTTATTTACTAATAGCTAACCTAAATGCAGCGTCAGTGTGTCAGTCAGCCCTGTTCCAGCCTCCAGGCGAGGACGGCGCTTCGGTGACGCGCACCGACCATCACGTGTAGCCTGCGAGTCGTCGGCGAGGCGCTCAACCCAACAAGTGACAGTCCGAAACACACTGAACCGAAAGGCTCCATCAGTTTCACGCTGCAGCAGCAACGCGGAGCCTGCAAGTCAAACTTTGTCATCCCTTCAAAGTTTCTTTAAGAGACAGAACCAAAAGAAATATTCAGTTAGCTTTCCATATATTGAAACATATCCCAATATTACGTCTTCATATTTCCGTGGTTACTTATAGATATACTTAGAGGAATCAATCAGACCTGAAATAATTGGTGAGTGATTTTATCGATTAGTCGTTTAAAAGAAAATTAATCTGCAACTATTTTTATGTGTTTTTATCACCGATTAATGATTTCAGTCTTTTTTTTTTTTTTTTTTCCAAACAAAAGTGCAAAACAGCATTTCAGTTTTGATGAGTTGCTACTTTTCTTTGTGTTATGTGAAACTAAACTCAAAATCTTTGGGTTTTGGACTCCTGGTTGGACAAAACAAACAATATGAAGACACCAGGCTGGGCTGCAGGAAACTGATCGGCAGTGTTTTTGCCATTTTCTGTCGATGAATCAAAAAATAAATAAATTGTTAGTTGCAGCCTGAGAGAATCCAGAGTGGTTGAGATGTTTGAATTTGGACTACTGTAATATTCCTCCAGACAATTTGTTGCATAAGAGTCAGATTTATGTGATGTTATGTCAGATTTATGTTATGTGCTTTGCAGAATTAGGTCACTTTAAGTTGCTGAAATCTGCAACACATTAAGATGAGTGATATCAATATACTATATCAATATGTATAAAGGGGGGGACCTTTCCCTAAAAATGGGAGAAATGGATGACATTCACACAGAAAAGCAAGAAAGAAAGACCATGAGAGCGCATCTAGTCAACCTGAGAATTTGGAGACATATGTAACTGCTTCACTCTTGGCAGACTACATGAAATAATGTACACGAACGTCAAGGGCGAGGAATATACAGTAAATCAAGGAGGAGCTCCGCTTGTCCTGCAGTGTGAGAAGCGTATGGCAAGAACACTGTGAAAGGAAGAGCGGTGTCAGTAAGCAGTGTGTATGGGTGGAGGAAGGGAGGGTGAGATGAGGAGCAGGGGGGTTATATTCCCTATGGTGCCATCTAAGGAAGGTTCTGGGCCCGGTGAAGCTGTCTGAATGGATGGAATGTTTCTTCAGACGTCCCAGAAGCACATTCTTCCACCGCGGGACCTCGGTTTGTCTTTTCTTGTTCCAAATTCACTCAATTATCCCCGACTGCTCTAACATTCCAGGACATTCCAGGAGCCCCACATTCCTTTTTCCACTCCAGCCACGATCACCAACCACCACCACCACCCTCCTCCCGACACTAACACCTGCCCCCACCCAGATTTCTTTTTTTTTTTTTTTTTGTTTTTCCATCCCTCCATTCCTCATCATGGATGGACGTGCCCCAAGAAAAGACCCTCTCTTTCTCTTTTCTCTCCTTGCGGAGGAATTTGGGTTACTTTAGATGAAGGAAAGCCCTCATATTTTAGGCACACCTGGCGAGTATATTGTGCAGCTATAAAAGAAATGAGTGAAAGCAGACACGATCCTCCAGCTGCAGCTGAAGCGGTACCTCTCATTTGTCTGGTATGATTGGACTCATGATGAGATCCTCGACGTCTAAATTGTCACAGACATGCCTGATTACACAGGTGCACAGAGCATATTTAACTCTAAGCAGCCTCACACATTTACGAATCTAATTACCACAGAAAATAAAGTGATGAAATGACATGAGATGAAATGATGAAGGTGGCGTTTCGAGATAGACGGGATTGTATTTTGGGGAATTTTGATAGCAGCTACAATTAGGTACAAGATGCACAAGACATGTTTCACTCACTAACCCTAACCCTACTGTTCTAAAGTAGTTGTTTAGCAACTTACATGCACTTATGCCCACAACTGAGTGGAACATCTTTAAAGGACATTTAAAGCACCAAAGTGCCTTTTGGGGAATTAAACCACAAAGAAAACAGGAAAAAAAGACGCTGTTGATACTTGTAGGTGGGTTCTTTTTAACATCAAATCCTACATACGCCGTCCTGCAGTCATAAATACTTGCTATGGCCCAAATGTAAACTGAGTTTTTCTTTTCTTTTTTACATTTTCAGTGGGAATGAATGGACTTTGACAGTCTAGGGAAAGCACGTACTGAGCGGCAGACTAACACATTGTAGGTATTGATCTTTTCATTTGTTGACAATAAGACCATCTAAACTACCTCCATGCTTTTCTTTTATGTGCCGTATTTGTACAGGAAGTATCTGAAACTAGATAAAGCAGGTTGAGGGAGAAACTGGGCACACAAAAAAATCTAATTACAACACTTCATCACTGAATTACTCCTGGAACACACTGAGGTCCACAGATTGGTAATATTGTGTCGGAGCATCAGAGAGTGAATTTTACCTTCAACACATCTTTGCTGTAAATAATTTAGACAGAAATGGAAGACATGTTTCCACTCTATTACAGCTGGGAATTGTGTTTTTTTGACAATGAGGAGGTCCCTGTTTTGTCATTTATTGACAGAGCCGTAGATTACTCAGATTT
The DNA here is from genome assembly GCF_051107435.1 of Chaetodon auriga. Taxonomy (NCBI): domain Eukaryota; kingdom Metazoa; phylum Chordata; class Actinopteri; order Chaetodontiformes; family Chaetodontidae; genus Chaetodon; species Chaetodon auriga. The sequence goes on along the minus strand of NC_135076.1, from coordinate 10,265,273 downwards.
TTTACACTAAAGGATTGGCATTTGTGTTTTAACTGAACCTATTTCACTAGGATTACTGCGTTGTCCTACTTTGCTGCATTGCCTCCCATTTGGCCGGGCTACATCGCGTCTAAAACGGATTCAGTTTGATATCAACATGCGACAACCTGACCTATCTTTACAGCCTGTCAGGTTCTCACCCCAACAGCTGATTGGAGCCCATCTCAAAAACATTTCAGGTGTGATACTTGAAGAGGCTGAAGACTTGTTGAGTAAGTCTTTAGCCTGCTACAGAGTTTGCTTCACTGCTCTCTATGCTTTCCTCCACTATTGAAGCTCTTTACATATTCAATGCAAGATGTGCTTGAGAAGTATGAGGGCTACTCAATCTGTAGCTTCTGCTGCATGTGTGGCGTTTAAAGTAGTCAAGAATGCAAAATGAGGAATGCTATTTTCTTGTTTTTGCCAACACAGAAATACATTCGCTTGCACTTGATGTAACCCCTTCACTGGCTGTGCCATGCTAAATAGAATACCTTATTTTTTGCACCTTCCTGAAATGCGACATTGCAACAGATGTTAGCATTACCTTTAAAATGTTTGGACAACACACTAAAAACACCATAGCTTCACTTTGTTTTCAATTTTCCTGCTCAGGGCTCTCTATAACCCAACTGAACACAGTGAGCGTGTATGTCAAAAATATCCTGAACATCCCTAAAGACACTAAGAGGAGATATGCTACAGCCATGTGCTGGCTGTATGCCCCGTGTCACAGACAGATGTGGCCTGCTGGCTGATTATGTCATGACTATTTGGAAATAAGTAGAAATAAATAAATAAGCACAAACTGTCCAAAAATAATCTTGGGGGGAAATACGATGAAGAAACAACAAGATTATGAAATAACCATCCTCCCTTAAGGCTTTTTAATTAAATCAAGCCAAGATAACAAAGATAAAGGGAGAAACCACATCAATCAAGCCTGGGCTGCACCTTTTGTCACTTTTAAAGAATCAGTACAACTCACTGAGAAAAGGCGTTGAAACAAATCCAAAGACATAGAGAGCTCTGCCTTCTCAAAGCCTTTTCACATCCATATTTCTTCAGAAGTTGACTCAGTACTTTAATCTTTGGCCTCATCTCTGTCCCTGTTCACACGAAGACGACCCATAATTCAGCAGACTTCCTGCTGCTCCACGAACTGACAGAGAAAGGAAGTGTTGCAAGTACACACTGCATACCCGTTATGACATTTGTCTTGAGTATACTACAATGGAATCTGTTTTTTAAACATGCCAGGCTGTCCTGTTCTGTTCCATCTATCACATAGACATAAAAGGGGAGGCTGAGGGCTGCTCGCCACAGACTTCCTGAGAACCAAAACTGAGGGCTGCTGTCACCTCAACTGTGAATGCTCCTGGTGGGGCCTGTCAATGGGCTTCCATTACACTGAGCCACGATGCAACACAGAATCTCTCAAACTTTGGTGAACAGTGAAACCACTTATGCATCCCAGCTGGAGGCTGTGGAGCTGTTCAGACAACCATGCAACAGGGCTGTGAGCATAATGCGATGATCATTTCTGTGGAGGACAGTGAGCCCCTTCCCATTTCTGTGGGGCAAAGGCGTGTGTATACTGTATGTGTGTGTGATGGGGGTTCTCAGTGGAAACTATTACGCCTGGGCAATTTGAACATGGAGACACATGTCCAGCTTTTGGAATATTTCCTGAACCCAATGGGTAATTAAGGAACCAAGATTGCTGTAATGTTATTCTCCACTGACGTACAATGACAACACTGTTTCCTATCGCCGGCAGACACGGGCGGATGCACACTTGTCACCACACACCGCATGTCACATCACATACAGTATGCACATACACACTTGAGGGACTTCAGGTCAACATAGCAGTCAAACAAAACATGACATCAGACCTGTTAGAAACATTAATGGGAAATTCCAGCAATTTAGCATTGCACGTACACAAAGTTAGGAGGCTTGGGAACGAAAGAATGATTTAAACCAATAGCAGGGATACCCTGACTTTTACTGCCTCATATGGGTCGAGCTCCAAAAACTCTGGATCCCACATTTCCCATAATGCAACAAATAGCATGTTTTCGTTAAACCATCACTGCTAATAAATGCCCATGTCTGTTTTCATGGCCACAGTTTGTCACGCAGGCTTTCTGTGCAAAAATATATATTTAGTGCTGAAGCCCAAACTGAGAGGATGACATCATCGGGGTTATTTTTTTCAAGCTCCCTCCAGATCCAAGATATTTTACAGCTGTTTGCACAGGCTGTGCTGAACTCTCCATGATGAGTAAACAGATGTTGGTGTGTAAAATCAATGACGTGCCGCTTTAAAATCTGACATTTACAAAATCAAATCACACACACGAGCATAACACTCACAAGACAGCGTTGCACATGTGTTCACACAGACACACCCCCTGTCCAAACGGGCTGCACACACCTCCTGTCCAAATCCTCCCACAGGCGCAGGCTGAATGTTCACAATGTAATCATATACGTATCATAATTGAAGTGAACAGTGTTTACTGACATGTATATCGTCAACAACCGAAGCTCGGACAGTCCACTTGGAGACACCTACAGCCTAGGCTGTGAATTTAAAAAAGCTTCAGAGCTCAAAGAAAACCTGACTGCATCGCGTCTGGAGCGACGCGCAAACAACACTATCAGGAGTTATTTAGGTTTTCTGAATGAATGGGATCCTCTCAGAACACATTTAAGCAGCTATGACTCATATTCATGTAACGAGTGTATGATGATGATTTAGGGTTTAGCTGGCAAATAAAATGCGGATTCGGAACTCCTCAAGCTTAAGTCCGCAGAAAACAAAAGAAGAACAAACTCACCGGAGAGGTTCTCCAGCCGTCGCGTTCAGCGCTGCTGTCTCGGGTTTTCGTCATGTTAAAAACTACACGTGAGCTTTCAGGGGACAGAGAAGTGAAATGTCCGATACTTACAAAGACAAATAAACAGCCTGCCCTCATGTAAAAAAATGTCTTCTTTGGATTCTGCCATCCGTTCATGGCAATCTTAGTGGTGTTGGTGGCGCGTCTTTACGCACTACGTTTCCGTCTGGTGAAAGTTTTCATCAATCGGAATAATTTGAAAACTTCGGTGGAAGGGACTTATTGAGACCCTTTTTGGGGGAAAAAAAAAGGAGAGACAAAGACCAAGTATTTGTCTCCCCCCTCTAACACCACAACATCTCTTGTGGAAAATTGGACCACTTCACCTACAACGGGACCCACTGCCCCCCCTCCCCAAACGTGATGGACAGATTGCGTGAAAAGTCAAATTGCCTCAAGGAATGAATGCAAAGGAATTTCCCTGCATGAAGAACATATTTAACAAGCCTTTAAGCTGTCAGGAATGCTTTGAGATCTGCTGGCCAAAGGGAGAGAAATATGTTAATAATGTAGGCTACTGCCATACCAAATATGGCAATATTGTTACGTCTGAGCTGTGGTGCGCATCTGGAAACGCTTAGCTCCTCTGAATAAAGGCACTGGAAAGCCAGAAATAGACGCTGTTAAACGTATTTCTGCCCACACCTTTTGACTCACAGAGAGAAACCTACAGCTATTTTAAACGTGGTTACTGCAACATGCCATAAAGTGTGTTTAACAAATTGCTTTAATCAGCAAAAGAAATACTGACATAAAAATGACTAGTACTCTAATAATAGGGACACTGTATAACTGATACTGGAATCAGTTTATAGTAGAAGATGTTACTTTAAGATGCTCTTTGGCGTGTTTTTATTATATTTTGAATCACAGGATAACAGTTGCAGTCAGTTTTTAAGTGTCAGCTGGTGCACTGAAACAATAAGTTACAAAATAGATGATCTCTTTCCTTCATTTGTGTGTAAAGTGAAAGGCAAAGAAAGTTAGGGAAAAAAAGCACCTAAAAACTGCTGTGCTTCTCCAAAAAAAGTCCACTGAACCTGAGTTGATAGATGTGAGAAGCGAGCAGAGGAAGAAAATGAGAGAGGGGGATAAACAAGGAGGGAAAAATGTGAGACGGAAAAGTGTGTTCAGATGGGATCCAGGGGGGAAAAATCCATTTGAGAAAGAAAAAAGAGAAAGGTTTAGACAGGGTGGAGCTTAGAGTCTTGGATGGAAAATGCGCCGAGAAACATTCCTGGCATAGTTTGGGAACAGTTCAGCAGGCAGCCCAGGAACGACGTCAGCTTCCCACTACGGTATAAAAGTTCGGAGGTGGCCGGACCTCAGCAGACTGCAACCGCTTTACCGAGAGCTTCATCCACTCTAAAGGAGCCTCTGACACGAGAGACTACCAGCGAACACATCAAGGCAGACGGCTGAGTGAGGGAATATCTAAGGACTCCTCCGAAGACTGATCACTTTTCATAAAACTAGGAACAGGATTCCTCTTGAACGCGGAGAAGACAATTTATCCAAGATGCTGATGCTTACTGTTGTCGTTGCCTTCCTTGGAAGCCTCAACTTGGTGAGTAACTTCTCGAGTTCATCCTGACAGAGAAACGTTTCAGCAGGTCTGATTTTCTGTATTTAGCCTTATAAGAAGAGGAACATGAGGAAAGGAAATGCTTAGAGATTTGCTATAGTTTCTGGATATTCTGTGTGGCGTGACTTCAGAAGTCTTTAATGGAAGATTTTGTTGTTGGCTGCGCAGGTCCTCTCCTCCTCCTCCTGCCCCTCCGTGTGTGAGTGTCCGCTGGAGATGCCAAAGTGCGCACCCGGCGTGAGCGTCGTCCTGGACGGCTGCGGCTGCTGCAAAGTTTGCGCCAGGCAGCTGAACGAGGACTGCAGCCTGACCGAGCCTTGTGACCACACGAAAGGGCTGGAGTGTAACTTTGGAGCCAGCTTTGCTGCTGCTACTACTCGTGGCATCTGCCGAGGTATGTATAAAGACCGTCCAGCTCCAGATGTGCATGCTTTTGGATTAGTCTTAAGTAGTTTCTTTCTTTTCTTATCTTTTGAATAAAGGGTTTTAATTTAGGAGTATGGGGACCTGTGTGATTTCAACACTGTGGAATGCAGATAGAAGGAAACTTAGACTAGACCTCAAAGTACAGACAGCCCACTGTGAGCGGAAAAAGACTCCTCAGGCAGCCTGAAGAATTTCACAGTTTAACTGATCCTTACCTGGCAGCCATGTGATGTGTTCAGCAGACGTCTCTGAGCAGAGCAGGAAAGAACAACATTCCTTTCCTCCTGTTTTTTCTCCTGCTGCAGCCAAGTCAGAGGGCAGACCCTGCGAGTACAACAGCAGGATCTACCAGAATGGCGAGAGCTTCCAGCCCAACTGTAAACACCAGTGCACATGCATCGATGGGGCGGTGGGATGTGTCCCACTGTGCCCACAGGAGCTCTCCCTGCCCAACCTGGGCTGTGCCAACCCCAGACTGGTCAAGGTAGCAGGCCAGTGCTGTGAGGAGTGGGTGTGTGACGATGGCAAGCAGACAGACATCCTGGAGAGGATCTTTGGCAAAGACATGTTGACTGATGAGCTGGAAAGAGACCTCACCAACAGGAACGAGCTCATTTCTATTGTCAAGGGAGGACTCAAGTCTCTACCTGGTAAGAAAGCCTTTCATCTTGGAAGTCCTTTGTTTTTTCTGGATATATACATAGAGGATCTTGAAATATGTAGGATTCTAAGATCCTTATGTTTTCTTTCTTTCTTTCAATCACAGCATTCAGACCACAGCCTGAAGTCCACATGTTTGACAGCCAGAAGTGCATCGTCCAAACCACGCCCTGGTCCCAGTGCTCCAAGAGCTGTGGAACAGGCATCTCCACCAGGGTCACCAACAACAACAGCGAGTGCAAGCTGGTCAAAGAGACAAGGATCTGTGAAGTGCGGCCTTGCACCCAGTCACCTTACTCCAGTCTGAAGGTAAGCCTGAGCCACCATGACTGAACATGATGGAAGCATGCATGATAGTGAAAATGCATCACCTCTGGGTCTGACTTCTGACTAATCTCCATCTCTTCATTGTTCATTTCTCTGCAGAAAGGAAAGAAGTGCAGCAGAACCAAGAAGTCCAGCCAGCCAGTGAAGTTCACCTATGCTGGCTGCTCCAGCCTGAAGAAGTACAGGCCCAAGTACTGTGGCGCCTGCGTGGACGGCCGCTGCTGCAGCCCCCATGACACCAGAACCATCCGTGTCAAGTTCCGCTGCGAGGATGGCGAGACCTTCAACAAGAACATCATGATGATCGAGTCCTGCAAGTGCACCTACAACTGTCCCCATGCCAATGAAGCCTCCTACCCCTTCTACCGCCTCTCCAACGACATCCACAAGTTCAGAGACTGATTGGTGAAGAACATCCAAACCCCTCAGCAAGAGAAAGAGATCATCCGCAGCACTGGCAGCCAATGGCAGTCCAGATGAACACAGGGGTGTAAATAGACCACCAATCAACTACCAGCTTCTTGTTGTAACTAGATTCCCAAGGAATTGTGGGCTTACATCATGAGGACTTAATGAAGTGCACTGTTTGCTGTGACTATATCAGCATTCTTAACTAAGAACTGCTTCATATTAATGGAGCATCCGAAGTAGCTTCGTTATGGAGCAAGATGTAATTAATATTTGTACATTTATGTTAGTCGCTGATATCAATTCACTGTGTATATTTTGATCCTTTACATCAGACATGACACAGACTGTAGACTTGTGTGTGTATATGTAGATATGCACATGCGCAACTTCAATTAGCATACCATCCTGTATCTTAAGGACAAGACACCGAAATGTAGCCTCTGGACTTGTTTAACAAGTGTGCGGTTGCATTCCTTCCTGACGTGGGCATTACTGTTCATGTTTTGTGGCAGCTATTGAACTCCCTTCATGAAAAAGACAAAGCGAAACATGTCAAAGGATGAATGAATGTTTTTATTATTGTTATTAATATTATTTATCTAAAAAAATGTAGCTACTTTATGTGGATATTATGTGTCATACTGGAATAAATTGTAAAATGATTTAATTTTATATGCTACAAATAAAACTGATTTATTTATGAAATATGACAATGTCTGAGTTGAGTCTGTTCAAACTACTCTGCAGGACGGCACAAAGTACAGTGCTCACATGCACGGGGCTGGGGTGGATATTCAAAGTCACTATTTCCAGAGAAAATCCCCCTGTTATATCATTCTGTAGACCCAACAGATTCTCAGACAGACACTGAGCAGGGTCAGTCTGTTCTTATATAACACAACCTTGGAGGCTCTCTCTCTTGACTTTCTGTGCTTTGGAATGCCATTCTGCAGGAAGCTAGCTTTCTTTCATTTGATCTGGCTAAGCCATACACTTGACTGATTCTGGGAGGGGGGGGGGGGGGGGGGGATTAAGTCCACGAGTGGCAATGAGTATGGGAGTATGCCAAGAATCTTAAGTGCTGCTCTGAATGGGCTGGGATTAGACACCATGCAGGAAGGACAATGACTATTATTGTATACAATGGGCTGTATACAAAGAATGCATTCCGGGGGAAGCTTTTTTTTCATGCAGCGGAATAGCATGACCAAATTGACCTAATTCATTAGCAGTTGCCTTTAAAAGTGAATTAGCTGCATTGGCCTCTGTTGGCTCTTAAACTGCAGGGGTCTGCTAAACAGTTGTAAACAGCCCTGCAAAGTAGGGAGGGCTTAAGTCTCCCTTCCAGATTTCAGTTTAACAGGCATTAAGAAATACTATTATGAGGCAGAAACAGGCAAAGCACAGGAAACAGGTGATCATAGAAACTCCAAATCCAGTTTTACAGCTACTGAAACAGTGCGCTGCTACTGCCACAAACAGTTGACTCCCCTGCTCTCCTGTTTTCATAATTTATGTTTACCTGAGCGCCAATTGGTGCTGTAAGTTTTATGACCCAAATGTGCATGAAACCCATGCAATATGAAATGTATAATTAAAGAAGACAACAAGTATCAGCCTGGAAAGGACATGTTATTTTTCTCTCTGAGACAGTGTCCGATGGCAGATGCTTGCACCTGGTACAAATACCTACAGTACAGTTTGAACTAGGGCAGGGAGAGCAGAGCTCAGGGGCAACGACAGGGAAGGGTTTCTTTTTTGATCCAGGTAGAGGGAGCGGCTCAGGAATGCAGCAGTGGCTCAGAAAGCAGACATCCTGATGGGCGGCAGATGTTGGAAAATATTTCAGAGCAACATGTTCACTTTAGCTAAGAAGATTTTCCAAATATACACAAACACTCCCAAGTCCTCGCTCGTGTCCACAAAAGGCATTTTATCTCCTCACAAACAACTTTAAAAACGCGTCTATCTGAGGCTACATGGCATTCTTGCACAACTTTGCTGTATAGCTGCTGGAAATAAGTCTTAATCGAGTGTGTTTAATGAGAGGTTGAGCAGGACACATTGCCTTTGATTGAGCTGCATACCGCACAGGATGTGCCCACTGAGGTTTTACAGATTGCTCACATGAAAGGCTTCTGAGGTTTTCCTAATCACAAAGATGTGTGGCTGCTCCTTGCAGCCTGGATTTACAGTCCAAACACTTTCAGGGAGCCCTGTTTTTGCTCTTTCCCTTTCTGTTACTTTCTAAAGAAAAAAAATTTCCATCCCGATCCTTCAGAGTTTGTAAAGTGCCGTGCAATCAGACTGTCATTCGTCTTGTTAACACAATGCAGCTAACTTGGTTATGTAATGGCACCTGTATGTTATGTGAGCAGTCCTTTCGGTCATCCGTAGCATTCCTTTATAATGCACAGACAAGCACAGTGGCGGGGTTCACAATCCCCCAGCCTTCACTGTCTCAGAGAACCCAAAGATCACACTTGTGGGAAATAAATCGTGGTGTCCCAGCCAACACTGCACAAACGTGTAAAAGCTATCGCTCTCTCTCTCTCACACACACACAGACAAAGAATGCTCTCACACACATGTGCCCCTGCAATTAAATCACTCTGTGACTACCTCATTCCCTGAACTCAAAATGTGTTTATATGACAAAGACATTAGCATTAAAGCTTCATCAAGCACTACGTAATGCTGTGCAACCAGAAGCTAACAGGACCGAGAGTGGCCATTACAACATGCTGGAAGCTGCTGAGCACTGATGTCAGTTATTTTACAGGCCCCTTGTCTATAACCTCAGGTTAATATTCACTCTTAGTAGGAACCCAGGGGCAAGCAGCAAGGAGGGTTAGAGGTGGCCTCTCTTGAAAAAGCACCATCTGCTGGACAAAACCGGAAAAAGCGTTCTGTGTTTGAAATGAAAATACACTGACTCACCTGATTCCACCTGCACATTTTAAAGGCTCATCGCTAAAACAGGCAAAACATCCTCATTATTATACCATTATGTATTTACATTTAACAAGTTGAAATCCTCACTGAAACAAAGTGATGTAAAAGACATCCATTTGCCAAATCCTGACAGGGTGTGGGACCCTGTCATTGCAATCAGCATGAACACACACACACACACACACACACACACACACACACACACACACACACACACACACACACACACACACTAGTGACAGTGATGCAACTCTCCTGACACACCCATCAGATCCCCATCTGCAATTACATAGGAATAACTGATGAGCAGACTAAGGGGAAAATCAGAGTCAATTCCCTCCCAGGCTGTTGGATTGTTCAGTCTGTCCCCAGAGGGCTGCTGGCTACTGGAGTGATTATTTGCTCAAACAAGCTGAGCATTGATGGGAGAGGCAGCACTTAGTCTTTGGGCGTCTTGACTCTTAGCCCAGAGGAGACAATGTTGGACTGAATAATCTCCAAGGGGGCACATACCGTCAACAGCTGAGCTAATGTTGGCATATGTTGCTCTTGCTATTGTTTAACATGGGCAGACCAATGAGATCACATCATCAGAGGCTGTAATTTTGCCTTCATGTCCCTTAAAATGTTCAAGGGATTTAACACTACAGCTCCTTTCTTTTGACAATTATGACTGCCTCCCAAAATGGCTAATGTGAAACATCATGAATTGAAAATGTGGAGCCTTGATATCAAGGACTAAAGGCAGAGGTTGTATTTAATGCCAGTTCAGTCTCAGTCTCTTCTCTCGTATAAGTCTATTGGCTTTGTCATTCATTATGCTGTACTACGTTCTGTCACTTAAATTAATGAATAAGTGCAAACAGGTGTCAGGGTAGTAAGCGTAAACACTTTATCTCGAGAGCCCTGAACAAAGTATATCCTTTTAATTTAGATCTACAGTCTTTTATACGAGTCGATCACCTGTACAGATCTAAATGATACAATTACTCAATATTAAATGAATCCACAGCACAGGGTGACGTTTGTGACTACATCTGTCCAGAAGACAGATATGGCCATCTGCTGTGTTCCACGTAGATATTCTCACATTCAACAATGAAACTTTTAGTGTTACTGGTCTCATAAATGCAGTGAAGCTATATTAATTTCTTTAACAGATCATTTCAAACTTCACCACAATGATTGATGTCATAAAACACAATTTTCTTGGTTAGCATTTAAAAATGTGATTTAAAACTCTTAAGCAGCGGTTGGCTTTGAGATCAAGACTTTGCTGATGTTGCTATGGAAAATTAAGTGACAAGAGTGATGTATTTTCCTACTCTTTTGTCGCCCCCATGCTGGGTAATTGCAGCCTGGTTTCCACTATTGTGAAGGGATAAGGGCTTGTAAGACTTTAGTCATTATATCACTCCCCACTTTTCCCTATACCACAATTTCTGATCTCCTCTGCGTCTTTTGATCTTTGGAGCTGACAATTGTCGTGCATTGGAAATGTAGCTAATGAATGGCAACTATGACTCTAGGCTTTACGCAGAAAAAAGCGCCTGCTGGCCTCCCCTTGTCACTAACTGCAATTACATAAACATACAATGAAACAGACATAAATTTAAGAAAAGAAGCACACACACATGCACTTACCAACTGTGGCCTTACACTGAGCAGCCTTAATACCAGAGTCTGTCGATTGATGGGCTATGCAGAATAGATATTAAGACACAATGGGATGACTTCAGATATCATGATGCATAATCAATATTCGTGTTTAGTTGTGTTGAGCACATAGAATGCTTTCTGAATGCCTTATCCTGGGCCACGCAGAATACATAATGCCTTTCAGGATGTTTTAGGCCTGCCCGATTGGACATTGGACACACAGGGAGGCATTCAAGAGGCATCCTGCTCAGACGCTTCAAACACCTCAACTTCCTCGGCTTCTTTCAGTGTGAAGGAGTTTCACTCCGAGCATCCTCTTGATCTCTGAGCTCCATATGCTATCCCTGAATTCATGACTATAAATGAAGCTTGAAACATAACTAGATATTAGTACAATCCCTGCATCACTGCCAGTGGCAACCTTGCATCATTGTGCCGCTCGATCTCATGCTCCATCTTCAACTCACTCATTCTAAAATAGATGATCTTGACTTTACGAAGGGGCAGCATCTTGGACACTTGGAGGTACTGAGTTTCATCCCATCTGCTTCACACTCTACCACACATAGTGTCAGTTTGGCTGATGTTGGGTTGCCTTGCCAGCTCGTGACTTGTGTTGCATGTCATTCCTCTTCTCTCTCTCTCACCCCATTTCCTGTTATCAGCTATGATAAGAAAATGAGAGAAAATATGACGAGAAAGTCTCACGAGGCAATGGCAGGTGCCCTAAAAACGGTTTCACCACGATAACTTGAGGCTGATAATAAAAGAATAACAGACGACAAGCAGGCTCTGTTGATTTGGACTGTCAGATTGACACAAGACAGACAAAAGGGAACAAGTGAATCATTTCCTGCAAACAACTTACTGGGGATCAGTTTTCGAGGTGACTGTGATGACAACACTTCTGGACCGTTTGTGTTGAAGTGTGACAGTGATATTTGCTTATCCTTGCCGTAGGATGAGTTCAATCCGCCAAAGGCTCTGGAACATTTATTCATCTCTTAAGTTAACAACAGCTCCAACAAATTTTTGGCTTCATTTGACATTTGAGCTGCATGTTATGAGTATGGATTTATGAGGGAAACATTTGGGAAAATCACAAAGACTGAGCCTATGCATCCTGAAAAGGCAATGTTTCTGTTGGCCAAACACACCTGGATATGTTACAAACTATCTTCACGTTTCATAATAGCACTATGAGCAGGTCATAGAAAACCATTATTGGTAAAGCATTTATTTTTTAGGAAAAACAAATGGCCTCATTTACTTCTCTCTGTTTGGAAAAGTGAGCTAAGTGAAAACAGTCGAATGTCAATTGAAAATCTGAAATATGCATGCAAAATCACAGCCTTGGTTGAAGATGAAAAGTGTTTGATTTTGAACACTGAAAATGTTTTCCAGGCATTTTGAAGGTTCTGCTTGATAAATGATACTTCATGTGCCTCATGACAACATCTGAGTGCGCCATGTGAAAATGGGTGACATCAGGCTCTGGAAGCATGATTTGTGCTTTACTACCTGCTTTTCCTGGTGAAGAGCTCTGCCAACATTCACCAGTTTCTGGATTAGGCCACCACAGCAGAGCTGTGTCCCGAAGCTGGTCTCATAAAAAAACAGCTCTGCACGGAGCACAATTGAGCCCTGCCCACCAAATCAAGACTAATTAAGTGCAAACCAACTTAAGAAATTTCAAAGGGCAATCTTCTTAAATTGGAGGCATTATTTCCAATGCCTGTGTTCTCCAAACACTAAAAACAGCTCACATTTACTTTTAACAGCTAACAGAAACAAAAGCAGAGCTTTTGTGTGGTCACATTGGGTTACTTTATTAAGACACAAAATTAAGAGAACTGCTAAAATAAAACGGGTGGTAATTCAACACAGGCAATGACGAAAGAAGGAACAGATGTGCAGGCACCAGAGGTTACGACAGTGTACTTTCATCCACTTTGTGATATGTTACATTAGTTTCTAACCAGTGCAAACAGTTGATAAGTCTGCTCAAAAGGTACCACAATATAAAGCACTGTGTGATTTTGGTTCTGTATGGACAACAGACTTTGAAAAGTAAGACTATCAGTCGTCAATATGAGTAAAATGCTCACTACTGTGGGTGGCATGAGACGGTCTGACACCCACCATTGTGGCCTGGCAGGAGTACACAGCATTTCTGTTGCTGGCTGAAAGGAATAATTTGACATTTTGGGAAATATGCTTCTTACTTTATTCACATTGTCATATCTGTCTGGTACATATGAATCTACAGTCTGCAGCTGGTTAGCTCAGTTTTGCAAAAACAGTGAAAACAAGCTGGGAAAAAGCTAGCCTGGCTCTGTCTGAAGAACACAAAAGCCCTCTACAGCTCACAAGTTCACACATTATATGCTGTTTGTTTAGTACATACAAAAACTGAAGTATATGTGTGAGACTATTTCTGTTACTGGTAGGCGAACTTTGGCAGAGGCAGGCAAGCTGTTTCCCCTAAGCTAAGTGAACCACCTGCTGACTCTAACCTTGTATTCAACAGACAGACATGAGAAAGGTGTCTCATCTTTATATTTCCTAAAATGTCAAACTGCTCTGTTAACTCCTTGTTTGGTTAAAATTTGTCAGCCCGTTTTGTACATTTTTTTTTCCAAATACTGTACACATAAGGTCCAAGAATAAGCCACAAGGCTCAACAGTTCTGCAGCATAAAATAAGCAATGCTTTGGGCTGATGGTTATTAAAAAACTATATGAAGACCCAGCTGGATATTGCATGAGCACACAGTCCAAAATGTATGAATGTATGGCAGAATTTGAACACGGACATTAAAACAGCACTAAGTAAATGAGTGAGGGGTCTCTGCATCCTCCCTCACCAGGGGATGCGCAGTCAGATGTGAGATCATTGCTTCTGACTGCAAAAGGGTGGAAAATGCGTCATCAGAGGCCAGACATCAAAGAGCGCCTGTCCACAGGGGTTAACATCCAAAAGGGGTTAGCAGAGGTTATAAAAACACATATATAAACACAGGCCCCACCAATGAGCCATACTGTCAGTTATTACTGGCACTCTGTTGTCGTAATAAACTAACATTAGGTAAGAATACAGTCTGTAGAGGCACCACATGCGTAAGAACATTCACACAGAGACACCCCAGAGGTGTCAGAAAAACGAGCATGTCAACATTAACTTTTATTACCTGATGGAAAAATGAGACTAATGGTCTTACTGACGCTCAGCAGAAAGGAGAAATTTGTTGAATTTCAAAGGTGATGGAGGCACAGTTTCCCTTAGTTTACAATTAAAACAGATCGTGAACAGAGAGACACATTACCTCATGGGTGTTAAACACAAAGATATGGACTCTGAGTGGAATGTGTTCAGACTTCGCTTTAACTGCTGAGCTTTAAAATAAGAGTATTTTTTTTTTTTTTGAGTGTTTTCCAACATACTCAAAGACCCTTTAGTTCAGTTTTGACAGCCAAAAATGCAAAAGGTCACACAGAGCATCAAATCAAACATTAAAGACCATCTGTTCGCAAACTTTATACTCACATTTATGAGCTACACTGGAGCTTTCACTCACATCCCATGATCATCATCACATGGAGTTTAGTCCAGTTGTCATGGAAAGATCCTTTTTTCTGAACTCTAGGATTTCCCATCCATGCTAATTTAAAAATTGAGCTTCGAAGTGCACACTCTGGAGCTTTCAACCATATCATATGCTCATTATGAACAGCTGGAGACTGAAAGATGATCAAAAACTCAAGAACAGTTAATATTTCAGAGCATCAGCAGATATAGTCATCCACCGATACTGATACTGCTGAGGTGACCTAGAATTGATGTAGTTGTATATATATTGTTGCATTTGGTCTGATACTAGTGTCATCATCCACCACCTATTTGCACCAGTATAACACACAAACAGGTTTCCAAAAAATGTCTTTATTTAAAAATGCCTTCAGACAGATGAGCTAAACCTAAAGTCTAAACATTAATATTGATATGATTCTATGTATATACACTGACACAATAACAGACATTCAAGCCAACCATTGTTCTTTCCTTTTTAAACAAACTGTTTAAAACAACTGAAAACACTGTCCGGCTGCATCAGTCCACTGTATGCTGACACAAGATTGATGACTTCCTGTCAGATATGTCTGCCTCCATATTCATTTCATCCTGAACATCTGGCCATTATCATTCCAATCCACAGCTGTCAGCAGCATTAGCTGACTCATTCCCATCAAGACAGTGATGGGTGTGAGCAGGCCCTAGCTCTTGCACAGCATCCTCCTTAGTCATGCTGACCTCAGCTCTCTCTGGCAGCTGAACTGTCATCAGTGAACCCAGTGATGTCCTAATTTAAACACTGATCCCTGCGGCTGCCACTGTGTGGATTAATACCAGCTTCAACATTAACTGTCTGCTGGTTCATCTTTAATCACCTCCACATCGTTAGCAGGGCTTTTGGCACCATCAAAACTCTTACCACATGACGTCTTTTCTTCAGTATTTCCTCCCTCCTCCTCCTCCTCTTCATCACTACAATCTACAATCTCTCCGTCCTCTGCCTCTTCCCCCCCTGCTTCTCTCTTGGCCCTTTTCTCTTGTGGGGCTTCGGTTTCAGGGCTGGTCTCTGGGGTCACTGTCCAGATGGAGGCTCCCCTCGGGGTGCAAGAGCCTTGTACTGATGGTGAAACTTGGGCCACATCCTCCTTCTTTTGGTCGACCCCTTTGTTCTTTGTTGTAAAACTACTGCAGGCTGGTTCAGCTGAAACAATAAAACCCGCATTTGTGTATTAAAAAAAAGCACGATTAAACATGGCTGTTGTGACAGTAAAGTTTTACATGGACAAACATCTACACATGTGATCTGAGTGGTCAGTTGCTCAGTTAGCTAGTTAGAGCACAACTGAGGTCATCCTTAAAGAGACATGGTGAGAAAGAGAAGGAGAGGACAGACAGCTCGGGAGTGATGACGCTAGGGTTTGGTTCCATGCTGGTTTCCAGAATGAGGCAGCATGCCAAGCAATTAGTTACACAATAAAGAAGGGTGGACGTGTGAAAGAATGGCTACAGTATAAATGACTATAAAAACAATAATTGTGAATTATAAGCAATTACTCCCCAACATGATCTCCCCACAGTCCATTCGAGGAAAATTCACTTAAAACCTCAGACACGTTTTGTCGACAAATTTTGTCTGTACTCTAGAAACTGGTTATCCAGCTGAGCCCATAATATGAAAGATGAATGTGATTCAGCTTTTCTGCTTTGTGCTGTAAAACACAAGACACAATTAAAAAGCTATGCCTGTCTCCCACTAACCACTTATCTTTGGCACGCATCATTACTTAGATTTTAAAGGCTCCACCATTTTTTGACCATATTATATTTGAGGCAAATTAACATACGTTGAGTTCTGGTTTTGAGTGCATTCTCAGCTAACCATAAATAAAGATACAGACCTGCCTTAGTTCACTGCCGACAAACACTACTGATAAACAAACATTTTACAGCATGAGAAAAGATCTGGTGTTCTCTAGTGTTAATCCCTTCTTGAGAAACCTGCCAATAAATCTCCAGGTTACTTCAGCAACCCCAGTTATTGGTTAATAGTCATGAAAAAGATGCTGGCTAAGGGTCAACGAGAACACAAAAGAGAGTCAGCTTTGACTGGCTGAATGTAGTTTAAACCAGAATACTGACTTGCTGCATGCTGCATGAGCCTGCTAGACCCTCAGCATTACTTTATTCTCGCTGGATATGCCGCTGCCACAGTGTCCGATTACGCTTTATCACTTCCTGTCCAGCTTCCCAGGCCATGGCATGTGTAATTATCAGGATGTTTTTATGACTAACATTATAGCAAAACAGTGTGGCACCAAGGCCTTATCACTGACAACACACTGTGTGTGTGTGTGTGTGTGTGTGTGTGTGTGTGTGTGTGTGTGTGTGTGTTTTCAGACTAAAATGACCTCATTCGTCATTCAGCCAGTCTGGCTGTCTGACAGTATAATGATACTAGGTTAGTGTGGTCTTTTGTGACCATACTGACCTTACTGAGATATATGCAGTTTGACCAAACTGTGAGCAAATCGCTTTTTCCATGATGTGCAGTACCACTGCCATGACTCTTGGCCCTCAACATCCGGCACTGGAAGTTCCCGACACACAGGTGAGAAAAGCCACAGGCTGATCTCTCGTTTTCTCATCTTCTGTCATTTCACAACTCATGAGGTCACTGTTCAACAGTAAGCCGTGTTTGATCCTCTTTTTGGACACGGTGGCTGCTGAGGTTAAGTTGGTGTGTGTGATGCTGTGCAGAACACCCTCATTTCCGTTGGGGTAGCATGTTGCCATAGTGAAAAATAAGGGAACAGGGAGTCTTAAAGTCTCTGCTGGAGAAACCAGGACATGATACAGTGCTGCTGGAATTGGGGAAGTGTACAGGGGTTGGTGTTTTGGGGCTACATGGGGTTCTGATTCATGTCATATATCAAGCCTTTTGTTTAATTACAGAAAATGTGGTGAAAAAGGAAGCATTAAGCTGCATTAAGCTTACTAATGAAGAATCAGTAGGTTAATGATGTTGAAGAAATTAGCTTCAGGGGAGGAATTAGTAAATTCATGACATGTAAAGCTAGACAAGGGTGTTTTTTACCTGGTCCTTTCAGTGGATAGTCCTTCCAATGATCTCTGAGTACGACATGCAGCACAGGATATTCTATCAGTGTTTTGTAGCTCAGGTTGTCCCTTAGGCTCTTGTGAATGTCCAACTCATGGTACCTGTTTCAGATATAATTGAGGCACAAAAAACACAAAGATGTGATTACGAGACAACTCAGTTGCAGCATACTGGGTAAATTATGTAACATTAGCCTCATTGGAGGCAATTTCAAATTTTTAGGTGATAGGTAGCGACACAGACAGAGTAAAGTTTCGTTGTTGAATCTCTTTAACTGGCAACTGTAGCTCTTTATTTCCAGCCGCCTGTGGCATGCTGATGGCTGAGACTCTTCTGAGGATTGATAGAGATTTGAGTCATGGCTTGGCACGCTGGAAATCCATCTTGGTGTTCATCTCAAGAGATGGAAACTGACTTTACTGAGAATCAACAAAATCTCTCACAAGCACATGAAGCAGCTCTCTTGCCCCTCCTTTAGCTCTTTGTATGCGATGACATCAGTCTAGTCTTGTCTCTAAGTAGTCCTGTCATGCATTAGGGATGGTCATAAATCACCAGACTAAATGGTTAACTGGATTCTTGGGAGACATGGCTTGCCTCTATACTCAACTGATTCAGAACCATCCAGCTTAAGCTGTCATCACCAAAATGCAAGGCATTATATATTTTGGATACATACAGTAACTGGCACCATCCCTACCAACTGTCAAAACCTGTGCCAGACTGAAGATTATTGAGCCATTGTTTGTTTAGCTAAAAGCACAAGCAGACTGAGAACCGCCCAGGTAGACACCCACTCCCAAAGCCAATCAAAGCACTCTGCTATAATGTGACATTTACAGGTCTTTACTGTTGGCGGGCCAGCTTCCAAGAACCCTCCCTCTTGGAAGAGTTTCTCTTAGGTGGGCTAAAGATCATTTCACATGGTCCTACAAATAAACAGCAATATGTGCTGGCACTTCCTGCAGGACAGGATAAAGGAAAGAGTAATAGCCTGTGGGTCCAAAACACACAGGAAATTTCTTGCCACAGTGCAACAATTGGTTGCAGGGTATTTCTGGCACATCTCCACACCAGAGGACTACAAACAGTCTATGTAAAGATGGTCACAATATTTGGAACATGGATTCTAATGTAGAAAGGAAAAGGCACCAATGATAGGGTCAAAGGTTAAGCAGTCAAACCTGTTTTTAAAGCTGGTATGGCCAAAGTCATTAAAGAAAATATTATGGCAAGCAAAAGCAGGATATCGGCAAGGACTGCATCCATCTGCAATGTGCATAGCAGACAAATACGGTTTCCATTTCATTTGTTTTTATGTCTAACTTGTAATAAATTAATGTTCACGGATGTTTTTTATTTTTGTAAATATACAAGCTAAACTAAAACAGAAGTGTTTGTGAACAACACTGAAAGAGGGGTAGACAGCAAAGCAGAATGTAGCTCCCTGTGGTGTCGATGGGATTGTTAAAAGCTCTGGCCATTTCTAGAAACACGGCTGGATGACTCAGCCAAGAACACGCACACATCTGGTCTCTATATACTGTTCTAGTGAACGAACAGAACACAGGGGAAGACTGATGTTCTCTTCAGGGAGGTTCCTTTTGTTTTCCCCTCCACCGCTGAGACCGATCAGCAAGGATACAGCAGTGCTAAGGTGTAAGGACAAAGAAACTGAATGGGCAGTGCAGTAATAACAAATAGTGTTGAACTGAAAAAAAATCTAGATTGGACATGTCCTTGGCTGTCTACTTGTTGGTAGCAGCATTATTTTGTGAACTGACTCACTGCAACGTATTGTGCGAAAAATGTTCTTGTTTCAGTTCATGTTGAATTTGGACACTCTTTGCATGCTGTTGCCTGCAAAAGGCCTCCAGGTTGGCTTGGTAATGCTTTGTGTCATTTTTTAAACTGTTGTTGTCACTAATACTGTGTCCTCAGTGTTATGTGTCCTTGTGTTATGTCAGGCCAGGACTTCATTTCTAAATGTTGTGAGTGCACAGATCAGACCTTAAAAGATGCACATGCTACTTATGCCAAAGTTGAAATGTATAAAATCCAAAGTTTACTGGAGAAAGTGCAGATGTCTGAAATCTGTAAGCCAAACATATAGTATGCAGTTAATGGACAACTTTGGGATTTCTCCAAAGTCTGTGCTGAACTCATTACATTACTCATTACAACCAGAGCTGCACGATAGGAGACTAGTCGAAAACAAAATATTTTAGCTTTACTTCGACAGATAAGAAAACAATTCTACCTCTCCACAGCTAAAAGTTTAATGATGGTTTACACTTTAATGATGATTATAATGTAACATGTTATTGTTTTTCAACCCTTTCCTTCCAAAATTAATCATTACTCAGGGGCTTTGCTGCTATGATCCAGTTGCAAGACTCTTGGATGCACTGGACTGTATCAGCAGTGACACTCCTGGGGTCGTGAGGGATTTCAGATCTTTCAACATCAGACCCCTTTGGCCTGGTGACCCAGCTGGGGTTGGCAAACCAAGCGGTGCATTTTGCTCAGGATATCTGTTCCAGTGTTAGGCTGCCCTTCATGTTGTTTTGGCAGTTCAGTCTAACTTCGTCACGCAAAGAGCCTGCTGTGCTGTCCAAGATGCAGGGCTGTGTCAACAATAACAGTCCGCCAAAATATGGCATGTCCAAACTAATTTTCTATTACACAATTCAACAGTCACAAGTTTATAAAATGACAATGTGGTGGATACATTATGGTAGCTTTTGTAGTGCATGGAGGTGCATATCAGCATCCTTACATTTAGCAAACAGAGTACTTATCAGACTTGCCTTTAGACTCAGTGTGAGGGTCAATGTTTGAACTAGTTAATTTCAAGCATCCTGGTATATAATCATAAAGTACAGCTGAGGCTGAGCACATCCAATAAATATGGATGACCACAAATTTATATAAATAAATATATAAATATTACCAAAATCCAACTGTGACACTGAACTATTACATAACACAATATGCAGCTATTAATGTCTTGCTATTTTAGTAAAAATACCGAGAACCGGTCCAGCATTGCAGGAGACCTGAAGAAGCATCTGTTGCACAGAAACAAACTTCAGCACAGCTTTAGGGCAAACTGAGGGAGAGCAGATCGACAGGCTCAGGATGGCTAAGGAGACAGTTTGCCACAAATATGTGAGAGAAAGCGCTGCTTGGACAGGACAAAAGCATCACTGTGTGATGGGTCCACAACACTGGTTAAAAAGAGTGCATCCACTCAAGTTTCCTTTTTTGGCAGCAAAAGTAAAAACAGCATCTCTACTTCTGGCAAGTCAACAGGCATAGATGATCTGTGGGACTCGGCTGGGCGAGAGGAAAAGAAGATGTAAGGGAAAGGAGGAAGTGCAACCAGTGGTATGAATAAAAAAACAAACATTAAAAAATAACACATACAAATATCCGGAGGGGTTGAATGGGTCTATTGATGCACAGTCTGTCTCCTTTCCAGTAAGAGAATGTTGACTGGTTACACAGCTATGTTTAGTTTAGCACAAGAGCTGCTTTACTAGAGTGGCCTAATATTCCAGCAGACATTCAACAACAAAAACAGGCAGTCATACCCTTTGTGTTAGACTTGGCAAACAGCCTCTAAGTAGCCATGACTACTGCTGTCCATGTTACTTCATAACATTAATGATACCTCTGAAAAATAGGGGCTGTATTGTACTGTAATGGAGAGGCCCCTTTTGTGATTGTAATGTTCTGACCTTGTTTGGGGAGCCTAAAATGGGACATGACCTCAGTTTATAGGAGACCTCTCTTCTTATTAGAGCTATATTCTGTGGCCTTGGTCCTATTATGTAACTGCACCTGGTTAATGTAAGATAATTCCCACTTGGACACCCATCCTAATTTTGCTCTACTTCAATTCATCCATCCTCAAAGTAATGTTGACAATAAACACTTGAATTATGGACTGAACAGTCCTTCATTATGCACCCAATACTCAGAGCTATTAAGGTATGACAGGAAAAGGTTACTGAGAGAGAGAAAGTGGGAGAGAGAGATGGAGATTTATGCCACAGAGTTAGTCATTAAAGTCAAAACATTCTTTATCTGAAGTCTGATTTACGACAGTGACTTTATCAGGATAATAGCTGTTAGGAGTCATCTAGAAAATCTTTCTCTCAAAACTGGGAACACAGTTTCGTGAAGATGACAACTACTATGACTCATTTAATTAAAAAAATTCTCAGGAAATGCCTGTGCCTTTGTACCTCTCCGTTTTGACGTGACTATTTGATGTGATACCACTCCCTCACTAACACGGAGTAGCTACTATACATTCAGAGAGCTGGCAGAAAATTGTAGTGGTAAAAGACAAAGAAGTACATTTAAATGAAGGCGCAGAGAAAGGTAACACTAAGCTTTATTTTGTTATACTGTATTACACAGCGCACAAGTTATTTAGCACTGTGTTGCTCCCATGAGCATTGAGGCATGTGCTAAAATCATGAAACATCTGCACAGTTGTGTCCTGGTAACTCATACTGGAACACCATCACTGCCACCGACAGAGGGAAATCTACGCGAAGCACGAGAACTTTTCCTAAGTGTGAAAATGTGGACAAACCCTCTGGTTTACCAGCCTTTCAGGATCCCTGCTCTCTGTCTCAGACTTATGTCACATTATGGAGGGGCATAGTTGTCCCTTGTTTGTGTGTGAGGGTAATAAAGTCTTCATCCACACATACCAAGTGAATATTATATTAGCAAAAACATATTACGTTGTGATTATGCAGTGTTATAAACTACCTGAATGACTGTCATTATGAGGGTGACACTAAAGGTGTTGAGGCATCATAGACAATGACTCATTTAAAAGCTTTCAAACTTTCATTAACTTCATGTTACAGTAACGGTGATATCCTGACAGCTCTTGGCTTGCAAGCCACATCTCTACACTCATCTTTTGGTAATTCCTCTTGATATCCTGCCGTAAAATCTAATTTATTTGCTTAGAAAGTGTGTGCAGCCCAGCCCATCAGGCAAAACAAAAGGAGCATATGTGCATTACAAAAATGAAGGATGGGATGGGAGGTTTCATGACGTTTCACGTTGGCCAGGGGTGGAATTATTATGAGCATCGAGGATCATCATTCACTCCATGACTAAGTGGAAATGGCGGAAAGCCAAAGAAAATCAAAAGTGGGCGAGGCAAGTGGGTGCTATCAACACCATCCCCTGACCCCCCCGGAGGAAGAAAAAAAAGCAAGATAGACAGACAGGACAGAAACTACTGAAAGCCGAGTGTGAGGGAGAGGAAGATGTACATAGATAAAAGTTGCAGAGCATTTTCTTGGTCAAAGGCATTTCTCAATGTTGGAATCAGAGTCAAAAGGGGAGGAGAAAACCCCCTGAAGGCCTCCCTGCCAAGTCTGTGTAGCCTCGCAGGAATTTACAAGTCTGTGATGTCATGTTCATGAACAAATTATGTCGATTTCCTACATGCTGAATAAATCAGTCATGACTGGCAACTCAAATCGAACGGTCAGAACGGTCAAACAGACAGGATGCCTGAGCAATGATGGCACTCTGACGCACTTCTGAAGATCTATTTTATCCTCAAAACTAAGGCGCACAGTATGAAATTATTAAAAACCCTGTATCTTTAAATAATATATTTGTAATTAGTGTTTGTTTTACTACTTTCGTCATTCGTCTACTCGATGACACCTTCTGCATTCGCTAAACTTTTGGCTGAAGACATTCTTGTTGGTATTTCAGTAACTTAAAGTTCTCCATTCTTTAACTGTGTGAACTTGAACCAGATAGTATTAGCTTATCACAGATATTTCTGTGTCGGTGTGTATGTCAGTGTTGCCTGCTATGTGCTTGAGGTAGTTAAGAAAAAAGTGTCTCATCAAGTCAATTATACTCAAATAGCCTAATATCATAAATTTGTCTCAAAGGTCTTGAACATGTAATGGAAGTCATGTGAGTAACCACATCAGGTGATGAATAACTGCTTTCAGCACATTAAACACAACAAGGAGCCCTGTGGTTGGGGAAGCCTTTCTTCAATGGGGTCTGAAAACATCCAACCTGTTCAGATCCAGATCTCTATTGACCCTGCACCCATAATGCCAGAAATTCCCATGCCAGAAAGTAGGAAGTAAAACTCACCTCACAGAGTTAGCCTTTCTCCCCTCTGCTTTCATGAAGACTTTCACATGGTCAAATGGAGTGTGCACATACATCTTCAACCTGAAACACATTAACACAGGAGGTCAGAGATGCAACTGCAACCTAATCTTAAAAAAAAAACGCATACAAATACAAAACAAAACTTAGACTGTGCAGAATTTCCTAAGGTGGTTACCATAAAGGTCAGAACACAAAGAGCTCATTGAGTGTAACACAGGAGAGACCCAAACGTACACTTGTCTGGAATGCTGACTGATATATGTACTGGCTTGGTGTGTAAGAGACACTCCTCCACAGTACTATGACCCTGGCACCTGAGCCCACAGTAAACAGCCAGTCAATGCATCACAGAGAGTTAAACCCCACTCATTTGAATGCAGACTGAGCAGATGCTGTGTCGAAATGCTTGGCACTGAACTGCAGTTAGGTGTCTATTCTAAAGAGGTGCACCAGTCTACAATATGCTCTCGCTGTAGGTTTTACAGTTGACTGCTCACTGCTGACTGTTATCAGTACAAAGGCTAGGTCAGAGGAGTCAGATCGCTGTTCTGTTCAAGGCTCAGATTAGAAATACTGAGTGTTCTGCAATCAAAGAGCCTGCCTTGTTCAAAGACTGCAGTTCATGTTGGGAGAAACATAAGCCCGGGAAATTAAAAAGAAAGTGAAGCGAGAGCAAAATTACAAAGATAAATGCAGGAAACAGGATTGTGGGAATTAGACAGAACACGGCACCAACCAAATCCTGTGTGAATAAATTGGATTGAGTTGGTTGATATTAAAGATAGAAAATGACCTTTGTGTAACAGCTTTTGTCAATTCCCCAACTGAATTTTCTCCTTCGGTACACTGAGATAAATTGAACCTATTAAAAGAAGCCACTCCACCTATTCATCTCCTCTATTAGAAACACTCACATTCAAGTTAAGCACAATTGTAACAAAGTGTGGTGAAAGAGATCGGCAGATTGTTGAATTCGTTCATACGCGTTCACTTTCTACAGCTAATTTTCATTAGAAATAGAAAATACATTTGAATATTGTGGTGGAGAGGAGAAGAGGACTTTAGAGGACTTACATGTGTCTCTTAAGGGCTGTATCTGCATCTTGACCTTTTCCTATGCAGACTGATTCGTACTTAGTCTGCAACGGAGGCATAAAGCCTAAACACACTGCTGCCAAACTCAATTACAGGGGCTTTGGTCAGGCAGGAGACAGTGGACCTGATACAGGTCATCAAAACCAAAGCTGTAGTCATGGCTACAAATGGCCTGCATTTTTAAATGAAGAACAGTGAGGACATGAAGTAAGTCTGAAATACAGGTCGGAGGTATTCCTGTGTTTGAACAACTGATTCATATATGCAGCAGTGACGCTCAGGCTGGATTCTGACAACACAGCTTTAGACAATACAAAAAGCTCATATGCTATGTAATGTTCCCAGAACAATACAAAGCAATAGCAAATTAATGTAGCAGCATCACATTGTTGTTGGAGTTAGGGTACGTGTATGATATCATATTGTGCTTTGAAAGTCCAGATACCACTGTAGCTGCATTTCAGCAGCGACCATTTCAGGTAACCTTGTCCTCCCCAGTGTCATTTCAAGTTTGTATGACAAAGAGAATCCAGTAACTAAGTACATCGTCACAGGTGCTGCCATGAACAAAACTGTCCATTTGAACTATTCTCACAAGAAAACAGTGGGCTGAGCATCAGCCTTTATCCTTAAACTTAGAGGTCTTCCAAATCATGCACCAAAAACTGGTGTTGATTTCTGGGTCTGTTATCACTTTACGTTTTCTATTTCTATTCATGTGACCAGTGACTGAACCAAGAAAAGTATGTGGTTGGATTTCTACCACTGAACGCAACATATTAAGTAGAAGCATGTAAATTTCACAGCTTTGCTGCAGGATTAAGCAGGAACTCTAGTCCAAGGATATAAATTTACTTAATACAACTAAACAGACATGGTGACAAAGCTACACACACTTTAAATAATGCCCTTGGACTTATTGCCAATAATAT
Organism: Chaetodon auriga; assembly: GCF_051107435.1. Taxonomy (NCBI): domain Eukaryota; kingdom Metazoa; phylum Chordata; class Actinopteri; order Chaetodontiformes; family Chaetodontidae; genus Chaetodon; species Chaetodon auriga. The sequence goes on along the minus strand of NC_135076.1, from coordinate 10,239,419 downwards.
AGACACCGCTTTCTATCCAGTACGAGGCCTGCAGCAAATTCCCCAGCAGACCCCCAGCTAGCACTATTCATTAAATTCATCAGTGTGAATTGACTGCTTACTCTGCCATAAACATGGACTCAGTTGGACATGGAAGCAGTTTCCAAACTGGCCTGGTAAATACAAACGACCAACAGCATATATCAAGCAAGAATGGCGCTGAATTTCATTTTTAAAACTTAAACAATTAACATCCTCAGTTCACAATTGCTTAACAAGTGTCTTACACAGTGAGTGTATATTTACAAAAACAGTAAAAGTTACCAGTTTGAATATTAAATATCTTGTCTTTGTACTGTACTCAATGGGATACACGCAGAAAAGGATTTGCAGATCATTGCATTCTGCTTTTATTTAGATTTTGCACAGCAACCTGACTTTCTTGGAATTGAGTTGTAATTAAAAAATGATCTGCTGTTTCAGACTCACACTGGCTTACACATCTCAGTCAGTGTCATGCATTTTTTGCATTTTGGAAAAAAGAGCACTGCTGTTGGATTGGTACCATGCATGTTTTTGGGTATCTGTATGAGGGGAGAAAAATTGGACCGTGGCAGCTGTACAAACAAAGCAAAAATGTCACATGAAATTTCTGTGTTAATAGGACAAAACTCACTTTTGACGTGTCACAGGGTCTGACTCTACAGGGTGGATATAAGGGGTCAAGATCTGCTCCAAGGTTTGCTTGTCGGACACCCTAAAATAAGGGATTGTGAAAGAAAAACCAACTGTGAGAGAAGATATGAAAATGTCGACATCAAAATCAAATGGATCATGTGTCTGTGTAGCTTTTACAATCCTGGATAAACATATAGATCTGAACGGTCATTCTTGCCAAGTCGCAGATTGTAAAAGCTACAGCAACAAGCACTCCTGAGTACTGAAACAGCACTGATGATTTGCTTTCAGTCACTAAAACCATGGTGCTTCAGCATGAAGTTTGATGAGTATATTATTCAAGAAATGGAATATTGTTGTGTAACTCACCTCCTCTGGCTGAACTCTGTGCTGCTCTGAGGGAAGATGAGCTTCAGATGCCACAGGAACAGCTTTTCTCTAAATGAGACACAGAAAAACTCATTTTTAGTTTCAGTTCATCAACAACAGTAGTTGCTTGATGCCTGTTTTTCAATACAGACACATGAGGTCAGCGGTGCTCTCACAGTATTCCCTTCACAGTCAAACACAAATGCCTTTGTTTGAATTCAGAGCAGAAAATGGATTCAGCATTAATCTGTCCAAGACAATACGCCTGGCCACTTGCAAAATCTTGTCCATCTGTGTAACTGTGTGTGTACATGTGTGTGTGTCTGTGCGTGTAAATGAATAAACCCATGTCACCATGGAAACCATGACATATACACTCAATAATAGGACACCAGCTGGTGGATATCAAATAATGATGACTTCTTCTGGGGTAATGCTTTGGGCAGTAACTATTAAACGTGGTTGAGTTTTTTGGGGGGTTGCTGGGCGTGCTCTACAACCAAACATTTATCCACTAACAGCTGCTGTGTTCATATCTAGTAATGTCATCATGATGCAGAAATAGCCAACAAAATGTATCCTATCGAACAGTTTGGGAGATATGAATAACAAGATGTAATTCCTCATTTGTTCTTTTCAGCAATGGATTAGCAACTTGCTGTCTCGTCGCTCATTTGAATATTCCCAACCTATGAACCAATATGACACATTAAAATACACCTGACATTACAGAGGAAGATGCCTGGAATGGAGATAAAACCAAAACAAACATAGAAAGTATATTTTTGCTGCCCCTCAGGAATAGAGTAGAGACTATTGGCACAGACATCAGTAAGTCCTTCTCTCTAGAGTCTTATACCCCACATACTGAGCTGAACCTAACTACAAGGACATGTGTTGACCAAGACCACAGAATGTGCCATATATAGGGTGGAGCTGATTCATCAACCCACTCTCCATCAGAGTAGAGGGACCAAGGGCCTTGATGGATCTGAGGGATGAAGATGAAACATGTGAGGCAACGCATAATTGTAAGGCAGATGTGGGAGACCTTGTTATTAGGGTTCGGTACTCCCCAAGAGAGAGTCAGAGCACAGCTTGGAGGTTTCTTTTGATATCTGTGATATACAGATTGTTGTATCTTTTTGACATATCGAAAAACAAAGCTCCGTGCAGCTGTCTGCACAGTTACCTTGGACTGATTCTTACCCCATTCTGAGAATAGAGCAGGACAATTTGTGTTTTCGTGCGCACGCACGACTAACAATCTATATCCACTGTGCAAATATGTTTTAATTTAGTAATGTTTACTATGCTAACATGATATGCAGTTAACATGGTTACATGCTAATGTTCGACATGGTAGTATTTCAGGTGAAGATGAAGATGAAGATGAAGTGTCTGAAATGATGCACTGCTGAGAATGAGACAGACAGACAACCTAGAAACATAATGCCTCTGGCCACAGCTGTCAGTGGCATGGAGGCATAAAAACACCTGGCCCGAGCATCAACTGCGGAGACTTGTTATTCTTCCCTGTTTTACATAATTGAATAATAATAATAATAATGACTTAGTTAATCAGTAATGAAAACAATCATTTACTTTAGAGCAGGGCCCATCAATTGCATAACTCCTTAACTCAACAAAAAACTCAATACAACAGTTGTCAAATGAAAACAAACCCAAGTAAGCAAGTACACTTCAACGTGCTGGCTAACAAGTTACTTTACCTTTCTTGTGTTCCATCTCTAGATTACGTTAGCCTGCCAAGTAACATGACGATTCCGGGCTAATGCTGACAGGACATTTTATATGGCTTGGAGAGATAAAGTAAGTTACGGCAAGCATCACTCAGAACAGTCTGACAGACAGCTAAGCTGTTCAATCAGATGATGGCTACATTCATTATGATAATTTGGAGAGAAAACTTCACATGACTTTGGGGTCGTTCACTAAAAAGCTTGTCAAGATAAAGGTCGTCCTCATAAGGTGCACATATCGCGTTAACAAGATAAGGCTAGGTAATTCAAGTGCATTTGACACGTGGGAGAAGTTTTGCTTCAGGGTGCTCAGAAAGCGTCGTTTGTGTGATTAATGAGCGGAGCCACAGGTGAGCAAGCATGCTCCAGCTGCAGGCAAGGGAGGGCTGGGTGGAGATAGAGGCAGGCACTCTTTGCATATTCATAGATCTGCACATACTAAATGAAGGCAAAGATGTAGTCTTACACCTAAGTCATTTCAAGGCATGAAGGGATTTTTTTTTTTTTTTTAATGGGAAAAAGCTTGGAAATATGGAATTTTGATGAACACACATTAGTTTATAGAGGTTTAATCAATACCAGAAGAGGAATGCTTCTAGAGGTGGTGCTTCATAGAAGGTCAACAAGTCACCAAAGTCATTATGATTCTTCCTCTGAGGAACATTAATTTCAGACTGACAACAAACCATAATGTAATGCAGCTACATCAGCTCAGATTGAGACACATCAAAGGAGTTTGAGGTGAGAATGACAGACACATGTTAGGACAAATGATTTTCACATATGTTATATATGTAAATTACATACTACATATTAAATGTACATGTTAGTTTTCAAACATATTTGCAGAATAACCAGCAGCAAGCATTTAATCATTTATGTTTTCATTCTCTTTGACAGACTGGCTCAACATTTGAACATATATCTGACTTTTATTTGGGTCAATTCTGTGCAATCCTTCTTAACAGGTACAAGCATGGCATGAAATAACCCAGCAAAAAACTGGTCAAATAAATTAGAACAATGAAAAGGTATAAATGCAACGTTCTACATAACTCTATGCCATTTGTCTTTTGACAGCAGGCATGGTTCAGGCGCTTATGAGGTTGTTTTTTGGATCCAGATGGTACCATTATACAAGAAAGGGGCGGTTGGGCATGTTCTTTTTTTCCTTCAAAACAGAAACGGGATGGGTAGGAGGAGTTCAAACGTGAAGAATTATGTGCAGAACTGGCAGAACACCCAATGAAAGGTGGTTATGAGTTTCCACTTGGCTGTAAGGGGAGGCTGTAGGGGTAAAGCTGTGGGTCGTGAAGGCAGCAGCAGGCATGTTGCAAGTGAAGACAAGGGGCTGGGAGGGGATTCCCTACGCAACTGTGGGAGGTACCAAACACCTCTAACCCCTTAGTCAGAGGAATTTGTGTTTGCTCAGGTTTGGCTAAGTTTCTTGTTTGACGCATCAGTGTGTGCATGTGTATACGTGTGTAGGTGTGTATGCATTTGTACGTGCAAGCAAATGAGGATGGAGTACCAGGTGTGATGCCATTATTCTGTCATTACAGCAAATGGAAACTTTGTCTATGTCCTTTTCATTGGAAAAGGTGCTTGCCCAAAGATACATGCAGTTATTTCAGGCAAGGCCACCGTGCATACCTGGGATAAGTACCCTCATTCAGTGTCAAGAAAAAAAGAGCAGAGATCAGCATAAAAAAGTCAAAACAGAAGCACCAACAATACAGGACAACTGCTTTCAACACCAGAACATGCTGAAAAATATCAGGACACGATGCCTAGTCCTTCAGCAGTTACTGCTGAAGGGCTTTGAGCAGGGCAATAAGCAGTGGCTAATTGTGAACAGTGGCAAAGAGTGAAAAGCTAGTTGTGCAAGGTAGTTCCTCCTGAAAACAAGCTTGTTGACAAAGATTAAGTGCTTAATCACAAAAAGATTGTGTGGAAAGGTTCATAACCTCGTCAGAATTCCTTGCAATAAGCTATCTGCTACCTTACATGGCCTGCACTAAAAAGGTATTTTCTCCCCCAAGAGGGCTTATTGATCAAACAGCTTGTTGAACCTCAAGAACTAAGACTAACCAAATAAAATAGGATTGATACAAAACAGAATGGAAAAAGTGCTCAAGTGATTAACTGCTTGTTTCTAGAAGGAAAACCACTCAAACCTCTCAGTTCATGAGATTCATGCTTTCTGTTTGCATACACAGTATATGAGGACTCTCTTGAGTCAAAATTTTCTTAGGGTAATGTGGACCATTTATGATGAGCTATGGAAGTAATACTGTGTGCGCTGGGCTTGGATTCTGTTTATTTTGTCTCACTCTGAAAGCCCAGTGTCCTGGGTAAAAAAACATGGAGTTTCAAATTACTCTCAACATCCCAAGCTGCATACAGAGGATGGAAGCCATCATATCTTGCTGCTTCCCAAGCGGTTGATATTTTGTCTTTCTTAAATTGGAAGAACAATAATAGTATTTTTTATTCTCTCCTCACAGAGCACACAGTACACAATATTTACAAATCAAAAAACATTAAAATCACTTGTCTGATTTCATGTGAACTTAAAACTCTCAAAATAGATCCTACAGAAAGCCACATTTTTGGGAAGAAAGGCGTGTTGCTGAATTTGTAAAAATAAAAGCTACAGCATTTCAGTCAATCAATGCAAGTTAGAAATTCACTTATCAAGCTATTTAATCCCTGGAGCTAAATTAAAAAGTCAGCTAATTCATAACAAGGTTTTGTGTTTCACATCTAAAAATCTTTGGTAGAAGTGGTTATTCCAGCTAATGGCCACATTAGTCACCTCTGCATTGAAGATCTTTACAAACACAATGCCTGGTGTCTAGTCTTTGATGAGCATTACCTTTGTTCTGCGCTTTATAGGTCTGACTTCAAAACATTCAGTGTGCAAAGGATGCTATTTTTGTTTTAAATGCAAAATAAACTCTTACAGAAAAATCTGCAAACCATTACAATTCCCAGATGCAACTTTGCCTCTCTCTTTAGACTTACACAGAGTATGAGCAATTCTCTGCATTCATGACAGAGACTAAGGCCGAGACTGCAATAAAGCAGACTCAGAGGAGGATGGATGGATTCATTAACATGAACGCACTCTTGCTCACACACTGTTGATTAAGCAAGTGGCTGGAGTTGCTCGTGCCATCAACACTAAAGAGCAGAAAGCCTGACTGGTGGTCTGGCATTCAGAGCAGATCCATCTGGCTGGATTAAGGGTCGGACAGATCCAACAAAAATGGCCCAACACACAAAACCATGTGTCCTGGGTATCTGCACATCAGTGGTAGATGCCAGGATTTGGGTGGCATGTGGGTGCTGGTGGAATGAGATGACAGGACTCTGGGGCCTCTATACTGACATACAATAAATAAATCCAGTATCCAAAGCCATGGCGGGATCCACAACCTCAGAGGGTGGAGTGGCAGAGAGGGTGATGGACGAAAGGAAGAGGAGACAGAGATTACAGGCAGCTGTATCTTAAGACTCCTTCTTTAAGTTCTGGCTTGAGTTTCAGTTGCCAGACAAATGCCGCAAATTTAAGCCATGGGTCTGCTTTCCCTGAAAAGCTCAGAACACACTCCTCTTCAATTATAGAAAGGCAAAAAAGATGTTAACGTGTGTAGGGACTACGAATGAGTGTGTACGTACAGGGACTAGACAACAGCCACGTAAGCAGTCCCATGACATTGTGATGATCATTACTTGAGAGAAATAAAGATCGTTTAAAGGATGATAAAAATGCAGAGAGATTTTTGTTACTCTTCAATTCTTCCCACTAATGGAGCAAAAAATATATATTAGGGTCTGATGAGCATAGGTATTAGCTTAAGCTATCCTGTCATGAATGGACTGTTGGCCCAGTGGAAAGTTTGACCAGCTGGTCTCGCTAGATATAAAGTCAAAGGATAACTCAGGTCATTAGAACTAATCCAATGGACACCGGGCATGCTTCTACCAAATTTCAGCATGATCCATCCAATAATTGTCCATATCTTTTGCCAATGTTGCCGCCTCTTGAGCCAAAGTATTAGTGTGGCATAAAAAACATGAGAAGGGCTACATGGCCAAAAGTCATTAACACTAAAGTTCTTCTGTGTCATTTATTTTGAACAACACATGGGAACCTAATTATTAAAATTCAGTCAACCAAACATGGCACATGGCAAGTATATTCTCTCCATCTTAATTTACAGTTTGGAATTTCACTCAGAGCCAGAAAGCAGCATGTAGCCCATAGTTATGTGGCCAATTCTGACGACAGCGTTTGCAACACTGATGAAACTGCTGTTTGCCATTCAGATGTGAGGTTTGCCTCGGATGCCAGCCGACATAGACTCTGCTCTGCATCAGCAGTGGTTAATCAAGCCGATGACAGCCAGAAGGTTGTCTGCTGGAGTCTCAAAAACATTTGATTAAAGCTGCTGCTGATTGTGTCATTTGAACTTAATTTCTGGAAAGAAGGAATTGTGATGAACGTGAGCGTGCAAAGTGATGAATAGTCATTCCTCTGCCATGAAATCTGTGGTGAAATATGGCTCTGTCTGCTTTAATCCATTTGTGCCTTGATTCATCACATGCAATATTTCATACACCAGTCCGATTTCTACAAACCTGTGATGAGAGTCACTGTGACATTACAGCATTTACAAAATTGCATTAATTGACCTAATTGAGGTTCTTAAATTACAACCCTTTTCTACTGTCCCGGTATTGCAAGCTTTAGCTGTGGTGTGTCTTTCTAAGGCAGAGAAAAACTCTGCTGATCACTGATATTTTGATTCTGCTTGGGAACTAGGCCAAATCATTATTTGTTGGAAATGGCAGGTCCACAGTGTTCAGCTTTTAGTAGTTTTAGAGATGTGGAACACTGTCAAAAAAACATGTAAACATTCCTGTTCTTACTTTGACCAGTCACGCAATTCATGCATCAGTAAATGTGCAAACTCTTTGAGAGGACTTTGTCTACACCTAGACATTAACATTGTTTGTACATTTATGTTGGCAGCTCAGTTTTCCATAATAAATAGCATGGGTATCTAGAATGTGTCAGAATTTGGTAAAGCAGCACAAACATGGAACGCATTTGTCATTGACCAGCTGCATAATGGACATGAGGAACAACATGTTTGTAGTTTCACTGTAGGAATCCATTGATTTATCGTTGGCCATTTAGCCTCTGGGGGCACAGCCGATTTTTCAGGGCTTCCAGTGCAGCCAGCGGATATCCAGATAATGGATAATGGATATCTGGGCCAAGACATTCTCGTCTGTATGCTGGTTATTGTTTACAGTCTGATTAGCAACTTCAGACACGAGCATGAGGTCAAACGCCATTTTGGCTTATCTTTCTAAAAACATACCTGCATATTGATGAGGATCATTTTTTTTAAAAAGCTGATAAAATGCTAAATTGTCCTCAGATGATAGCCGGTGGGCTATGAAATTGCATTTTGGCCAATGTGTTCAGCCTCTTTTGCTCTCCACACAGACTCCATTCAATACTACTCAGACTATAAATGGAAATCAGAGCACTTCTGATATCAAAATCTTGCCTGCAGATTGGGCATCTATATGGAGTTATCTGTTCACAGAGATTAGTGTTCTTTTGGCTCAAAATATATGAGCCAGATAAATCCACATTTAATAATCATCACTGAGTAAAGGCTTCCATACTACTCAAAGAAACCACGTCATTTGATCTGTCAACTGACCAATGTTTGAAGTCAAAAAGTGTTTAGACCTTTTCCCAACAGCCACACTCGAAGGTAGAGTGAAAAGCTTACTGTTACAAAGAGTGGAGTGTTCACATCAAGTCGGTGTAGCTACACATAATCATTATGTGGCAATAATATGCCCTTTAGCAATGCGACACCAGCCAGAAAAGAAGAAGACCGTGTCCATTTCCTTCCACACAATAACATGGTTACGTGCAGAAAGTAACAGATGCAGCAAGAACAAGTGGATGAGGAGAATTTGGTTTGTTCAGCATCTAAACAGTCAAGAAGGAGAGTCTACCATGCTAGGGAAAAGTGCATGCAATTGATCATGCATCATATTTTTAATAATTCAGGATTACTGCATAGATGCTGACAAGCTTGAATGGCGAACACAGTGTGTCCAACAGATATATCTACTCAGTTCACTGGATTCAGGGATCTATTCATGGGTGATTATGACTCTTCTCCATTTACACAAAGATTAATTTTCCCTTACAGTATCAACAAGTAGCACTTGATTTCTGAGTTCACTGTTCTTCAACACCTGTCAATATCAGGGAACAAAATTAGGTCTCCTCTAACCCAGAGAGCTGATTGACGCCAATTCCCAAAAGATGGCAAACCGACATGGCACAAATCCTCAGCTGCTCATGTTACTAATTGTCTCAAGTTATTACAGAAATATGTTCTGTTAACATCCACAGTGACTGCCATTGCAATGTGTTGTCCAGTCCACTCAGGCTGTCTATGAGGAAAATGCCCTGCCATGCCAGGCTGAGGCTGTAGAAATTCCACCCTAACACAGCTACTCCCAATGTTCTGCCAAATGCCAGCTCTTATATACTTACCCTCCAAGGGCTGAACTGAGAGGCAGCCTGTAATTTTTCATCAGTCTCTTTACTGGTTGTGCCTTGTTTTTGAAATTAGTCACCGGCAAGAAGTGGAAAGAAAGTAGTTGCACGGCCATTATGTTGCATAAAAAACATTTAATCAAAGAGACACACGAACTCTTTCACACACATACACACGTACACACCATCACCAGACATGAAAGCCCTCTAGTCAGCTGTCTGCCAGTAATGATCCTTCTCTGGCAGTGCAAGTGCGTAGCATGAATATGTCGCTAACCAGCTGCAGTCACACTGCTCGCACATCTGCTTTTTATATTATGTACTTGGTACATTCTGAAGCACATTCTCTCTAGATCCCTGGCAATTCATTGTATACCTTTCATCCTATCCCTTGTGTCCATTTGCTGGTCTGTGAATGGGACACTTTTGCGGTTAGTTGAAAAATCTTGCAGTGAAACTAACCAGACTAAACAAATAAAATAAGGCTCTGCAGCTGGCCAGAGATTCCTCTACAGACAGTGCAGCAGCAAAAGCATAAACATTCTGCTTATGTCCTTTGCTGGAGCAGTCATGGGAATTCAGCACATTTCCCAGGTGCTGAACCTAAAGAACAAAAACTGACATTCTGGTCTCATCCAACAAAAACTTTCTGTCACCATCAGACGAGCGCTGAGCTGGGAATAGGGAGTATGGGGCTGGAGGGTGGGCAGAGTGTGCTACTACAACCTGACATAATGTTGCCTCATTCTGAGATGTGACGTGCACATTTAACTCACCGCCTGCAAAACACCAGAGACAGACATGACAGAGTGGGAGACTTTAAGGATGGAAAAGAGGGTGGTGAAAGGGAAAGTAACAACATAAAACCAGCTGGAGGGACTGACAAAGGATTCTTTTAGTGGCAATCCTGATTGGCACCTAATGTTGTCCCTGGGTATTTCAGACCCGTAAAACTTTAATATGCAGTTCAATAACCATTTCCCCCTCTTTCCCTCCTCTATTGTTCCACAGATGGATTAGAGTGACAGGACTCAGTCTCAAAAGAAATGGGAAAATGAGTGGCAGAAGGTTGTCCAAGGAGGAAGAAAAGATGTCAGACATGACAAGGCCACCAGAAGAACTGAGCAAATTGGAAAAGTACCCATGCGAAAGAATTAACACTACATCAGGGTCTAAAGGATGTAATGAGCCTCAGTCTCTAAATGTCTGCAAAGTTGACTACACTGAAATTATTTCTTCCAAAATCATTAAACTACCAACAGGGACAGTTTAACCAACAACAGCAGCCTTGTTGGTGGTGTTGTACGTCACTATGCGTGTCGCGTGTAATTTCAATGACAAATGAATGATTGAAATGTCCTTTTATCCTGTTCTACAGTTTCTTCATTTGGGTACAAGTTGTCTTTTTCTATTATTATTCTTTTCTCAATGAAGTTTATAAGGCAATGCTTATCTGAAGATCTGTCACATTTCGTGCCATAATTGCTGTCAACGACACAAAGGCTATTCAGCTGTAACACAGGGTAACACATTAGGAGACCATTTATCAAAAGATCAAACATTTTAATAACAATGAAACCTGCTCCCGACAAACTGCAGATGAAGAGTAGCTGACTGGTGACGAGTTCCTGCCAGCCTTTTCTGAAAACTCATCTTTAATTCACCAACTAGTCTAGCTACATATTTGGAACAGAGAGCGCTATTATTTACGTAATATCACAATGGAGGAGATGCACTGCAGCTGCCCAGTGATGGTTTGTCTGCAGCATGGAGCACGCTGCCACTGATCCAGTAAGAGAGCGTATTTGTTGGTCCGTGTGCAGGTTGGAAACTACAAAAGCACTGAAATCAAACACATCTGACACGGGTTGACAGAATGGCTATAACCTACCAGTTTGAAATGTCTCGTCCTGAACAGGCTTGGGCTGTTGTGATCTACAGCCTAACTGCAAATTCAGTCGTGCAACAGCTCAAGGACAACATCATGGATGAATCTCCCTTGACAAAATGGTACAGCTCAACTAATCTCAGAGACTACAGGTGTTAAAGCCAATGACACCTCGACTGCCTCAGGTAAAATACTGATCACATGCTGGACACACATGGGTAGATGCCTTTCATCGTCTCGCACCAGACTGCCATAAGATAACCTGTAGAGAGCCAGCTCTCGACACACTGTTGTTAGAGCTTAACAAGAGTGCCATCCTGTGGTAAAGTCAAACATCACTAATCAGCAGCTCATTTTACACCGGACTGAGGACTGAACTTCACCAGAAAACCATGAAGTGCCATCTTTGACTGTTGCTGAGCGTCTCAAAATATTTGGGTGGGACTTTAAGCGGCAATGCTCTGATGGAAATGGAAACACCTGTGGTGTTTTATTACTATCACTTGTATTTCTGCTCTACTGTGTTTGTGTTCTGTTTTTTCTATGATACGGTAGCATGTGGGCAGGTTATTAAAAGACATCATTTACATATATCAAACTGGGCAAGATTTTCTCAAGACAGTCCTGGCAGAGTAAAAAGACCGTTTTTCATATTACTCTTAATTGTGTCACTCCCTGCTGCAGAGCTCTAAGTAAGTGCTGAGCCTGAGTCAACTACTGCTGCAGTCTGGGCTAAACTGATATAATCTGTTGCTCTTGTACTGCAACAGCAGTGTTGTCAAACTACAGCTAAAGACAAATGATAATATTCTCATTGAAGTCTAAACACACTGTCTGCATATGAGTTACTTTATTCTTACTTTGTCAGGAAGAAGGTGGAGTTTTCTCTGCTCTTAGTGAAGGTGATTGGGAGCAACCTCAATGTGATATTCATCTTTCTGGCGTTGGCTGCCAGCCTCTTTGCCTGGAAAACAGAAAAGTAAGGACAGTATAGTAGTGAAGTACAGTACAGTGCAGTCATTGATTCATTTAACTAAATGGAACAAAAGCAATATGCAACAGTTTTGACACTCACTGGTTTCAGCTTATCAAATAACAATATTTCCTTGTTTCTTAGTCTTCTATGATTATTAAGTGGATAAACTGGGTTTTGGACTGACAAAATAAACTTTGAATATGTCCAAGCCTTATACATTATGCACAACATTACCACAGTATACTCTGTATAGGGTCACAGAACCATACTGGGAGAGGTACAGCACAATAACCCAAAACACATCAAGACTGATAACACCACACAGAACAACCCAACAGAGCTTTAATAAAGATCTCACAAACACACACTTCAGACAAACAACTGTTTAGTTAAACAGGATGTAAGAGAGAGCTTCTATTTCTTCTTGAACAGATTTGTTGGGACCACAGACATGCTGGCATTTCAGTTCAGTGGAAAAGTCGGGGAGGGGGGGGGGGGGGGGGGGGGCATATCTTCTCCAAGAGCAAATAGGTTTAAATACAAAACATCTGTTCTGCATCACTAAATCCGGCTGCGCAACTTTCATTAAGAATTAAACCAAAGATGAGCCGGACTTCTCCACACTGGCCTCATGTGAATTTGAAAGGACAAGCCTTTCCGTTCTGGCGCTCATGTAGCTCCTTCATGACTTCAGATTGGCGAGTAGCGAGAGTCAGTATAAGATTTATTAAAAGGTAGGGCTACACAATGCTAATAACACATCACTGCACTTGCAATGTTCTGGTGGAAACCCAAATCCCAAAGCTCATCATGTGCCAAGGCTTTATCTCTCGCTGAGAACAAGCCTCATTATTTTGATAGATTTGACCACTGCAGCAGTCGCTGCCTCTAAAAAGCCCATAAAAGAACAGGCATTACCCAACCTATCAAACATCACTTGTGTTGTCTTGTAGAAACAGCATAGGTGAAAGCTGGCAGGGAAACTGGATCTTACGTAACTGAATGACTGTGGTTTGGAGAAACAGCAGTAACCATTGCATAACTACAACCACAAATTATATACAAGCGAAGCAATTAAAGCACAAAAACATTTAGATAATCCTGGTTTCTACTATGTAATTTTAAGTTAAGGGCAAGATACTGAACCTCAAATTGCTCCCGATGCTGTGCCATTGTTGTGGGAGTGTGCATGAACGGTTATTGTTCCTGATGAGCAGGTGGCACCTTGCACGGTAACCTCTGCCACCAGTGTACGAATGGGTGAGTGTTGGCTTGTGCTGTAAAACACTTTGAGTGGTCAGTACGATTTGCTAATCACTATATTAATGAAATTATAAATCATGATGTAGTATAACAATGGATGGCTAACTTGTATATATTTTTTCTCTAAATTCAACTGAAATCATTGTGAATCCCACCACATGCATCTCTTATTACATTTTCAGTTTGCTTCTGAAAAGGACTGAAGGCAATCACACAAATTACTTGCCTCAATAAAGACGTTAGCTTGGCCTTCAAGGTCAGTATTTATCACCCTGCTGAAAGTGAAATTCTGAATAAAGATAAAGAGTGAAAATCCTTCCTTTTTACTCTTACTCACGAACTTAAAAACAAACACTATTGAATTTATTCTGACTTAAGAAGGCTCTTCAATGTAAGCGAGCTCCATGAGCATCAATCTTAGATGACTGCAGACGGTGGTTAGTACACACCTGTGACCTATTGTGTGATTGCACAAAGTACCATTGGTCACGTTCGCTGAAGGAGAAGGTATGAGTCAGAATAGAGTAGTTTTAGCCGACGATTTGCATTTGATTTGAGCCTTTGAGTTACGCCACTTCTTTGTTTTTGCATTTATCAGGCTTACAAAACAAGAGCAAAGCTGGCTCTGATTTGCTCGACATCACTTTCACCGTGTGCACTCATCAGTTATCTGATGTACCACATCCACCAACAGCAGAATATCTTTCCTGCTTCAGCTTTGTTCTTCCTCTTGTTTGCATTTCAGCCAATGATAAACACAGGTGCTGGTCTTTAGATGCTGTGGTCAGAGTTGGGTCAGCCTGTTCTTGCTCTGAGTGAAAGTGCTTCAGTTTGTGTAAAGCTCTAAGCTTTTAAATCTTACCCGTATTAAATTTCCATTTAGCAGTGATTTAGTGGTAAGATAGACTTTTCAGCACTCAGGAGAACAGTCTTGGCTGAGCAGTTGTGAACTGTTGTCTTTTTTCAAAGCTCACACATGAGCAGCAGTGACAACAATGAAGAGCAGACCATCTGTTTTTGGTTCTTCAGTACCAAAACAATTCACACTGATTTTCAGACACATCCATGTGTTATTATTTGAATAAAATAAAACAACTACATTAAAGGGTTGGGCGGTATGACATTATAGGCCATGCAACAGTAGAAATGTTTTCACCAGTGGAGATTTGGCAATAGCTTTCACTACTGGAGTTATCCCTTAAAGCGTATTTACACACTGTGATTCACACTGTATGCACTGCTAACCTGAGTGGACGTGTTGATGACATTTCATTTCAGAAAAGAGTGAAGCTGCTTCATACTCTTTTCTGCTTGTCTGTATATCATTTTAGATTCTTTCATTAACATTGCAGATATGTCTAAATGCATGTAGTGTTTAATAGAAGAAGATAGTTTTACTGTTTTGAGAGAAAGAAATCAAATGTGATGAAGTACAGTGCAGTTATTTTAGACCATTTCTTGACAGGACGGGACGAGAACACACGTAGAGTGGCAGGGGCTTGGTGACGACCAGGTCATGTAGGTCTATGTTTGGGTCAAATCTATCCAGTCTGCATCTGATCAAGTGAGTCCTATGAACTGTTATGCATTGAATCGCCGCACATCTGGCACAGATAGAAGTGTTACCGCAAACTGTTGATCAGCGGGACAGTGTGACACCAATGAAAGCACAGTATATCGCATCACTAAGGTGTGTGTGTGCATGTGTACGGCACAAACACAAAGGAAAAACAGCTCCACAGTACTACTAGAGGACAAAAACTCCACTGGGAACCTTTAAGGTGCCAAAGATAGTTCGTAAATTAAGAACATACTTTTAAACTGGCACGAGGAGTCCGGATGAGATTGTCTCTGGCGGCACCATCAGCAAATCGTCCTGTATCCTCCAGAAACCTGTAGTCTACAGTCAAGGTGAAGGACAAAAAGTAAACACACATAAAAGTACAAGCATTTACTTTTATAATACCACTCCTTAATAAAACACCCTGAAACAAACACACATACGCTGCCAACTTTGACTTAAATCATATCCTTAAAATTTAACAGATGCCTAAGGTGTTTGAGAATAAACACTCTCACAAGAACTTCTGTTGTTTTCAGTCTTTCAGTCGTGTGAAGGAGGAAAGAAGATGCTCACCGTTTAGAAGTGCCATTTCATCAAACTGTGAGAGGGTCACAAAGGCAGTTTTATTTCTAACTCCGCTGCATCCTGAAGCTTCCTTGTGTTTCTTCACACACTTCAAGCTGGAAAATATACACAAACAGAATTGGTTAGGTAACGTTTCAATTATTCTGAAGAATTTGGTTTGGCAGACAATGAAAAGAAAACTGGACAAAGAGGCATAGAAGACAAAATGCAACAAACATGTCTGTCCAAGGACAGCTGGTCTGCTGAACTGAGCGAATATGAAACAATAATACACCCCTGACTCAATGAAACAAATAACTAGTGCTGCAGGTGGACAAACACTCGGTCGTTCCCGTTATCTAAAGAGGTTATCATCATTCCAGGAAGCTTTTAATAGCTGTGTGCTATGAGAAAGCCCCAGAGGAAACAAGTGAGCGCTTCCCTGATTCAGATTTCAGAGGACAACATCCATCAACTACAAGCCCAGACATAAAAACAGCACCAAAACAAGCTGACAGTATTTTTTGCTCCACTTCCTTCCAAATACCAACTGAGACCCCACTGACCTCACAGTGTTATGTGTTATGTACAAATCAATCACAAAACAGCACCTATAGATAACACACCAACAAGGACATTTTCATGGACTGACTAATAATCAGTCCATTAATCGACTGTTAGATTAAAGGACTGATTATTTCAGCTCTAAAAAAAAGGGTCAACTCTGCTGCACAATCAGAACTTTCACTTGTGACGTGTTTGGTTGTTTTTCTAATTGTTTAACTAATGTTGCTAATCGTACTTGTGTACTTCTACTCAAATTATATTTTGAATGCGGGACTGTACTAGTTTAATGGAGTATTTTTACATAGTTGTACTGCTACTTTTATTTCAGTAAATGACTAAAAATACTTCTTCCACCATTGCACAGCTGCACCTTTGACTGAGATGTCTTAAATTAAAACACTACTGGAGTTAATATGATTATTCAAAAGTTCCTGCAATTGGCTTTCTGAAGGATCTTACCAAAACACACACACACACACACACACACACACACACACACACACACACACACACACACACAAAAGGGATTTAAAGGAAGCATGGAAAGACCCATTTTCAGACATTTGCTGAGAGACAGGTATTTGGTCAGGTCAGACTGTAACACAAGAAACTATGTAAAAGGAATGCTGAATGATGCCCAAAAACAACAGGCAACCATGAGACAAAGGGGAAGGACGTCCCCAAGCACCCGTTGATAAATCTTAATGAAATTTTCAGGTGTGACCTTCACTATGCCATTTAATACTTAAAGGTTATGTTGTAAATGCTTCAGCATCCAAAGAACTTGAGGAATAGGTCATGGATCGTTGCCACTGCCGGTGGCATGTTGTTACTGGCCGTGAATTAAAGTAAAGTTCAGTCAGTAAAAACAAAAATGTGGCCAACAGTCAGTCATAAATATGACGTTACTGCACGCAAAGGTACAACAGATTTTACTAATACAACTCTTCTGTCATTTTTGTTTTTTCATCATAAAAAGTTGAACTATTTCTTTGTGTTTTATTACTGTTATCAGACACAGATGGAATAAAGCTTTTATGCTGCATGAAATGATATGATTTCATCATAGAGAAGGAGCAGAACATCAAGGGAAAATCAATTCACCAATGGAACACATCGTATTCAAGTGATCTCACTGCAATTTAAGAAGACGAAGAAGAAGATGAGGAATTTCTTTACTAATCCCCCTTGGGGAAAATTCATCTTTACACTCTGATTGGTATTTTATTAGGCACGCAGACCACCTCTGTGCAATATAACAATATAAGCAAGTACTTTCCTCTGATGACATGATAAAGGATTAGTAATTCTGGGAAAATCTGCCCAGCTATTAAATTATCTCAGGTCCAGGAAAAAACAAACTAGTGCAGAATTCTACGTGAACATGCCACTCAGGACAGCAATGATTCATGATTCATGTTTTCACTTTGACTAAATTACAAAAACTGCCAGAAGTCTTGAGTTTGTGTGTGCCCCACTGTCTGCTTACAACACAGTGCTTTTTACTCAAAAAGAATCCAAAGTGGAGCTGCAACTAAAGACTATTTTCATTGGTGATTAATCTTTAGATTATCATTTCGATTAATTAATAGTTGTTTGCTCTATAAATGTTAAAAACATAATAATAATAAAGTGGTGAAAACCATCGATCAGTGTTTCCCAAAGACCAAGATTACATCCTCAGTTGTCTTGTTTTGACCACAGATATTCAGTTTAGTCTCACAGAGGTAAAAAATAACACTGATAATATCGACATTTAAGAAGCTGGTATCAGAGATCTTTGACTTTATTCTCTTAAAAAATTACCAAAGGCAATTAATTATCAAACTACTTGGCAATTCATTTAATAGCTGACAAATAATCAATTAACTGTTGCAGCTTTAATTAAAAACAACTGTGCAAAGGCTCATGAACACCTGACACTGCTAATATTTAATATTAGGCCTTCAAGTAAATTATAGAGCAGATATGGCTGGTTCTATGATAAAAGATGACATTACAGAATTCATACATATAAATATATACACTATGGGCAAAGTCATGTTACATGTGTTTAGTGGAATAATAAACAAATTCTGTAGAGCAGAAGTTGTCATCCAGTCTTTTGCAATGTCTACCTATAAAGCATTGTCGCAGTTACAAAGTAAGTGTGAACATGAGGTGTGATCAAGTCAAAGCGGCCAGTATTTCACATGAAAGACAGAGCAGAGTCAAAATAACGTGATTTTGGGCAACAGATATGTATATTCTTTATTTATCATCCCTTTATTCATATTGTGTTTAGGGCTCCCTTGGGCCTGTTCATTCGCCGGTAAAATAACATATATATCTGTATGTATAATATTATCTGCACAATAATCTCACCTGCAAGAATGGGCCAGACAGGCTGGGCATCTGTACTTCGCCTCCTCTGATCCACACACACCACACCTGGAAGACAGACAACATGTCAGCATGGTGCGAGCAAATGTCAGCTTCACAGCTACACTCAGGAGGAATAACAGGGACATGAAAGGCGATAAACAACCCGCGTGAGTGATATACATGTTCACAAAAAACATTAAAAAGCCCACACACGCAGACCCTCAGCAGTTATGACAGTCTGCTACTTGATAGGGCAACGTAATTAACAGGGGCACGTGACAAAAGGATGAAGACCACGACAGATTTGAAAATGAAAGTTTGGGGGCGGTGGTGTCTGATGTAGCTAGCTGACTTGGCTCGCTAACTCTGTAGCTAACGTTAGCATTTAACGCTGTCTGGGCGTTTTATGTTTGCTACTCGTAATAAATGCACGACCCTGTATATCTTTATAAGCTCTACTGTGGTCCAAACCGGGCTCACTTAACGTTAGGCAAACACGAACCTGTTAGCTCAGTTAGCAATTTGCTAATGACTTGTTGTCTGTTCAAACACTTACGTGGAGAGGGAAATCTTTCTTTTGGACCCCTTCAGCTCTTTTCCCGGGCTGCTGTTTTCCACTTGGTTCTCCACAGCTGACATTATGTCTATCGTCTTAACAATTACGGAGCACATTACAGAACAGTCGCCACACGTTGGGCATAGCCGACGATACCCAAACAAACCCTCTTCCGCCGGTGGCCACTTGCCGCACGTGGAGATGAGTTCCGGTAGGAAACCTGCTCGTTGGCGCCTCCCGGTGTTAGAGAACCAGAACTACAATGTCCTCCAACAGTGTCAAAGTAAACATGGTGACAGCAGTGATGAGAATGAGCAGGATACATATATAATGCAGGTGTTTGACAGCCGCGAGAAGGCTATTGGTAGATATTGATACCATGTTATGATAGTAAATACAAATTCTCAATCTGTGTCCAGCTGCATGTTGCTATTATGACCCTCATGTGGCTGCAATTATGTAGAAAGTCATGATCTCTGAAACAACTGAGGTGCTTATTTCCAAGTCTAGTCCGTCAATGCCTTATATGTATGCTCATATAGGCTTAAAGAGGTGGGTCTTGGTATAAGGTTTGTGCATGTGTGTGTGAGAGAGAGAGCACAAAATAGGAAACCTGTGCTAGAAAGGATGGCACCAGACAGCATGATCCAGCCATGTATAAGGACCAAAGTAAGATTACATCTTTCCTTGATTTGGACTATGTGGTCTCAATATAACCAAAATGCTCTCCTGGAATCTGCTCTTCAATGTTACTTTCATATGATTCCAAACAATTTCTTCCGCTTTTTTAACCTTTAATTGAATACAGAAATATCATTAAGAGTCACACTTTTTTTCAAGAACACACACATTTAAATCTGGAAGCAGCCCAGTACAACCAGTCTTATCTGTTTGCAGCTGAGCAGCTCCACTGGAGCAGTTAGGATTGAGGTCTTACTGTAGCTCTGGGGCACCTCGGAGGTGTTGATGAGTTAATTCCCCTTTTTCCTCCAGGATTTATCTCACCAGGGTCCAAGTATCAAACTGCTCCTTTAGGCTTTATGCCACCACGAACAGATTTGTCAGTAGGAAACAGGTTATATGCAGTTTTAATAATAATTCTTCCATAAAGTACAGAAGCATTTGTGGATAAAATGTTCCATTTATTTGTCAACTTATTAATTATTTACACATTTGCATCTAACCCCTTTATATAATTACACTTTGTTCAAGGTAATATAACTTAAGAATATGATGACTGCGTTTTCTGTGTACTCTGGCTCTGGCCCACTGTAGCTGCCAGTCCACCGAACCACCACTGAATTAACTGAAATAACAGTATGATACACATAAAGTCACAGGTGTGAACACACAAACACACCTTTAAAACATAAATACTTCTTTAGACTGAGTTGTGGTTGACCAAATAGTTCTCTGAGAGTATAATTTACTGTGGCACAGTAATGTGAACAAAAAACAGAAAGGATATAAATAAACATACAGTATGCTGTCAATATATACACAGGAAATGTAAAAACTCACTGATGACTCATTCTCTGTTGCAGCACCAATGATAGGTTTCCCCTGAAGAACCTACCACATAAAAGGCAAGGCTACAAAAATATGTAGTGTATCAAAAAATGGTTCATAAATTAGAAATGACCAAATCAACATAAGTACTTATACAACATAACAAATCTTGATGTAACCGGTACATACAACACAAAGGCAAAAAAAAAAAAAAAAAAAAAGACTAACTTGACATGAGCAACTATTCTAGAAAGCGAATGAGCAGGTAGAGGTAGAGCACCATCTGTCGAGATGTGCAGGTCCAACTGGGCAGGACCGAAGACAAAAAATATCATGAAAACAATGTAAAATATAGCCTTTGATCAGAGAATGAAATATTTAAAGCAGTCACACATTATCCGCATGCTATTGCACTCATAAAAACCTTTAGTTAGACAGTGCTCCTATGGAGAGGCCTGGCACGCTCCTTCGGGTTAGGCCTCTGCTTAGGATGGTCTGGGTATGTTTGAGGGTTTGGACAGGCTGCTGCTTAGTGAGGCCCTACCCTGTGATCAGGGAGTAATATCGGTCCATATACAGCCAACCTAAGCACCGTTCGACTAATAATTATTAACAAAACAAACTTTACACAGTTATTGATAAATATTGGTATACACTGTTCTCCTCTGGCCTTCTTGGCCTGGATGTTCCACAGAGACTGAGATCTTCCACGCAGATCTGCCTTCGACGGGACATTTGTTGCTCTGACAGGTCCCATTAACGGTTTCCATGGCAAAGTCTGATGGACACTCGCTCTTTGGTTGGCAGCCATATTTTAGTAGCTCATGTAAATAGGTTACATGAGAGGTGATGTTGGTGTCAGAGGAAGCAGACTGGGTCGATTTCTATATGCCGCTGACTATTGGGCTGTGATGTGGGAAACTCCTGTATGTCTACAATAGGTAGCTGACGACTGTCCTGAGTATGGAAGAAGAAACGTGACTGGTGCCAGCTGCCATCTTGGATCTGAAAGAGGATGGGTGGAGGAAAGAAACAAAAAAACATCATTCAATTGATTCATATTCCAAATTGATAAAAGGCAGTTACTGTCTTCAATATCATATCTTCAATTTCTACCAAGTCATCTATGCACAGGACAGTTCAATCAGTGCAGATTTCTGACAGCATTACCTGCATATGTTTGCACTAGATATTCCCTCAAATGTGTGTCAGATCAGGTAGAAAATACACCATATATCTATATGCAGTCACAGCTGCATCAAACCGACCTGTCAAAATCTCAACCAGTGAAAACACCAAAATGAACAGTCTAAAAACCACATCAAGCTGTTGAGTCTGTTCAGTCCTACGATTTGCTGAATCAGCTCTCTGTCCCGCACATCACCTTGCACTCATCTTGTAGCACATGTGGTTCAAGTAGTGTGTCTTTCTCAAACATCTGTTTGTTCCAGCCACGAAACCGAAGTGTGGTGCTCTCTTGTGGTATGGATCCAGCGGAGCTGAAGCTGTCTGTGGTGTCGTAGGGAGGATCATTTAGGCAGTGGACTGTGATGCTTTGGCTGGCCTCAGTACTCAGTAAATGGAGAAACTTCATTTGAACTTTCCCTACACCAAACACCATCTGTGGTGGGAAGCAGAAACACAAGTGTGATCAGTCTGCCATCATAACCACAACACGGTAAAGACTTGCATTTCAAACGAACAGAGGGCTGTTGCAGTTGTGTCATTTGAAATTTCTGGGTTGAAGTTATTTGCAATTCAGGTTCAAAATGAATCTATATTAAGGTTTTATCGCTGTACAATCTGTATTAGATAACATGGAAAGGTTCAAATAAACCTTTACCGCTATGTTTATTCATTTAGGCTAAGCCCTTTATTTTATCTAGCACTGTGATATGTTCACCACTTCAGCGTTACCTTATTAGAGGCCACTGGATGTAAACAGGTCTGACCTCCTGCAGTAAAGTTGCAGAAGACCTTGAAGGCATCAGAAGTGCAACCCAAGTTTGGATCAATCCAGAACCAACCTGAAAGTCCGCAATTCAAAGAGAGGACAGAGACAGTGAGACAGAGAGATATCAAGAATGCTACATAATGCAAACGCTTTTCTGCCTGTCTCGCCATCACGCAGACTCTCACCATCTTGGAGCTTCTGATGACAGTCGAGCAGATCTTTGCAGACACGAGCCGGGTTCTCCCGTGTGCCCAGAGGCTTTTTGATGCTTTCAATCACACTACTTAAATAACGAAGAGTCTTGAGTATCTCCGTATTCTGGTCTGGCAGGCTCATCTCGGTGTTCTGGAAAGTCTGGTTAAGAATGAGAAAGACAACACTGTCAAACTCCAAAAATTCTATATCAAGTCCCTTCAGTATAGATACAATACCAACAAGGAGCAATTCACTTTTTAATTCATTTGCCAACTTATCTGCCATCCATCCACATATCCACCCATTCTCCCCATCCATTGAGTGAGTGCATTAGCGCCTTACCTCGGTCCTGAGGGCAGCGTTGGAGTCAGATAGACCGTAGACTGCTGAGTCATAATATATCTGCCTCTGTGGATTCAAGGTCAACATATTCAGTTTAATGAAAACATAACACATTCAGTGGCCTGTTCATTATTTAACTGAAAGATTTTAATCTGTAGGCTTGTTCGTTGGTTATAGAAAACATGGCCGTTCCAATACGGGTGCAGTTTACAGAGAAAACTTTAATAGGATAAGAATACACTTTAATACCAGAGGAAAGCAGTGAAATAAGTCTTGCATCAATAAACCTTCGCATTCCCGACTTCAGCAGGGGGGAAGGATAACACATTCCACTCAGCATAAACACCACAGTTATCACGTAATGTGTGTAAATAGAGGCATCTGATATAGTTGTTTTTCTGGCTTCTTAGAACTGTTCGAGGTCATTCAGATAGCAGAAAGCTCCACTTTATCCAGAAGTTAGGACAGATAATGAATGTGAGGAGGGTTTCTCTCACAGCGCCAAAGAAGACTAATCATTGATCTCCACTGGCAATGCTACTGAACAAAATTACAAGTGTTCTCACAAGTCTTATCACTGAAATGGATGAATTGTTGGCGCATCTATGGTTCAGCAAATAAGCAAACAAAATGCTTTCCCTGGCTCTGTCACAGTCTGGCTTTACTCTGCTGTCAGAGAAATGGCTCCAAGCAAATTTCTCTGGGTCTTTGAAAAGTCTTCTGAAGTTTGGACGGTCACACTGATTGGGTTTCAGGAAGAAAGACAGAAAGTACAGGATTGCTCTCCAGCCAGACTGAGAGTGAGACATACAACAGGATACGGATAGAGGACTTAGCCAACTGTAAAATACAATAGATTTTTTTCAAATCAATTACCCTGCAACTTCACGGTCCAAACTTTATGTCTATTATCTCAAATTCAAAACAGGCCTGCTGACTTCAAGCCAATCCTGTCTACCTGTCCATGAGAGTGACATGAAGCACTTACTGTGGGACCTGGAGCACCAGGAGGTCCCTAAGGTGGGAAGAAAGAAGAAGACGAAATGAGTGGCACAGGGAAAAATGATCCCGTTGTGGTTTCAGTCAGTTCACTTCCTGGTAAATCATGCCATATTTGAGTATGACGCTAGATATCAGACTTGTCTGGTCTGACCAAATAAATCTGGCGTAGGTTAGTCTTATTCACTCTGTAATGTATATGTATATATGTATAGAAGAAATCATTCTAAATCTAAGATTGTCCATATGGTAATGCCACCAGTAATTCCAACTGTTTTAACCTGTTTCCAGAGTTTTCATTCATTCTGATCCAAAATTAAAAACTCTATCTGGACTAACACTCATCCATAATTCTTTAGAATTAGAGATATCACAGAACCTTATTGTTTAATTTAAAGCGTATGTGTAGCATAAAGCTGACAGTTAACACTTACTCTGGGTCCTGGACTTCCTTGTGGTCCTTGAGGCCCCTAAAAGTGAGAGAAAATCAGCATTAAAATAGCTAAAATGATGCATGCATTATGTATTCTTTATTCCTGTTTGATCTGGTGACCTCAAGACTTTATTGTAGCATTCAATGTGACAACGCCTGCACCTTACATTAACACCCCACTCCTAGCTGAGAGCTTTAAAAATAATATGCATTGGGTAATTCAAGTACAGCATTAGAGTGAGCAGAGAAAGAATAACTGCAGAACCATGATTGATTTTCTCCCTTCACCTGTGGTTACCTACTGCCCCCTCTGGCTGCCTGCTCTATAGGAACTACCTATGGACAGCTGGACTTTATCAAGTCTGTTGGTGGGGTTCCAGGTAGTTCACATCCATATTTGTGAGCGTATGCACATATTTGACACCACCAGTGTCTGAGAAACAGCAAGAGTGAACGGGCCATTGTATACACTCTCTGTGTGAGTGTGTGTATGTGTGTCAACTACGGAGGTATTTAAGCTGATCTGAGAATCTTACTACTGTTTGCATTACAGACAGGGAGCAGGGATGAAGAAGTGACTTTGCGGATTGCACTGCGGTTTGCCATGCTAACATTTTGACAAGGCATTTCCTCAAGAGTGTTTACTCAAGACAGTGTGAGAGTACTGCAAGGCCCCACAGCGAGCTCCAGGAGACACTGAGTAACAGCTACGTTCACTATGACTCAGCCGCAGCAATATGCTGCCACTTCAGGACAGTCATAAAAACAAATCTACCACGGAACCCCAGCTAGCTTTCATGCATCATTGAACGCAGCCTTCATCATCTGCAGTAGGTCATTTTTCACAACTACAATCTGCTTTGAGGTGGTGCCATGACAACCAGCAAAGCTTTCCCTGTAAGGAATCATCCGGTCTGACTTTTGGGAAGTGATATAATCACATGGAGTGGAATCATACGTATATTATAAACCATTATCATATCATCAGACTGACTGACTTTTCAGTGTCTGACTCCTGGTTTGAGTCAGATCTTACCATTTCGCCAACGCTTCCCTTTGGACCCCTTGACCCCTGTGGAAAAGAGAAATAACAACATGAAAACACATACAGTGTTGTATCCATCTCTGTATTTTATGTAAACCAGACATACATACACAAACACACAGAGAGAAACCTACAGGTTTTCCCATTGGGCCCATCATTCCTTCAGGGCCCACAGGTCCATTGAATCCCTGAAACAAACAGTCAGGTGGATTATGAATAAACAAGTCAGTCTGACTTTATACGTTCTCAAGAAGGTAATTATCATTCATCTAACACACTTCAGGGGGTCCTAAGTAATTACAACGAAAGGTGTGTGTACTCTGTTTTTCTTCATAGGGGTTTTGTCACAAAACTACACAGAACTGTACACTTATATCTGAATCTTGTATTCCTTTTTGTATTATTCCATTGCTGAGGTTGGACAAAGTGCTGTGGTGTGTCTACTGTTTCTATTTTTACTAAACTTACCAGAGTACCCATTGGGCCTTTTGGGCCAGGGATGCCTCTCAATCCCAAATCACCACTTGGCCCCTGTTTGAAGGAAGAAGAGGTCTTGTCAATCCTTGTGTGTCATTGTACCATGACAATACATAATATATGTCATCTGCTCTTCCCTTATGTTGTATCCATCTTTTACACTCTGAACTGTTGGTTAGCTAATCAGTCTCTTACCGTTGGCCCTGGAAAGCCCTGTAAACCAACCATTCCCTGATCTCCAGATTCTCCCTACAAGCAGAAAAGACAACAACATCATAGCAACAGTGGAGCCTCGCCTTTTGGACTCGTTTATCGTAACATTTAACAAACACATCATTGAATAACTAAGGGTGTGTGTGATTGTGGGTGATTTTTCATTCCATTTTACAGCTCCGGACACAGTAGGAACACAGTAAGTTGGCCATTTAAAAATGTCCTCGTCCATTTCAAAAAAACTGGGACACACACAATCTACAGCAGCCCCAGACCGCTCTCACACACCCTCTTAGAAACACACTGTGGGTTTAGGTGTCTGTACCCTCTTGTGTGTCTGAGCACTGTCTGTCGTCCAAGGTGGCAGACACCATGTTTGTATAGCCAGTCATCCACATCCTCTAGACAGCTCTGCTTTCGGGCCAGCAACTTTGACCGAGAAACTCTATTCACTGGAAAGTGTAAAGGGATCTGACCCAAGGGCCCAAGTCTGCTCTATGTTTCACAAGCATCAATGGAGAAAACTAGTGGAGGGAGGGGAGAGCAGGGGACTGAATATTGTTTCTTTTTTCTTCTTCTTTGAGAAGTTACATAAGTAAAGTGGAGCACCTCTTTTTCTGGTCTCTGGAGTGTGGGGATCTTACATAACTTGGCTTTAGCATGTGGAATGTTTCCATTCCTGGTCTCGCCCAGATAATTTGTTACTCCACTCGGGGTGGAAAAGTGTCAGACACACACATTATAAACCCCACCACAGACTATCTGGCTATCTAAACCCCCGAAGCTATATTCAGAGAGGTATTAAAGACTGTATATACGCTTATAAAACCCTCTTTTAACAAGAACATTCCTTGGTATGGTATCAATTTAAAAAGTGCAATGTAGTGACCTATATTTTTAGGACTTATGTGGAAGACATCTGAGTGAACGTTAAAGAAAAAGGCACGAATGTGAGGGTCAAACAGTTACAAATAAACACCAAGGGTAGAAGACAAGAACATAACACACCAGAGGAGGATCTCGTCACATCATATATCTTGTCGTGTACCTTCTGTCTATCAACATTTCAGTTCGACTTGATTTCAATTCTTTTATTGGGATGTTGGCATGTTTGAGGTTCAAATCTGTCAGTAGCTTTAGCATTAATATGCAAATGCTACTGACAGATCTGAACCTCAAACATGTGCCAAGATCCCAATAAACTACCTCAAGATCTGGCACAATATCTATGACACAGTTATTCCAGTCTATAGAAATAAACTTGAGGCTATTTTAGGATGGACTTCTGCTTTAAATCACAAGTGCCTGTATATACTCACTGGCTGTCCTTTGGGTCCGGGGTCACCTTGTCT
Organism: Chaetodon auriga; assembly: GCF_051107435.1. Lineage (NCBI taxonomy): Eukaryota > Metazoa > Chordata > Actinopteri > Chaetodontiformes > Chaetodontidae > Chaetodon > Chaetodon auriga. The sequence continues at coordinate 10,211,765 of NC_135076.1, read as the reverse complement.
GCCCTGGTCACCTGTAGCCCCCTCCATGCCTTTGCTTCCCAAGGCTCCCCTGTCCCCTGGCAGTCCCAGTTCTCCCTGAAACAACAAGGTCAGCACTTAAGTTAGTACAACTTAAGGAAAATGTTTCTTCACCGGAGACCTTTTTGCACTACAGACACACTAAAACAATTAACAATACATTAGATTGATAATTAGCAGTATTATCGTTCTCACCTTCTGACCGGGCGGTCCTCTTTCTCCAGGTGGTCCAGGAAGTCCAACCTCTCCCCTGGATCCTGGACGTCCAAAAGGCCCCTCCTGTCCTACCAAACCTCTCTGACCCTGCATGCACACAAGGAATTGACGTCAATAAAATTCAATTGTAAATGTCAAATCAAAATGTCAAATAAACAATATGGTTATATTAAAATAGATCTTTCAACTATGAAAAACTTTTTTTTTCTTCTTCTTTCTATCTTTGCTAGAACCCTGCTACTTTTCTCTGAGCATTACAGCCATTTCTGTTGAACAGTAGAATAGCATGGAACCATCTGCAGTGTGTATGAGCATCCTCACACCAGGTATTAACAAAACAGTACTCTGCTCTTCAAAACATTGCTTCACAGTGTTACGAGTGGTAAAAAACAAAACCTCTATGTTGTACTTTAAGGTTCATTTGAGGTTAACACACACAGATGTTATGAAGAGAACAATGTGCATTTGGATGTATCTTGCTCTACAACTCAAAACTCAAACAACTCCAACAAACAAAGGTTTTCAACAGCTAGTGGCAAGTTATGTCAAACAAACAACACAAACAAACAAGTGAAATTGGAATTTTAATAAAGGTGATTATGTGTTTGATGATGAATAACTGCCACAGTCACTTCAGGGAATAACACTGGATACAAGTATGTGTAATAACAACTGACAAATTACTTATTTTCGATGTTTCAACTTCATTGCCTTTTCAGTATATCCACACATATTTCTTAATGTGCTGGGTCATCACAGCTGAAAGCTACAGTGCTGAAGTCTGAACCCTCCCCTGGTAAAAATATTTCTTGACAGTGTGCTCCGTAAGTGTACTCATAAAACTGACTGCCTGTCACTGAGTTGCTGTCTTGCACCGCAAAACCACAGTGGTTTCCTGCTCCATCAGCAGTGTGGCGAGGCAGACAGGAGCGAGTGATATTAAAATAACAGATTGAGTGGGTCACATATGGCTTCTTGTTCCTCGATCACCGTGAGGAGAGCGGAGGAGTCAGGGACCAGGTTGGAATTACACTGCTGTAGGTTAACTGGGCGAACCCCCAACCTGCAGGTGCTCTTGCATAAGAAAAACCCATTGTCTATCAGCTTAATAGGATCAAGTAAGATCAAGCTTAATTATCAAGATCCCAAATTTTTAGCAGTGTCCCTGTATGCAAGCATGTAAAACTCAACACTACAGCAGCAAATGCTATCATTTAATCATGGGAAACATGACAACGTTACAGCCTCTTCCTGACATCATGTCCAGTCTAACATCATGTCCTTCTCTTCACCCTGTACACATCAGACTTCTGCTACAGCTCTGAGCTGTGTCAAATTCAGAAGTTCGCCGATGACACAGCCATCGTGGGATGCATCAGGGACGACAGAGAGGAGGAGTACAGGAGCCTGGTGAGGAGCTTTGCTGCCTGGAGCCACATGAACCATCTACAACTCAACACCTCAAAGACAAAGGAACTGGTCACTGACTTCGGGAAGTCCAGACCTAGACCACGTCCAGTTCTGACAAGTACCTTGGGCTGTGGCTGGATAGCAAACTGGACTGGACAACACACACCAACCACCTGTACAGGAAAGGACAGAGCAGGCTGTACTTCCTGAGGAGGCTGCTGTCATTTAACATCTGCAACAAACTCCTGTGGATGTTCTACCAGTCTGTGGTCGCCAGTGTCCTCCTCTACATGGTAGTGTGCTAGAGGAGCCAGCACATCCAAGAAGGACACATCCAGGCTGGACTCTGGTGGCAAAGAAGAGGATGCTGCAAAAACTGCTGGACATTATGGATAATGCCAGGTATCCTCTGCACACCGTCTTCAGTAGCCAGAAGAGCCTGTTCAGTAGAAGACTGCTCCTTCCCAAGTGCAGGACGAACAGACTCAAACACTCTTTTGTCTCTCATGCCATCAGACTGAACAACTCCTCACTCGGGGTGAGGAGGTAACATGGGACAGAGAGTGGTACACTACTACTACAGTTCACTTCATCATTGTATATATTGTATAGCACCTATTTTTCCTCATACTTTTCTCTATTTCTATTGTATTTCATTGTATTTTATTACCCTTTATCTGTATCGGTTTGAGCTGCTGGAACTCCAATTTCCCTGAGGGATCCTCCCAAAGGGATCAATAAAGTTCAATCTAATCTAATCTAATCTAATCTAATCTAATCTAATCTAATCTAATCTAATCTAATTAATCATAGTCTTATGATCTTATGGGTTCCTCCTTCAAAAAACAGCAACCCAAACTAACAAAACTTTACTGAATACCAAATATAGCAATCAAGCGCAGAGATGCTGGAAAATAAGCTTCTGCATTATCAGCATATGACTTCTGACCATTGTGTTACTCAGCTCATCCAGTCCTGTTTGCTTCAGTGGAAAAATATCACTAAAAAGAAATGAAACTTCTACAGATCTGTAACTAATGATTCATACTTTCACTTTCTCCCAATTAGATAACAGTAATTCCCTCTAAACGTGTCTCAGTCAAGCTGCTCTTAGAGGCTTACAGTTAGTTCAAAACGTAGCTGCCAGGATATTAACTAGAACGAGCTGATGGACCTGCATTGCCCCTGTTTTTGCTTCCTTCCGTTGGCTTCCTGTAAAATTCAGAATTAACTACAAGATCCTGTTGATTACTTATAAGGCTCTGCATGACCTTGCTCCCAGTTACGTTTTTGATCTCCTCGTTCTGTATTCCACTTCTCGACCACTCCAATCCTCTAATCTTGGCCTTTTATGCATTCCTCGCTCCAAATGCAAAACAAAAGACGACTGTGCGTCTCTGGAATCATCTTCCCTCATCTATCAGATGTGCTGCTTTCAAGCAGCTTCTAAAAACTCATCTTTATTAGGCAAGCCTTTTTATAGCCGTCTCTCTTGGCTTTGCTTCCGTTTGTTTTTTGTCTGCTCTGTCTCTCACTGTAATGTATTTTGTCTTTATTTGTTTAGTCAGATTTATCTTTTCGTGTGTGTGAAGCACTTTGTAACCACATCTTTTAAAAATAAAGCTTTACTTACCTACTTATTATAGACATACAGATGTTTTTTGACAGGAAGAAAAAATACTCTTCCAGGCTTATTCCTCCCTATTTAAACAAACTTAGTTCACAGTCAGCATTTTCAAGGCTTCTTAATACATATTAGTTATCATCAGATTTTCCTAATTTTCCTCTTCTGTTGAATGACTGACCCAAAAGCAGGAGAATCCAGCAAAATCACCTGTCTGGTGCTTGAATTTTAAACACTCTTTTCAGAAAATGACCTCCATTGCATTTCTTTCTTGTTGCTCTCAACTATTACACTTTCCAATAAAGCAGAAAAGTTCCAAATCAACATTTTAAAAAGGTCTTTCCCTTTCACAGTGCCAATGCATCCAACTGGCAGTGCGAACAGAACTGAATATGCAGCAGATAATGAGGAAAACGATGAATAAGAAGATAATTGACAATCATTGGGAATAATGGGAATAATGACTAACAAGGACAAAGAGGATGAGGACTATTCTGCAGGGACTCTGCAACCTGCCAACAGAGGCAGAAGGAAGCCACATTACAGTATCTTTCCCAATATGGGCATGTAGAGTGAAACTGAAAATAGAGTTTCCTGCAGACCTCTCCCACTGAGACAGCGTTCAGAAAAGTGTTTGTAGTGGAAGAAGACTCTGGATTACTGAAGCAGACTGTTGGCTCAAGGAAGCCTGCTATCTCCAGCAACAGCTCATGTGCATGAAAAGGTTTCTGTGAATAAAGTAAAGCTTTTTTTTTTTTTTTACATTTACAGCTAGGACACATTTTATTCAATTATAGAAAGTATCTCGTGTGATTTAGGAGTCATAGATTATTGGATGGACTCTGCTAGTGAGAAACCATATCATTTCAGTTAAAGTGAAAAACACCAGTGGCCAAAATTAGACTTACTAGACTTTCACACAGCAAAATTATATAAATGAAAGGCAGACTGGAAGGACTTGGCTTTCCAGCTCTTGGCTTAAAAGGACAGAGACATTCATGCATGAAATCCCAATCCCCTCTGGCTGTACATGTATTTGGATAAACCCACTGCGTTGCAACCAGAGTAAGCCAATCAAATCAAACAAGGCATTTAATGATTAGTCAATCTCAGCCGTACGCCTCAGTCTTAAAACTACAGATGGTAACAGCTGAAGGAGAGCTTTGGGGAATCAGACATTCTCCAAAAAATCCCTGTGCTAAGATGACAATGTGGCACAAGTTTGCAGGATGGCTGAGTGGGTAGTGAGGTCTGTATGGTGTCTCCTGAGGCACAAACAATCGTAATATTCATACAGCTTTATTCATTGTGGACCATATTCGGTCAATCTCTGCCACTTAAATGAAGATGTAACATCCTGTAAGGTTGCTGAATATGAAAGTGAAATCTGTGAAGTCAAGGTCCTTAAAAGGTCAAGGTGAGGAGTGTGTATCACTGGATTCTTATACCCTCCGAACAGACCGCATGTCAGCTATAGAGGTTTAGCACTAAGTACAGTAAAGGATGTCTTCTTCTGGAAAGTTCAGTTATGTAAGTAAATTCTCCATCTGTGACCTATATCTATGATGCTGAAGAAGAATGCTTTCAGACGTAGCATATAACTGGTTTCCTGTTTGTGAGAGCATCAGCCACATAGTCAGCTTTGTAATTTTCAAATACGAACCTTCAAACTTTTGGCTGGTCACGATTGCTCGAGCTCGCTTGTGTCTACAGTGTTATATGGTGTCAAACTTGGCATCATCCATGTAGCTCAATAGTCTGTCATAACTGACATTAGGAACACAGCTGTACCTTTTATATGTTTACAGATATATGAGTGGCTAAAAGGGCAAGCAAATCAGCTACCTTACAAATTAAACCTAGTTAGTATTTGTCATGATGCTGACTGCCCTTAAGCAGAGCAAAGATCCATTAACACAGTGAGATGTGTTGCCAGGAACAGAGCAACATGAGAGAAACAGAGTTCTCAGAACACAGAACTACAAACAGTTCTATTCAGCACACACATCACTGTCTATATGATACCGCTGTCGCTGTTTACCTGCCGTCCTTGTTTTCCTGGTAAGCCTGGTAAGCCGGTCAGTCCTGGGGGACCATCTGGTCCTGGGTAACCCCTCATTCCCATGAGTCCAGGTAAGCCAGTTGGGCCCTGGAAGATTACCATAACAGTGACAGTGTCACTCAATCTCAGCAATCTTGTGGTGTTTTTAAAGTTCACTGAGTTTACTTGTTAATCAAACAGTGTGACGCTTGTTGACTTTTTGCTGCTTGTTTGTTCTTCCTTTGTCTATTTGTCTGTCACTCAATTTTGATTTTCTTGAGTTGGCACTGTAATGATAGGAATTCATGACTAGAGTTACTGCACTTGGTGGAGGTGGTGTATTACTCACTTCAATGCCAGGAGATCCACTCGGCCCACTTGCTCCTTTCTTTCCCGCTGAGCCCTGAACAAACACATCCATGGAGAGCAAAATATACATGGGCACTCACAAAAACACAAGGGGTTATATAGTATATCTCACTCGCTTCTCATTGAAGAGAAGAAATTTTAAAGACCATGTCTAATATGAGTCTTGTGGACAATCCATGGTCACGACTGTTTCTGTACTTTACTCCTGTCAAAGAAATATACAGTACTGTTAACTGTATATTTAACACCTCAAATGGCATTGGATTAAATCACACTGAGGTGTTACTATAACACTAACACAGGCTCCCTCCGCTGCATAATGTTTTTTAATAATATATGAAGTAATAAATGCATATTTGAACATGCTTGACAACATAAACATTAGAAGCTTTTTTTATATTTGCACATTTCAAAGCTAAGTCAAAAAGACAGGGTATCAACAAAGATAACAGAAAAATACATGAAGACATCCTCTTGCTTTGCACATATTCTCTCCCTGATACAGTAAGTTTTGCATGTGCAGTCCTAGAGAGATATCCCTCCAGGAATGCTTTACCAAAGTGGTTAATTTGAACCAGACACACAGCAGATCCTAAAAGTTTCCAGTGTTTCCTGGCAGACAGTTAATTTATCGGTGCTTCTGAACAGATGGGTCTATATGTTGCACGTGACAACACGGCTCACACTCAAGGTTAAACTCAAGCCAAGCTGGATACACTGTCAGACTACTATTTGAAGTGTTTATATAATCACTCTTACATACAAGCTGTTTCACATGTGGAGGAAAGTCAGTGGTATCTGGAAACCTGTGAATACTTCACTATTAAGAAGGCTACGAGGAAATTGATCAGAGAGGCTCAAAGTGAAAATGAACTGGAATCAGAACGCTGGAAAGCAAAGCTTATCAGCTCAGGAAGACTTGATTTACCAAAGATGTCTGCTTTGATGCCAGCTGCTCTAATTTAAGGTGTTCATATGAACTATTTAATATGGAAGCCCTGAGAGGCAAGAGAGAAAAAGAATCTGACGATGCCTTTTCGTAAACTGATCTACATCTCAAACAAGGCTTTTGCCCTTTCCAAGTTCCTTATTATTAATATTTTTTGAATCCGTGAAACAGGAGGGGAAAAAAAGTTTTGCCAGGAACATTTTTCTGTGTATGTTGTTGTAATACTAATTTCTGCCACAAGAGACTGAAGTGCACCACCATCCCATGTTCAACAGCAGGGGTAGGGAAACCTTTTTCAGCGATAAAGGAAATAACATAAAATAGCAGACCAAAACGTTTTTCCTCATGGTCCCTGAACGCAACATGCACGTAGTGGTTGACATCACGTCAACACATCATGGCGACTGTCAACAAAACTAAAGCAGATGTGGAGTGCTGCGCCTTCCAAAAGAAATGGACGATCTTTTCTTTTTTTTTCTGACATGAATGACAAGCCTCTGTGTCGAAGTTAGTTTTGTGTGGATGCGCTCGCAGTGATGAAAAAGACTAATCTCACTCTTTAGTCACTGAGTCACTACAGCTTTCACAAGACCACATTGTGACAGAGACCGTGTCATGCAGGCAAGTTTTGTGGTGAGCGAGCTAATGGCTAAGAAGCTGAAACCTCTTTCAGAAGGAGGATTTGTGAAGGACAGCTTTGTTGCTGCTTGGAGCTGCGAGCAAAGCCTCAGTTTGCCTGAAATAATTCACAGAGATGAAGAGAAAACCTGTTGTGGAAACTCAGTGATAGCAAGTGTCTGCGTGATTTGGCCTTCATGGTGGACATGACCAAGAACCTCTCAGAGCTGAATTAAAGCAGTGGCAAGTGCAACTGGAAAGGAGTAAGACATTTTCCTGTTACACTTTCTGACAATGCAAGAACAAAAGTCTGCTATAACATCTGAAGATGCTGCTGAGTGTTCAACACTACTACAACCATTACTCTGAGCAGCTCTCTTCAAAACTGACATGTGCAAAGACTTCTGCTCATGACTGACCCGAACCTAGAAAAGTAGCTGTGAGTAGAACCATCATCATCATCATCATCATCATCATCATCATCATCATCATAATCATCATCATCATCATCACTACCATCTGACATCGGACGCCTCACCAAAGAGAAGAAGTCTCTATTTCTACTTCTACCACCTGGTTTCTGATACTTTACTAAAATTCCACCACAGCTGAGATGAAATCATCAACTACAGCTCAAAATCTTGTACTAGTATGCTCATCTGTGATTGGTCTTTCAGTCTGGAAGCACACAGAGGGATTTGTTTTTATCCACAGTGTCACAGCCAAACTTGCCAGAGTGAACAAGGTGGAGTTAATACATTTATTGGTTTTGTTTAAAAAAGGCCTACTCAGCACAAAAACAGCAGCCCAGATTACTAAACACTCTGATGCTGAACTAGTACATCTTATTTGCAGGGAGGAGGCCAAGTTTAACGGATTCTCAAACTCTTTCCTTTACACATCAGAGAAATCATGTACGTAGATGTATGTATGATTTGCCTGCTAAGGGACTCACCGGTGCACCTATCTCTCCTTTTGGGCCTGGTTCTCCAGGGAAGCCTGGTGATCCCTGAACAAAGCAAGACGACAGACACACACACACAAACAATAATAGTAAGCTGTGATACGAATCCATAATCCATTTACATGACAACTGTGGAAACGCTGCCATTGAAATTGTGACGTTCTTCAGGAAAACATTCCTGTTTGTATTGTATTATTGTTATTGTCAAATTACAAAATGGAATCAAAATGTATCTAAGTGGCTGCTTAATCTGAGCCTGTCCATTTTGGACACAAAGGACGGCACAGATTCCCACTCGGGGCACATTCACACTCTTAAGGGGGTAAACCCTTGTGATTTAAAGGACTCTGTTCTCTTTATATTTACATATTTCATATATTTAGTGCCACCATAGGTAAGGATGTTTTGTTCTTTCCAACACTCAATCTTTTTACATCACTGTTTATACTTAATGTGATGTATATGTTATGTAGCACTGTTACTACATGCTGTAGCTAATGTACTACAGATATTTACTGCCTTACCGGTGGGCCCTGTGGTCCAATAGCTCCACGAGATCCGATGGTACCCGTATGGCCCTGAAACACAGTTTTAATATATTTAATATTTTTCTCCCTGATTTTAGTCTTAATCAGGGCTGAGAGACGTCACAAGTACATGTTTATCATCATCAACATCACACCCACAGCCATGTTATGTGTATTCTTGTGAGTACCGTTTACACAAACAGGGAAGAAAACCGCTCAGTTACAGGCTCCACCGTTTCAAAACCAAAGCTTTTAATACATGTGTTCCATCACAACCCTGATTCCAAAAAAGTACAAAGACAATACATTTATTATCTTACCCCATCAACTTCATTGGTTTTCGTCAATACATGCTTATTCTGAATTTGATGACACTGTGAAAGCCTCTAAATGGCTCAAGAACATCCTAAAACTGGTTAAATTAAGGTAAACACACATTCTGTTTTGACCCTTTACACAGAGCCCCAACTTTATTGGAACAGGGGTTGTAAAACAGGTATCATAAACAGGATTTATAAATCTGCACTCAAATGACTGGCAAAGAAAACCGAGACTGACCTAATAGACCTAATGACTGCCAAAACTAAATTTTAGTTATGACTATGAACCCAGGTTGGAGCTGGAGATGGGTCACTGTGATCTCTAGTGATTCTTCACAGGACTGTCCTTACAACAGTTGTGCAACAGTTTGGGCCTAGTATGAGATACTGCACTTAATGACCCAAACACAATGCACTGAAAGCACCTCTACTGTCCTCCAGCATGCAAGCAGGATTCATGAAAGTCTCTATATGACGAGAATTTTAAGGAGGGTCCTGAGAGGGTCTGGGATGTTTTAAAAGTTTTTGAAAAACTGTGATTGGACACCCACTGCATCCTTGAGTTTTTGGTAATTTTACTGTTTTTACACATAACACATCGAAACAGTATAATGATATGATCAGCTCAGTCAAACAGACCACATATGTCAATCCACTCAAAATGATGTGCCTGAAAAACATGAAGTGACAAAAGAAACACATTTCCCAGCCTTATTGCTGGGAATCTGGTAATCCTCTCCGACATGTGTGGTCTGCTCTAACCTGAGCAGAGGAGCATTCAACTGAGCACCAAAACAGTATGAACAACAATCAAGCAGACAAGCACACTGAGCGCTGACTGTGTGATGTCTGATGTTGATTTAATGATTTTGTCTACCTGATATCCTTCATCCCCTGGTTCTCCACGCTCTCCTCGTTCTCCTGGGGGCCCCTGTGAAAACACAAATGCACACACATGAACACACACACACTGTATGTACATGCCGTCGTTTATACCCGAAAAGCTTCAATTGAGCTGGGCAGCTACATGAGGCTTATTCTTCAGATGTGACCTTTGAGTCTGGATCTTTACCGGAGTCAAATGGAAAGGCGTAATTTCACCTTGAACCTCACTTTCAGCCAATCTTGGTCGGGGCCACATCAAGACAGAGGCTGCCATTGTATTGCTCATTCTGTGCTCTGCAATACTGTGCCAACTTTATAATCTAGTGCTACTCATATGGGAGGTTGCTATCTACACTTCTGCAGACACGCAATAACCCTTTTTGCTCATGCTGTGTCAGCCTGTCTCCATGGTCACATCCAGTGCTGGGAAATGTGTCTCAAAGTGCATCGGAGTCATGGTACTGTATAACAGTGAGCTTTCCAAAGCTGCTAAGACTCTTTGATACATCCTGATCCTCTTTTGATATTAGTCTAAGAATGACTTTGTTTTCTTGTGCACAAAATCCTTTAGGTAATTCAGGGTGAACAATGGCTCTCATTGGCACTCTTGCTGTTGTCAAAGGCAAAAATGTTTTGTATAAATGTAATGAAGCCTGTTTCAGTTTTAACAATGAAACACTTGTGTTCATCACACTATATTGTTATTATGGGTCAATATAAAGAAGACGCACAAAGCCAAGCTTAAGCTTTAGCCTGACTTATAAAAACCCCTTGTCAAACATTTCTTTCTGTGCACGCTCTGTTTCGCCGGCAATGAACAGAACAGATCTGAGCCACACAGGTTGATAATCGGGGTCCACAGGCATGACAGGTTTAAGAGCAGAAATGCTGACACATTATTGTCAATCTGGAGGGACAAAACACTTGGTGTTAAAATCAGGAGATGATCAGGATTAACTTTTACTTCCAGAGTCAATCCGAATTTAAACGGCTTGGACTAAACAGAGCGAGCAGTGTTAGGGATCAGAAAGGAGAGTTTAAAGGAAAGCAAGACCTACTGGTTCACCTAAGGGCCCTGGTGGTCCTGGGGTCTTATTGTCTTCGCCTGGATAACCCTGGAATGTAACAAACACACACAATCACACAAACAGACACAAAATTTTACAACCAGACACACATTAAAGCTAAAACCCAAAATACTAACATGATTCCATTTCAAATGCCAGTTCAGGTATCATATTACCTTTTCACCTTTAGGCCCCGGTGGTCCAATGGGCCCAGGCTTGCCAGGGTGACCCTAAAAAAAAGAAAGCTGATTATTGTTCCTAAAAAAGCTGCCATACTTCTACTGGCTACGGCATGTTTCTTGGAGGAACATGAGTTCTGCTGTCAGCATATTAATCAGAACTGTTTTATATAAACACATTTCTTTGTAGAGAAGCTCTTCCATTCTGTCACTCAAGGATTTGGTTTTTGGCACAGACTTACAAATGCCTCAGCAACCTGAGTCAAGTGTGAATGAGTCTGAGAGCCTTCACACACACACACACACACACACACACACACACACACACACACACACACACACACACACACACAAAGAAATAAAAAAAAGGAATAAATGAACCGGAGGTACCCTGTTCGAGTTATGCAACCTAACCCACTGGTGTTGGCACTGACCAAGCTGTGGAGTTGCCTGGAAAAATAAGCTTGTAGATTTCACCATGTTCAGATGTTCAGCTGCACCCCTTGTCTTTGCACTGGTAGTTATTTGTGCAGTTTTCCCCCAAGTCTTATTCAGTGTTCACTGAATAATTAAAAGTAAGGAGTAATGTGAACTATAAGAACGGCACTGATGACGTCCTCAACCACACAAACTCAGGATGTCTCCAGCACATGCTGGGCTGGTGGTGGGCTAGTGGTGGGTACCCCTTACAGCACAAGGCTACCAAAAGTGAGCTAGCTAGATTGGAATTAAATTCAACAGCTATGTTGAGTTGAGATCAGTTTCTGAAGCGTGTATGTTGCTTGAAGCAGGATTACGTTGATGGATAAACCGAGAACAGCTACTTCTTACTCCCCATGTTGGTCATTTTAGGGGAATCCAGGTTTATGTTGCGTGGCGTACATAAGTATGTGCACATTAGAAATTGATTCTCATAAAACAGCAGACAGGAGAAACTCACCGTGTATCCTGCCAGTCCTGGCTGCCCTTCTATCCCCATGACTCCAGGCTGACCCTGGAAACAACGCAGAAAGAACACACAAAATACGAGTCAATCAGTCCCAGTGCTGTTTGTTCTGCTTCTCTACCCTGGTTCAGTTAAATATAGGCCTGGCCTCAAACCGACACACATGCCGACTCAATCCTGTGACCAGAGTTGTTTTAAGATGGGGATATAAATCTTTTCTCCACAGCTATCACAACATGGTCTAAGTGGTTCTGCTGAACGGGGAGCTGTCATTCTCTGTGAAGAAGAATGGATGCCTTCCTTTTGGATTTTCACTGACTTTTTTTTGCTCTCACTCTGAGGCCTGGAACAAAGAAAGGCATTTGATGCTTTGCTCTAGAGGGTTTGACACTCAAGAAAAAAAAAACAGCTATGGCTTTTTGTCATAGTATACAGTTGGAAGTCCAGGTGAAATGAATTTCACTTTTTGTGTGCTACAGCATACATATCTACTCTATCACTTGTTTCGTGTTCTCCTTTGACAAAAAATCAGAGAGAAAGGGGAGAAAATATTGACGATTGCTTGGTTTAATGTCAGTGTCCTATCAGAGGCAGTCAGACAGCAGCAGCCACAGACTCTGAACAATAACCACATTAGTCTTGGTCTGTCTTCTGTCAAACATTCATTGGGAAAAGTGCAGTGCTAACATCAGTTTGCATGCTAGATAGCTGATTAGCTGCTCAGCTGCAGCACATTAAACTGGTCTGCACTTGACACACAGGCTACAGTTTACTTTGTTTCTTGTTCACTACAGGTGTAACAGCGGCACTCTGGCAGCCTGCCAGCTGTCAATCAAACAGACACTGACACACCCCTCCAGCGGACTAGACAGAAAGGAGCATGTTTTCTGTTTGTTTGCAGACCATTTTCTCCCCTTTAATAATAAAAGACAATGCATACAAATATGTCACGACTACAAAAAGGGACGACTAAATGTGATTTCAACTGCACTTTAATGTGATCACTTATGACTCTGCAACAGATTGGTCCTGATTCTGAGACAGGACTAACTGGGAGAAAGGACAGGAAGAGTGGGAACTAACTGGTGTGCCTCGAGTTCCTCTGGCTCCTTTCAGGCCCGGCTCGCCTGGTTGGCCGATGTCTCCTCGTGTGCCAACCTCACCAGCAAGACCTGGAGGACCTCTCTCTCCCTGGAATGAGACAGAGAGTCACTGGGGGTGAAAAACAGCAAGCCTGACAAAAAAATCTGTTAAGTTGAAAGTCGGCTTTCAGCCCTTTTTGATAGCAGGGTACTTAAGAAAACAAATCAAAATATGTCTCAATGCTGGCTGCAGTTACTTGTTTTTGTCCTCAGAAGTTGAGTCAACAACTTCACATTTGACTCAAATGATAGTTCAGGCAGGTCAACCGAGATGACTCAGAAGTTCTCTGGAACCATTTGCAGGCCAAAGTGCCTTGGACTGTGTCCTCATAACATGCTGTATATGAAAAGTGTCGGTGAGTGAGGTCCTTACCTTCTTGCCATGTCGCCCTCTGTTACCTGGGGGCCCTAGTTTTCCTTCTGGTCCCTGTAACAGGTAATTCATTAAGTGATTACCACACACATAAAATATATATTTAACAACCAGAGGCACTGATAACTGCAGCTGTAAACAACATTCAATTACGTACTTCAGCTCTCTGACTTTAACTGACATCATATTTTGTCTCACTTTATTTTGCCTTCTTCATTATTCTTTCTCTATCTTTGTGTACTGGAAAACACTGCTTTTGCACAGAGCTTCGTGTGTCTCCTGAGGCTCCGTCATGGTGACCTCCCTGCCCTCTACACACAGAGCTGAATTGGAATCTGTATCTGAAAATAAACAAGCACTTAGAGGAGACTTTGATTGACATCAATCATACTTTACTAAACATCCACAGTCTATGACACAGTTCCTTTTACTGGCCTAGCAGCAAAAAGTCTTTGCTGAAGAGAAGGCTGACCCCTGCTGGGATACTGGGGCATTATTTGGTTAAAAGCACTTTTGTAATCTGCTCTGTTGAATTTTTGAAATTCTAAAGGTGTCATTTATTTTTGCTGTGTTATGCTATCTAAGAAAAGTCTGCTCATGATCCATCAATATCTTCCCGGCTCTACCCACAGAGAAACCAGAGGAACCAGTTCTGTCACAAACTGAATCTTCCTGACCTTTCATTCAGATCTAGTTTTCACGTCATCTGCGTGCATGTCTTTTCTGAGTCAATCAGTCAATGCAGGCATCAATTTCCGTTAAGTGCTCCCAATTTAAATGAAGGCTACTTAATTAAAACTGTTTTATTTGGCAGTTTGAAAATGTAAAATAAACTTACACGAAAGCCCTGTTTCCCAGGCTCTCCGGGTGGTCCTAGGGGCCCTGGGTCTCCTTCTACTCCTTTATCTCCTGGCTCTCCGACTGGCCCACGCTCACCAGGATCCCCCTGACAGTGTGATGGACATAGAGAAGGGGAAGCAGACAACCAGCAGAAATTACCAACAGAGAGAGGTCAACAGGTGAGACAGCATGTGGTATGCAGAACCTCTCAAAAGGCTTAAACAGAATAGTTTTAGTAGTTTTTTAACTGAAACAAGCAGAATCTTCTGAAAACTCCCTGTTATTGCTGTCATATGGAGAACCACGAGAAACAAATCCACAACTCAATTTGACTGCATGCTTGATCTTGTTAAAGGGGAGTGAGGCTAAGTTAACAAAAACACAGTCTTGCTATGTTTACCTTGGCTCCATCTTTCCCTTGAGGGCCGTCCTCACCAGGGGGACCAGGAGGACCCTGAAAACCACATCACAATTTACAACCAAACCTCTCCGCTGCTGTAAAAAGTGATTGATAGCAGTCTGTCTTTCTGTAGCTGTTTGTAAGCATCTCAAATTCAAATCTCAAAATATCTGCACAGCTAGATACCACCAAAGGTACATGAGAAAATATTTTGCCGAGATCATCAAAGTCAGAGTGAGGGATCATGTAAGAGTTCAGGTGTGTCAGAACGGGCTGAAAAGCAGTCTGTCACTGCTCTCTCTGGCTGAACGTTTCAAGGCTGTTTCACATCTGACCATGGCCAGCATCACTGATGGGTGTGGTTGGGTGTGGTTCCTGAGAAACACCTGTACATCATTGCATCAATGTGAGGAGGTTCATGAGCAGAGGTCAGCAAAAACAAGATTTGAAGTGTTTTGTTAAGTTACTCTTTTAAATTCTATGAAAGGACAAGAGATACACTGACTGGATTATTACAAGAAGAGGAAGAGCAAGAAGTTAAAATTCACTGATGAAAACCAGACGTGAGCTACGTAATGAAGAGATGAATTCTGAAGACAGTGGAGTGACTCAACTGTCTCGATCAGTGGCCAAATAACCACTTAGAAATGTTAATTTATTCTGCCTACATTTGGTTTAACATGTCAAGTTTGTGGCGAAATCTAAAACAAGTCATTTCCTTTGCTAAATGATACGACTGGATGGGTTTAAAAATCCCCAGTGTGATCACAGTCTCACTGACTAATAAACCAAAAATAACCCTGTCTTTAGACTATTTATATTGAGGAGACTTAAACTCCAACATAATGACAGTCAGACAAGATATGACAATTCCAATGTACAAAGGGGACAGCTTCTCAGAAATCACCGTATTTCTTTAATCCTCCTTCATCCTTTAAGATGATGTGAGTCAAAAATAGTACAGTGGATCTGATGTTTGAGCAACCTCACTAAAGAATGTTGAATCTAATTCTGTGGACAGGACAGAAAGATGAGACTCAGGAAGTCCAAGAGCTATTTATATAGTCCATCAGACAAAAATAATTCCATCGCTCTGCTTTCTTCGGCCGTGGGATTAGACGTCCTCCTCAAAATGAGGGGGAGCAAATAAACGGCCGGGTCAGATTTACCCAAACACAAGGAAGGAAGGGATTAGTGGGTTGTTTGGAGTCACTCACTCTAGTTCCCTCCTGTCCCTGCTCCCCTTCAGCTCCTGGAGACCCAACATCACCCTGCAGGGACACAAAACACAACAAAGGGCTGTCTGGAGGTCAAAACACACATACATGCTCACTCCTCCACTCACACCAATTACTGCAAAATGAAGCTGAGGCAGTGTTGCACTTGGCAGTCAGCTGTTCCACCCAGGGCTACAGCTACACCCCGCAGAAGACTGACTGAGTAAGTTCATGGCTTTTCACATTGCTGGAGGGTGGCAGGAACTAAAGATCCACATGACAAATGTGTTTTTAAGATGCAGGGGTGGGAGGGGTCATAGCAAAAAAGATGGTGGGGTGTTGCTGACCTTTAACCCTGGCTCTCCAATGACACCCGGTTCGCCCTCTGCACCAGGCCCACCCTACAAAGATGAAACAAAGGGCATTAGCCATGTTTATTTTGCACTATATACATAGGAAGTTCAACTATATATAATATTTAATGAATAGTACTTCAGGCCCTTGCTCTCCATCAGGTCCAGTCTCTCCAGGAGGTCCTTTGGGTCCCTGCAAGAATAACAACCATCATAAGATGCTTTCAGGACCCTAGCTTCATGATACAATAATCTCTTGGACTAACTAGGCACACGAGGGAATAGAACAAACGATAACCTACCTTCATAAAATAACTAGCTCATGACGGCGACACAAACACAAACAGTTCAATGTTTAAGTCTATAGTGGAGGGAAAGCTGAGAGCTGAGCGAGCCTGGTGTAAAACTGAAGACCAGCCAAAGGCAAGATGAAACCCATAACATAAACCGTGCCTCCAGCGTGACTGAAACCTTCCAGCCTAATAAATATTTGTATCTGATTGTTTGACATTCTCGATGTCTCTAAGGGGTTGGCACATTTCCATGAATATCAAGAACTTGAAGACGAATCCAAGAAGGGAGGCACAAAGTATGGAGCTTTAAGGTGTGAAGACCGCAAAGACAAACAACAAATAAAGAGAAATGTCAGTAAAGCCTTCATTTCCACCTCTGTTTCTTGTAATGAGCAGCAACAGAGCTTCTGAAGTGTTTTCACACATCATTTGGGCTTTATCTGCAGTTTCCTGAAAAAACTGCACCAATGCAACAATGAGAGGATAGAGTACTCACTGGTTCGCCGTGGGGTCCCCTCTCCCCGGTGCTGCCTGGAATACCTGCTTTGCCCTGGAAACACACACAGTCATGAGCTCAGTGCAGCTTCAGTCATTCATTTGCGTAATTACAGAGAATAAGCATGAGAAAACACGGCTTTGGACACGGTCCCCTTCTCATCCTTATCATCAGCAGCAGCATAACCATAAACATGATGACTGAGTCTGATGTGTCAGTGCCTGCAGACACGACACAGAAACTCTTTGGTGCAGTAGGAATGGACTGGCTTTGCTGCCATTTCACATCTCGCTGTTGTGGTCCAAACATTGTGCTGCCAAGTGTTGACAAGACTAATTTCAAACAGTGTTTCATTCATCATTGCTTCTGTGTGTAGAAGAAAGAGCTGGTTCTGACAAGCACTGAAACTTATGTGCAAAAGCCTGATGAGTTAGCAGTGGATTCAGTAGCATCAACCACTAACTGGACAATAAGTTGGTTCAGTAAACTCAAGTATAATAAATTACTCTGTGACAACAACCAGAAACACTGTCGACTCATAGAACACAAAAATGGTGAGGAATTTTTCAAGATAGATTTTGATGAGATTTTTATCAGACACCAGATGGCGCTACGAGTTCAGAGGTGGACAGTGGAAATCCTGCCCCCGTCAGCCGCCAGAGATGCAATATTAACGGCAGATACAGTAGGTTTATTAGAGCAGTGAGGCCGATATTCTTCAGTGAACATCAAGCAGTGAAAATGAGTAAATGCATAACTCACTAACAAGGTTTCTACCAGAGACACAAAGCCCAAGTTACAGTGACTGTAAGCATTAGCTTTCAGTTTGAAGGGCAGGTCAAAACACACAGTGACCTGAGTTTGAAAGTGATCGCAGCCTCATCAAACGCAAAAAGACCTCGGTTTGTGCCGAGGAAGACAAGTCGCAACTAGTCCCAAGTATGCGTTGTTATGTCCATAGGTGTGCATGAATCTGTGTGTGTGTGGGTGTGCAGACATATCTGCGAGCGTGAGCACAGGCCTGCACGTGCCTGTGTGTTTTTGTGTGTCTGTTAAGAATAATTACAAACAACCCTCGGATGTCAAACGTTATGCCAATGCGTGATTAGAGTAAGTGGAAAGCGGCTCGTCTATCGGTGGAAAACCAGACAAGCCAGACAACTCAGGCCAACAGCACTACATCATGCAGGTGACAGGGCTTTTCTCTGACTGGCAAACATCCTCTGTAAGTCCTGCCATGAGCGGATGAAACAAACTGCAGCGTAAGAAACATACAGCGGATGTAGTGACGATCAGACGGCCCACACGGACCTGCTTTTCCTTTCGCTTGTCAAAAGCAAATCAAAACTACATCGATCATTTTCCTGATGGTAAAAACAGAAAAACTAAAACAGTACTACAACAAAAAGACACTGTAGTCAGTGTTAGTTGTTTTCTCTGTGTGCACGCCCGAATGTGCATTAGCTGCAGAACGGTTTCTCCTCAGGGATTATTAAAAGAGGAGCCTGACCAATAAAACTGATCATCGACCAATTTTGGATTGATAAACTGAAACTGGCACACGTCAGTGGATAGGTAACAAGACACAGCAGCACAGAAATGCCAAAGTTATGTAGAAACAGTTTGGTCATTACATAATCTGTCCACCAGAGAGCACTGACAAGTTTATTTTCCAGCTACAGACATTATTTGGTTACAATTCTTTAATAAAAAGGTTAAAAAGGAGAGCTATCTGACGCAAAAATCCAGTATCAGTAGAAGTTCAGAATAAAATAAACAACTTTTACTCATTTATTACAATTAATAGTTCCTCTAAACTCAAAGCTTTGTGTTTGAAATCACTCTTACAGAAAAGAATTACTTCTTAAACACAGAAGCGGGAAATGCAACCAAGTTCTAATTATGTTGGTGTGATGTGTTCATTAAATGTGTAAGTCATTCCAAACTGATGTTAGTGCTGCATGCTGAAAAAAAACCTGGCACCCACACATGCACCGACTGCACATGTGTTTTGATTATGAGCCTGGAAACACCGGTCAGTGTCTTCTTTCAACTATGACAACTTCCTCTTGGGTGACTTTACTGGCACACACTCTTCAAATGATAATTATATATATTACAGGTGAAAAGAGGATGTGGACGTGTTTTACGAGTCTGTGTTGTCTGCTGTAGTCATAGTGATGCTTCTTGCTAAAGTGAAGAGGATAATTAAAGCTCTGACAGACATTCAGCAGAAAAATAACCACAAGGTAAACATTACTTACATGCTTCCCAGGAGGGCCTCTCTCTCCTGGACTGCCAGCCTTGCCCTTCAAAGCAAAAATCAGTATTTGAACAAGGAACCTGCAGATTCAATCAACTCGACTGATTTCCATTTATTTTGAGAAAAGTACTGGCAACATGTTCTTCTTCCACGTTTGATGAATGGCGATTCAATGTGCTGTGTTTTTAAAATATGATTTTATGCATCATTTCACATTTGCCTGCAGGCCAGCTAGAGCTGGCAGCAACATCAGTGCACCGGTGAATTTACTGGCATCCTTTTTAGACACTTTAAGTTTTTGAGAATCTGTCTCAGATAAGCGCAAAATGCAGCTAGTGCCACTATGGGCGTATATGGGTGTGTTGCTAATGTAGCTATTTGAATGATTCAGCTCAACAAAAACTAACAAAAAAATTAATGTCACTTGGCATTAATTTAGCCCCAAAATAAAAGTTTTGTCTAAAGTACAATGATAATAATGCTATAAAGTGAAGTATCACTTCTATATCAGTGATTATACACATACAGACAAATACCCTTGTCCATCACTTACACTTAACCTAAAAGAACAGCACCTAAGAAGGCATCACATACAGACACACAAGCATACACATGACATGGCCGCAACTAAAATGCCTGTGCTGAGACACTTGAACCCTTTTGGAACATCTTTCTCAAATCAAAGCATCAGAGGACAAACATGAAACATTTCACCAAGATCAGCTGAATACAGAGTTTACACTCATGCTGCTACTCTTCAGCAGGTTTTGCTCAAGCTGGCAGTAGCACTTAATAACTGCATTTGGGTATAACCTGATACTGAGGTGAGAAGACAAAGGAAAAGAAAAAGAAAAACCTGATTAAAGCTTTCAAACAGGCCCGAGGGTTATTCTAGATGAGGTGAACGAGAGTCTTCAAAAGAAATATCAGTGTTAACCTGGATGCTTGAGGAGGATGCCAGTGATTAATCTTGGCTTTGGATGAATGACTTTCCATAAAATTGGCTTTCTCGCTTCTTAAGGGCCTGAGGCCTTCTTCCAGAAATGTGTTAGACATTTACAGAAACATAACCAACATAACTTTGTAAAATGTTTTTAAAAATGAAAAACTTTCTTTTCCATTCAAGCTGAAAGACAAAGTATAAAGACATATTGATTTTGAGACTACTTACTATGAATCCTGCCTCTCCTTTTTGTCCAATGTCACCTCTTTCACCCTGCAAAGAAAAAATATGACTCATTTTGGAGAGGCAAGAAAAAAAATACTTTTAGAGAAGTATCCCATCTTCACAAGCACATGGTGATGTTTTCAACAGGGGTGGCTGTGCATGTTTACCTTGGTGCCCTCGGGACCTGGTTCTCCCAGTGGGCCATCTGGACCCTGTGGCCCCTGTGTGACAGTACAGGAATACATTTAGCATCCAAGCATCATAGACAAGCTGACATATGCACAGCTAACTCTGATTACGGGGCGGGGGGGGGGGGGGGGGGGTGTCCTCCCTGATGTTGCAGCCTACCACTCCCACAAACATTCCAGGGGGTTTCCAGGCATTGTAGCACCATCAGACAGGTAGGGTGGCAGATAAAGATCTGTAAATAGATCTAAAGACTCCTTTCTCTCTCTCCGTTGCTCACTCTTTCAGCACTTTTCCACTTTCAGCCTATCGTTTCCATCTCGTCTCCCCACTTTTATATCTCTGTCTTTCATGGCTCTCTGTCTGCTCCGATTTTGCCTCTAGTCGGCCTTTCATCCCTCTCAGGTCACTCTGCCCCCTTTAAGCTTCCAGGCAGACAAACTCAGCTTTATCTCGCTCTCTCTTTGTTCCTTCCTGTAGTTCATCTCTCTTTCCAGTCTTTACTCATTTGCATTGAGGAGATCATTTCTGCTACATGTTTGAGGTGATCAATGCTACTGTAACTTGTGTTTTTAAATGGAATCCTTTTAATTAGTTCAGTCTAAGAAGTCAAGAATTAATTGAAACAGTGGTAGATTAGAATATGAGGGAAGCAGCCGATAATTCAGAGGATGCACTACCTGTTTTCCCACAATGACATCTCCCTTTAGAACTAGTGGAGGTGTGAGCCAACTAGGGCAGGTGCACTCCAGATAACTCAGCTCCAGTATATGACTTGCTTCTTTTATAGCTCAGAGGGAAAAATCACAAGAGCGATAAGCAGTGTGACAGCTCTATTTGGCTTCCTTCATGTTGCATCATGAGATTAAGAGTTGAGAAAGGATGTATGTTTATTTCTGACACCTCTTCCAAAAACATCAGAGTGAGGGGGAGTTTGAAACTCTGGCTCAAATGATTAGCTTTTGCAATTTTCACTGGTCCTGGTACCTCGACGAGACAGGAAATGCAACCACAAACTGACACATGTATGGATTACAGTAAACAACACAAGCTGTGGCATGTTAAGCGCTGCCATGTGTTTTGCATGGAAGATTGTTAAAACAGGAGGAAAATAAGTTCACAGAGGATAAAAGGATGTGAAATATGGATGAGTGATGAAGTATGAGAAATAGTCTGGTAGTTAGTACTCAATGGGCTTGTTAGCATTTCTTACTCATTTTCTTGCATTAACTGACATGGACGCACATTAAAGATGAGCGCTTTAGCCATGGCACTGTTAGGCAGGCTGGCAGTGGAGTGAAGCAGATGCAAACCTTCAATTTAGGAGAGATTTAAAGTAAATTAAAGGCAAAACTAGGAGTTAAAATGTCTGGCAAGGAGGCCCCTCCAGGATGTGTGGCTCCATACGAGCAATCAAACCAAAGTGGTGAGTAACAGAGAAACTGGCAGACATTCTCAACCTCAGCGCTCTGTGCTATCACACGAGGACCCGATCACTGATGAGGAGAGACTGACACTCTCTAAAACACTGCCTGACATTTGACTATCGTGTATAATACCTGGCTAACATGCAGTCTGCAGAGTCCTCACTGGGAAATGTAGCCAGCCAGGGCAAAATATTATTTCAGAAAATAACGGTTCATCTAAATATTGATGAACTGTAAATGATTATTCATAGCTGTAGGTACATTTCTTTTTGGCCACATTTTTTGGTTACTGTTGAAGAACTACAATATATTTCTGGGTTGAATACAATACTGTCAGAGAGATTAACATTCCATTGCATGACTCAATGATTGTCAGTGGTGAAAATATTTGGATTGAGTATTTGTATGTGCACATGTGCAAGAGTTCAGAACAGTGGATTTGGCTACCAGTAAAAATGATGGGATTATTGTGATTTGCACACTCACCAATCATTTGAATAACAAGTATTTAATTATTCTTCATAAGGAAACACACACAAACTGTGATACAGATATCACCAGATATTTAAGAGGAACATGCTGAGATGAAACATGTTCTCCTTTTTCCTTTCTTTGTTCTGATTTGCAACTCTGAATCATCAACACAATGCACCTCAGTTGCTTCTACTGTGAGGCTGATATTGCGCAAAGCCTCAAAGAAGGGGGGGGGTGGGGTCCATAAATGTATCTCCCCCCCACACCTGAAGGTGTCATTCTCCTCTCAGCCACATGGTGTCTCACCAGTATTGCCACACCACACCATTACATACAGTCTCCCAACATGAGATTCATGGGGCTTTTGAAACAGCTGTAAATGCACCTATAAAGAAGCCCAGACCAAGTGGAAGGACAAACACATGTCTTTTGATCGCTTTAACCTCTGGTTTATGGGAATGGAGCTGTGATGTGAAACAGACAACCAAAGGTCTGATAAGTGAACTTTTCATGGTCACCAGTGAGTTGAAGTAGGCTCACATACAACATACAAGGGACTAGTATAACTAATATCCCAAAGGTAAAAACAGCTCTCACCCTCCTGCCTTTCGGCCCAGAGATGCCTGGACTTCCTCTCTGCCCCTGTGGACCCTGTGAGGGAAAAACAAGACAGACACAAGATGGAAGGCAGAGAGAAAAGATTGGAAAATTGGAGAGAAAAAAGATATAATTGAGGAAGATTTTCATAGTGTTTGCTTGGCACGATGCAGTTGGGCCAACTTGAAACACAGTGAGAATATTTCAAGGCCAAAATCTGTCAATGCATCTTTTAGCCCACATTAACACATTAGTCATGTAACCCTAACAAATGTGCAACAAAAGCTTCAGCAGAGCTACTGAACAGTCAGCCAGTGAAGACATAATGTTTACAAAGGTCTAGACTAAATTGTGGGAAGCAGGAAAACTGATATATCAAATCATTCTCTTAAATTTTATGTGTTTACAAATCCAAGAGTACGTTCCTCCAACTCAGAGTTCAAGTTAATCTTGCAATATGAGCATATATAATATCCAGCCAAGACAGTGAGGAGAAAGATGAGAGTGAATGCATCCAAGCTTCTCAGTCCATTAAATGCTAATGTGCGGATGACTCAATCCAAAATACAGAAGAAGCAAAAGAAAAAAACCTCAGCAAAGGAAATGAATGAAAAACCATCTGCATATATTGTTACACCTCGTGCACACCTTGCAGTACATCTTTTCAATAAATACAGTAAATATAGATTTACAAGTAGACATCCCAGAGCAAAAACGCACTATTTGGTACTATACAGTAGAGATGAGGGTATGACACTTACAGGTGCACCTTGCATGCCGATGTCCCCTGGACTTCCTGGCAATCCTGGATAGCCCTTACAAACAGTACAGAAAGGTGGACAAGGTATCATGTCACCGTTTAAGGGATTCTAACAATGACTTTTGTGGAGCAACAGCACTGCAGCAGTGCAGGACTGTGCAGTAAAAGGTGGTTACATCTGTGACTGGAAAGCATTAGGACTAATCTGTAGAATTGTGTTTCATATTAAGTTGTCTTAGAATGTGTTCCAGACCCTCGAGAAAAAAAACAAAAAACAAGAAGGCTGGATGCCGTGGTTCTCATCACAGCTCTTTCTGCAATAATCTACTGAGGAATAACACCACAGTAACAGTCAGTAAAGACAAAAGTTCCAAAGATTCGCCAGGAAACGCTAATCCGTGCAAATCGTCATTGAACAGAAACAGAACTGCATTAGATGATCGTTATAATCTGTGATGAAACGGCCCAAATTCTTCAGAGTGAAATGCCACTCCTCGTTAATGTGGCTACATTATCGCGCAAACAGATTCACACAAATCACCATAATTCCTGACATAAGTCACAAAGCTCTCTATGTCAGTCAAACATTCACACACACTAGAAGTGATTCAATCACCTAACTATTCAGCCAGCCAGCCCCCAGATTAGTCATTCTCCCTTCCAGCCAGCCAATCAGTCAGCCTGCTAGCCAGCCTGCCAGCCAGCTAGGTCAGGACTGGGGCCCAAAGCCACAGATAGGGAGTTAATCCAAGGCCTCAGGACAGTGAGCTATGCAGGCCAACCCTCTCTCTATGGACTCGTGCAGCAATACAGAGGACAGCGGAAACACTGCTGCATTGGACAGCAGCTTGTTTTTTGCTTTGGGGAGTCAACACTGTCAAAATAATTTCCATGGAAATGCATTTTCCACAGTAGTGAGCTAGCTAATGCAAAATTAACCTGCTATTAACCTGCAAATACACAAACATTTATCAAACCCAACTTGAACACACTGCATGGATGTAGGGAAGTCAACAAAACACAATCAACCACTTTTATTGTTTCTCAGTCTTTACCAGGCTTAACAGAAGTGCATGTGCTGTTTGTAGAGGATGGGTCCGTTCCAGTACTGCAGAGTGGGTGAAGCCTCTAAAACATCATGCCTTCAATAAGACAGTCTTACTCAAACACTGGAATTTGTAACAGCTTTAAGATCGGAAAAATGTACTTTTTTTGTTCCACTTACCATTAAAAATCTCAACACCAA
This sequence comes from Chaetodon auriga, assembly GCF_051107435.1. Classification (NCBI taxonomy): domain Eukaryota; kingdom Metazoa; phylum Chordata; class Actinopteri; order Chaetodontiformes; family Chaetodontidae; genus Chaetodon; species Chaetodon auriga. The sequence continues at coordinate 10,186,397 of NC_135076.1, read as the reverse complement.
CAGTTGTTATTCTGTCAATGACAGGGCAAAACCGTCTGCCACTGGAGCCCTTTACTGCCCTTTACTAAACACCATGCCTTCAGTTTGTTAACAAATAATTTTAGGGCTATAAAGAAGCACCACAGACAGAAAACACCAAAATGTCTTTCAACATATACAAATCCAAATCAGTGTCTATGATGTCTAGTCACTGGATTCAGTCAACCAGACCAGACTGAGACCTTTAACTGCAAAAAAAAAGGAAGTTTATTTTCTTCATTCCTATCCTCAGCATTACTGTGGGAAACCCAATTTGACACAGCTGAATTTTGCAAAGATCTACAGATGTTACAACATTGAGGAGTCTGGAAGCTTTTAGGCCTGGTGTGTTCATTTCCATAAACTAAACCTTGTTGCTAAGTAATGTCTGCCAGCCAAAACTGTTAGTGGTCCAGTTTTGTATTCATCATTCTGAGACATTAGTTTACTGAACAAAATATTCAAGCTCTGGTAGACTGTTGCTGATTTCTTGGAAAAACTTTTTGAATATATACACTGCATCTCTGGGCTTTACCAACTCTCCGACAACAAGCAGAGCTGTGCAGTACATCCTGAGTGACTGCACTTACCCTTGGCCCCTTCTCCCCAACTGGACCTGTTGGACCCGCTGGTCCACGGTCGCCCTGGGGAAAAAAACAGTAAAGCAGAAACAGAGAGATCATTAAACTATGACCTGAAACCTTAACACGGAAAACCCAAACACAGCTCCACATACATCTTTCCTAATAAAGAGCCATGAAACCGGAGAGCAGCTTCTGAAATGCAGGAGGTGAGAGTGACAGCTGGTCGAGCCGAGTTTGAAAGCGAGCAGGCACTTTGAAACCCAGTTGGTGGCATTCTGCTCGGTGTGTTAAAAGTAAAGGTAACTCTAGGTGAGCTGTAAAGCTGCCTGGGTCTCCACTCTAAGGCCACGTAACACTTGTGTCAGTGATGCTATAATCCTCCTTGAACTGTGTAACATTCATGACTGTACAAGTCCCCCTCGAGTTCTTGTTCCATTTCTATCAAACAGTGAGCTGAAAAGTTTGAAGGTTCTATATTGCAAACAAGTCTAAATCAGAATATTGTAGTAAAATATATATATATGGAAATGCATGTGGATATAGTATGAAAGGAATTTGTGGGCTGTCAGGGTATGGCTGGTGCTGACAGATTGAACGAGGAGGAGGATTTTTGCATAAGAGGAGGCGGAGGACAATCAAGTGTCTGACAAGCAGACGGCTTCCCATCACAAGAACATGTTCCAACACACAGGGGGCTTCTGGGTAAGAAGGTTAAGGGGAACAGGGTGAAACAGAGGGAGCGAACAGTGGAGATTAGAAAATGCAGGTGTTTTTTGGGAGGACTTTAAATTATCGACATCCAGAGTCCTGCTAAAAATCACTTCACCTGAGCAATAAAAGCTGCAGAGCAGCTGAAACCTTTTCTTTTAAACTGAGAGGCAATGAGAGCTGAACCTGGAGGAAGCCTCAGGGCCTCTTCACATTGCATTAGAAGTATCTTCACATTACTTACCTGTGTGGTGCTAAAAGTTCAGTCAGGAAGGCTATTGTTTTGCATTTTGTATTCTTTTTTATGATTAGGTCTATAGTTTATTTCTCATAATGTACCAACCCACATTCACTCCTCTCACTCATATCTTCCTTGCTGTCATCATCTCAGTCTGTCAGTCGAGATATCATCTGCTCTCATCAGCTGGTAACATCAATCCAATAGCACAGCGACACACCTTCACTGTTAGCCAATGATCTTGCCGCTGTCTTTTTAAATATGATTCTCTCTCTCTCTCTGCCTTAGTGTGTTCATGCTGCTGTTATATGCGGCCCTCATCCGTTGCATCATTTCAGCAGTCTCAGCCTCTGTGGTGTCTTACATACTGTTCAACCAGGGCTGCTTAACTCAGCCCTAATTATAGGGGTCTGCCACTGACAAGCAACCAGCTGATGCAGACTGACAGCCTAATGATCGAGAAACACACTCCTTACCTTTTCACCGGGAACTCCTATCACTCCAGCTATTCCAATCAGGCCTAGTGGACCCTGGAGAGGAGAGACAGAGTGGAAAGAGTGCTCAACACAAACACATCAGGAGAAAGTATGTCAGTGGACCTGATCTTCACTCATCTAAAGGTTACTTTCCAACCTGTTGTGACACCTGGAATGCAAGAGGTCGCAGATTACGACAAAATGCTTACGAGAGCAAAAAGGAGCGGTTGTCGACTTTATCTGAAACGTGTAGGTTGACTCGTGAATCTTGATTTTCATTAATATAAATACATGTTGCATGCACATTTGCTTCAAAATGATACTTTCTATTTATATTTGTGGGTCATAGAAGATGTAAAATCAGTTCATGCTTGAGTAAACAGTAAGACAGACACAAAGCAAAAGCAGACGATACAGATGGCAGCCACCATGGCAAACTACTATTGATTGAAGATCTGTTGTAACAATCCATATGGAAATGATAATAAATGATTATCTAACAAAGAACTACCAATGGCAGAAAAATGTTGCAACCTCTCAAGCTTTCGTGAGTTGTGGAACTTCACTATTGTCTGGCAAGAAGCAAGAATAACACATTTTTGGGGGCACAATAGCAATGATTAGGAATTCTTAGGGAGACAATTTCACAGCATACAGGAATTCAATACAGATGGCCCCAAGAAAATACACACTACTTAGTAAAGGAGTCCGCATGGGCAACTAGCTAATGTTAATATGAGAGTTATCAGAGGAGCTTAACTGCTTCCAGATCAGTTGTCTGGGACAGAGCTGTGGTCTGGACGACTGCCAGACAATCTGGAGCTCCAGGCCAACAGTAAGACTGATGGGTGGCTCAGCAGACACTCAACCAGAAAGGTCAACTATACCTTTTGAAACCCTGTCATTGTGTTTATCTTTAATAACCCAAAAAGAAAAAAGCAAAACAACACTCAGTGATAAAATAGTAGAAAGAGTGAAGTGACAGAAGCGATACAGCAACATGGACTTATCATACGCCAGACCAAAGCCATAATACTGCAAGCCATGTGCGCTAAGCCACTGGGACGCTGCAAGCTACCAGAACATCTGAACCTTGCTGAAGTTTATTACTATTGTAATAATTCATATGACTGTCGAATTACAGACCACGGTCTCACTTCTGGCCAACCACAAAAGCCAGTGCGGTCAGACTGCGGCTGTCTGGTTGTGAGGGCCAATTTTAAACTCGGTGTTTCCTCCTTTCACGATGATGCATTCACACAGCTAACAGGTTACGAGATTCTGCATGACTGCTATACTTACCTCTGCATAATCACATAGTGTGCAATATATTCTTGTTATTTATTTTTGTTCATTTTCTTTTTTTTCTTTTCAGAAGGTTTTTTTAATCCCTCTATGCATCTGGAGAATGGGAGCAAGAGTAAGAATCACAAAGAGAAGAAAGAGAAACTTAAAGGGTAAAATAACAGATTGACAAAGTGAGAGCGACAAAGTGACAGACAAGAAACAGACCACAAAGACAAACACAATGAGATTTTGTTCCATTTGCTATTCCCCAACTCAGCCAAAAAAGGCCGACAGCCTCACAGTGTACCTCATATATCCTGACTTAAACAGTATTACCCTGTTGGATGCAAGGAAAGCAGTTGAGCGACGGATTAGTAGCGGAGTGTCTGTGAGGGGATGCAGCCTGCAGGCATGGAACAGGAGCTCTAAATTGACCTCAAATCCCTTAATTGGGACACAAGTGGGACAATGTGGTACTCTGCATCATTTAACAGAAGGAAATGGTTTTAAAGGGGTTTCCATGTGACAGGGCCTTGACATGGGAGCCTTTAGAGCGCTGTTCTGAAGGTGGTCTGGTTTCCAACATACTGCCACAACCGCTAACCTTAAGTTAGGGAATACAGCCCAATTCACATTGTGTTAAGAGCATTACTTACCTCTTTCCTACGCACACATATAAGTACACATTGAGTCACTGACATAGAAATCAAAGCATGGGGGTTGACGTGAACTACATTTCAAAGCACACCTGTGGCTGCTTTTGGTAACTGATACATGCTTTACGAGATGTCGGCTGGAAGGTGACTTGAAACTGTACGACTAAGCGGCCAATCTAAATTGGCTAAAATACACAACATTGTAAAAACCTCCAGTTAAATTGAACTTGAAACAGTTTACGGGAGGCCTCACGTTGATACAGGGGCACTCTATGAAGACAGGCAACCTAAGACCTCCTTGCATCGTTTTGTTTCTCAGTTTCTTACACATCCAGTTTATTTGGGAGGTGATGTAATGGCATTCATTAGAGCCTCCATATGTTTTAGAGTTCTATTTTTTCTCTGCATAGCCCATGGTTCCTCCTTGGCTTCAAAGGCCCCTCTTTTCAGTAAGTGCTTAATCCCTCTCATATGTGCACTGCAGCAACACAGTTCAACATGGCCTGCTTGGATGCCTCCACTACACACAGAATGCTAATATTAACATTAAGGGGCCTCCGAGGAGGATGGACATACTTGGGGTGTTCAGAGCATTGTACAGAGAGGAACCTTGTCCCAACATTTCTCTTGAGTATTTCTGTTGGATATAAAACATTAACTGGAGCATGACCGAGAAAGGCAGACATATGAAACTGCGATTTTGCAGTTAATTGTTCCATTTACCAACAATCCTAACACAGATGTTCCAGGACACTTGCGAAGCCACTTGGTGGACAAAGACCAACATCTTTTTGTATCATCATTTTCTACTTAAGTTGTTATCCTCTGACAAAATGCACCATGAGTGCGATTCTTGGGAAAAAACAGATGTCAGACACACTTTGGCAGGCTTTGAGTCATAAACAAATGTGCAACCCAAATGAGGTGACTTCCACAGAGGATCTCTGATTGGTGTTCCTTCTGTTTTGCTGTGCTGTTCTGCCAGTTTCATGATGAAAACACTTTTTGGTGGTGGGAGACGATCCAGATTTCTCTTAGCATTAAAAGTGGGTCAGACAAAAGAAAAAGCTCCTGTAACTCCCTCCACAGTTGCCACACTGGATGATTTCATTCACTTAACTGTGGAAGCATTGTGTCCATCTTGACATACTGTGTACAGTAATATTTAAGAACTGTTTTAATGGTTTGCTTAAATTACACATTGCATTACTCTTAATGTTTTAAGGGCAGGAACTCACGCTTATAAAAGCTGCAGCAGAGGCTCGACATTGACACTTAAAGGGGAATTTAATGAAAAGCTACTAATCCACAACAGGATGACTGTTAATTAATGTCAGTGCTACACATTACAAGTGTGAAAACAACTTACTTGTGGTCCATTCTTTCCAACATTTCCCATGTCCCCTTTCTCTCCCTGTAAGCAGAAAACATCAAACATTTTGCTGGTTGGCTTCCTGTAATTACAGAGATGTTTGCAACAGGACTCACAGGATATTACATGTGTAAAAAGGAACACACATACACAGATAGTATGGGGCTGCGAATCATTTTGTGTTGCTTCTTATTGTGGTTTGCTAATATGTATGATAACAGTCCTGGAAGAAATCATTTTCTTTCCAATTAAGAGCATGTTTACAACAAGTCTGGGCTTACAGTCAGTGGATCACAAGCACGGGGGAATTGGCACTCAGAGGTAAGCACCAGACCATAATTTAGAATAACAGAATCTTAAAACACATCATACCATGATTATGGCAGTGCGTTTGTGGTGGCTACAAAGGCCAATTACAGCCAATAAATACAGGGTGAGGAACAGGTCTGGAATGTTGTGTTTTGCTCAAGTAAACAAGTGAGAACAAACTGACAGTGAAGTAATATAAACTTAAGACCATAGGACTGTCCGTGTCCCACAGGTGGAGGTATTCAGTCCTGGAATAGTGCACACAGCAGATAATTCTCATTTGTTTGGAATCACAGTTCTATGACGTGAATGGCAGGAAGGTAAGCAGAGGTAACAATGGGCCCAGCACTGTTTTACAATAAATACGCAGCCACTTCATTTTCTTGGATTTCTGTGTGTGCACTCTTACAGAGACAACACTGAGCAGATTACATTGATAGTAAAACCCATTTTTCTAGTCTTTAACACATTCTAATATTAAACAACATTGTGGCATGATACATTGTTAAATCAAAATTGACACAAATGCATGAATCAATTAGGATAGTGGTAATACAGTTGCGATACAGGAGTGACAGTACAGTTACTACATTAAGAAAATAGACTCACTTCCAAACCCTCTGGGCCAGGTTCACCTATGTAGCCTTTCCTTCCAGATCTCCCCTACGAGACAAGACAGACACACAAGTAAGGATCAAAAGAGTTCAAAGCTCATAATGCGTTTATCACAGCTCATCCAAGCTGCTTCCTGATAGAACATATAAGCAAATTGTTTGATTCAAACCACCTGGAAAAGGCTCTGTTTGTGTAAATGTGTGTCTTTGTATATACAGTGAAGTATGTGAATCTGGGAGCTCTTACAGTCGGGCCAGCGCCGCCGGGTGGGCCAAGCGGTCCTTCATCACCCTGCCAAGACACAGTACAGTTCATCATACATAAGTATTCACAAACATATACATACAGAGGCATTACCACTCCATTTGCATGCTGTCTAACTCTCAACATTAAAGGTCTCCCCTGCTCACCTGCCTGCTGCTTTATTACTGTCTGAGAGAAATTCCATTTTGATGATGACAACGGGGACAGCGTTTTATATATAGTATATTGTTTGACTTGGAGGTACAAAGACCTGCACTGAACTGCAGACAGATGTCTTGCATACTACTTTCACTGACAGTTGCATATGTGAAAGGCCCAAAATGACATATTGACTGTTGCTTCCTTATAATTGAGGAAGAATCTTGATTTCAACCAGTTCAACATGAACGTACAAAAATGATTCTTCTCTGGTTCAGTGATGCTCTGCAAAGTTTTCAAAGAAAACTATCTCACAAATGACTGTTTAAGGGAAAATAGGTTGGAATGGAATAATGTGACATAACAGAACAACTGTAGGAAACCTTCTAATTCTTACAGATCACACAAACAAAAAATCTATTTACAAAATCCTTGATTGCAGAATCACTTGTTGTAACTGTACATATACAGCATTGATGTGAGACAAGAGCACATTTGCCAGCGACACCTCTGTGAGCGGCTGCCAGATGAATGCTGTAACATTCAGCACAATAGAAAAGCGTGTGTGTGTTGTATACCTGCCAAAGGCTTCTGTTCCTTTTTCCAAGGCTGGAAAACTTTCAGCCTTGTTTTTATAAGCACCCAGCGATGAATCATGACTTCATCCAGTGGAACATGCCCCGAGAGATATTGCAGAGAAAAACTCCCAATAGGATCTAAGCTGCGACTGTTTGAAATATGACTAGATGCTAAATGTGAAGCACTCAGTTGCCTCAGACTAATGATCCAATGGAAATCTCTTGATGAGCCATATTTTCCACATTTCTGTGTCAGTGAGCCAAGAACCAAGCAGAAGTGTAGAATTCAGTTGGGTGTTGAATCGTCTCACCTGTGTTCCTTGTGGCCCTGGTGGGCCTTGAGCCCCTCTGGCACCCTGCAGACCCTGAAACACAGCCAAATACATGATTAACTGAATGAATGCCATGGATGGATGGATGGATGGATGGATGGATGGAGAGAGAGGAACAGAGAGAGGTGATATTGTACCTTTGGTCCAGGTGGCCCGTTGGGCCCTGGTACTCCAATGTCCCCAGGAAACCCCTTGTAAAAACAGGGGAGATATATGTTATTATTATTTCACGAGTCGCATGACTAACTGGTTGAATTGGATCCTACCCATTAAATCAACTCACTGCATCTCTGTTTACATTTCAGGAGCAGTAAGATGACCTTGCATTTAAAATGGCAGATAGAAAGTAGGCCTGTTTCTGTGCTGGTGTACTACAGCAGGTCCTCTTTGTATCCTGCATTCAACTGACAGAAAGATAGTGATGGATTGCTACTGAGCTGATGAAACCTAAATATCCTCCAGCTCACCTGCCATGACAAAATCACTCATTTCAGAAAACTATGCCTTCTCACTGCGGCCGAGGTGACCTATGACCACGACTGCTGTCTGTGTCTTTGACATTTTCCACGCTCTTGACATACTTTGCAGCATCAACAATGACCTCTTTGACAAAAGGTGACATATTCTACATCCAAAGCACAGACTGGAGGGAGAACAGGGACAGCACGGAACAAAAGTTCCATGTTTTTCATGCAATACATGGATGTAATGAAGCTTTGGAGCACACATTTAATATCCAAGTGGAATGTTTGATGTAAGGGTGGCAAGTGAAGGAAATGACACAAGATCATTAAATGTCATCTAATGACCAAAGTGAACCAAACATTATTTAATATTTTGTGTACAAAGTTCAATACTTGACCTGATGGTAATGCTAAACGAAGGTCTGGGGAGTGTCAAACGTTTGAAAAGCTTACCATTTGGGAACATGAATGCGTTCATTGTAATCTGCTAGATTTTCACATTTCTTATGTCTAAGTAGAATTGACTCTCTACAGCTCACAAACATCTATAGCCAATTCCCTTCCTTTAATCCCTCCTCTAGTTTTGATCAATGCTGATCCTGCAGAAATAGCTCTTGGAGTCACGAAGATCACTAGGAATCATTTAAACTATCATCAAAAAGTCACCCCAGCCTGTGGCCAAAACTCAGACGTGCAGTTCAGTGACATTTGCATTTTTCAGCTACCTGCTACCCTAACTCTCACAAAGACTTCCACATTTCTCCAATGTCTTATGTGATCAGAATCCTGAGTGGGAGCATTCATAAAAGAGGCCCCTGGCTTGGCTCTCGCACTCTCATAGAAAAGTAAAGATACAGCAGGGTGATTATGCTTTATAGTTGCATATGTGCTTGGGCAGGCTCAATATCCATCTCTGCTCTACTCAGTGTACTACACTGCGCCAAAGTCCCCAAGAAGTAAAGCAAAGTAATAATCTCTTGTTCCACCATCTTTCTTTCTCAATCATGCTCCATTTCTAAACTTTCCAGTATTATGCCACGATGTCCTCCACGAAAGCTGAAAGATTTTCTTTCTTTTTTTTTTTTTTTACCTTTCTTCCCACTGTCTACCTACAGAAACAAAAAAAGAGGTTGCTTACTTGACGTAAAGTGAACTACCTACTGTTGTAGCTTTTTTGCATTTGGCTTTTAAACACAAAGCACTGGTCACCACTCAAATCATGTGATCATGTTTTGTGGTCCTGCTCCTCCATTCTAAGAAAACTTGGCAAAAATGATATGAATGAATATTGAATAACACTTTTAATATATAGGAATGTCCTACCTCTGGTCCTGGAGGCCCAGGTGGTCCTTGTGCCCCCATCTCACCAATTTTACCCTGTTTAAAATACAGAAAACACACGAGGTCAAGAACAAATAAGAAATCACACTTTCACCATTGTAATTATATTTTTTTGTCTCTGAGCTTTTGATAAAATTCCTCTACCTCTCTGTCAACACTTAATGTATTCTGTTAACATTTTCCATCATGAACTTGACAGCGTGGATCTGAAAGATGATGTGACTGATTCAATATGGTGTCACTTTGTGTTCTTATAGCTATTTGATGTGATGCAACAAAAGCTAATTACACTGATGGTGGAGAGCAAACAACAAAGTCTTCACTAATCAGTCACAACACAACGCTGCATGTGCACTTGGTACGTGATCAAGCTTCAAAGCTAAGTAATAAGTACCAATGCTTTTATTCTGATTACTCGAGTACAGCCCCTTCAGAAACTTAGACCATCTGAATGTGTTTACAATGCATCTGCACGAAGAGAGGGGGAGTTTTCAGTTTTTCATTTATTTTCTTAATTGGAGCTCGTTTCTGCTGATAAACAAGCAAATTGTTTAAAGAGATTTATTCTACTTCTTTCTTCGGGAAGAAAACGCATGATGAAGCCGACATGTTGCGACTGTGACTAAACTGAACTTCAGTTTACAAGCTAACAAAAATAGAGTCCAGATCTCAGTGTGGTACACAACGTTTATTTGGCTTTGTCTATAAAAGCTGTAAAAATGGCATGCACGCACACACACGCAGATAAGTGGAGAAACACATATGAGCAAATGCAGAAACTTTCACTGATGTCTACACACGCACACACACACACACCTGTGGCTGCACAGACATACACATTCACACGAACATACCAGCGGTCCTGGCTTCCCTCTTGGCCCAGTGGGACCAGGTGCTCCAGCAGCACCCTGAAAGATACAGACATAACAACTGACAACACACCCTTTGTGCATTTTTCTTTTCATCTATTTCCATATAACTGAATGCATACCTACATGTGTGTACGGTATGTGAACAAACCCTTGTTGACATGGGACAAGCATTACATGAGGATTTCATGTGATTAATGAATCACATTCTACATTTATTCAACAAAATGCTTTTCTGATTTGTGGCTATGTTGTGATTTTTCTGATTTAGCAATGATGTTGTTTTCAGAGATTGCTGGTAATAATAGCTCCATGTCTAACGCATATTGTTCAAACATTATGAATCTGTGTTCTGCTTAAAACTCTGCTCGTGTGACAGCAGACATACCTTATCGCCTTGGTACCCCATCTCTCCTGGTTGGCCCCTTTGTCCCACTTCACCCTGAATTTCACAGTATCACACTGAGATATAACACAACACTACCCCGCCACAGTGATCACAACACCAGTGTAGATAAAGAGATTTCTGAGTCATCAAAACAAATGGCCACACTGCAAAGAACCAAAACACACTGTGGAGCAATATCAGTGTTTCAGTTCATATCGTTGGCTGTCTTATCAAAATATCAACAAGATTTCTTGTAATATACCCAATTATGTGAGCTGGGCTACTGACACAATACACACAGACACACTGCAATAATATAAATATTTAGATCACCTTATCACCTTTCAATCCAGGCAGGCCGGCTCGTCCTGCTGGGCCCTGCCACAGGGAGAGGAAGGAGGGAGGGAGAGTAGAAGAATCAGTCCATTAGAGAGAAAGCCAGGAAGGGGGAAAGTCTTGTGAGGAATCAGTTACTTCAATTACACATTCGTTTTCGAAGTAGGCATCAGCATATCAAGTGATGATATATGACGTGAGAAACTTATTTATCACATCATATTACTTATGATTACGTATATTTGGTGGTACTTTATGATGTGAGACACATACAGTGGTACATACTTCCATTTTCTGGTGATTTAATTTGATTACTGACAGTAAAGTAAAGAGCTTTTGCAGTAGACAATGTCTAACCTACCTGAGGTCCCACCATACCAGGCAGTCCTCGCAGCCCCTCAGGCCCCGGGTCCCCCTGTGGAGGGAAGGAGGCACACAGTGGAAATTATGCCTCACAAACACACAGACCCCCCACCGACACATTTTCCAACTAAATGTTGCCGGTTTGTTCGGGGCAGAAACATTTTGATATGAAAACTATCTCCTGTTTCCGACACAGAGAATTCCTGTTTGTCCCAACCTTACAACAGAGCTAAGCTGTGCTGACAGTGCATCCAGTTGTTTTGTCTGGGTCTGGGCTTGGCCCTGCTCACCACTGCCAGCCCACAACATCCACTCTAATTGACAGAGGCGAGGTGAGAATGGCCAGAATGTGTGGCTGGACTGAAAAAATACCCTTTACAAGTAGGCATGCAGTTAAGCTGCCCTCTGATTGTGGTTTTCACTGTAACTGCTACAAACTTGCCAGTAGCAATGATGTTGTGGTGACAATGATGAATGTGTGTGTGTCTAAGTACACGCAAGCACATGCACATATTGTATGTATCATTCATGCAGAAGCACACAAACACTTTAACTAAACACAGCCTTTGTACCAACAGGACGTATATTCCCATGCATTGTGGTTAACATTTTTATTGTCTCTTTGAGACGGCTTAAAGGAGAAGCGAGTCGGGGGAAGATCCATCAAAATTTGTTCCAAAACAATCAAGAGCAGAGACGGTGTCTGCAGCATAGTGAATACAAATGAATAAAAAGACTATTGGGAATCTTGAATTTGTCAGAGAGACTGAAAAACTGAAATGTTAGTATCAGAGCACTATCCTCTATCCAAACACCTGTCAGTGCGGTCAATATGTGACAAAGTGTAAGTGAGAGGCAAGTGTTCTTGGCTTAATTTTATGTCATCATGGACATGTGGCCCAAACTAGGAGTCCATCTGGACTCTGTAAGGCTGGTGTTTGATGCTGCGGCTCCACTGTGGTACTGCAGCAGGATGGACACAAATCACACGCACTCCATGAAAAGAGGCTTTCAACAGAGACTATGAAAAATGATGTACTGAAAGGAGGAGATATGCTAAGAAAAAGAACTCTGGTGTCTACTAGCCTGGTACATCAACATCCCACACAGAGCCTTTGCACATACTGCTGCCAAGATGTAGCCTGACTGCCAGGTGGTTAGAGATCATCCAAACCATTCTGGATGATCTTGACAAAAAACAGATTGTTGCATTCCTGCACCTCTTGCTTCAACGCAACTGCTGCAGCCACAGAGAACACAAACAAACAGAAAATGCTTTATCACCGACTGAACGATATACAAGATTATCGCATGTGACACGTAAAATGCCAGTGGAGAAAGTACAAGTAATTTACTGTATTTGCAGCCAAATGGTTTAAGTAATAAAGGAGTAATACACAGAAAAAAACGCCATAAAATTTCAAAAAACTATTTGTGTCTCCACTTCACCCTTTTTGCTTTTCACTCAGGCTATCAAAGAGTGTCTGGCTGCATCACATTTTGTTGAGTCACACACTGGCAGGGACATCAAGTGCATACCAGAGCGAACACTTGCTGCTCTGTTTCTGCTACTTAACTAAAGATCTAACTTTGTGTAATTGCCTTTCAATAAATGAACAGAGCCACAAGGGTGTGACAGACACTGGGAAGTGAAAATGAGACTTTGATTCGGATTCTGATGTCAAATTAAAGCTCTTTGTGAGATCCATCCTGTGTCAAAATCACTCAGCTGGAAAGTTGACTAAATATGAATTACATCAAAGACGGGATTAAGAAGGTGTAAGTATTTGGGCTCTCTTGTGTGATTACTCAAAAGTACTTAGAGGCAATAATTTGTTGATATAAAGACAAGTAACCACGACATCAGCTTTAATTATCAAGAACTCATTTCTCTGCTTCTAAATGTTTTGGCCTTTTTCACGGGGCTGGGTCATTTTTGTATAAAAATATATATAATTTTGTAGTTTGTAAAAAAAAAAAAAAAAACCCTCAACACAGAATTTTGAAGATTTGAGCTTTTCACAACACTGGCCATGTCTTTAATGAAAAACATTTTGAATACGATCAGCAAATCATGAGCCCATCATTAACTCGATCGGTTTATTAAGGCTTGATGGTGTTTGGATTTTTTTCCATGAAAGCTTGCAGCCACACTGGTGTCAGAACATAATGTGCAACAAAACTACACAGGGTGAAAATGTGCAAGGGCAATGAAGTAACTTCAACAACACACAATGTTTTGAAGATTAATAGAGTCACTAAAAGGCAATTAAAACAAAGAAAGGGAGAGGAGACGTGGAGAACAAAGAGAGTGAGAGAGGACGTGCTCTGGCCTCAGGAGGTTTCAGTGACACGGTGCCATCAGACATCTGATTCTGTTTACGCTACGACCAAAACCATTCTGCCACAAACGTCACTGTCACTTCCACTCATTCCAGAATGATGCTTATTTTTAATCTCTTCATTTATTTATCATTTTAAAGAAAAGGGAAATCAGACAGTTCACCATCTCTAAACATGTTTTAGATAACACATGGGGAACATGGACCACTGTTGTTGCTGAATGCATTGTAATGAAAAGCAAACAGATGTGTGACATAAATAAAATCGCCATACCTTGTCTCAATTTCATGCACATGTGGTTCAAACCTAGCAAAGAAATTCAACCACTCCTACTGAGAAACCTGTCAGGAATCACAGCGTCTCTTCTGAATCCAACATTAGATGTTGATTATAATGCTACAAAGAGAAAATAAGGCTAACTAGGTGCGTGTGTATGTGTATGTGTGTGTGTGTGTGTGTGTGTGTGTGTGTGTGTGTGTGTGTGTGTAGTGCATGCAGCCCATTAGTGCATGCATGTGGGAACATCTGTGTCACATTTTGTTCTTTCCAGACCATACAAAGTGATCTGCTGTGCCTCAGGTCTGACTAAAATGTAAGGCATGGAGGTAACCTTTGTTCAACATACAAATGAGCAGACACACACATGGAGAGGTTTTCAGTTAACGTGGCATGACAATGATTTGCTTTTGTCAATATTACCACCAACTTCTACAGCGACAAACAGTGCCACAACGCATTGCATAAGCAGGGTCATACATATACAAGCATCTCTTTGATAAGAGCCTTGTTAGAGTAAAAACAAAATACTTAACAATAGTGTCTACAGGTTTCATGTCAGTGTGCATCGTAAAGATGAATTACAGGCCGTGGCTGAGGTGAAAGTTAAGGATAGCCTATCCATCCAGGTCTGCCCTGAGCACACAGACTGACCCTTCAAGCACCCCCATAAATCCCGACGCCCTGACAGCGAACCAGTGTAAATGAAGTTTGAAATGATGGCACAGGAGAGGTGCCATGCACAGTTGTATCTGTTTTGCTGACATGAACTGGGGGCTGTTTCCAAGGCCTCTGTGAACTCAAGGCTTTTTAACACTTGTACATTCCACAGTAAAAACACAGCATGCTCTCTATTAGGCCTGTGACAGTCGATTTCTTCTCTCTGCAATAATAAGACGGAGCCTCCCAGGTGGTTATGCTGGTAACATTTAAGGTCTGCGAGTGATGTTTTCAAACAAGCCCACACACTGGACGATTACTGAAACTGACACTGGACTTTTCTTCATTTGATGTACACCAATAACAGTGTTTGTCACATTTCTATATGTTTAGGGTACTAGGGTACTATGTGATAAGAGGGCTGCTGCATACAATGGGAACGGCACCTGTGGCTTACTTGGTTGCATGGCTGGTTTGTTTGAAGGTTTTATGTTCTCACGGTCTTCATCTAATCAGCTCTCTGTATCGGTTTGTGCTTACAGTATTTCATGCTGTGTATGTGAATGTGTGTGTCACTTGTCAGTGACTCAGGCAGAGCGGATAGGAAAACAGTTTGCCAAGTTTGCCACCAATAATCATTCAAACTCCACTCCCTACATCTCCATTACTATACAGTACACGTTCAGCACATCCTGCTATCCATCATCCAAACCCAAATCTAACCACTGAAGACAGACGAGCACAGAGAAAGACGGACAGGCGAGCAATCTTGAAAACAAGAACAATGAGTGACAGAAGCGGAACTGTGAGTCAAGTGAATGACAGATCAAACACAGAGCGTTTGGCACGGGAAATGTCACACATTAATAAAAATGATAACATTACGAAACTGATACTCACCCTCAGGCCAGGAAAGCCGCTAATGCCAGTCCCACCAACAGGCCCCTGTGAAACATCACAGCAACATCCTAAGTACACAGGACAGGACACTTACAGCATTGCACATTCCTCATTTCCAAGGCTACATTGGAAATACTGCAAGTGACTTTATGTTTTCATATGCTCACATCTGGGATGACAAAGCATCGAAACAAATTTATGGCCGAAACCCAAAAATGTATTGCTTGTGTTTTTCTATTACACGCTATGGATACATTTTGGAAGTGATGACAACATGCCTTCTGAACAGGTTTAAGCAGGAAATAGCTTGGCATTGTGCACTTGCACGCACAGTCACTGACGAGAGAGGACAAGCAAGGAGCAGGGAGAGCCAAACTTTAGAGATGGAAGACAGAAAGGTGGAGGTAGATGAAAAGTGTAGGACAAAAAAGAGGACAGTTGAGTTCACCAGGAGGCAAACAAGAGTTCTCACCTCATTGCCATCAGGACCAGGAGGCCCCCTCTCCCCAACATCACCCACCACACCCTGCAAGGGAAGGTCATCCACATTCAGTTTAAGAAGGCCAGGGCAACCACTGCCAGTCACACCTTCCACTTGCATACAATTTTCACAACGTGTTGATCAAGATCACGTTTGCTTTTATTGCTTTTTGCTTTATTAATAATGCTCATTTAATGAAGCATAATTAGCCAGTGCACTGGTGAAATGGTGGACTGGCTTACAGCAGCCCTGAGGCCACAGACTTTGATCCAGTTAGCCAGACATCGCTCAGCGTTCCAGAAAAAAAACCCTTTGGATGAAAGAGACACTGGGCTGTCTGCCCGCTTGGCAACTCCACTGCAGAAAAGCTAGGGCTTGTTTTTAAACATTAACTTTTCACAGTGTGAGGGCCCAACTTTGACATTCCATCTGTGTCTATCTTAATCTAACTGGGTTTTTTCTGATTGCCACCCTGGAACAAACTTGGTATTGCAGGACCTACGCCAAAATATATGCCATTAAACATTTCCAGTGTGATTTGCCACACCTTGAATAGTGTTAAATCTCTGAAGGAGCTCTTTATTTTATTTTCTCTCTCTCTGCACTGTTTAAACAGTGGCCCTCAGTGTCCTGCTGCTTTAACACATTCACAACAGTTGCAGCATACAAATGAATCTCCTTTGGTTGTTCCTGGGGCTTTTGTGAATATGAATTACTGCTATTTGAAGAGGACATGCTGTATATATTAAGAGATGGATAACATCTCTATCCATTTTTACATTTTTATTGCCCTGATTTTCCAAAAGATAACACAGACAATCACACCTGCAGCTGTCCCCTCATAACTATTGATAGATGGAAATAATTTTGGAGTTACGGGAGAAATGAAAATGTATTCATTATTACGTGTCTTCCTTTGGGACCAGGTTTTCCAACAGGACCAGGGATGCCCTTCAAAAGAAAAACAAGAGGATAAATGTCTCAAATGTGGGACATACAACCACACAACAGACTTTACAGACTATAGAAGACTGAGAAGGGAGAGTTCTTCTGATCTCTTCTATATATCTCTCTGGATAAAATGGAGCACAACCACCCACCTGTAATACCATCAAATTGAGAGAGATTCTTAATGTGGCCTATTGTAAGCAAGGATTCAAAAACTGATTCATCACAATGAATTAATAGTTCCCTTGGCATAAAGCAAGCAGATGTGCTGCAAGCCACAACAGAGCAGCGAAGACCAGGATTTCCATGAGGCTGGAATCTCAAAAGAATGAAGGAATGAGTGACGTCATTCAGTAATTGCCTAAATATAAACTGTCAATTTGCCCCACATTTGTTTCTGTTAACAATTTTCAGCTGTAAACGAAGGCTCAGAGAGGTACCAAGTATCAGACAAAGGAGGGGAAGGCAAATGGACTGAGAGGACATGAAGAAGAGGACATTATTGGAGGGATTACTGACATCATGTAACTGAATACAAAGAAACATCACTCACTTTCTCCCCCTCCAGACCCAGCGGCCCAGCAACACCAGGAGGCCCGATGAAACCCTGGAAATTAGCAAAATTTTCTATCTCAATATCGTCAGAACATTACAACAAAACCATGTTTTTCAGCAGTCACCTGGATGTATCCTGTGGGAGACTCTAGAGGAACATGTGGAGCCATTGGGCAGGCCGCTGTGTGTTATTCTGTTCATACAAACTCTCTTTACATTCTTTGTAAGTTTCATTGTGAACATGCAAAAGCTCTGTTTACATTCAGTGTTGCTCACCAAAAGTATTGCATCCATGAGCTCTAACAAAGGTGTTAATGCATTTCCTTCCTCTTAAAAGAAGTGGAAAGCCAAATTTTAAATGTTTTCAACTCTGTGTTGCATCCATCCGTTACTTGCAAGCACTCTTCTTCTTTCCTGTCTTTGCCTGCGCATTGCTGCATATGTTGGTGTGTTACTACAACTTGTCGTTCAGTGGAATTCAATTTGGAATTTGCTGCTGAGTATGATGTGGGCTGGATCACTGTCTGTACCTTCAGGTCTGAGACCATGAATCAATCAAATTTATGTCTGAATTCCCTTTGTTGAATCTCCAACACATCAACAGCATCATTTCAAAGGTTTGAGATGCCAAGTTTCATCTGCACTGTGCTTCCCACCTGCTGTGGTATTTGCTTACTGTGTCAGGATGTGTTGGCTTCAACAAACAGTGAATGAATCCAACAGATGCAGGTCAATGCATATACTAGAGGTGCTGGAATATCTGATGATGTGTCAGCCATTAAAACTAAAGGTCTATCATATTATAATTAGTTGTGTGTTGTAGTCTAACGTATATCCAAAACAACTCTCCCATATCATATTTTCTTAATATAAAACCCTGACATACATTAGCTCTACCGTCCTTCTGGTATCTGGATGACTGTGAGCTTGTTTTTTTGGATTCAAATACTTCTAGCAGTTGGCACAGGACGTAGTTGGTATGTATGAGTAATCTTTCCCTTTCATCTTCTTTTCTCTCTCACTCATATTTTATCCTTGCACTGAGTGTCTCTGTGGCTCTTTTTCACCTGCCCGCCTCACTCTGACATAGTAATCCCAGCTTTCCTCTTTCTTTAAGCTGCAACTCTCCATGCAAGTCCCTTCTCTCACTAGCTCATTTCACTCCCTGCCGTCTGTTATCATACTTTCTCCCATCTGTTTGTCCTCTGTCCTCTTGTCTTTCTTCTGTTCTCTTGTTTTTGGGGGCATTCCTGCTTTGCTGAGGAATGATACTAGCAGGAACCAGCCAGTCTTTATAGAGACAACCCAGAGCGTGGACCGGCCCCCGCAAGCAGTCACACGTCAGGCAGTATGTCAGAAATACAACTCAGATCCTGGGAAGTCTCTCTTGACCGAGGCTGAAGGTCTGACACTGTCCTAATCCTTTCAGGAAATTAAATGTTCAAACCAGTACTGCAGAAGAAAAGAGGGCAAAGTGAGAGCAGAGAGCCACTTGTACTTACACGGACACCTTTAGGACCCGGGTTACCTTGTGGTCCAGCTGAGCCCTGCAGCAAAGGAAAGACTGGTGAGGAGGACCTATTGTCACAACAGCTGCAAACTCAGTGATTTGACATGATGAAGCAAACCTACATACATAAGGATCTGAATGGAGAAGTACAGCAGATTTGACTGACAGCTAAAAGAAAACATGTGGTTTTTATACTTTAAGTTGCACTTTATATACTCCGTCTGCACTGCTGGCAGCGCACATGGTTTAAGTCCACAGACTGCACACATAAAAGGACATCAGGGAACCAATTCCACTACTTCATGCATTTTATTGTAAACTACATTTCCAATACATTGAAGTGCAAATGCCAATTTTCTACCCCTTAATTCCAAATCCGAAATGGGTGGTGCATAATGTCACCATCATTATTGCTGTATATTCTCTGTAGTGTTATTAGTAGAATAGCGATGAATGTAAGAGGATCAATGGAGGAACTGGAAGCGTATTTTTGTATTTTTCACTGCACCTGCCTGCCAGGGTAACCTGCAGCCCCCGCTTCCCCAGGAGGTCCTGGTATGCCCTGCAGCAGAGACAGAGAGACAGAGAATGAATGAACGGTGAATAGGGAGATTAGATGGATGGATAAAGCGAAAGAGGAGACACAGGAACCTCTACCAGCATTGCCAACTGAGGAATAAAACAAGCACTGTTCATTCAGCCTCCACCAAGACAATCCTGTCTATTAACTGTACCTTTCTACAACCCTCCAGCCCACCCCTCCCTCACTTGCTCACTCTGCTGTTTTTCCCACTGTTAAACTGACACATTACACTTTCATCTTTAAACATTCAGCTGATGCTGTCACGTCTGTGTAATCTTGTTAATTGTTAGCATTTTGATGATTAAAAGAGTTTTTTCCATCAAAAAGAGGGGGATTAAAAGGAGGATAAAGGGAACTACTGACTAGAGAGGACAGCTACAGGACTGATGTAACTGGCTGGTGACGCACAAAAGCACAACCGTGTGTTTTGTGTGTGTATGTGCATATAAAGACTAACATGGACCAATTCTGTTTGTGTATGAATGTTTGTGCATGTAGGAATGCTGATGACTCCAATAGTCCATGTCCCATCAGTGCTAACGCCTGAACTCTGGCTAAATAAAACTTTTTCTTTTGCTTAGACAGACACACACGCACACACTCCCACCACACACACTTACCTGTTCTCCTGGCAGTCCGGGTGGCCCTGGATAACCTTTAGGACCCTTGAAAAATGGAATACACAAATATCTTTTGAGTCATTTCATGTAAAAACACTATGAACACTAAGATTCTCGAGCCAGTAGCTGATGACTCCATATGTACTTCGGCCTCAAAGCATCTCAGCAGTGCTGTGAGCTTAAGGATAAAGTGAGCATGTTAACATGACAAACAACAACAAGCTAAACACAAAGTACAGCTGAGACTGATTGCAATGGCATAAGTGTTGTAGGTATTTGGTCATATGTCAAAGTATCAGTCAGATGAAATTTTAGACCAGACGATGGCATTCCACTAAAGGTCAAGTTAAGGTCATTAAATAGCTGTCAAGACTTTTACACAAAACCTCACTGCGGCAATAGAGTAAAAGTCAGTGGATCACTTAAGTCACTAGGATTCATCCTCTGGGAACCATGAATATTTGTACCAAATTTCATGGAAATGTATCGAATAGTTGTTCAGGCATTTCACCAAAAGGCAAAACTGGCAACCTGCTGGTGGGGTCAGAGGGGAAAAAGTCAAGGAATCACCAAAGTCATGTCTGGACCATGAATGTCTGCATTAAGTTTCATGGCAATCCATGTCATAGCAGAAATATTTCAGGCTGGACCAGGTGGTGTACCGAGCAACCAACATTGCAAAGGACACTGCATTTCAAGATGACTACTAGTGAATCATCTAATATAGAACTGCAGAGTTGTTGTTCTTATTGCAAATCTAAATTACTCTCTGCATTTTAATTATGTATGCTTGTGGCATGCATCCATCCCAGAGACACCTGAGGGATGCTAAGTAATCTAGGAATCTGCATCCTCTTCAGCAGCCAGTATGTGGGGATGGTGTGATTGGGAACTAGCTACTAATTCTGACTTTAAATCTCCATGCATGCAAGACTGATATTTAAAAAGTGTTGGTCAGTATTAACATCCACATGGTCTGTACTTCCTGTTATTGTTGGGCAGAGATTGGGAAGGAGATTAGTGTGGGTGTGTGATGATAAGTGATAATACAGCATATGTGCATGTGTGTTTTAATGTTTCATTCTCTATATAAGAGAAGTTTGCTCATTAGAATACATTATCCTGTTTGTCCTGTGTAGTGTATCTGGAAACCAGTCTGTGGCCCATTTTGGGTTCTGGCCAAAAGCTTCAATGTGAATCTTTTCCAGAGTAAAGTGTGGGTGAGGTTTAAAAGGAAAACTGACACAACCGAAACAAAAAGATGACCTATAAGATTAATAGCTGACTCATTCTAATCCTCAGTCAATTTTGTGCCATTTAGTTAAGCAAGCATTTCTCTGGAAATTTAACAGGATTTTTTGTTTGATAAATGAGAGCTTTTCTTCTCGTAAGACCTTTTATTTTTCTCTTGATCAACAACAGATGTTTACAGCTCCAAACACAAAGTCAGAGCCAGGTCAGTACCTTTTTGGGGCAGTGAGAGACCTTGAACGGTTCCATTGACTCCACCGTGTGCTTCCGAGGTTGTGACACATGAACCTTCACACTCAATAAAAGGCCCACTTGGGGGTAAAGAGCATAGGCCCCGAGCCAGTCATTTCCTCTGAAAATACTTGAGGGGGCACGGTTCGTGTGCTGGGTATATTAGGTTCAGCTACTGCAAACACTGGGACGACCTCCTGGGACGTAAGGTGAAGGCCAGCTATGTGAAGGCCAGTCTCAGAGTTTCAATCAGAAGCTACCTGGACAACTGTGCAGACAAAGCCATGTGGGTGACCTGCTACAGCACATTGATCTGTTTTGTATCCAAAGGACATGTGTCCTTGTGTGCACAGGTGGACACAGAGAATGCCAAGGTCCTTCTTTTTACTGATAGCAATGTCAATGAAATCCTCCATCTTTAGACGTCACAATTGTTGACCTGAGGAGGCATGGGGTACTGTGCATGTCACTGACCCCCTAGCCCTGGGCAGGATGCCTTTCCTCTTTTGGATGACCTTTGACCTTGACCTCAAACCCTATCAGGTTTAAGTGAGGCAGCACCACATCCTAACAGATCTGATGCTCTGACTGATACAGATGGAAATATATGCAGAGAGAGGTATGCAAAGACAGTGAACGAGAAGACAGTGTGAGGTAATCAGATGAAGTAAGAAAAAAAAACTAAGAAGGTTATAGATATATATATATGTACACATTTCTTTCTAATAACATAAAGACAGACATAAAGACTGAAGACAGACAGGGAGCAGGGTGGGCTGTAGGCTGTCTCTGACAGGGTAACCTAATGCTGACCACATTAAGAGGCCTCGTTAATGGCTGTGGCTAACAGTGTGGGGGAGATCACAGTGGGAATACAGATACCGTGTCAGCTACTTTTATACTTAAATCTTAATCTCAACTCTAGAAACCATTGACTTGTATGAACCAGTAATATATGTGCAAAACCTACTTTTGCCTCACAGTAATACAGAGAATTCAAAGACACTGTAATTTTAAGAGTAAAATATAAGCAGGGGTCCAATAGATTTCTTGACAAAGTGTCAGACAGTTCATACAAACAAAGCCTTCTTCTATCTTCAGCATCAGCAGCTAGTTTAAATACAAGCAGTTTAACATAATAAACCTTACCGGTAGACCTGGAAATCCATCCTGCCCAAGCAGACCTGGTGGACCTCTGTCTCCCTATTGGAATAAATGAAAGAGAGAGTATCATAACATTTTCAAAAAAGCAGGATGCAATGCACTCCACCATTGAATAGTTGATTGTAGCAACATTAAAATTTGCAAGAAGTAATCCACCGATTCCATTGCAAAAGCTTTATTAAGGCATTAAAACAATGAATAGTTCTACACTTTAGAAAAGTATGTTAAGAAAAGAAATTCAGTTCATTGCTTTAGTTCTCTTACAGTTAATCTACACACCATAAAATAAAATTGATATAAACGACTTAACACTAAAGAGCAGCACAAAAAGCTCATTAATTCTTCTTTTTTTTTTTTAATCTTAGTTGACAAATGAACAACAAGGAAATGGTTCAACAGACTCTTCATCATTCATCATTATTCATAATCACTGTAAAAAAAATAAAATAAATAATAATAATCTAATGTTTAACTTGAGCAGGAAAAATCAGTAGATTTTCCACAGGAAAGTGATGTGGACAGTTAAAATGTAATTTCCACTTCAGGCAGCGTCTACTGTACCATTGGTTTATTTTAGATTTCTTCTTCAAGCTGCTTCTAAACAAAACCATATGCTGGGCAACATTTGGTAATCATGAAAAAACAGATAAGACAATACAGACAAGAATGCTAAGAGAGGGATAAAGACACAAAAGTAAAAGACAGTGCAGAGTGCAGAGAGCATGAAAACTTGGGCAAAAGATACTTTTCAGAGCTGAATCACTTGAAGACATTTAGGAGTGTGGCTCAACAAAATCATTACTGTGATGGAAGAAAAAGAGACAAGGATGGAGAGCGTAAGGGAGACCAGCTGTGGTGAGGCCAGACAATGAGTGATAATAAAATGAGTCAGAAATGCAGAGAGGGGGTTTAGAGGAGGCTGTTGAATGAATTAAATTGGATGAGGAAAACCAGATTCTCAACCTCATTGATTGAGCACTCTATCAAATCTATACAAAAAACATGGTATGAGATGGAATTTTTTCATCATCCACTAACTAGAAAGCATTGAGACATGAGTGACCCATGCTCAAATTACTGATAAAGCAAACTGTCTACCAGCTGAGGTGAAATGCCACCAGTCATGGGAGTTGTGACAGACAGGGGGAACAGAAGAGAAATACACTGTAAAGAGACCGAGGTGAAAAGGGCCGAAGAGAAACACAGAGGGACAGGGAGTGGGATTGGAGAGTGGTGGTAGATTTCTTACCTTCTCTCCTGGCGGAGCCTGGCCTGGAGACAGCCCAGGGTCTCCCTTTGAACCCTAGAAAAGAAACAGAGTCACAGGGTTAAGGGCACCTGAAGCAACTGAAGTTTATTTTTAATGTATCACTCACTGGCAGCACCAGTCTTATATAATACAGCCATGAATATCCTTCACATAAACAGACTACGTCTGAAATGAAAGCTTGGCTAAGCCTAAAAATTGTGAAGACAGACGTGAAGTCAGTAGGATGAATTTGCATGTTTTCCTTTTCTCAAAATCTAGACTGCTTGGTCCATAAACTCATTACTTCCTATTGGAAAACAGATGTTGTTCCCTTCAAACCATCACGTAAGCCAGTCCTTGCACAAAATCAAACCCAGTGATACACTACATAATAATTGGGTGAATTTACTTTGATAATGTTACAATATCAATACCTGTGACTTTATTGATAGATTCTTGTCACAGAGAGCATAAAGTTTTTTAAATTCAACATGTGAAATTTGCAACTGAAATATCATGCTTCAGTAAATTCACAATAGATCTTGTAACCACACTGCTGTACAAATGGGGTTACTGTGGCCTGAAACAACTGACCAGATAGCAGCGGGCATAAAAATTACAAAACTTGCCCCTTTATGAGTGAAGACTAAGATGTTACACTCATATCTTGCAAACATGCTTTTTCTTTAGTTTATAAGCGGTAGTTCATGAAAGCACTGCAGCTTGGCAACGACCATTGATCTTTTAGCAAAGCACTTACAATTGCGTGCAATTCTTCATGTAAAATACTGAGCTAGAAATTATTGCAGACTTGGCATCCACATTTCTGCACAGTGACCAAACGAGACACTTAGCAATGAAGCACAAAAGCCTTTGAGGTCCCGGACCTCACTCAGTTTCTGTGTCCTCACAGACCACATGTGCAATTCCCACAAGGCGGACAATATGTCAAAGTCTGCCAGAATGGAGCTGATGCTCAGTGCATTTCCACAGACCGGCAATATTACATTTCAACAGGCAGAGTTCTCAGGGATTTTCTTCCCAGACTGATGTGAACTGGGGTAATAAAACAATTTCTATTGTCATAAATCTAAAAATAAAATTTAAACTCAAACATCCTTCCAGACAGTCATGCATCTAGAGCTGTGTTATGAAATGCCTCAGCAGCAAAGTTAAGAGATCTCAATTTCAAAGCACAATTTCATCTGATTATCTGACTTATTTCTGTCAACACTCTAAATTTCATGCTCAGGTATTGTTGAATGGTTAGCTATTCCATTGGGGCAGGAGAAACAGCCAATGAAATACATCAATACACCCTTCTGTACATTTCAAAAATTGAACCAGAAAAAAAGGGTTTGGATAGTAAGAAAATACATCAAAACAGTCTCAATCAATACACAGCAATAGCTTCTCTGATTGTTCAAAATGTGGTGTGTACATGTGATGAGGTGTAGCATAGACTTCTGAACACACAATGTATCTTCTAAGATTTTCAGCTGGCTCTGGTGTAAGGTGCTAAGCCATTGTTTGGATACGCAGATTCTCCTTAATAGCTGTCTGTACCCACTCCAAACAGGTACTTGGATTTTTAGCATCACATTTCCAGTTTTGACTGACACCCAGTGAGGCATGGAAAAGCTTGCGGGTGGGAGAGCACAAACTCGAGCAAGGCATAAAACCAGGGTTTCTTCCTTTTGAAAAAAAAAAAAAAAAAAAGTTAGCAGTGCATGAAGCAGACTGAAAGGCGCTTTTAAGTTCTGCAAGCACATCGTCATAACATTTCAAACTGTGCTTAAAGCACATGTCAACTGAGCTCAGCATCAAGGACTATATCCCTCTGTATAAGCCCTCGTAACCAAACACATTTCAACTGGACATATTTTCCCAAACTGAGACAAAGAGTCTCTCAATCCCTGTTCCGCCTCCACAGAGGGGTCGGGGGTGTGAGAATGACTCACCAATAGGTCACTATGGTATTAGATACACTGATTTTGGTTTTGCATGTGCACACAGCTGCCCCATATTTCATAATAACCAATTGGAGGTCCTTACCCAAACATGCACAGTGTCCCAGCAAGGTCAGAGGTGACACAGAACAAATCCATCTATCTCCCTGTGCTGCTTGACGACCGAGGAGAAAAACAGAACATTCCTCTCTTTATGTGTGCGGGGTGAGGGAGGCGAAGACATTACAACTCATGAAAGTGCTTTCATTTGTTTCATCTTAGTTAGAAGTCTATGTATGTACTATCTAAAATGTCAAGTAAGGAGCTATCACTTACAAGCAGAAAGTTTCACATCCTAAGACCAAGGAGGGGAGGCTGGACCATACACTTAGCTTTTGTTTCCGCTCCTATAGCATGACTGTTCCCACAGTCTGCATGGTGTATGCAGCCTCTCTGTGGTCGCCAGTCGGGACCGCAGTCACCACAACCATCTGCACAGAGCTGCCCACATCCTTGCTCACTTGTACCAACATATTCTTTACATCTGGTCCCATGCTGGAAAAAGCTTACCAGGGCTTTTTTTTTCTGTCTTTCTTTTTACCTAATATTTGAAGTCAGTGTCATGGCTAATGAGCCAGGACAATTATGCTCAGTGGTGAAAAGCAGGAGAACAATGATCTAGGCTAAGGGTTATGTCATTTAGGCCAATCACTTCCCTTGTCTCCTCCAGTCTTTCCAGCTACACTGTGACAACACACTGGTTCATTATTATCATGCTTGCCTACATCTGGCTGTGTCTGATTAAATCACACTTGCACACACTCTGAGCAGCAGAGATTGGCTCCTCAGGGAACAACACATCAGACTCTGCTATAATTGATGCCACTTGTTAAAAACTAAGGACAGCAGATTACACTTTTGTCAGTGTATAAGATTTAACAGACAATTCACTGACCTGCCGAGATGCAGTAGTCTCCTAACAAGGTCTACAC
Source organism: Chaetodon auriga (assembly GCF_051107435.1). Lineage (NCBI taxonomy): Eukaryota > Metazoa > Chordata > Actinopteri > Chaetodontiformes > Chaetodontidae > Chaetodon > Chaetodon auriga. Next base: position 10,159,349 of record NC_135076.1, on the reverse strand, counting down.
ACATCTTTGGGTAATGTTGGGCCTAACATAAATAGTACACACTACTTTTAAAAATTAGTCTTAATGTCAATATTAAACTTAAAATGATATACTGATTACAACAAACGCAGGTCATTTTGTCATCCTACAAAACCACAGTACTCAGCACACAACTCATTTCGTCCCAACCACCTCCTGAAGTAGACACCTGCAACAGGAGCGAGCAGCACGTCCCAACGTGTCAGCTAGCATTAGCTAACTGTTTTCACTGTGTCCTTGATGGTTTTTCATGGAGAATATAAATTAGAAAACAATGCACAGAAGATTTCTAACAATCCCCAAGTTGTCAGGTTTTAGAGCTCCTTTTCTTTGTGGAATTAACAGGCTGTTAGAGATTTGGAGAATCTTTGTGAAATTGCTGCTGTCATTTTGTTCGTCTGGCAAAAAGAAGTGTTAAGTAAGTTTTGATTGACTGAGCAACTGTTGTGGACTATGACCATACACAGTCTGGTGTTTTGCCCAGCAGAGACAGGAGATGATTGATGAACTTTGATCAGAAAGGAGTCAAAGACATGGTTTGGGTAATGACACCGTCATGTCTTGCTCTCGGGTCGGCCTGTCACTGGTGATTGGCAGGCCAGTCTGTACAATGACAGCAAACTTCCTCAGGCAGTACAGAGAGCTCAGGCTTGCCACATCCTTCTTTCAAATCTCACTTTTACTGTACAGTAATTAGACTCCCAATTCAATTAGAAACAATGGTGCAATCACATTTATCCCCACTTATGTGACAGGAAGTAATGGAGATATGAAAGTACATGACTTTGAAGTCTTTAACTTTGGGTGCAGCCTGCCACAGTATACAATCAATCATGTGTTTAAAGCTCAAATTGTTCACATTTTCTTGCATTTCATAACAAAATCCTTTGCGGCAGCAGTTCAACTGAAATTCGATTATGTAGAATACATACAGCATGAAGCACAAACGGAAAACAATACAAAACCATTGAAATTGTGTTGCAAACATATGCTCATATGATAGTTTGTATCCTTGATTTAACTAGAATATAATGTAATGTGTTTACTAAGGAGTATTTGTTGAGAGCTCACTCAAACAAGAAAGCTCTTCCACCAAATCTGACTCTATATCCGATTGCTATAAATTGAACTCTTTGATGAACCCCAGAGTGAACTCACCATTATGCCTAAAGAAAGGTTGTAATTGGCCTTGTCTGCAGCATCAGTGCAACACACTGTTCAATGTTTTTCATTCATAGTCCTAATCAAGATTATCTCAGTTACGAATAAGATTAACAAAAACATAGCTGAGGGAACTCCTCTGGCCGTCCACACAGACAGATACTAACCAGAGCCCTGTCTAGCACTCTCAGGGAGCTGTTGATGTCTCTACAATGGGAGAAGGTCACTAACCTTGGGTCCAGGTAGGCCGGGCTGTCCTGGGTTTCCATGTGGGCCAGTGGGACCCTGGAACAGATGCAGAGAACACAACATTAAATTACTGTGTATTGTTGACAACAACAGTTCGTTATTTAAAATGAGTCATAAGACAGCTAAATTTCCAGCAGCAATCTGAATGAAAGAAAGATAAAATTAAGGTGTTCTCGTGAAAGAAAATAGTTACTCCAGAATCTTTGAATACCACAGTTCTCTTTCAAAGCTCGGTCATTATCTCACCATGAGAAGCACCTTCTGGAAAGACCAATCAAGTCAATCAATCAGTCTGTAATGTTAAACAGAACTGGCCCACAAACATAATATGGACCACCAAGCCCCTGTTCTCAATAGGTGCAACGCATGTTCCCAGTAAGTTCGTTTTCTTCAACTCTGGTTGCCATTTATCTCCTTGTGAGTATCTATTGGACAATCTTTAAATAGTTGAATCTAGCCTAATTCACCAGGACTGCGCTTATGTTGGATTTTGTTTTGGCTTTTGGACTTCCCTTAGTGTTTTCTTTCTTTCAGTGCCTGCCAGCCAGCCACGTCTAATGTCCTGCTCTGCCTCTACCCCCAGTTGTGTTTTCCTGTTCAGCTCAGTTCGCCGTTGGTTAAAGAGACTTGTTAAATAAATTTTTGTCTTTTTTTGTACCCTCACACCTATCCCACATGTCTACCGGTCTGCATCATTGAGTCCAGTGTTTTTGCAAAGCCAAAGCTTACTGGTTGCTGTCCATGTTCCCACTAGGGTAATGGTTCTGTCACCATCTCCGCTGTCATGTTCTACCACAATATGCATTTTGCAATACTGTCATTACTGTGATAAATGTTTTTGCAAAAACAATGTGCTTTACTATGTGGCTGCAATAACATGCAGGCAGAGGGCTAGGCAGGTACTGGAGTTTTATCAACTAACTACTATTTCCTTTACTCTAACGCCAGTAACACAAAGATGTGGAGGGCAACATTATGAGCAACACATCCCAATTTCTCTGCTGTTGGCTGCAAAGAGAACACAAAAGTCTCCATCTACTCCCATCACCCCATATTGGCCCAGCAAGCTACAAATGGCAGGACCAGTGCAGCTCTTTTGCAGCCAGCCCTCACTGCTAGGGTTGTGCGGGGACTTCATGTCACAGGTCAGGCTCAGTCACACACATCCTGAGTGACTGGCTTTTAAAACTTGGCATGTGAGTGATATCTCTGGTGCTGTAAGCTGGACATGCCCGCACACATTTATTCGGTTTTACTGCCTTGACGTCAAGGCACCTTCATTGGTGCACTCAGCCCTTAGTGTGGGTTCATCGCAGTTGTGTATTTGTCCATGGGGGGGCTACATGTTGTGGATCTTCCTGGGTCAAGGTACTGTGGGCTTCAGAAAAGGCAATTCAGGAGGGGGCCACATCTCCCACAGTGAAATACCAAGGTTCAAAAGAGAACATTTGGTTACCATGAGGTATCTCACCGCACCGCCTGGCTTGCATATATTTGGGCATGAGGAAGAAATACTTGAGAATACGGTGTTTGGGGGCACAGGTTGTTATAAAGGGAGCTGGGCCAACATCTGTCATTCAGATGATTGGCCTATCCTGTGACAGACATAGTGATCATGGAGCTTCTGTGATTGAGCATGACAGAGGGGGCCTCCCATAGTGAGATACCTCCCTCAGTTATCAGATGACCGGGGTTGTCCTGGTAACAAAATGTTACATCAGAATTGCACATACCATACATGCTTACGATAAACACAGATATTTTTATTGTATCACCTTTGTTCTCAATGCACCACTGAAATTTCATTCCTTGAACATCGCACATGTGCAATGAATGTACAATCATACATGCAGATGTGTACCTACAGCTAGATGTGCACCTTCCGATGCGCGCACACACACACACACACACACACACACACACACACACACACACACACACCAAGAATAAACTACATTCCTATACATCTGTAACCCTGCTGCTTGCAGGCAAGACATTCTCTGCACTACAACCAAGAGCCAAGAGGAAGGATCTCCCTCTCTCTCTCTCATTTTTAACATCAGTAGTCTATGCCTGGATTCCACAAGAGCATGTTGACCGTAGAAAATCCAAAAATACAAAGTCAACTCTTAAAGTCAACATTTGGTTCAAAGTTTTAGCAAATGTTGGATCAAATGTGACAAAAGAGACTTCAATTTTAACTTACAAAATGTTTTACTTAGACCCACCTCTAATTCAAAATTAACCAATCACTTTGGGCATTACTGTACCTGATATGTATTTGGCCAGGAAATGCACAACAATAAAAAAAGTTGCTTGTTTGCAAAAAGACTAAACAGAAATATAAAACTTGACTGCAGCCTTTTCCTTCCTAAAACACATGTTTGCAGTATCAATCACCTCCTCAATACTTAAACTATCACCTTCAGGGAATGCTTTGAATAAAACAAACTCTAAAGTAAATTGGTCTGTTTCCACAATAAATACCCACAACAAATGGTGTGCCCGGATTCATAAGTCCTGTGTAAGTCTGATAACGTTAACAATTAGAGGCACCAAAATAAGTGCTGCTTTGTCCTAAGTCTGCAGAGACTCAACCTCTGTACCGCATACTGCCCTTAGCTTCCCACCACATAATGATTCCAAGCCTCCCTGTATCGCTACTTCATGACTCAGCCTATGGGGTTAATGTCTTATTGTCTACTAGTCTGTCTTCCAGTCTATCTGCCTTCTAGTCTGCCTGTCACGTTCTCTATTAAAATACAGGATAACATAAGGCCACATTCAGACCAACTTCAACCCTGCGTGAAAAAAGCACCGCCCTCTCATTCATTTGAATGGGGCCAGTCCATTGACACAGGAAAAAATGCTCAACCTGTCTCAACTTTTACCTCAACTTCCTGGATCATCTTTCACTGTCTCATTGGTCCCTTAAACAACACGCCACCACCAACAAAGCTCCCTGCGCTGTTTCAAAGCTTTAACAGCTGGTCTAAATCTTCGCAATAAGAGAAAATAAAGCAAATGAGAAAATGTTACTTTGAACTCATGTATACACCTGACTATGAACTCACAAACCAACCACAGACATGTACAGGTGCATATACAATGCATGTAGAGAGAAACAACCCCACCCATGTACATAAACATTTACTAACCACATTTCCCCGTGTAAATAAGCAGAGATTTGTCACAAGTAATTATTTGGACATTTAAGAATTGTCTGATGTGGTTCGAAAACAGGTGTTCAAAACTGTCTTCACGTAATCAGGCACTGATGTGCTACAGATATTTACATTCCCTGACTTAAATTAGCTATGATGATGTTGCTCTGCAGGGTGGAACTTCTACAAAGACCAAGTGTGGACTATTTATACACCTTCCCTCTAACACATACCACATCAATTTAGCAAATGTGTTATGATCTGTTTAAAGATGCCTCCAGGGCCTGTGGCATTATCGCAGCATTGCATCATGACAGCCGTGGCAGTTGCATAAAGTGTAGTCTCAAGATCAGAGTGGGAACTCAGCCTGTGCCGCCGCCACGGACGCTGCTGCTGCAGCTAGTTGCATCTGGAACAGTTTGGTCACTCAACCTTGATGCTCCAAAGTGCAGACAAGTAAACAATGCTGCCTGCCCCCTCAAAGTGAATCTAATTGTCATGAGCCTTTCCAAAGCAAGACTTGTTCCTGAATTTAATCAAGATAGCCACAAACATGTCTGTCAACACCTCTTAACAGTTGCAGCTGGAGTGTGATGGTAAATGCAGGCAAAACACAGTGCTATTGATTAGCAAGTCCACTTCCCTAAAGACCAAAACAACCTGACCTTAACATCTTCATAGCGACTCAGTGATCAAACCACAATACTTTCTTGGCTATGATGGCTCCTTATAGAGGCCAGCAGCTTTTTTTTTCTTTTCTGTTTTCCTTTTATGACCTCCCATAAGGTGTTTATGTTCATATTATCTAGGATCAGTCTAGCAACTAAAAATCTCAGTACAGCCCTCACTATATAAAGGAGTTTTCTAGTATACTGCACAAAGAGAAAAAAAGACATATGAGGTAGTGTACCATCACCTTTGCTCAAGTTACTCACCCGTGAACCTCTTTTTCCTGGAGGACCAGGTAAACCAGGGGGACCAGGAGGACCCTAAATCAGAGAGACAGGGGGACAGGGAGAGAAAGATGGGAATGTTGGAGAGAGAGAGAGAGAGAGAGAGAGGGTGAAAGAGATGAAGAAAAGAGAGATGGGGTATATAAATGGCAAGCAATAACATGCAGTTCACTGTCCAGGCCTCAGCAATGATGAGTATGTGCTATATTTACGTAAGACCTATGAAGTTCAGAGAAAAGAGCCAAGTTTTCCTACTAAAAGTTCTAATAGGAAAGCTCTGAGCAGAGGGGTCGAGTTACATTTTCAAGATAAGAATGAACCACCAGCCTTTGGTCATGCTATGGGATTTACATAATCCTTTATTATGGAAAAGCATAGCATGAAACATATGGAACAACTGCATGTCATGTTCTGGTGCAAAACCTCATTGAGCCAAATGTTTCTTTTAGTATTTGGTTAGAAACAAATCTATAATTTTATCATGTACATCAGGCCTGTAAACCTTTTCTCAGTAAATGTCTTACTAGATGGCTTTTAATTGGCTGATTATCAAAGTCTTACCAAAGAGGAAAAAAAAGTTAAATTTAAAAAACTGAGAGCTCAAACTTGATTCTTGGTACCTCTTCTGATGTCTAAATTGTATGAGACAGACATACATTATCTCCATATCTTTGGAACCGAATGAGGTTGAGGGCCCACTTGCTCTGCTGGGTGCACTTGTGACATTGCGTTTTCTTATTGTTGAAGGATGTGAGACAAAATTTCTCATTTTCAGTAGCTGGTTCCAGACTTTAAAGAGCATAGGATATCGCCTTTCACTGCAATATATTAACACTTGCCTCTGGGGATAAAGAAAGTTTTTGTATTGGCCATTCCATCCATAACTCATGCTGCTGAGTAATTGCTGCCAGCATATTTTGTCTACGGCTCCTTAAAAATGCACTGGCGTGTCAGTTCTGCTCTGCAGTGAAAACAGATATCTTCCTTACTGATTGGCTTGGTCTAATATCTATGACAAGAAAATGCCTTTCAAAGAGGCTATCTGATATAAATATTCAAACGGCACAAAAACAAAACAAACAGAATGGATTACTTAAGTTTCTCAAAGAAAGGTCAGCTGAGTTCAGTGAAGTAAGTTATTATTGCTAAAGGGGATTTTGAATAAACTTAAAGGATGAGGAAACAGAAGAGCAAATCATTTGTTGTTTGTTGTTTTGGTGTACTTACTATTCTAAATAGTTGCTATGGCAAGAGATTATTATGGGGTGTTCTGGAGCATCCTTATCCCCATCAGAGCAGTAGGTGGGCACAGAGGGAGATACGAATAAAGAAACAGCTGTTTGTTCTTCTAACTCCCACACACAGACACATGGAAACTGTGAGTACACCACTGCCATCGCCACAACAACAGGGCCTAAATGAAACCGAGGCATTCATGCAATAAAAGGATAATTTTCGGCTGTGCTGCCAAGAGAAGGGTCAAATCTTTCCCAATGGAGACGATTCAAGAAGTCAGTTAAAGGGTAGAATGAATCATCTTTTGAACTTGCTGCATTGTGTGACAATAACTTTGAATCACAATACCCACTGCATTGTTGCCCAATGTGGTCAATTGGTAAGACATTACCAAGAAGAGAAATGCATTAAGGAGGTGATGACTGATTGAAGTCCACACTTCCACCCTCCTTTTGAAGTGTTCAGATTTACTCTGAGGCACGGTCATAATCACATATAGTCAACCCTGATCCAATCAGGTTCCATCTGACAATTCACAAAAGTCCCTGTTGGTACATCTGTACACACATTGGGCTCAAGTGAAAAAAATGCAGTTTCATCTGGCATAAAAGGTTTAGTTAGGCTTTTTCACTCTGACTGACAACCTATCATATTAGCACTTCTACTCTGAAAGTAATTGTAATGTCAGTGGGTACTTTGTTTCATCCAGACCTATTTTATTTATTAATATAATGGTATCCAATACTAGATCATCCCATTGTCGCTGATACCTGATCCAGTTGTCGGAGTCAGTATTGACATGTGAGCAACATCCATATTGGTATCATTGTTTCTCTAGTGTGTCCAAGAGAACAAAAAAAAATTCTAAAATGCAGGTTTTGTTTATTTCAATGACAGATTAAAAATAAATAAATAACTTGCTGTAAGTTATGTAGCACAAGAGCAAAGTAAATATTAAGTAAATGTGCCTAAACACAAATTACTGATCATGGAGCATCTACTGAGGCCAGAGGTAGCCTGTACACATGCCTCTGTATTGTCTGGTTATGTGGGTGCAAAATGTGAAATACTTCCAATGAAGAAGTAAACCAGCTTGTTTTCATGCTTTAACGAAGAGGCAGCTGAAGGTCAGTGAGTGAGCCACTGACCTTCAGCTGACCCAACATTCAAAACAGGCCTGAATCAAAGTGGTCAGAGCAGCCAAGACATACAGTTTTAAGATAACAGCTTATTCATCCATTTTTTTGCCAAATTGTGTGCTACTGAAAAATGGCCTGCGGTTTAGACTCATTCAGGCTCGTAATACAACAGTACAGTGTGCTCAGGGTCTCAGACGTTAAGAGTGAAGATAAGTTACAACAGCTCAGAGCTGGCAAAGCTGTGTCCCACCGACAAACCTGCAGGCACTTTGCAACTGAGGGAGTACTATGGAAACTTGTGGATGAGTCGAGACATCTTACATCATTACATACTCTCCTAGGTTTGAGGAGTTGAGACAGAAGAACCTGACACATCTCAGTAATGGAAACATAAACAATACCTGAAAATCTGAGCTATAAAAGCCAATTCAGAGACAACCTGATTACATCATAAGGTTGGTTGGACAGCTAATTTTTCTTGCCGCTCTATACCTCCAACCGTCAGGTGACTTATCCTCTCTAACCTAAGAGCAAAAGCAGCTGGCAGTGTTTCAGCTAGGGAACGCATGTTGTTTTAACAACTTGTAGATACATGAAAAAAGAACAGTGCTTGGACATGTCATCACTTCTTAATCATGACACCGCCCTCCCCAAATATCTTTACATATATCCTGGGTGTATGTAAGAAAGCCACATTTTACATAACATTCAAATAGTAGCCATAAATTAGCTTTGATTGCCTTGTATTTTCCTCATGATCATGTACAGCAATGCACTGACGTGTGTCAGCTCTTTGAACACCTCCATAAACACTGATAACTCTGCTTGTCATTCAGAAATTCAGCCACTTACCAGAGGACCTGGCTCTCCTTTGGGGCCACGGAAACCATATTCATAGTCATATAAGAAGTCTGGCTCTTCATATCCATAATCATATCCTCCCATGTCTATATCATCATAGCTGCCATCCAGATCATGCTGTTCTGAGGTGTCCACTTGATTCTCCCGGTACAAAGTGGTGCCATTGGCTCTCAGATGAGTCTCCACAAGCTGATAAGTCTCTTGGGCCACAAAGTCCCTGGAGCTGGTGATGGAGTTGTTCCTGAGTCCTTCCTTCACTCGACTTTGCCTGGCTGCAGAAATCAAACCGGTGGTGGCATCTGGACTCTGCAGGTTCCCAGAGCTGCTCTCTTCCTCTGTACTGTTTTCAGAGTGATCAGTGTCCCCCTCGGGGCTACTCCCTTTTCCCAACACATTTTTCGTAGTGGTGACAGTTGTGCTATGAGCGAGATCCAGAACTGCTTGTCCACCCAGAGTGGTTAAGGTAGGGCTGTCAGGCTGAAGCAAGGATGTGGTGGAATGAGCGAGGGAATCCAATGTGGAAATGTGGCTCTCATCCCCCCTGTGAGGTTGTACTGATGGGCTCAGAGTTGAGTACTGTGTGACCAAACTACCAGGGGACAGATTGAAAGCTGCTGTGGTTTTTATTAGGGTATGACGGGTCGCGGTTGCTCCAACAAAGGACTTTACTATGGAGTCAGACGGAGGGTTATTTGCCTCAATATCCAAACCAGCGTGTGGTAAAGGCAATCGGTAAGTGTCGGCCAGCCGGCACTGTGTTTTAAGGTAATTGCAGTAGTGAGCGGCAGCTTGGGCTGAGGGATAGATATCGAGTTGGCAGACTCGACCACTGAATGGTGCCGCTTTGGAGTTCATCCTCCCCAGAGTGAAGAGACCCCCGGAATCCCCCAGTGTCTGAGATCTCCCCAGAGTCTGTTCCCGCTGCTGCACTGCCCCACAATCTGCATAGAAGGACACTGAGCGTGCACGAACGCCAATAGCAAAAGGGTGCTGGCGCCCATCCTGCCAGTTGTAGGTGAAGTAGATGGGGGCTTTTTCAGCGGTGTACACCACCACTCTGCGTGGCAGCAGCTGAATGCCAAAACGCAGCCTGTCCCTGCCATCTTTGACACTAAAAAGAAAAGCATTGTTTGCTCGCCAGGAGCTTAGGCTAATCACAACAGAAAACTCTTCGCCAATCTCTGGTGGGAAGAGACTGCCCGCTGGAGCCTCATAGAGGGAGTTTGAGTCGAGTAGTACCCCATATCCGGAAACAGGAAGGTTCAAAGGTGAGGGAACAGTGGTGTAAGTAGTCGAAGGTGAGCGTGTCCTCTCGTAGGGATTGTCTGCATTGCTTTGAGCTGTAAGCCCCAATCGAAAGAGGATATCCACTCCTGAAGGACAGAGGAGACAATGGTATGTTTAACATGCTGGGACTGAATCACAAAGCAGGTAGGCTTTCACTAATTAGTTTCTAAAAACTTTTTTAAGGTATTCATTTTGTGAAACCTGACAATTTCTTACCAGATAAATTGACCAATACAACTTTAAATATATGAAACCATATTGGAATAAAAGAAAAAAAAATAAGTGAGGCAGTCTTTATGGACTTGATGTTGACTTGAGCTTTCTCCTTTTTTAAGAAACACAATAATACAATAAGTTTGGATTGTAATGGCAGATGGCAATGTACCCACTGATTTCATTAGAAGACTGGAGATTGTATTTATTTATTTATTTGGACAGGTCCAGCAGTCAAAGCAAGCATATATCATTCAACTGTGAAGTGCCAAGTTCAAGTCCTACCTAAACACAGCAAACAATAAGAAAATACAGGGCAAGATCCCTATGAAGAAATATGCATGTGATGATTGAGAGGAATTAGTTTTGCATGATTCTATACATAGTTTTGTTTTGTTTGTTTTTTTAGGAAAATCCTGAATAGTATACCTTTAACTATGTGTCAGATTACAATGATCATTGAGAAACATCAAACCATCACAAACAAAAAAAATACTTGCTCATTCTTCCTCCCTGGCTGCTAATTTTAATTCAAGAAAAATATGGCTTTGCTACAAATGCAAATAAATGTGGAACATTACATAACCTGTCCTCAAGTGACATGACTGAGAAAGAACAAAGTCACTGGTCAGACATTATACCCGTACAACTGTCTCCCATGATGCTCATGACCACTCCTGATTTTTCTTTTGGATTAAGTACCAGAAAGGCAGCTGTGTCCCAGATGACTGGAGGGGACTAGTGAGGGATGGGGCCAAACTAGGATACAGGAAACCAGTCCACACAGCCTTTTTGAATCAATCTGTCAACAGAGATTCATGAGAGCAGCTTTCCTCCAAATGCTCCTGTCATTCTTTTCCCTTGCCCACAGGTAATTCTTCAAAGAATTTATGTTAACTATTCTGACAGTGAGGCACAGCCAGGCAAAAGCACTTAAACATTATTTAGAGGGTATTGTGTGCAGTTTGGGCTTTAAGTAAAGCGCAACAGACAGATCACTAACCTTTAGGGCAAAGTGTCACATGTGTCACAGATGTCAGGACTGAACAGCCAGTAATGATAAAAATGATATTATTATTATTATCTGTGTGTTTCTGTGTTGAACTGGCCATGAAAACAAATTTCCCTCTGGGACAATGAAGTCTAAAGTCTAGTAGTCTTATTAATATGACAAATGGGAACAAGAATACCTGACACAAATTGTGATTGTAAATGTCTACGGCATTGCAGACGGGTCAGCCATTTCAGAAGCTGTCCTGACCTGTATGTCTCTGTGTGCGTGCACTTGTGAGAAAAAGAGAAGGAAATACAACCTCAATGAGTGTGTGCATCTGTGAGTGTGCTAGCAGACCGAGGCAGCAGCGATATACAAGCCTAAGAATTGGGAAGCTTCTTAAGCCTGTGTGTTTGTGTGCATGTGTGTGAGTGCATCTAACTATGTTGATGGGCAGATCTCAGGGGCAGTTTGAGGTATTTTCATTGCTAATCCAGAGACACTACCTTCCTTTGAAGGAACTCCTCCTCTGTTTTTCAGGAGCCAGCTCTCAAAGAGAGGTTATTTGATGCTGTATTACTGAAGGGGAACTGAATGCACAAACCTATCCCGTGATCTGCATCTACAGACCAAAGCTTTGAACTGCACCCTTGTCTTCTATTATTTATATTACCTGTTAAAGGGGATTTGAAAGGCTGCTTTCTTACTAAGAGCATTGTGGGATCACAACGGTAAAGAAATCAGATGGCCAAAAAAAAAAAAAACTCATCAAAGCTACAACATGTCTATTTCAGACGAGCTGCACATGTACAACCTTTTGGCAGTTTGATCAAATCAAACTGCCAATAACTTAAAACTTCTGTCAACAGCAGCAAGATGGAGACTTTCTTGAAGACTTAAGCATACATGCTTTCTTTTTTCAGCAGTAAGTATTGGTAAATAAATCCTGTTATTACTTCTGAAAAGTTCACATTCTGGAAATACCAGAGCAACACTATAGTTGGTATGCAGACCTCAGAATGTGTGGCCTCAGTCTACAGGTGTGGATTTCTAGATCTGCGAAAAACAAGCTGTGACATTCATTTTAAAGAGTTTTAACATAATTTTATAGAGTGTGGCTACTGCAGAACTCGTCATAGAGCAGGAGTAGTCTACTAGTATTGTTGCTGCTATAGACGCGTCTGTTCAGAAAAGAGAAGAATTCTTTCTCTGCTACAGTGCTTTGGAGGGAGGTCGAGAGAGAAGGCAACAGAGCCAAAGAGGGAAAGTGTGAGAAACAGAAATAAGACATAGACTACATACATAGACATGGATGCGGTTTTGCAGGATTTTCAGTCCTGTAGCCCAGGTAGGGAATCTATCTGCAGGTGATCTAAGCACGCTGAGATGTTCTTCACATTCTTAGCCCAAGGAAATGTCAGCCCAGATTCCAATTAACCTGTCTCATATGTGAAGACAAGCTGCTCTAGCACTCTGTGTGCATTCCTCCTCCTCTCATTATGATGAATTGATCTTGGTCTTCCTTAAGGGCTATTGTTTCCTCTCTGCAAGGGGCAGTGGAAAATGCACATGTGAGGATGCATCCTGAGGTCAATCTTAACTTAAGTGTACATGTACACTATGTGTTAACCTATTTCTGGCAGTGGTCCAGTGAATGTCCCAAAGGCTATAAAGAAACTGATGTCAAAATCAGACCACATGAATTTTTTGTCTTTAATGATGGTCCCCGTGTCAGATAACAATCACAGCACCCTAAACACTTGTGTGTCTTGGCCAGGTGACTGGCAAGACTCCATATATGATTCCAACCAATCACAGCATGTCTTATTTCACGATCACACACAAGTTCAGATGTCATCAGGTGAGTGAAGCGCTAGACCATTACATGCAAATGCAAGAAAAATGTAAACTTTGGCCCATTTATTCCTCGTCACGAGAGATGTCAAACTTGGCGTGTCGAAAAATAAAAATTCTGACATGCCAGTCTTGTCATGTGGATGTCTTGGGGTCGTTTAGCATGTCACACTACATGGGTATAGGCGCCCCATTGTTGTTCACGATCAGCCATGATGCGGGTAATTGGTCGGCCACAACAAAATCGTCTTAAAATTGGGCCAGATTCATGTAGTCTGATCCAGGCAGAAGCTGTACTGATTCTACAGAACCCTGATGAAAAAATCTACTCTGCTATCTAGTCAACTCCTAACATCTACACTTCTCACCATCAACTCCTTTCATCCTTACTTTGAAAAACAAAAAATGAACAAAAAACAAAACAGATGGATATCACCTTATCCAGCATCTGGCTATCTGAAGCAGAGTTGCCAATACCTGCTACCCATTTACCTGAGATTTCCTCTTCCTCTTTGATTGGTGTACTTTCCCAGAGGGCTCTTCTTAGCATGTACGTCAGACTATGTTTGCATGTGAAATGTTTAGAGCCTTCACTGATGGACCAGAGAGATGAGAGCAATGAGAGGAAAAGAGACGGGTAAATGAGGAGGAAGCTAAGGTTGCGAGGCTATTTAGGCTGCTTCTACATGCATGCTGTGGCCCAGAGAGCAAGAGCAGACATGTTGAGGGAGAAGGTTAAAAATGAGAGGAAGAGCAATGAAAGAAGACCTCCTGTTTGCAGCCACTGTCCATATATATAGTTGCTCCAGGATGAAATATAAAACAACAAAAATTCAGTTGAATTGTTGTCACATTACATGTTTTTACTTTAAATATTTCCCTGCAAAAATGGTTTTTTTTCCCCCAAAAAGGTAGTGTATTTCACTGCAGAGAGATGCACTAATCCTGCTTCTGCTGCTTCTGGAACTTTAACTCACATTATCCACAGAGTATAAATCTGATAACAGAGTTCTATTTTCCAGATATCTTGAATCTGTACAACTCCAAACATGGAACTCACTTGAATGATGATGATTTTTATGTCAGGTAACATGAAGCCGGCTATGGTTGAAGTGCTACAAACGGAGTCAGTAGTGCGATTGAATCATTATAGCTAACGGCTGAAACTCTAATATCATGATCCTAAAATTGACAAAGACACTGTATTTAACGTGGACAATGAAGTCTAGTTGATATACTATCCACTTTATTATGTAACTACATGAACAACAGCGAATATATATCATCACTTGTCTATCATTCATCCATTCATGTGGGGAGACAAAAATCAGTCACTATTTGCAACCCTGTCCATGTATATATGGTTGAATGATCGAATGTCAGAGGAACAAGTTCACAAAGATGAGAAAAGAACAAGGGAAAGGCCTTCATACAAAAAGTGTGTCAGTAATTATGTAAATGCTAACATTTAGGTATGCCTTAAGAGTTCTGTTGTTTACCTTGAGCTAGGTAGTCTTCTTCTCCAGAGAGTACTGCTGAGCATACTGACAGGAGCAGGATAAAGTTCCACCTGGAGGGAGAAATTAACAACAGATTAGATCATTTTAACAGCAACCTAATGAACCATACAAATGTAGGCAATGTAGACAATCCAATTACTGATTGTATCAAGCTAACTAAGATTAATTCTTTGTTCAGTATGTCCACTTCCTATTTTTGAGCAGTATGTTGCCAGTCCAACACAGGGCAAATACAGACATAAACAAACACTTCAACATTTGTGACTAATTTAGAGTGTCTAAGTCGCGTCGAAGTGAGTGTTGCAGCCTGGGATGAAAACCAGAACTCCGGGATGACACCAAAGCAAATACAAGGGAGAAAGGAGCATGATGACTATACAAATAGAGGAGCAGGGCTGGAAATTAATGTCTAATGCTTCTTTCCAGGAGGCAAGACTGCTAACCACTTTACAAATCCTTCCCATGCAGTTACAATCCTGGTAAATGATAAGTTGTTATTTATCATAAAGATGCATGTGAGGTTTCAGTGTGTATGAAACACTTTCAAAGGAAAGTTTATATCCTGACTAGATACTGAGTGTAGTCACAGGACACAAATGAACCAACACTCAACAAACACTCAGTCAGCTCAACAGAAAAAAACTGCTCATTTTGTCTCAATCAAAATTGTGGTAAGTCTGAGAAAAACACCACAGACGATAACCTGGCTCTCTTTCCATTCAGGCATTGACCATTATGAGTCAAGCCTTACCCTGCTGACATAAGGAGAAAGAGTCTGTCTGAAATCAGAGATCAGCCTAGAGTGACAGTGACTGATGCTGAGATCGATCGACTGATGGTATACCACTCTTGCTGTGTTGATTCTGAGTGGTGCATCACTGTCGCTTTCGTATGGCACTGCTGTTTTACTGTCTTGTGGCACTTGAAAAGTGGCTAAGGACATGCCACTCATATTCTAGTTTATATCACTTCACTGCAGCTTTCGGTAAGTCAACTTTTTTACTTGCATACACCCCACTGTTGTTCCACCAGCAGATCTGCCAGTGGTATATGGCAGTGGAGGTGTGTCAAACTGTTTTCTTGCCCCATAAGCCAATGAAACAACAGCAACATCCCTATAATGAAAGTTGCATACCACTAAGAATCAACATATGACAACAGAAAAAGAGGGACAAGTCACTGGTATGCCACTGCACAGTAGTTATCTGCCAGTGAAATTGAAGTGATACACTGATTATAAGTCACATACAACATCAGCATATTATAATCAGCAGTAGATAATTAAGTAAAGACAGTGAACGGAGGTTGGAAATATTTCCTGCAACAGTACAAGTAGGCATTGTGTGTGGAAAGTATAGAAATGGCCGGTCAAGATATGAACTAAGGATATGAGCAGGAGCTATAAGGAGGAATTAACTTTTCTCACAGTGGTCATTTTGACTTGTAGTGTCCTGTCAACACACAGGTGTAATTAATAGCATTATATTATGACTATGTTCAATTTAGGCACTTCAGTAAACCATGCCATTGAACCAGTCAGTATAATACAAGGACCCTGGCACTAAAACAGCTTTATCTATAACCTTGCTACACTTCTGTTTGTACATCACATCAATCCTTAAAAATGAAACGGATACGGCCATTAAATCTGTTACCTGTGACCACCTATAACACAGATTTGTATCTCCTCTCAGTGTATGACAAGAGAATGAAATGGCATTAAGAGAAGACCTGACCGTGGCAGCCATAACTTTAGGTCATTAAACGTGAAAGGTCCGTACAACAATATAAGCTAACGGTAAGTCTCGCGACGAACTGTAAATTAACAGGACCAACATTAGATGACCTTTCTTCACTAAAATAAACCTAAAGTTAGTGTCAATGCTGTATATATGTGAAGTTGTCAAAATGTTAGCCATGGCAGCATCTGCAGACAAATTTACAGACACATTACATCAGACACTGAGACAGCTCACTTTGCCAGAAATGTCTAACTTCATGTTAGCTAGCTTACTAGCGTTAGCTTAGAAACTAAAATGGTCAATGAGAAACATTATGGCAAAGCCTCGCCCTCTCGCGGCACATTTCAAATATATTCCTAGGCATTACCACCTGTAATAGGTCACTCAGCGTATTGAAGATAAAACAGTTTAGTATACAGTATTTCTTTTCATTATTACTGTCATTCATATGTCAGAAGTTGTCCCAATAAGCCTTTGGCGACCAATACCTCCAAACCCCGCAGTATTTCCTCAACACCTGTTATGTCACTTTGGCAGCTCATGGTGTATCACTGATCTCTACAATGACCACTTTGGAAATGAATTAGCTGTGCTTCAGATTAATTTAACTCATGTTTACTGTTAAATTAGTTTCACCAGCACCTAAAGGAAACCCGTTAACTACTGTGAGTTGGCTGGAAGTCTGTTTGATGTGTCCTGCTTGATGCGATTTTAATATATACCTGCCAGCCAATAACAGTATGTCGTCATCCTTGGCCTCACCGAAAATATTCATACGTTATATATACATATACACACACACACACACACACACACACACACACACACACACATATATATATATATATATATATAAAACCACTTCACAGCTGTACAGATTAACTAATGAATTCTGGTGTGTACATTGTACCCTGTGCAATGTGAAAGGGATATATAACAAGGAGTTTTTTAGTATTTTCTTTTCATTTTGTAGACTTAACAATTACCCGATTGATCAGGAAAATAGACTACATTAAATGATGATGACAATAATCGTTACTTACTGGCCTAGTCAATATCGGGTTGAAATTAGTAGTTGGAACATGTAAAAAAGAAACCTATGAGTCCCTTAAAAGGCAACCTGACTCCGAAGGCATTAAACTTTTACATTTTTATTTCTGAAAATATAGTCATGCAGGGAGCCTTTCTTGTGCCATGTTTTATTGTTTCCAGACATTGATGGGTTTGTCTCAAAAGCATAGTTAGTAAATAACAATTTAAAGCTGTTCATGGAAGCATGCCTCAACAAAGTTATGACCACAAAGAGGGAGAAGCTCCAGCTAAGATTTGGAGAGAGAAGTGTCACGCCTGCCTTTTGAGATTCATTTTTCCAACTTGTAAAGAGCACTTTGTTTCGTGGATCTTCACTTCCCAAGCCAGGCTTGTTTGGTAAACAGGAGAAAATGATCTGCTTTATATTCTGAAAAGCCACAAATACCATGTGCATGATGACAGTGATCAAACTCAATATTCTGTCGTCATATAGCAATGCACAAGCTTCATACACTCTTGTGAAAATCTCATCATACACAAGATCTTGTTTGTGAAATTTACACTTACAATTGAAATAAACACATAATTGAACTTATATTCCACAGTACCAATTCAGACAGTACCAAACACACAATGAGATATTTGGACCAATGTTACTCATACTGCATACAGTGACCGGAGATAGATTCATTTGACCTTCACTGACCCCACCTCTAGATGGCACTGCCCACCATGTAGCTAGAGGGCAGCACTTACTATCTACAATCAGTATAAGGCCACAGAAATGCAAAGGAACCAAGAGGAGTGTGCATTTACACATTGCACTGACATTTGTTTTTCCTTGTTCAGATGAAATTTCACATACAGGTTATGGTCTAGTTATTCATTGTGTTTTCTTCCTGTCCTCTTCTTGTTTTCTGTTAAGAATACAGCACCACTCCTGTTAATACACACAATTACTCAAAATTGTACACAGATTTAATGGATATTTGGTAAACTCAATTTAGCTGTAAAAAATAAAATATTGGAGATAGTCGTGTCTACTAAAAAGCACGTGGAGTGTAAAGTTGTTTTGTTTGCTTGCTTGTTTTTTGGCTCAAGAAAGCACACACTGAGAATCCAGGGATTACACAGACCACTATGCACAACTACACCCACATGTTTTCAGTCTTTATTCCCAGTTTCACCGTGAAATCTTTCAAATGTGTCTCTAAAACAACAGCAAGGATGGCAGAACATGTGTCATCCCTGATATACAGCTTCACTATCCTACCAATGAAATGCTCTTCAGGTTTTTAACAGTGGTCCAAGCGTTACAGCAGTTAAGTCATGTCATCTCGTTTCTCCTACAACTACAACCCCGGACATGGGCAGAACATTCATCATGTAGAGCTTCAAAGCACAGGTCTGTGTGTTCACTGAGAATCAATCACATCGACAACCATGCACATAGTAACAGCTGCTGACACAACTTCAAGTGGCTTCTGGCAACTAGTGCGATGATTTTCAGCACAGTGTGGTGCCTGCACAAAAGACACAGGGAGACAGTCATCCTGCTATTCTCATATGCAGTTACGTAAGACTACCAAAAAGAGTGCTATCAATCATAGTCTGCTGTCACACCTTAAACCTTCAGGGATTGTTGTGTGAGTGTGATGGCTACCAGCAGCATGGTAGCTGTCTTACAAACATCTCTCCTTCATGGCCTTCATTGACCTGGCAAAGAGGCTACTGGTGTTTATGTGGATCTGTTTGACGGAAAGCCACAGACAGGCACCCATGTTTGTTTTCCCGGAGCAATGTGGCCCTGCAGAGTTCAGCAAAAGAAAGAGAAAGAGAAAAAGTAATTGACAGGGGAGCCAACGAGAGAGGGCTGAAGAGAAAAAGACTCTAAGCAGAAACACGATGAGTTGTGCCTGTCACCTGTTCCCCATCGGGAAAGTGGTGCGACATTCCACAGCCGGGAACACAAACTTATCCCCAAAGCCGGAAAAAGCAACAGAGGAAAACAAAGGGGAATATATGATTACAATCATTCATCTGCTGAGAGAGGATAAAACTGACGTTCATGAGGCCAACGAGTAGCTGCTCCTGCTTAAAAGTTGGCAGGGTTTAAAAGTAGACCAAAAAACAAAACAAAAAAAAAAAACTAAATGTAACACTTAACATTCCCTTTTGGAGTGTCAAGTGGGGCCATCTGATGCTGATTCAGACAGCCCTTTTCTGCCAGTCTGTCACACAGTCTCCCTGGTCAGAGCTATTTAAGGCATCCCTGAGGCTCAGGTCATCCTTTCAGTACATCTACAGTGACGTAAATGTGGTGGGAATTTTCTATTATCTTAATCCTGCCATTTGTCATGCTTTTGTTTCAGCATCAGTCGGTTCAACTGTACAATACTTATTTCCTTTGACATTACCTTTGTGAAAGCTTTTGTAAGAGTTGGATTCATATCCAGAGCTACCAGTTTGACTGTTCCTTTATTAAATCCTGAGGTAAATCCCTGTCTAAGTGACAGCACACTATGACATGCTTTCCAGTCCTTGCAGTTAATGGAAAAGACTGCTGAAAGCAAGACAAAGCTCCCCAAACACTACTCTGTTGACTAAGGGAAATACCACCATGTGGGAAGTGGGTGTCACGTCAAGACTATAAATAATCACAACTTAAAACTCCCCTATGCAATGAATCATTCCAGAAGTAACAGATCTTGCCTTTCTCCCCTCAAAATTAGCTTGGATCCCTAACAATGGCTCATTCAACTGTGCAAAAGGCTGAGAGAGGCAAATGGGGCTCTCAATTTGGCTTGGTAAATAGGAGCAAGCTCATTTAAGTTCTGTTTACAATCCTCATGAAAGGGAAACAATTTTCTTACGTTCATCATTGGTGTCTGTCAGGGGGCAACTCTGAGCAGAGTCATTCACAGTATACTGTTTACGTGTCTAAGGCCACTTATCAAATCCATTAGTAGCTACAAAGCATGCAAAACTCTTAATTCACCAAAACAAGTCTGAAATGTTTAACTTCTTGAAGTGCTGTTGATCTGTGTGGGGTAAAAATCATGTACAAAGCCAACAGCAGCTCCTTTGCCTTTAGCGGAAAGGTTCTTTAATTTGTAAGGACATGTTGGACCATCTAAACAAACCCCTTGACTGCCCCATCTGATTCCATCCCTTCCGTTGACTTTGAAGAGATTGTTTCTTTCAGAATATCACAACAGTAGATTTAGTATTCTTTAGAAGGACTCCACACAAGAGCCATTACTCAGAAAATTGAGGTTTATAGAGCTTGACCTTGGAGCATTTGCCTAACCTCCACTGTTATTTGTCCCCTTGGGAAAAATGTGGCTCAGTTGAGCCCGAGTTTTAAATGGAGTGAAGTTCAAAACAGAGGGAAAGCAATAACTCCAGCACATGAATTGACACAGTGCTCTAAGGAACTGTGCTTAGGCTCATAAGGGATGTCAATTTGCCAAGACGTCAGACTGGGAGAGAAATAAATCACAGAAATGAAAAATTACATCCGTCATATATGCAGTATCCCATTATGTTAAGAACCAGCATCACACAAAAACACACACACACACACACACACACACACACACACACACATTGTTCACATACTGAGAGGAAGCTGATATTTCACGCAATGGAAATATCTGAGTTTCTTGCTCATCAGGTGTTCTGTTCCTGCACGCTTTTTGTTCCTCAGCCTAAACCAGCACATTACTGGACACGAACAACCAACAGATCCACGGCCAATGTCTGTTCCTGCTGGCCGTGTTTCAACTTTAGCACCTGTATCCTGATCATAATTACTTCATTATGGAAGCACTAAGTGGGCTTGTCTTCTTCTCACGTCCAAATGGCCATCAGCCAAAAATTAGCAGGTCAACAAGTTTCCAAGTTTCAGTCGCCTACTTGATGTTCCTTTATGTCCAAGGCTTGAGGCCAGATCTGATTCATTTCCAAACTACCCCCAAGCAACAGATGAAGACAAATCTAAATCTAAATCTAAATCTAAAGCTAATTTTCTTCTTTTTGAGATCATTTTTTTTATTTCATTGTCATTTGTTTAATAACATGTAACAATGAGGGAAAAAAGTGCATCTCAAAATGAGTAACAATAATGTACACAATCAGTATGCAACAGGTAACAAGAGGGAAGCAAAAAAACAAACAAAAACAGCCCACAAGAACATGAGCTGTGAATATCTCTAAGTACATGGTGATGAGATACATTAGGACCCACACTCGAAAGGAGAGTGAATGGGGCGGCTTCCAGCACGTAGCAATCAATTTGTTGCTGCAGTAAGCCCAGTTAATAGCACTCTCTTTGTGATCAGTGTCAAGTCCAGCTTGGACAGAGCATTTAAACAGAATACAACGGAAGAATGAGGCATGCTAATCTCAAACATATCGGGGAGGTTAGAGGCGCCCATTTCCCAGAATCTGGCCACTGGAGAACATTTCCAAAACATATGAAAATAAATACCAGCAGCCTTTATAGAACACAGAGCACAAACAGGGTCAACAATCACTTTGATTAAATCAAAAAACCTCATTTTCTAAGACCAGTCTGTCATGTCCAGATGCTTCTTCTCTAACAAAGAGCTGAGCGTGGTGCATGTTTGTGCTCACTCAGAAAGGTGACTGGAGTCAAGAGGTCACTGCAGACCAGAGTAAAGATTGACTTAGTCCACAAGACAGCGAGCAGACAAAGGGCTGTGAGTAAACTTCCACTGGCCTTTATTGGTTTGCCCTTTTCCTGCTGCGGGGGACATGCAGATGTTAGGAGGGTTAAATACGCTCACTCACACAGACAGGCCAGAATCTCTACAGCCACTGGTGTGGAGAAGGTGAGTATACTCCCACAAAGAGGTGGGCAGCTGTGATCCCACCATGCATTATTTTTCAAGGCTAAGCAGGCCGACAGGTGGGAATACTCTGACGTTACCTACATTATTGAAACCATCAAAATATTGTCTCATTTTTTGCCAGTTTCACAGCTATGATCATTACTTTACACAAACAATGACAAAAAGAATAAAGTGATTTTTCTACCAAGGCAGTACTTTGCCTATCAACAGGCTTCCCTGTGGGGATTTTTCTGCTGGGAGAGAAAACAGTTTCTGATGAAAACATTCACAATGAAGTCTGTAAGTCATCCTGAGTAACCTGGACGCTGTTCTATTAAGAATCTTGGCTGCTGAGGTTTTCAGAAGTCAGACGTTGATTGAGTTCCATGAACAACTTTCACTCACCTCCATTGTAATGGGGCGGTTGCATCTCAGCAGAGACAAACTCATTCAAAAAGCTGCCTGGTTAGATACCCACAAATGGGACATTGGACAGTATTGTTCTTTTGAATTTGGGTGAACTGCTCTTTAAATCTTCTTCTTCACCACCTGAATATGATTCATATATGTGGTGGTGAGCTACAGTGTTCATGTAATTCATGTAACAACAACAACAACACTTGAACAGTAGGAACATGTCATATGGAAAAGACTGTCCCTTCTATCTTCATTAGTTTCACAGTACACACAGTCTACTTCACAGTCAAATAGAGTGTATGTTGATATTTGCATCTTCATACAAAGGTAGTCTGACTGTATTAGCCTTCTTTCTGTAAGTGTTATGCCCCATTACCAATAGGGTGTCCTCCTCAGAATAACAGAGGAACCACGTATCCAACACCTTAGCAACGATGCACTGACCACACAAATCATTAAAGCACAGATGCAGCACACACAGTGGATGAAACCATCAAAGGAAACATCATTGTGTGTCATCATGTAAAAGAAATTAACTTGTGCTGTGGACTTGAGGCAGCCATAAGACCAACTTGGTTCAATTGACACATCATAAATGACATTTTTATCAGCCATTAGTCTTGACCTCCTCAAGTGAACTAAGCAATGCCCATCTCCACTTCCTCAAAATTGCATCATCAACTTGTTATGGGAACTACCAGCCAGTGTTATGGAGACAGCATGCACTCAGTCAAGTGTACAGTAAGCGAGTCTCTGCAGCTATACAGTCCAACCACTGCCAGCAATGGAGCAGCAATTCCTGCAACAGTGGGTGATTGTCTGGAGCTCAGGAACCAGTTAACCACTGATGCATACACACTAACTCTCCCAGTGAATTCAAGGGAGGCCACACTTGTTCTCAGTCAACTCAGTCCTTCCATAAGGCTCTCATTTTCACTCTCAAGGACCAAAAAAAAAGGACCTCTCAGGATTTCAGGTCCACTTTGTTTTCCATCGAGCAAACACTATCTGCAGAGAACAACAGAATGCATTGTGTGGCCAGCTCTTTTTAGATCTTATCTGGAAGGGCTTCTTAATGGAATACAGACAACTTGGACTCACTTCTGATAGAAGAAAATACATTTCCTGTTAAGTTGCCTATGGAGCAGTGCACATTTCTGGCCACAGCCCCAGCTGAAAGTGGCAGGACAACAAAACCTGCATGCAGGATGTCAATAATAAACACTTCCATGAGGAATGTGAAGGTTTAAAGGCACTAAATACATATATTTCTCCATTTAAAGCCTATCCACTTAGAGTTTGAATAATCTGTTAGATGCTGAGTCCTTGACAGTTGCTCTGATGCTTATATCATCACACAGTGTAACAATGATTTATCACGACTGACATGCTGAGTAAACACCATTGCTTCCAGGCCATTCTCATTCATCCTCTCTCTACATGCTCGACTGTTTACTTCTGGGCTTATCATAGCTATGTGAGTGAAAGATAAATAAAAAGAAAGGGGGTTCAGCAGTGGCTCACATGGTATTCATGTTAGAATGTTGGAGAGCTCAGGCTGCATGTTCTTATGGAGTTCAAAGCTACGACTTCTGCACTTACTACTGCTGAGCTGTCAGCCACATTTATCAAGATCAACCAGCAATAAAGAAGTTCACTGTCAAATATGCAAAACATGCAGTCATAGAAAAGTACACTTATCATTTGGGAATGAGCTGCATATGTCCAGCTGTACAGTTGGTTCTATGATTATTCTGCAGAACTAAAGCGTGAAAATTCAACAAAAACAAAAGGATTTCACTGAAAATATCCTAAAATGAAAAGCAATAATAATAAAGATCAATGCTTCCAACACTAAACTCAATGCATTCATCATATTGATCGAATAAAAACACTGTCTCACGTTTTGGTGGCTAAAACTTACTAGTGAGGGATTCTGTTTAGTCAGTTGGCGCCCCTGTCAGGGAAAGATGCCAACAAACCAGAACAGAAATAAATCTCCCTGTTGCTATATGAAAATCTGTTCTGGGAACAGTCTCAATGGCGCAAATGCGCATAGGTAAACCTCATATCTGAATACTATTTAACCAAATGCCCACTTACGTTGCTGCCGCGGAAACGTGTCCACTCCTTGTCCGTTGAGCTCCTAAATGCATTTGTATGCATTTGTCCAGGCAGCAGAGATCTGGGTGAAAACAGAATCACACTCAAGAGGATACCTACTCATGGGCTAACCCTTTGGCAACAGCCAAAGAAAGCGTAAAGCGGACGTTGGAGCAATGCCACCTCAGAGTTTCCTCATTGTAGAGCAGTCCGGAGGAGAGATCTCTCCAGCGCGTTCAAACCTGAGCTTCTCAGATCCTTTGCGCTCTGCGGCGCGCAGTGATCAGGATATTTCTATCCAAAGTGGAGACGCGCAACAGTTGCATAGAAAAAAGTTAGCGTGGAGAGCGGCTAGTCGGCGTGGTGCAGTGTTGACTCGGCTGCTGTGGGGGATAGAGAGTCAAAGCTCGGCTGCTTGTCTTAGACTGGTCTCCAACACGACAGACCCAGCTCTGCGCGGCTTTACCTCCAGGCGGTGGTTTCTGCTATGTGCCTTGACTTGCACTGATGCTAGGGGACCCGTCTTCACCCCAACACAACTCCTACCAGCTGGTGGTGTTGGATTTCACCACTTACAGACTCGTGACATCACGGATAGACGTTTGGCTTATCTTCATCACTGCCCTTTGTCTGCTTTGACTACTGTATTAACCTAAATACAGTGCTGAATGTATGTTTACTGTGTACTCAGCAGGGCAGAGGGCATGTTCTGATTGTAAAAAGCAGCATAAACTTGCTTGCAAAGACACACACATGCACTTACTGGCAGTGCACACTCACACTGAAACAATGTAAGAGAAAAATAGAACAGATCAGCAAGAAGAGCCTCATGCTGTTTGCTGACTAGCAAATATGCCAGGTGCTGCCGCTTAAGGCACCACTGCTCTGGCATAATGGGAAGAGTTATCCAGCATTGGGCAACTCTTATTGGGACTAGTTTACAATACAGCACAAAATGGTTCTAAAAATATAATTCTACTCAACAGTTGGGGTGGAGTCCCATTTTGCTCTGAGGCATGAGTAGATGCACTTGGCAGCATGAAGATACACACTGCAGTCCAGATGTATGTGGTGCTGCTGCTGCTGCTGTTGCTGTTGCATTCTCATCTTCATTGGCCAGCATCCAAAATAATGACATTTTACAGTAGGACCTCCTATTAACCACATTTTTACTCACATAAAATCACCAAGAATAATGCTACAGACCACTGTTTGACATGATCCTGAGAAGGTCTGAGAATCTGAAATGTGAAGGAGGTTTACCAGGTTAGGCAGCATGCCATGTAGTTTGAGGGGGTTGGATTTTCCATCAGCTCCATCTGACAAGATTTACACAAAGACAGATTTATTAGTGTATAAACCCTTCTAGTGTTTATCATAAAACATTTCTGCTCTGGCACTGATTAGTTGGAAATAACCTTTCTTTGTAATCTGAACACACACATCAGAGTGTTTCTCCATTGAAAATGACACCGTTTTTGTTTTTTTTTTTATCTCGCTCATCGATTTTTCCAAACAAACAAGCTTTAACCCATTTCCACCTCTCTCGATCAAGGTTAATCCATTAATCTAGAACAAACAGCTCTCTGTGGGTCCACACACACACACACACACACACACACACACACCACCACCATCCTCCTCCAGACGTGCTCAGCCAGGACAGAGAGGGAGTCCATATGGTTTGCAGTTTAGGGAGCTGGGGGGATGCTACTAGGAGACAGAGCAGTTCCTGCCTCTAATCCCAGGTGGAGCACAGGGTTTCTTAACCTGAAAACAGCAGGACAGTTACAGTGAACAGTCACAATGTCCAAACAAGGAGTAATGTAAGAGAGGTCAAAGTGACATGGAAACCAAGCAGGCCCACCAGCCACTAAACAGTGAGGTAAATAAAGACCATTCATTTCATGGTGCCTGCAAACAAGGCATCTACTGCTCTGTGCACTTCAGAGGTCTCTCTCTCTCTCTCTCTCTCTCTCTCTCTCTCTCTCTCTCTCTCTCTGTATGTTTGTGTGTGTCTGCAGCAGTGGGTCAAACTCTGCTCCCCCTCTTCATCAAAGACAGTCATCTCAGAGGAGGAAGCACTTGCACGGGATTGCACTTTCTCCCTCTCTCGCTCGCTGGCTTTGCCATCAGCCAGCATCTTGGGAAAGCAATGCTTCGACCAGATGTTTTCTTCCACTTCCAGGAAAGAAAAATATTGAGATGCTGGTTCTCTGACAAGACCATGAATCAACATCGTGAACAAATGAATTACATGATCAGTTTGTAGCAAAACCCTGACATAGACATTGCAGGCTTAAATAATATCTCTCTTAGAGAAGTGAAGCATTTGCCATTTGCTGACTGGTAAATATTTGGAAAAGTCTGAATCCAATTGTGTGTCAAATTGATAAAATTGTTATTAATATAGGGCCTCTCATGCTGCTAAAAGGTTCTATAAAACGTTTTACTATACTATGCCATAAAATTACTTCAGCCAAATATGCACGCAGATTTACAGCAAACTTTTCAAGATGAATCTTCTCTTTTTTTCACATGTCCAGATGTGTACTAATCAGTCCATTGTGCACCGAGCACCAGAACATTAGGCCCGAAGAGTGACTGGTGTCCGATAATCAGAATCAGAGCACCTCTTTTTCTCCCATGAGGAACGGGCAGATGAGTGTACACCGACCCCCTCTTGAAACATGTGGTATTCCCTTCTCATGGCCTCATATCTTATCCAATGAGATGGTCAATAAATGTGTTGTAATCAAGCCAGGATCGCCATGGCAGTCAATGGAGTCAGTGTTTTCGGACAATGACTGCAGAGTTTTAGAAGTACATGAAAGCCAGACAGGATTATGATCAGAGCAGCATGTGTTCACAAACCATATGCTGCCCTACCATATGAGCAAAGATTACATAATGCACAAAGAGCACATGTCCATTCTAGCTCAGCTTTTTACTGTACCAACATTTCAAAGAAAAAATTTGGAAGCAACAGACAACAGATTTTTTTTTTTAAAACAATTAGGCTGACTTTTCTTGCTCTGCTTCTTATGGACAAGTCTGCACCTAATTTGGGGTGTCCCTGGCCCCAGTCCCAGGACCCCCATGTCCTCCTACCTGCACATTCATGATTTCAGCCTCAGAGCTTCCAACTGGAAGGCCTGAATTCAAACACCATGTCCTGGTCGGGGAGCATATTGTCTTTCAGGATAGCAACATCTTGTAAATGTAGGTAGTGTGGAAACTTTTAGCCTCACAGGGCCAGAGTGAAGCCAAAGTCAACCGGGCTGGTTAAAGAGGGAAAGAAACAGGAAAGGAAAGTGGATGAGGAAGAGGAGAGGCCGTATGGTTGGTTGAGCGTAAAACATAATGTTGTCTTGTAAACGGCCAGTAGACGTAATAAAAATGTGCTTTTGAGGGCCTACTGTATGTGCATTCTTCCCAGCAAAAAGCTGCAGACACGGTTGGTTAAGTCTGCCTCATTAGGTAAACAGCTCATCAGTAAGCGTCTGCCATGAATCTGATGGAGGGAAAGCAATTTGTTGGCATGCGTCTGCGTGAGCAGGTTGACAGCTGACTCTACCTGCAAACTGGCTAGACGTTAAACATGGCTCCGTCTCTAATTAGCAGACATGGCCCTGTGTAATTTCTGTCCTGCGTGCGTGTCACCGGCGTACAGGGCTGTTATTTTGCCGAGTGGGGAGAGAGTGGGCAACAGCTGGGAGAGTGCTTAACAGATGGTGCAACACGGAGCGGCCGATAGCTGAAACAATGCTCCATGTAAGAGTGTGTGTGTGTGTGTGTGTGTGTGTGTGTGTGTGTGTGTGTGCAGCGAGGTGATTTGCAGAGCTTAAGGGACCAAGGAAAAGCAGGGCGAGAGGGGCCAGGGGAGTCCAGGGTGAAGGGGGTGTTTGGGCTGAGAGGAAGTTTTGGAGTGTGTAGGGAAAAGTGAAAGTCCCTCTGGGGGTCATATGGGGTGGAGAGGGGCACAGTGGAGGAACACACACACTGCACAGGGAGATGTTGCCTCATGTTTGGCTTTTGGTTTTTGTTGTGAAGCCTTTTAAGCACTCTGGATGGATTTTAGAGTTATTAAAGCTCTTGAAACAGTGCCCGCTTAGTTGATGGTTCATTTGGACATAATCCCAAATCATCATTTAAAATTACTGAAAACTGATGAGGTCATTTATTATTCATTATGTGTAAACGTGATTTATATTGTTGCTTTGTTACAAGGTAATTGCCAGGAAGTGGTCTTTCTTTCACATCCAAATGTTTGGCTGCACCAACAGAGGGTTTTGTGTGTGTGTGTGTGTGTGTGTGTGTGTGTGTGTGTGTGTGTGTGTGTGCGTGTGTGTGTGCACATGCGTGTGTTTGTGTATGTAATTAGTTTTGCACATTTTGAGCAGAGGTCAACCAAACCCACAAAAACAAGCCTGTGTGTTAACTTTTAAAAACCTCCTGACATCCAAATGCTTCCAAAATCACATGTTGCAGCATCATAAATTACTGCAGTTTAAGACGAATGTTAAATAATTTATGGCTTCCTTAACATCATCAATTAACAGTACCTGAGAGAACCAGAGCAGTGTCTGTACTTGAAAAGAACTATACTGCCTGGCAGGAAAATGAGAACAGGAAAAGAAGAAATGTGCTGAGTGAGATGAAAACATTTTTGCTCTTTATATTTATACTATTTATCACCTGTTGTTAAATCCGGCCTACATCCGAGAATACTCTGATAGTTTTCCTGTGTCTCTCTGAAGGGAGGAAGGGAAAAAAAATTGTGCAGTCTCCAAATGAAACAAATATGAAGTCCAGAGGAAATTTGAAGGGATGTGGCTCCACTGTACGGGTGGGCAAACCCTTAAGCTCTAATTTAGGGGTTAATGGAAATGCCACTGAGTGTATTTAACTCATTGGTTGTCATTTTTGGATTTGACCCTGATAAAATGATGAATGAATACAGAGCAGTGGTGAGGTAACATTATCTGAGGTAAATTGTCACTGACATCTAAATTTAGATATATCATTAAGTGCCTGACCTTGTCCTGTGTGAACTTGAAAGGTGAGGACAATGATTCTGCAGTGATGATGCTGAGATTTAACATCAATGCTTCTTGGGAGAAGAGTTAGGATGACTTTAGAACTATGTCTGACTTTCTCACACTTCTCCTCCACATGACACTGTTATCCTCCATGAAATGCTTTTACATGAACTGTGTAAGGAATAACACTTTAAGGACAACTTACCAGTCGGCACAATCTGACGGAAAACAGTCTTTTGCTTAATTCACTGAAGGTTGATAGTTCAACATTTTGAGAAACACAATTGTTTGCTTTCCTAACAAGAGTGAAATGAGAAAAACAATCCCACACGCAAACGTCTGTATGCTAAATATGCCAGCAGGCGATTAGCTTAGTTTAGCATGAAAACTCTAAATTTGACAAATTAAAAAGTGATATCTTGTTTGTATAGAAACAGATTGTGAGCTGGACTATTTTGGTCTGCCTTTTGCCTCCAGCTTTATCTCACAGCATCAGAGCATCATTCTTCTCATCTAACTCTCAACAAAAAAGCAAACAAGAGTATATGTCCCAGAACTCCTTTGTGAGGCCAGTGTTTGTCGACACAGCGCTGCCTATTATATAAACTAGCAAACAACACCATTGCTTACGTAGATCATTACAACAGCAATAAAACTGTGGTAAAAATAGCTGTAACTGCAAATAATCCATTCATCACGACAAATATGGTGGTTAAGACACCTGGAGAAGACAACCAGGCACAACTTGTCCAAAAATTTGCAAACGCAGCTCCTCTTTGACATCATTATCCGTCATTTTCCAGAACTGTGTCTGCTCTCAGTTTGGGATGAGGAGAGAGGAGACGAAGGGAGAGGAGCTAGGGAAGAAGTTTGATTTAGGGATGAGGAGGAGGAGGAGGAGGAGGAGAAAAAAAGCCACCTTGACCTCACTTTCATCTCTGGAGCTGATCCTCTGTCTGGCGTGAATTCTCCGAGGAGCTGGCTGTGGAACAGAGAGAGGCTTTATGCTTGCTTACTACAATGTTCCTCATACAAAATCACATTTCATTTCTCGAGAGGGTTGAGAGAATGGCTTGAAAGGCATGCTCTCTCTTATCTCCATGATACCATTAGGCTGCAAGTAATTTAGGCCTGATCCCCTATATATTCCATGTAAAATGATGCCAGGGCCGATCATGCTAATGTTTATGCAAGAATAATGCGTTGAACAATCATGATTGAGATTCAGAGAGCCACAAACAAAATCATTCTTATGTAACCTTGCATGTGTCATGAGGCTAAATCCTGTTGCTGCAAATATCATTTCATCTGTCTGAAAAACTCCTGCATTCACACTAACCATTAAAGAAAAAAAAAAAAAAAAAACAGACATAAAACATGAGCGGAAAATATTGGATAATTTGATTAAATGCATTTATGTTTGATGAGAAAATTGATCCACTTTCATGTCTGTACGTACAGTATAAAGCTACTAGCAGCAACTGGCTAATTTAGCTTAGCATAAAAATGGTTTAACACATGCATTTTATTTTCACCAGGCCATGTGCAATTTATTTACTGAATGACAATATAATGTGTTAATTAATTAGCTTTAGAGGTGCTGGTTAGTGGCTTTTATTAGCTTTGGACAGAGCCAGGCTAGCTGTTTTCTCCCATGACAAGTCTTTACGCTAAGCTAACAACAAAAGTGACATCAATCTCCTCATTTGATTCTAGGCAAGAGAGCAAGCAAGAATATTTCCCAAAGTATCAAACTCCTTTAAGCTCAGTTTTGTCACCAGCGCATGTGTACAGGGAATGTCTTACTCAGCTTGGACTACGGTGGAGTTTATGACTCTGGGAAAGCTTCCTCAGCCAAATGGTTTGTGTGACGATGTGTGGAAAACAGACATTTTATAATATTTGGAAGTATCTGAAGTGCAATTTACAAGCAGAAAACTACTTGGAGAGCAGTTTGTTGTAGTAGCTGGGTCCAGTTTCAGACACAGAGTGGCTGTCAGAGGAGATCACACAGGTGCTGGAGTGACAGCAGGACACAGGACGAAGAGCTGCACAACAGCAACCATGGAGGTATTGGCAGCTGAGACACAGGGCTTCAGCAATACGTCCCTCTTTCACGCCAGCGATAAGTGTCCAACCCAGAAAAGATTCACACCGGCTCGCTGCTGCTTCTCCCATTTTTTTTAAAAGGGACAGAAATATTTCACGTCTGCTGTGACCGCAGGCCCACTTTACCTTTCAGGTCAGCCCCCGCCCAGCACTCATCATTCATCTTTTTGATTATGGCTTTCAGCAGAAGGCCCTTTTTCACTGAAAAACAAAATTCATGACATAACTGGAGTTCACCCATTGCCTCTTGTCTGCCCTCATACCATTTCACAGATTCAAAGGGAGAGATTAGCATGTTTTTAAAGGCGCTAAGGAGCCCTACCACAGACACCTGTCACAACACCAGACCCGAGCATGGAGGCTCTGTGAAAATGGTTTCTCCCATGTCAGACTTCCGCAGGATTTGGAAAACAGAGACACCCCTGACCCCTTGAGCTCTTCTTCTTTGGCTTTGAAACGTCTCTTTGATTTCTGACTTAGCCCCCTCAGCCACAAAGCCAGCGTTAGTGGCAAAAAGTTTAGATAATCTCAGGAAGACAAGCTACTTTTAAACCAATGCTTTTTTTTTCTATGAATATACACTCCACATCTGATACTCCAAATGTGTTTAAACAAACACTCTGGCTGTTTAAAATATTATCTGGCACAGCTTTCAGTGGTGGAGCTCTCATAGAAACTAGAGAAAGAGGACTCTGGGAAACTGCCAGATTTTTTTCTGTGATATGGTTTATGGCTTCTACATGTATGAATGTTTTGATGATTAATATCTCTGTTTCAGCAGTGAAGAACAGCCACTGTGAGGTCAGCTCCTCATCCTCTATGAAGACATCTTCCAGCCTTTTTCTTACCTGCGCTTGTAACGGCAGCCCTGCAGACCCTCTGTGAGGCCCAAGTGCATCCACTCAAAACTTCAAACATAAACAATGAAAAACAGACTGACTATTTATTTCTTGGGAGAGCGAAGACACAAAAACAATGTGTTCTGCTGAAGATTAGAAACAACTGCACAGAAAATTGTTGCCAGTTTGAGCAGGGGGGACAACATACATTAACTGCTTCAGGAGAGGAGGACCCGCTGTGATCCCTGGTTTCCACAATAACATCCCCAAGGAGAAGGAGGAGAAGAAGACATGAACAACAAGCAGGCGGGAGTCAACATCTGAGCCAAAAGTGGGACAGAGGAGATCACTTTGCGAGGTATGGCTTGGACATAAAAATGTGTAACTAGCTTGTTACAGCTAGTCAATTTTCCAAATCAGGTACCATAAACCATTATTATAAACTAACTAGTCCTTGAACCTGTCCTAACTAATTTCTTTGGGGAGAACAGAAACAAGCTGTAAACATATTACACTGACACTGACATATTATCGCCCTTTGAGTTGTTTACACGTCCAACAGATGCGGAGCAACATCAGCTTTCATTTGGACTCACATGTCTTACCATCTGACAAACGTAATATTCACTCTGTTTTGTTTTTGACTCCACTGACACCTTAGGGAAATATCTGGCTCTTAAACTGCTAAATGCTCCACTATGTTGTCCAGCTGGTGGCTAGCTTTGTCTGTTTGTTGGTTGGTGTTAGGCAGGTAGTGAACAGTGGATTTATTGGAAACATTTTTGTCAACGGATCTGGTGATAATTATCTGTGGTCTCCTCACAGTGCAACATCTTTAACATTACACGTGCACATTTGATCCATTGGCATTATAAAACAATGTGATTATAGCTGCTTTAAAGATAAAACAACAATGAGGTTCATTATGTTTCACAGTAAATTTCCACTTCCACTAAACAGCTCATGCCCATGTTTCCTTTTCAAGCAACTCAAGGGTGGTGAGGACCTTTTGTTCCTTGCATGTCAGGCCGAGTTTAAACTCAGACACTTCTCTGTCCATCAGCTGCCCAGCGTCACCGTTTGCTGTCACCAAGGCAAAAAATAGCTCTGGCTTCCTGCCCTGCAGCTTGTCTGTCCACTGGGGCAAAGCAGTGCCACCTGTCAGCCAGAACACAGGTTAAAAAGCCAGGCT
This sequence comes from Chaetodon auriga, assembly GCF_051107435.1. Lineage (NCBI taxonomy): Eukaryota > Metazoa > Chordata > Actinopteri > Chaetodontiformes > Chaetodontidae > Chaetodon > Chaetodon auriga. The sequence goes on along the minus strand of NC_135076.1, from coordinate 10,125,368 downwards.
CCAGACACAGATGGACAATCACCACTACCTCATGTGTTTCCTATCAGGGTTACAGCCAGGTTTGGCGTGGCTGGCTCGCAGCTAAAGACTTCATCATCGTTACCTCATATGTGTACGCTGTCCAGGCTGTGGACATAAAAGACCAAAGTCTTAGGTCACGTCTTGGATTAAAAAAAGACGTGAGATTAAGAATTTCCTACAGTGTGAGTTAACTGGCTGGAAGGACTCCATTCATATTGTTCCTCAATGACATCTGGGGTGGGGGGGGGGGGTTGGCTCTTGTTTGATTATGAATGAGATAGTCAGTGAAGCCTGGTCAATGTTCTGAGATAACAGACCTGATGGACCTCTGGAGAGCTTAATGAAATGTCTGGATGAATAGCTTCGGGTTGACATAGATTTGCAACTACAGTCATACAAGAAACTTTGGTCTCATATGCTTCAAGTCAAATGTGATCAGTGGTGGAAGACAGTACCAATACCAGAATGCTGAAATACTCCACTACAAGTAAAAGCCCTTTTTTCAGACCTCTTCTAATGTAAAATACATAAGTGTCATCAGCGAAAAATGTACTTAAAGTAGTATTAAGTGCCTCTCGTGACTGATTATCATTATGTTACATCATTGGATCATTAACACTGAATAATAGGTTGCAATTTACTGCAGCTGGTTGAGGTGGAACTATTCATTAATACTTCACATGATGTTTGGTCGTTTTGTCCTGTTCCCATCCTAAGGGTCTGGCCCCCTTCAAAGGATCTCAGGATAAATGAAGCTGTGAGATGACTGTTGGGTTAGAAAAAAAAAGAAAACAAAGTTCTGTTTTGTATTCATTTTTTGGACTTTTCTATGATTTTCTTGTGAAATAATGGACCTTGAACAGTTATTCATATGAAACCATCTGTTCAGAGGAGAATTGACTCTTTGTTAAAACTTCAAACAATTCATAAACATCTGAGACATAACAAGGCTTCTTTTTTGTGGAGCATCTCAAGCCAAAATGGTCAGTAACCACAGGCTTAATTCAAAATAAGGCGCTGTATTTTAATGACTTGTCACATGTTTTTAATGCGCAATCTTAATCTGAAAAGTCATTTAAACTATAGCTGTGAAATAAAAGCAGTGGAGTAAATTTGTCTTGTCAACAAAACCCCAATGAATTAGTCCTCCTAACGTGTACTGCCTGTTTGCCCTCTGTTGTCCAAAAACTACTGAAAGCACATCAGTGATCCAGCCTGTTGCACTGGGTGCCATGTTCATACAACATGGACACTGCACTTTATTTTAGCTCAGTCCCACATACACCAATACATACAAGTGAACCACATATGTATTAATCTACTGCTGAAAATAATCCCTGTGCACAGCTGTTTTAGCAAATTATTGAGACTTTGTAGAAAATGAAAATATAAGCTATATATCCAGGACATGTTTCTAAAAATATACATCTTTGAGAGGAACAAATCAGCTTGGAGCAGAGAGTCAAACAGGGTAAGAGGAGCAGAAAATACTGAGAAGTTGACATATTATATACATGTTGTAGGTTTTTCAGAAAGTATATATTGAAGCCTGTCTTATCCCGAAACTATGATGATATACATATTAAATGTGATGATTGAGTTAACTTCTGGAAGTTTAATGGAACAAAAATGATTTCTGACTCAATCACTGACTTCTTGGGATAGAAACTGAGGACTTGAATGGAGCGTGTCAGCAGACAGATGAGCTGATCTTGTTTGATTGATTATTTGCTTGAAGTTTTTGACAGAAACAAAGCTTTTACTGAATATTTGAATATGACTCAAAGCGTTCCATCTAAGCGGTTTCCTGAGAGGTTTTGAATACATTTATCTGTGATGTGTTTGCAAGTCGGACACCACTGAGATGCTCAGTTGCTGATAAATTGCTCAGTGCCTGTGGCCCAGTGGGACACCTCAGTACATGTCTTTATCCATTTCATTTTCAGAGATGAATAGTTGTTTCGTGCATGTGCTGTGTTTCTTCTTCCTACTAGAGCTGTGATTAAAACAACATGACTATCTGGGAACATATCCTGCTGCAAACCTGAAAATAAAAGATTTATCCAAGAAGTCTAGACGGAGATACCCCTGAGGTCATCACCGTCATGACTTCCAGACTGTTTTGAGCTGACTGGCTCTGCTGGACACAAGACTTGATGGAAACCCAAACATTAAACTGGCCGAGACTTTGGTTATGTCAGCTGTGGTTACATTATGTAATAAGACTGAACAAATGCTCCTCAACATTACTCAATCTAATGATTTTAACTGTAAAACTATATTCTTCATTAGTAGCTTTGTAACTGTCTTTGTAATTAAGCAAAAAAAAAAAAAAAAAAAAAAAATCAGCTATTGTTAATAAGACTCATAAATTAAAAATCTTGTTAAAATGACCTTTTCTGAGATTAAGAAATATATTTTGGTGTTTTTACAGGAATAGTTTGAGATTTTGGAAAAATACTCATATCAGTTCTCTTGCTGAGCGTTAGATGAGAAGTCCAATACCTCTCTCATATCTGAGGTTACTTCAAGGAGATGGTTAGCTTAGCTTACAAAGACTTCCAGTAGGTGAACACATATAAGTGTGCTCTGTCCAAAGGAATAAGTCCATGAGCTTACTAGCACCTTTAAATCTAAAGAAATGAATGTTTTATATCTCATAAGTTCAACCTGTACAAAAACTGAAGCATAAAAATGATCATTTGTTTCCCTGTTTTGGTTTTATGCTGGGCTAAGCTAGTCGTCTCCTGCCTCATATTTAATGGTCAAATGAGCATTGTATCAATTTTCTTATCTAATTTTTATTAACATCTACAAAAATGTCAGACTATTCCTCCATGGTTCAGGTTAGCAGAACTGGAAGCAAGAGAAGTGCCTCTTGACTGAAGTCAAAACATGAAAATCACCAGCATTTAAAGTCATGAGGTTTTCAGTTATTACACTAGCAATTCAGCCACAGCCACTTGAAATGACAGTAGAAACAGATGACAAAACCATCTGTCTAAAGCTCAGATAAGCCATATCTTCACAGAAAAAAGCAGAAAAACATGAACATGTCCAAACTAAAAGCAGAGCGAGATGAAGTCAGTGACAAAGCCCCAAAGTGAAATAAGTGGAGAGAAGCCTCTTTGTTGATCAAGACAGTGATCAAGTTAAGATCTGTGAACAATTTCCTCTAAATGAGTAGCCTGTGGCGTGAGTTAAAAAAAAGAAAGAAAGAAAGAAAGAAACACGAGATGAAGGCATCCAGCTATTATCGGTGCCCCGCATGGTCTGTGAAGTGCCTGCTGGTGGATTCACACACTGACTGCATTCTCTTCTGGAGAACACAAAGGAAAATGAATGCTAAATTGTTGTGAATGTGCCTAAATGAAACAAGATGGTTCTGCAAAGTTGTTAGGTGATGCAAATAGCAAGAAATATGTTATGATCTTTGCCAGTTTCTTATCATTTTCCTTTCCTGTGTGTGTCCTGTGTGGCTAGTGGTGTTTCAGAGCGAAGTAACCATGCTGTCGTTCAAGAGACTCCGGCTGCTTGTTCACTCTAATTCCTCTGCATTTATTTCCAGCACAGAGACAAGGACACTTGATCTTCCCCTGTCAGGGAGCTATATCTGTATAAGCCTTTTTGTTGGCCTGTTTTTTTTTTCCTGCACAAAAATGGCTCCAGTGCCAAGACAAATAAGGTGCACATTTGTGAACAACATTGCAGGCAAGAGTCTAGAAATGGGTAAAACAAAGCAGGAAACTAGTAAGTATTCCCATTAGGAGGAAGGGATTTAATGCATTCAGCACCTTGGCTGCTTTTATTTAGTTCTGATCTGTACTAAGGCTCAAGTAGTGCTTGGTCAAATAGAGAAAGGCTGAGCTCTGCAGGCAAAGCTTTGCCTTTGAATCATTAAATCTGTGTGGAATCTAATACAGCAGCTGAAACGCTTACATCAGCACTGGCCCATCACATACCTGCTACACAGCAGCTTTACTGACCTGTGAGGTTTGTGCTGTGCCGTGAGATGGGTCTCGTCTTCTCGTGACGGGGAGCGTTTAAGAGTTCTTCCTGTAAACGTCCAACAGAGGGACCCTGTGAATCTCTGGACCAAACACAAGCACGTGATTAATCTCTGTTCTCTTGCAGCTTTAAAGTATATCATTCCCAGCGTACAAAAATCTGCATTTTAAATCATGAATGGAAAAATACGACTGACTTTCACCTCTGCCTCTCTATATCTATCAGTACAGGTTATATGTACTCACTGCATGTAGTCTTGATAGGTGGCTCTGAAATGTTTGAAGCTCGCACCTTTGCAAAGCACAGTGTTATCTTGGATGTACAATAGTTACAATAGATCCTAATGGTGGATCTATGGTGGAACAGCTGGATTTTTGGTGGAGTTTTCCTTAAAGGAGATTTTAGGCAATGATGAAAAAGCTTTGCACACATTATGATTCTTCAGAACAATTAACCTCGCAAGCCTTTTCGACATTGTTTTTATTCAGATACGTCCAAATGCTGAAACGTCAGAGAGCATGTGATGAGAGCAACAATCATCCTTTTAACAGTTAGGGTCAAGAGTGAAGCTCTTGAGAATGTCGGTGTGAAAAGGTGTTCCCCTTCTTTTCATGTTGTTCTCTGCTAACCGTATTGCTTCAAACAGTCCAGGTCAACAGGACACCGTCTGCACATTAGACCCAGGGTCAAACAGACACCTGCTGCCAAGACGAGCAGTCGTATAACTGACAGGCGTTAACACTCCCATAACTACACTGCTAAGCTGTGTTAAATACGCTGCACTGCGTTAGGATGCGGTGCTGCCCTGCTGCCCATATCTGACACATCAAAACCCATCTGCAGGGCTTGATTAGCACTCGCATCTTCTCCCGTCCTGCTCCTCCTTGTCCCCCTCCTCCTCATCTCATTTCACACTAAACAAAGTCGCGGCGGGGTCTGATGGCTGGAGCCCCCTCTCTCTTATCACCTCACAGTCGGAGTCACTGGCTGGGTTGATGAACTTGGCTGGAAGGAATCTGCAGGCTGCTTCACTTGACTGAGCAGAGCTAATGAGTCAGAAAATCCCACAGCCAAGGCTTCAGGGTTCACCGTGGGCTTCGGGAGAAACAGGTAGTTCAAGCATAGGAGGGAGGATGAGGTGTGTTTCATAGGCAGCATTTTGCAGATTGTTGAAGGAGTAGAGCAAGTTTGTGATGGTGAAGGAGTTTGGGACATGAAACACTGCATGGACTCCAAGGAGGAGAAGGCAGAGGAGGAGTGAGTGACTGGATGAAGCAGGGATTACTCTGCTTTGATCTGTAAACCATGTCTGTACCAGGGAGGCTTGGGGACCTCAACTCTCAGCCAGGTGCACTCTGTTCATCAAGCCGCTGCCAACCCCCCACCAAGCTGCCCCCAAGGTGTGAAATGTGCCCCCAATCCTTTTCCGACACGCCCCATCACACAGCAGACCTACAGCAGAAAGACTGACAAAGGAACAGACAGTATGGAAAGCAGAAGGCACGGCGAACCCTTCATCTGCTCTCATACTGCCATTATCGAGGGGATCTCATGATTGTCCACTCGACTTTGAGCTGTTTTGCGCATGAAGCATACCCACGTTTTTCCCCTCAAGTATGTTTTTTGTTAAACATTTCCTGATAAAATGTGGTACAGACTATTGATAAAGCCGGAGCATAAATAACCTGCAGGAAGGCTCATGATATCTGAAAAACAGCCTCCCTCCGCTGGTTAAAGGGAAAATCCCTTTCTCACATGGTATTCATACTGTGCATGTAATTCCTGAATTTTGATGGTTCAGGCCGAACATGAGGACATATATTTTTTTGCTGTTAACTAAACACAAATGAGATAAAGCTCTTATATTTCCTTTGAGCATTTCTATGGAGAACTACAATGCTGGAAAAGCGACACATATAGAATTTGTGTTATAGTTATTTTTCGATTCTTCACATCCTTTCTTATAGAGTGTAACAATGCTTATTCACCACCTGGCCATCGGCTCTTAAATTCCCGTCCTCCACTCCTGTTTGTAGAGATGATTGGCGGGGTGCATTTGAATTATGCATTCGAAAAGTAGATGCTGCTGGCATCGGTTCAAAGCATTCTTCACATGTGCAGAACATCCAGACAGGGAGGCTTTTCCATGCAGTGTCTCGCAGACAGCTTTGAACCTCATCCCCAACATCATAGAAGCACTCTCACCTGTCACTGTTTATTTTTGTGCCCCTTCAGGTCCTGTGTAAGTCTCTCTCTTGTCTGTTATTAATAGCCAAGATGGGATTTGACAACTATTTGATGAAGTATGAAAGTAAACTGGCATTTGAGTGGGGGCTGTCTTACACTGTCCGTTAAAAAGCAAATACTTAATGGTTAAATGCTATCTTTCCTTCAGTGGAGCTTTCAGGAAAACATCTTAGAACTGCTTTAAACATTATTTACCAGAAAAGAAACAAAGAAAAAGAAACATCAGAGCTACAGAAGAGGTTTTCAGGAGAACTTGAGTCCATACAATTGAAGAGCCATTAAAAGCTTTGGAAGGGAAATGGATAGCCAAGAGCCAAAAGATGCAAATGTGGACAGCCACAGCCTGCAGACAGATCGTCTGACAATAATGATTTCAAATTGTAACGGATCACAGCACCGTGACATAAAAGCATTGAAAAGAGCCACAACTAAGGATGGGATTGTTTTGAGAATTTCCAGCACGCATTTTCTATATGTTAATAAGCTGTGAATGTAGCTAAAATGTTTTTAACATACATTGAACATGGAGGCAGTGAAGACCCATAATCAAAAACTGACAGTGTGGTTTACGTCATGCAGTAATCATTTATCATTCTGACATCCCATCATAAACGGGCAGTGAAAAAAACGTCCGGCCACTCACAAACTCCCTGTCTTCTTCTCTCAAACTTGTGCTTTTGTATGAATGAACTGCTGAGAGTACGGCTGAGAATTCAAGGTGTGTGTGTGTGTGTGTATGTGTGTGCGTGTGTGTATGTGTGTGTTTGTGGTGTCTGTATGGGCATGCATGGGTGAAAATCAAAGCATCAGGAAGGGCATGGGGTTGAGTGTGCTGTGTGTGCTTAGCCCACAGCCATCCACACTGCAGGAAACCGTGGAACATGTGATGGGGATGATCACCCCCAACACCCACCCCTGCCCACACCACATCCCACCCCATTCGCCCGCAACCTGTCCTTTTGACCCAGATCTCCCACACCTTCTCCCAGCAACCCCCTCGTCTCTTCTGTCTCTCTCTCTCTCTCTCTCTCTCTCTCTCTCTCTCTCTCTCTCTCCTTCTGTTTCTCTCGTCTTGCCACATCAGTTGGATCCCGTTCCGGCCTCCAGCCACGAGCCCCAACAGGCCGCGGCGCAAACAGAGCCTCGAGTTAATGTAATGAGCCAAAGAATGCCACCTCTCAGGTCTGAAATCGCAGTGAGTGTTAAGTGACCAGAGAAAACACAGGAGTGGAGGGTATGTGTGCATGTGTCTGTGTGGTATAAATGGGGCTGTGGATACATATACCAGATAAACAGGCAACAGAAGTAAGGAAAAGGAATTAAAAGGAAAGTAGAAGGGAAGATGAATATGAGGGGTTGACAGCAATATGCAAATTTAGCTCATCCACACACACGCTCCATGTATAAATCTAAGGATGCGTGTTTTAACATGAATGTCGCCTTTTGACTTCAGCTGACTCGCTTTTTTCTCTCTCAGGAAAAAGAACGGGGGAAAAAAACAACCGGTCATGACACCACATGTTACTTCCACCTCAGCCCTTTTCCAGCTAATTGTATCACTGCTGGATTCAACTGGAAAAGGAGATTGAAAAAAGAGAAAACAAGAGCTGATATATAGATTTCTATACATATATATTAGATATGTGGTTCTGGAAGAGAAAGTGAGCATGCATATTTGATTTCCACAGGTGCTGCTTTTTTTTTTCATTTTTTTGTCCTGTTCAGTCACAAAACAGTGCAGAATAGTTGCATGTTGAGTAGATGAAAGAAAATAAATCAAATGCTATAGTCATGAAATAGTTTCAATAGTCAAGTCACTCTCTTTCATCCCTTACAGGCCCTGTCTAGCAGACAAGATGATCAGCAGAGGGGCCAGTGAAACAACACTTGGATTGGCAAATGTGTCCAGCACCAACCTCACATGTACAAACTATGTACTGCACAGAACTATTTACTCTGTTTTACACTGAAAAAGACATTTTGTTATGAAAAAAGACCACATCAGTGTGTCTATTCTTCTCATTAGTCTTTTTAAGGTCACTGTTCTACCTCCGGCATCATCCCTCTTCATCAACAAAGCATGAGGTCAAAGGTCACCTCAGTCAGCCAAAGGTTGCACCTTCTTTAATGGCCTGTTTAAACTCTTCTGGTTTACGTCAGTATAAGTAAATCAAAGTGAAAATCAGTGAATAAGACTCCGGCTGTAAACAGCTCAGGGAACTCCTTATGGATGTCCCTTACTAAGTCTACAGCCAATCACAAATGAGGATATATGGAAAAGACGCAAGTCAGGATTGGACATTAGAAAAAACAGCTGAATTCTGCCAAAAGGGGCTGCAACACAAAATCAGGAAGATGTCCAGCCTTCATAGTTATCACAGAGCGAAACCTTCCATCTGGGTTTTACGAGCACATCACCAAACCATTTTTTTATTCTCCAGGGTTTGTTTGGCAACTTTGAGATGGACTGTGGGTTTAATTATCTAAAACATTAACAGGATTTACAATTAAGATCTAAAAATGCTCTGAATCACTCAGTATGCCTTCGAGAGAGAGTGTGCAGGTGTTATAGCAAAACACATGAGGAGACGGCATCCGACGCCTTCTGACACCTAACGGGAGTTAATTGAGGGAAAAAGTCCTCGTTAGCTCGAATTGCTATGCATCTTTCTCTTGTTAATTGCAGAAGGTTAAAAAGAGAGAGAGAAGAACATCTGTCCACTGCTGTATTTGCTAACACTGAGTAAACCACCCACTGATGTGCTGTCACAGATGAGTCCTGACCTGAACTAAGCCGATGCATAAAATAAAGACATTCAAGATATTATGAATGGCTAGATTAAACAGGAGACTTGGAGAGGTGTGGCCTTTCACCCACATGGGGAATTTCTCACACCGCGGTCAGGTTCTGTGGAGATTGGAGAAAAAAAAAAATATAAGCCAAAGGAAGGACCAACTGTACCAGCTGCAGGACAGTATCCTCCCTGCTGGATTTACCATCATTTCTCACAGAGCACTGCATCTCTAAACTGGCCGAAAGACAAGGGTATGATTAGAACAACATGCATGCCTCAGAAAGCTTCAGCTCATATGGGAGGAAACAGAAAGTCATGCTGTCCTGGTCCTACATGGAAGTGGTCAGAGGACAAAGTTTGGAAAGCTATCCTGTAGTCCTAACTAATTAACTTAATTGCATAATGACAACATTATTAAAATCAAGTTTAATTTCATGATAGAAGTGCATCAATGTGGCACATTTGGCCTTGTTTCAAATCAGGAATTATCTCACAGTGGTATTATTATAAGATACATAAATCTTTAATGCTGAAGCAGATAGCAAATTGTGTTTCTTTAACTATTTAATTGGAGTGCAGCTGGACAGTGAGGATAGAAAGCCAGGTTGCACATCCACACCCACTTTATTAAGGCAGTTGGAGAGTTGTTGACAGGACATCCAGAAGAAAATGGAGATTTGCTTTAGTCATTTGCTTGAACTGAAAGGGAAATGTCCATATGAGTCAATCTCAGAGCTATAACAGTGAAAAGTGTAACACAGATTTAACTTTGGAGAGGAGAAAATTACTAAGTTCAACAAGTTCAATGTTCAAAGTCAAAAACTGTACCCCATCAGTCCAGCGCAGGTCTGGCCTGTCAGTGGGAGAATGTCTATGTGAGTCACCTGTTGGCCTCTGAGCTCGCCCAGAAGCTACACACTGACACAGAGTCATTAGCTGCCAGCAAACAGTGATCAGTGCACAAACTCCACTGAGAATAAACAGAGGCTGGACTCACAGGACATACCTTGTGGGTCTATATGAAATACAGATGGGTGTGACAAAAATTTTGGTATTTGATGACCTGGAGATGAAACCGTGTGTGACAGTCAAACCCAATCCCAATTTTGGGTCCATTCATGTCCGCAGACATATTTTTGAAAGGACAAGAGAGTATTTCTGAGGATTCAGCCCCATCGAAACATAACAAAACAGATCTTTTCATGCAGGTGACCTTGCATGTGACCTGATCTGTTAGAACCAGACTTCCAATAAATCTCTGTGCACATTTGACCTCCAGCTCACCTAAAAATGCAAAACATCTCATTTGAGGCATCTCTACTGTTGTTATTGATCATGGGGGGAGGGACAAAAAGAGACGGGGGCAGGGAAGGAGAAACTGAGGGCAGTCCATTGGATTTATGTTTCCTTGTCTATCCTGTGTATTTTAGTGGGTGTTTGACCTGCGCATGGGGCCAAAGATTGGCCCCTGTAAGTCTGACTGAAGAAACACCCAACAGACAGTTAAGGAGCTTCTTTGAATTGCTCTTAAGCATCAGCAGTGATGTGACCGGGCAGAGGTGGTGTAAGTGTTGGTTTGAGCTTTGGGAGATGTTGTGAGCATCTCATACACTTAATGGGAGCAAACAAAAAATCTTCACACTCCTTTTTTTTTGTTTTGTTGTGGGATGGCTCATTGTCTCACCTGTGTGACTATACTGCACTCTAGTGGCCAAAAGTGTTAATGACTGTTACAGCTTGAGGAAAGTCCACACATCCTGCTCATCCTGTCCTAACTTGCATCTTAGTGTTCCAACAAAGATCTGCTTTCTGTCAAATCCTGACTGCTGTGGCGCCTATGGATACAGAATCAAAACTAAAAATCAACTATATATATGTACACTATTTACAAGATTATAAGAATACTGTTGCCGATATTGAATTGCACATGAAAAAAATACTGTTGTCTAAAAAAATGTTGAATTGCACATGAATTTTAAATTTCAAACATGGACAATAAATGCATTGTTTGTACTGTTGCACAGTAGCAACGATAAAAAAAAATGTGTCATATTGCTTAAGATGTAATGGATGCGAGCAAATTTAGCATTAATAATAGTGTAAAAACAGTAGGTTTGAGACACTGAAATGGGAATCAACACCAACACAGTGTTATATTAAAAAATACTGGAGTTAAACCGTCTGACAGTCGTTGAGATGAAGAATCCTCGTTTATGTGCAGGTAGTTCAGTCCACACCAGTCGACAAAGTTGGCGATGACCTCCCTGTATTCCAGTTGGTTCCCCTGTGATAACGATGGCTGTATCATCGGAGAACTTCTGGATGCCGCAGCTGTCGGAGTTGTGGCTGAAATCTGATGTATACTCGATACAGATGTAACACTTCTCTGTATAATGCAATACAGCTGAATCAACAGCTCTCTCGGCTTTCAAAACTGTTCCCTGTGATATTTTGCTAAAATTAGATTTTTTTCCCATTAAGTATTTATATAGTAATGTATTAATTGATTTGAGTCCAGCAGGGGAGGCCAGTTAGGTGGATGATGTTTTTGAGGCATCCAACCAGATGTTAGGGCTGACCTCCTACACAGGCGTGGTCACTGAAGCCTGTGTGTGTGGCAGCTGCACCGTCTACAGAGCACCATCACACCTGTCTGAGTGCGTGGAGCCTCCGTCACACGTGTCCTGGGTGCCTTTCTCCTGTCTCTTTTCCTCTTTTTGCCCAGTAAACAAAAACAAACAGACCATCTGGTGTCAGCTGATGAAGACTCTTTGCAGTGACTGTGTCTCATTCGCTCTCGTGCACTGCTGTGTGAGCTCGGTGTACTTACGTAGTTTTCCCTGCTGGTCCACTCCGGGCGTTGCTGGGCCTGCTCGTAGTATTTGACCTGCTCCTCCTCTGACAGAGACTTCCACTGTGGACAGACCACAGCACAGTGTCAACACACACTTTGATCAAGTTTGTTGCAGTGAGTGAGTCAAACACACAGAAGCAGCACACTTACTCTCTGACTCTTTCTCTGACTTTTCTCTGACTCTCTTCGCTTTCTACGGGGCAAAAACAGAGTGAGAGCTGTGGAAATGTTAAGGGAAGCACAATAATACAAGACATCTAAATGTAAGCTGCTGTGCTGTGCATTAAAGCCATTAACAGACACTGATTCAAACAACAGCTGATAGAAGTTAAATATAAGAAGACTGTGATTTGATGAAGAGTCTGGCTTGTTGATGGTGACCACAGCCACAGATCAAGAGCCAGTCAGAAAAAAAGAGAAACATCCACTTTGATCCAAACTGTTCAAATTTAGTCTGAGTTGGAGGTGTTGGGTGGAGCAGCAGCAAAGGCAGGTGGAGGGAACACCTGTGGGAGCTCATACAGCAGCTCTCCAGTCCTACACAGATAAAGAGAGACAGACAGATGCAGTTGAAAGAGTGTGTGTGATGATGCAAACTGAAGCTCAGTCTCTGTGTTCACTCGTGAGTGTCTTTGTATTTATGTGTGTGTGTGTGTGTGTGTGTGTGTGTGTGTGTGTGTGTGTGTGTGTGTGTGTGTGTTACTTACAGCTGTCCAACACAGCGCAGGCAGGTGATTAGACACGCTGCAATGGTGTCATGTGTCCACCAGGTGTCAGGATTTCCCCTCCCTATAAACTCTAAGACGTGTTTGAGCTGCTGTGACATCTGTGGAGTGAAAACACACGTTAAGAATCTGCCACGCGCAGGTATACAACCATAATATGTCTGAATGTTTCTGCTGAGGGTCACAGAGGTCAGAGGTCAGGAGTGTGTATTCATGTGAAGGTCAGGTGACCACAGTGCCAAAAGCTAAACCAATTATTAAAGCATTCATGCAGCGTTGAACGAGTCCTGACTTGATTAAAACTGAGCTCCAACTGTGAATGAAAGATGAGCACACACATTGATAGAAAGCTGCTTTTCAGACACTTGACACTTTTATGGGGAGTAACATCATGTAGTGTAGAGTATTTTATACTCATTTAGTTCAAAACATTTATGGAGCAGATACAGTTACTTTGCAGATATGGATAATAACTGAATTTAACTCCTCAGCAATATATAAAGTTGTTAAATTTAGCTTCAAGTGGACCAGCTCCAACATTAAAATGCTGCTTACATGTTCATGCATCAATAATAATACTCCACAATTATAATTGTGTCATAATGTCAGTCTTTGAAAGGAGCCAGTCTGCATGATGAGGACTTTAACTTTTAACACTACTTTCACATTTCTCTACTTTTAGCTCAGTAAGATTTGAAGGCAGCTGGAACATTTACTTGTATAATGAAGTATTTTCACATTACGGTATTAACAATTTTACTTGAGTAGAAGATCTAAATATCAGATATTCCACCACATTTCAGAGGCATAAATTCTACTAACTACTACTTTCTATACTACATTTATGTATCAGTTTCAAGTTACTTGGCAGATTAAGATTTAACATGAAAAAGTAATGATTCATTTCTAAAATATAAAGCATTGTTACAGATTTAACTGGATCTGTTCTTGCATATGAAAGTATGACAGTTAGTGCTGTTGAAGTACTTACTGAAAAAGTTTGATGCTCAAAGATCGCTCAGTTTGGTTCTCTGAACTTGTCGTGACACAATGATTCCTGTGTTGTCGATGTGAAAACTGTGAAATCTTCTGGTGAAATGAAGCAGCTCTCTCTATATATACACTTAGTTTAGAATGGACATTATGATGTCATGTGTTCTGTCTTGCATTCTGATTCTGATTCTCTGAGTCCATTCTAAAGCGTCACCTGACAGACAGCCAGTTCATTTGTAAATATGGTGACCATTATCAATGTCCTCATGTCCTTCTCTCCCCGATGGAACAGTCTTGATTTCAGTCCATGTGCACTTTAAAAGTTGTCCACTGCAGGGGCAAATGTTCACACTAAATCTTCATCATATTCAACACTTCATACCTGAGCTGCAGCTCAATGTGCTGAACATAACATTTCATTAAAAACATCAAAATGTTTAAAACACTGAAACAGATTATCAAACAATTTCAAACACAACAAAACAGAGCAGAAGATAAAACATTTCAGTGAGATTTAATAAGAAACTGACCACACCATTTAATTATGAGCCTCGAGCACGTTGAGATGTTCATTAACGCCATTTTCAACAAGCTGCATTTATTTGCCTCCATAAAAATGAAACATTTGTTTTTATAACACATCTGTGGACACAGGCACATGTAACACCTGATGAATCCAATATTTTACATCTAACAGAGGCATTTAACAGTTTAAAGATGAAGAAATACATTTCAAAGTAAACTTCAGTCATATAATCTGCAGTATGAAGCAGCTCCTCTGTGTGGAGGCACAACACTTTCAGGCCATGAATCATGTGGTGTGCTACAAAGCAGAGCTGGTTTGCTTTAAAACACAAGAAAAATGTCTAGAGACACCGTCTGGTCACAGGTTGCAGAGTCAGGAGATCAACCTCTATTATGTTTGGAGCTGGTTTTTGCTAATTCTCATGATGAGGAGTAGCAGTGGAGGAAGTCACAATTTATTGAAACATCCCTGAAAAACTAAAACATCATTCTGATTTACTTAAACAAAGATACAATGGAGTACTATTAAATGTATCATGGACATGAGTCTGTGATCAGAAAGCTTTGTAGTTCATGGTTATATTTGGTATCAGATAAACAAAACACATTGCATGTTAATCGAAACTTATTCCAAACTTTTCTTCTGATATGAAGTCACATCTTCCTGTTTTCTGCAACTAAACACTAAACTCGTAGTGTTGTTTCTAATAAATTAAGTGTCTTCTGCCATGAGAATGAGTTACAATGCACGAATGCCCTACAGTGACACCACCCCAGCTAACGTTGCTTTAAAGAGCCGGAAAGACAACTGTGGCTGCAAATATATGCACAAGCTAGCATATTAACACCGTTGGTTTGCTAACGACTGTGTGCTAACAGCTTATGATAACTAGCCATGTGCAGGCATCATATACTGCGACTCTCTGGTTAAATATCACCAATAACTAGGCAAGACTAAGTATTTTTGATATACCAAGAGAAAGCGTACGTTTACAAAAAGAAAGATGTAAACAAATCCACAAGTGGAGCAATACACTGACTCCTTCTTTGCGTGTTATGGTGGATACCAACCAATTTGAAAACGGTGTAGCGCCATGTATTGTACTAGGATGCGACACTAAACAAATATCTGTCTGTCTTTGGTCATCTTTCAGGCATGAGTCCAAAAAATAAAATTTTACTTTCCAGAGGCAGGTGACTTCCAAAAAGTTCGTGTATTGCATTATGTATTCCCTTCTAGTAAGTTTTAATAACATGACAGTCCCAAAAAACATGATAATGATTTGCATTTATTTCCGCGGGGGAGTTACCATCATAGTGAGATTTTTGGTAAGGTGTAATAAAATATCTTATCAGGCTTTTCCAGCCAAACTCCCTCCAACTCTGTGAGCGACTACATTTCCATTGATATGCCCATATTGTTATCCACTCTTTCTGTTATACCTATTTCTCCTTCCATTTCCCATTTTGTTTTAATATATAGGGTTGAATGTGTTTTCATGTTTACAAGCCCTTTATATAGACCTGAGATAATACCTCTATCTTTATTTGAATCATATGCCCTTTTAAATAGGTCTAACAGCTGTTTGCTTGATTCTGCCTCGCATTTTATCTTGTCACTGACAAAATGTCTCATCAGTAAATAACAATAAAATCCTGTGCTTCTAATGAAAATTTCTCTTTAATCCTTTCAAAGATAAGTAGTGTGCCTTCCTTCATTATCCTACATATGGCTGTTAATCCTTTATATGTCCAATACTTGTATCTAGTATCTAAATTATTTGGACCAAAATGTGTATCATATGCACACCACTTCAGGATTACTATATCGTCTTGTAGTTTGTATTCTGTTATTACTATTTTCCAGATTTTAAGAGTCAACTTGATCCATGGGTTTTCTATATTTTTTAATAGGTCTTGCATGTTGTTATCCTGTCGCAAAGGTTATAATGTTCTGTCTTTGTTGAAACTGTTCAGAGAGTTGTTGATTCAGTTGTATTGCATTATACAGAGAAGTGTTTGTGTTATTTGGCTCACCCTCACTGATATAAATGGTAACACTAAATATGGTTTGTAATAGATTACATGTCAGTCAGCAGTGTCAACCACCTCCTGTATTCTGTATTCTGCACTGTACCCTTCACAGTTCACGCAGCCAGGTGGCAGTCTACTCCAGCTAAGACCAGCTAAGACCAGCTACCTTCTAAGAGTAATATCTAGCAGTTAAAATTGATTAAACCATCAACAAGACAAGATAAGTTTTTGTTCATCAACTGCTGTATTGCTATCACAAGTTCTTGATTATTTTGATGTAGCATTACAGTAAGGTAGCTGAATGGTTACAGTGTACTACGCCACAAACCTGCGATGTCACTGGTTCAGTTTCAGCTGGAGACCCTTGATGCATCATATACCCACCTCTCCTTTCCCATGTTTCCTGTCTGGTTTAGTTGTTAAAGTGTCCAATAAAGGAAAAATGCCTCCATCCAAAATACAAATAATCTTTTGAAAAAGAGAGAAACAGATTTTCCAAATACACTGGAAGAGGAATAAGATCAACTACAGGCTGATATCCAACCTTCCATTCATCAGTAAGATACTGGAAAAGATAGTTTCAGTGCAAATTAACTCCTTCCTCAAAGAAACTAATATCCTGCAGGACTTTCATAGAGGCTTTAGAACAAACCACAGCACTGAAACTGCTCTGACTAAAATAATCAGCAACGTCAGACTAAATTCTGATGGTGCAGCCTTTGTCCATTACATCCTAAAGCTCTGGAACACATGAGATATCAGGGAAGTAGATCACTGAAAATATTCAAAAGAAAGCTAAAAACCTATCTCTTTAGCCTTTAACTATCTACAGTATGACTTTCTGATAAAGGCCTGAAACTTGTGCTTTGCCTCACAGTTCTTTTAAAATGCATTTTACTTGATGTTATGCATCATATGTACTATACTGTCAAGACATCAAAAGCTATCAAGATATCCTTTTGATATATGTTTAACTTCGCACTAATGGGACCACATGCTGACAGTGAAGATCAGATGCAGCAGGACAGTCAGATATTTCTGAAAGAATTGCTCATAAATCATTCGTGTGTAGAGATCTCTCGCACTTGACTGGAATAATTAATTAAGAAGCATTTGTGGAGCCTCCTTAAAATTCTATCCAACAGAAAATGTGTCAGAAAAAAATTCAGGCTGACCCCAGTCTGCCTCCAGATGACTGCAGGTCAAGAGGTGAATTTTCCTTCATAAAATAGTGGAACAGGAAATGATTGAGGCCATGGAAACTTATTTTAATTTCACTTTGATACCAGTGCAACTTGAATAAATGTAGTTAAGAGTGACATCTGCAGATTTGGGCTACAATTGAGGCATAAGAGCAGCGCCAAGTCTCCAAGCAATATTTCTATGCGGCCTACATCATAAACATCCCTCAACTGACCCACAGGTTCGCAGAAACAAACCTATAAAAATAAATCATTACAAAGTGTATATGAAACATTTTATCCTCTAAAAAACACATGAACTCCAGTGCCAGCAGTGTAATGTTTTTGTTTTGTTTTTACATTGCCTGCTCCTTTAATGAAATAGCTTTGCGACCGTCGTCACGACACTATCTACTTGCTTTACGACTATTTTGAAGGCTGATTCAAAATGGAGTAGAGCTCAGAGGAACGGGTATAGCTGAATCCGGTTCCGCAGGCTTATCCTCATCTTTTCGTCGTTTTTTCTTCAACAGGTTGTTACTCGTTAGAAAATCAGTAACTCCTGCAAAATGACGGAAGAAAAGAAGACCGGCTCCTTGGGTTTCTTCTCCAGCTACGACGATTTGAGCGACAGCAGCGATGGCAGCGACTCGGACGAGGAGGGAGAAAGTCGAAAGAAGACGGGCACAGATGCTCCTGGAAGCGGTGCTCAGTCCTCCCAACACGGAACCAAACGAACTGCCGGTGGAGCTCCTCTACCCAGACCTGACGAGCTGTTCGGCTCCGTGTCCAAGCCCGCTTTCCTCTACAACCCCCTGAATAAGGAGATAGACTGGGATAGTCTCACGGTCAAAGCTCCGGAAGAGGTAAACATCCAAGGTGGAAAGTATTAGACAGACACCGTTCACCTGGCTCCATGTGCCGAGTTAAAGCCCAGCTGACTGACTGATATATCTTGACTAACTTCATGCAGAGCTCTGAGGGGCCGCTTAGGTGACACACAGTTAAAATAGATTTCCAGGCAACTATCTGCTGTTTCCTTCATGCAAACTATGAACATTTTTATTTTCCACTCATTTGTTGGTTATTGTTATTACTATTAATCGTCAGAAAAATGGGAAGATTGTTCCCAGAACCCACATTTATGGCTTCAAATTACTTGTGTTATCCAACAAAAGGTCATATTCAATTTACAACTACATAAAATGAATAAAAGAACCAAGTCAAAACCAGTGACTTTGGCATGTTGGCTTGATAAGGGACTTGAATGATCAGTTATTTATCATAAATTGTTGTGGTATTAATGTTGATAGCCTCACTGATTAGTCAGCAGTATTTGGCAGAGGAGCACAGTCGGCACAGACTAGCTGTCATTAATGTGTGGGACTTGTCACAGGCTGCGTGTTGTCATCTGTACCTTACCACCGCTGCTCTCTACATTTGTGGGAGGCTTTCTATTTTCAGTTTAGCAACTTTTCTGAACGTTTCCTCTGTTACTTTCTCTAAACTGGTTTCCATATTCCTGTGTCACTTGCAGCCTGCCAGAGTGTTCAAGCCATGGAAGACGAACGCCGTGCCCCCTCCTGAGAGCTATGTCACAGAGCCAGAGAAGAAGAAGGGACCTCCCCCAGGCATGGACATGGCCATAAAATGGTCCAATGTGTATGAGGACAATGGGGATGATGCGCCGCAGCCTTACACTGGCAATGCCCGCTTCTTACCCACAGAGGAGCAACCCTCCGACTCAGGTTAGTCCTGCGATGCACTCTTACTACTCATCACACCAGTTCTTTTACAGTGTTACACCAACTTACTCTGCTGTGGAGGACCATGCTTCGAGTACTTGCTGTGCCAGTTGTTGTGCCCATTTAGACGCCTTATTGGTGCATGTATGGTTGAGGCACACCTTCTCAGTGAGTAGTAATATGTTCAAACCCTGTTCAATGTTGATATGCTTTTAAACATATATCAGATGACAAATGTGTGTTGAGCAAAACCCAACATGTTACATAAAAAGGTTTAGAGCTGCAGCAATGAATCGATTGGATGCCAGCTATTAAATCAATCAGCAACTATTTTGATAATGGATTGATTGGGTTGAGTCATTTTTTAAAGAAAAAAGGTCACATTTTTCTTTTTCCAGCTTCTTAAATGTGAATCATTTCTTGTTCTTTATGGCAGTAAACTAAATCTCTAAATGTTCTCCAAACATTTCAGGACAGAATCTTGTGCTTTGGGAATCACTGATAGCCATTTTTCACCATTTGCGGACATTTTAAAGACCAATTACCAAAAGTAATAAATTAATCAAGAAAATAGTCAACAATGGAAATAATTGTTAGGTGCAGCCCTACAAAGGTTTATGTGACTTTGGAGACATCTGTACCATTTGCCAATGAAGGCCTAAGGAAATGACGTGTGCACTTGCAGTAAATTAAGTAGATTGAGTTTACACAAGCCCAGTGCAGTGTCACTGGTGCCCAAAGATGCAAAGCACAGCCGTATCACTTAACTCATCTTGGTGGAAAATGGGTGTTGGAAACCATGAAAAGAGACCTGCATTGGCTCTGTCTTCCCCTTTGCACCTATATGTAAATAGAGCCTGTTGTCATGTTTTAAAAGTGTGCTGTTGAGTAATTAAAACAATCACTTTTCTCTCTCCTCCCACCCACCACCCTCCGGTGATCAGATGAGGAATCAGAGAAGGGCGACCTGTCTCAAAAGAAACGTCGCGTGGAGACCTTCCAGCAGAAGGAGAAGAGGAAGAGGGACATGGGACAAGCTACCTCTGACAAGAATTTCGTAGAGGAGGAGAAAAGGATCCTCAGGCAAAAGGTTGAGTGAGGCCTAAACTGCCTGCAACAAGGAGTCTGTTCCTCACTCAAACACGTTCAGTCAGCCGAGAACATTCACAGATATTAGCACAATGGTCCATGCAAGCATAGACAAGTATTTCACCCGTATGTTGACATAATTTGCAAAACTATAATATTTGTTTTGTTTTCAAAGGACTGTCAGCACTCTTTGAAAAAGGGTGCAGTATACAGATCGTCCCGCTGCAAAATTTTCAACTGAAGAACTTAGATTATGTAAATCCCTGCGGAATATTTTCCAAAGACAAAGGAAAATTCAGGTGTTTTACAGTCTCTGTTGTATTTTCATAGTTTTGGCCGTCATCCTCACTCGCTTCCAAGGTCACAGGGATGAGGGATTATCACTAGACACAGCTTTACAACATGTGCCGGGCATTACCAAAAAAGTGATTCAATGTTTTACCAGAACCACCGGGGATGAAGGCCAAAGCTACAAAAAAAATCTGTCACTTTAAATGAGAGTTCAGCCCGTTGTGACACATTGAACATTAAGCGTGGTTAATGATGGTTTTGCCTCCTGTTTCTTTTCATTTAATGAGCTAAAATAACAGTGACGTGTGGCTGTGGTGGTTTACTTGGTCTGTGTTTGTCTTGTATTATAGGAGATATCTAATCACCTCTGAAATATGACTGTGTTGTCTTAATTCAGTGACCTTTCTGTAAGAATGTGATAAAAAAAAAACAAAAAAAACGGCTGTAAATCTGTTGAAATTACATTTTAAAAAGATGCTTGTTCTTCCTGCTCATGGGCACTAGATGTCGCCCTTCAGCTGCACTAGAAAACACTCCCTTCATGTTTGTAGTGAAGTCTGCTGCACTTTGGGTAAACTCTCAGCACCCGCATTACAACCAGGGTCAGCGTGTGTACCGTTTGTCAGGGAGGGAGTTCTGTTCTTCGATTTGGAAGTTCGTCTCGTCTCAGTTCTCATGAGATACTTGATGCATACAGGCTGTTTATTTAATCTTGTGTACCTTGTATCGCACATCTGTGTGAAACGAACCTTCTTGCATGTTTAGTATGATATCAGATGATGTTTGCAACGTTGTACTGTTTTATGAACCTTTCCTTTCTGCCAGCAGATGTATTCATTCAGTGTAAACAGTTGTATAAGGACAATTTTATAGTTTGTTTTCAGTGTGATATTATTCATCATAAACCACTTAGGCAATAAAAGGTATTTTACTGGTGGAAGCCCTTCTGTCTGTCATTTGAATAAAGCCACAAGTTCAGAATGAGCTACAGAAAATTCACATTCGACCACATTCGCTGAAAAGCAGAGCCTGACAAACGTCCTGGATTATTACCATTAGAATCCAGGTCATAGGCTATACATTCCCAGATTCATTCTTTAGATTTCTGTGACCATTAGAGCAAATATAATGGTTTTCCAAGCACTGAAAAAAGAAAACTTTCCACTTTGAAACAGCTTAGTGATCAGAGGAATTCCTGGCCTATCTGTCATTGTGGGTTGACGTGAAATAGTGGTAAATATGCCTCTGATAAAATTCCAGCCTGCAGGTATGTGCCTGGCCTTGTCTGAAATGCGTACCTGGTCCTGCACAACAGCAGCAGCAGCCTGATTTTATCAGCCGTATTTATGAACAAATAAGTAAAAACTGACTGCTTGAGCAATGACCAGCGAGGCCACGTCCATCACTGTTTCTGAATAACTCATCTTGCTGTCAACGTTGCTGATGGAAGCTTCCCAGAAAATGGATGTTTTGCAGTTCTCCGGTCGTAGAATGCTGCGGAAAAATATCATAAATTCCAGCTCAGGCTTTGTGTTTTTCTGCGGTGTTGAATTGTTACTGTTTTTGACTTGATATCCGCAGCATTCCCAGACTGTAGCCTCTTTGTGTTGTCGAGATCATGTTACCAGAGGCAGGGCATTTTTTCATCCCACTGGATGTCACACATGGCTGACCTTATCTTCATTTAATAAAAGAGAACATCTTGGTCTTATGTTACGCTTGGTGTAATCAGAGCACCGGTCACTGAAGCCCTAAACAAACGAAAACAAAATTAAATTAAAAAAATCTCGGTTCATATGGTGTGGTCGCCAAGAGGATCTCAACTATTGTCCCTTATTAAATACATTTAATTAATTAAAGAGGTTTCCAATAAGTCAGGGCTGTTTTCCTGGTCCAGTCAGGCCTGTGAAACGTGTCAGTCACACTAACCGTTTATCACGGGGACACATTTAATGGGAGGTCAAGACCTCATGATGGCCATTCAGCATTCAGTGACCTTTATTGAGCTGGCTGCCTACAGCTACTTCTATCCAACTTATGGCATTTTCACACAGTCAGCACAATGTTGCCGCTTGTATGTAAATGTATTTGTGGCTGTTGTCCAGAGCTGCAGGGGACCCACAGCCAACACAAGAGGAATCTCCCCTGTTTTTCTTTAACAGAGGAAGACGATGAGTCTACTGTGAGGCTGCACTCAAAGACGCAGCGGTGCTTTGAGCTAAAGGCTAACATCAGCATGCTAACACGCTCACAGTTACAGTTCTACCATGGTGATATTTACCAGCTGCATCGTGTTAGATTAGCCTGTTAGCATGTTATAATTTGAGCGCTAAACAATAAAGTTTTGCCAGCAATAATGCTAATCGTATGAAACAGATGTTCAGCAGAAAAGACAACCTGTGGAGCTGGAGACAAACACACAACTCTCACCTGTCATTTGAGCTTTCACTTCAGACAAGAAGAATATTAAGAGCGTAACTACATACTTTGTTGAAATCACGTCTTTTTAGAAAAGACAAAACAGATTACTGCCCAGCTTAGAGGACATCATGTTCTTCTCTCTTGGTCTTGTATTGAACGAGAAGTCAAATTTTCCAAACCCTGGTCAGACAGAAACATAATATAGTAATTTACAGTAACATTGTGGTACTGGCCACTGATTGCGGCTGAATATTTCCAAAGGATCCCCCTTGTTTGAAGACGCAGTTCCATTCCTCAATACACCACCCAAGAACATCTGGAAGGTTTCATCAGATCTTCAGACCACAGATCAGAACTGTGGATGAAAAAAATGACAAAATAATGGTGATAACAAATGTCAGAGGAAAATCACACTTTCACACACACAGTAGGTTTTGAAACTTCGTGCTCATGTACTGTAAAGTGTTCCTCACACATGCCTGTTTGTTTCTGTTAAATGATGACCCAAAAAGTCTAAACTTAGAGTAGGAAATACTTTTGTGCAAACACAATTTCCTGATTGTTATGTCTTGGCAAATGATAGATTATTTGTCACATCTGTGGGCCTGCCTGCACAAATGGAAACGTTGAGTGGCTGTTATATAATCTGAATACACTGAAGAGCCGTAGCCACAAAAATGCCAGCAAGAGAAAATATCACGTTGTATTTTGAATGTGAAAGTCTTACAAGGCATGCACACAGAATGAAAAAAAAAAAAAAATCATACGGTAACGTAAATGCTTCATTAGCTTCAGTACATTTTCATATGAATGATGTTTTTGGAAATGAGCTGAGCGGTAACTTGAAACAAAGTTATCACTTGCATGTGAGATAGAGGCAGCGGCGTGATTTAGCGCACAGACAGTATGAACATGAAGATAAACTTGTGCGGTGGAACATTTTAAGCCTGATCTCACGATGAATGCTCAGAGGGAGGAACGCTCAGAGATGATAGAGAACAGTAGCAAGAGACAAGCAGTCTGACCTCTCGTCATGATAAACATGTCAGAGGCTGTCTGGTGATAATGATATAGGGCAGACTCAAAGACTGTGTGTGTGTGTGTGTGTGTGTGTGTGTGTGTGTGTGTGTGTGTGTGTGTGTGCGTGCGTGTGTAACTTAGGATACTTTCAGGGTCACATTTCAGACTAAAGACCTCTTAATTGGGGACAAAAGCAGCGTCCCCAGCGGTTAAGATTAGGTTAGACCTCCGGGAAATGAATGTAAGTCTATGTAATGTCCTCAAAACTGATGGAAACACGACTGTGTGTGTATATCTGTCTTCTAAATCAGCCAGAGGCGATCAGCTGACCTGCCTGCTGGTCCGTAATGGAGGAGATACCTCCTGCGTGAGTCCTGCTGTGCTGACCCTCATCAAGTCTGCTCACACAGAACATGTGAGATCCTCAGTGTTTTTCTCTTTTTAGTGCAGATCTTTATGGATGTGACGCTGTAACTTATTATGTTTGAATGTAATCCTAACCAATTTAAATCAAATCATCATTTTCCAGACAACTGATAGATGATGATAGAGTAATCGGTCATTAATTGACATCTGTTTTAATAATAGATTAATCATTTGAAGTTCTTCTTCAAGCACAAATGCATGAAACTTATGTGGCGCCTCAGGTAAACTAGTCTGTTTGTTATTTCATTCTGTTCATTTTTTAGTCTTTATGTCCTACAAACATAGAACATGAAGGAAAAAAGAAAACGCATGACATATGTAATGAAAACGGTTGTTTTGGTGAGATCGCTGACCCTAAAATGTTTGATTACTGAGTGTTTTGCTTTCATTTTCACTATTTGCAGCTCCTGTTGAAAGCATTTTAAGGCGAAGAGTGAGTAGAAATCCAAGGTAAATCCAATATCATTTTCCTGACTTAGACCGCTCAGTTTAGCCTCCATGAGTCACTGTGTGTGCTTCAGAGGAACACTTTATTCCAGATGCTACAGCTAAGAAGGCCTTTTTTTGGTATTTCTTTTTGCTGTGCATCTTTATACAACCTCTCACAGACGAACACAAGCAAACACAATATTTAGGTTAATACCCCAGCTATCTCTGTCGGGTTTATAGCCAATGAGATAAGAGCTTATCTGAGCTCTGGACTAGAGGATATGATGTTTGTTCACACCACCTCCAACGCTGAATGCTTATGTTGACACCTATCACTTCACTGATTTGGCCTTTTGTCATAGTTTGGATGGAGGTTGTATGGATTACAATGTTTGTCCCTGTTATATGAATTGTGTTTGTTTTTTAGATTAAACTTTTAATTACTTTTGTTCATAGAAGGATTAAGTTAACCTGGAGTAAGATTTTCAGTCGCTGCACAAAATGCAGCCTATAACCCAAAGCTAGAAAGATACAGTTCAAAACCGAACCTACAAATGCACAATTCCATCAAGACAACAAGACAGCGGCGTGGATATAAATGCAGGGACGCACAATGAGAATTCCTTTTAGATTTGTTTTTCTTCAGTAGTAAAATATGAGTGCATAGCTATGACAATAATGTGACTCTCTGGAACGTATAAGTTGCAGGCACTTGGCAACGCTATGACAGGGACCATCCAGCCTAATTTATACCCTGAGAAAGGCTTGTGTCCAAGGACATAAATTTAGTTGCGGTGTGCGCTGAGAAAAAGGGAAGGCCCATAAACCAGCCGGGACAGAGAGGGAGAGCCAGAGACACAGAGAGAGGGAACAATGGGCAGCCATCAGGAGGAGAGCCCCAACAGCTGCAAGGCCCCGGATCCCAACACACACTCACGTGCAAATGTGCACTCACACACACATATACATTCTTTTCTTTCTCCCTGACACACAGAGTTTTCCTCCTCACGCACTCTCCGGCCGGGCCATCTGAAAGGGGGCCAGCTAAGCAGATGTTCTACCACTGGCTTCACAAAGGGCACAAGTGACTGGCGGAGACAAACTTCCTCGTTTTTCTCCTGCACTGCTGAGTCAGCATGTACAGCTACTCTTGGCTTATTTTGTCTTCATTTAACACTTTGTAAACTCATTACATGTGTGTTTTATTGTGTCATTCATATCAATTTTACTCAGCAGTGAGCTGACGCTGGCACAAGATGTGTATCAAAGAGGAGAGTCTTATCACGGTGACATAAAAGATTAAGCCTAATGATGGTAAGCAGCTGTGAACAGAGTGTTTACACTCCCAGGTAAAAGTAGCAATACCACAATTTGAAAATAAGTCCTGCAATCAATGTACAGATTTACTGTCAGCACAGTTTGCTTTGGTTTAGTCTGTATTTATTCTATTTTTTTTCTTATTGTCATCAAATCCTATGAAAGGACAAAGCCAATAACTTTGACCATCCACTTCCTTGTCCTGTCTGGACAGCCCATTAGTTACTGAAGACTTAAATCTTTAAAAGTTGCTCACAAATACATCATTTCATGTTTAAAAAGGCTAAATAACTCCCCAAAGTAGCTGGGCAGTGAGAGAAAATAGTGCATTTGTTGTGAACTACTTTCAGCTGCAGGTTAATACACATTTGGCGAGTTACTGCACATTTACAGCAGTAAGATGGTGTAAGTGGCATGGACTTAAAATAGCTATGTTCATGGTAATGAAGCATCAAGTCACCCTCAGACAATACTTGTAAACAGGATCATTCTGATGTTGCAGCTTTTCCAGGTGGCGCTAAGTTTAAGTTACTATAGCAAAAGTACCTCAACACTTCACTCAAGTACTGCACTTGATTACACGCGCTTGGTTATATGCCACCATTTCTTCCAACCCGGTTTTCTTTTGCCATACATACAACAAGCCATCACTGCATGTATTGCTGTACAACCTCAGGCACTACAAGGTATCACAACACAAGATCACATTTTCAGGAATGCAAAACATTCCCAGCATGAAAACTGCACTAATAAAAAAGACTTGTCAAAAAGACGTTGCTCGTGCCCTGCAGTGACTGAGCTGTACAATTGCAACACTTCCGTCTTCAGTCCAAAGGTTTGTGTCCCTCCTGATGCATCGAGCCTCTTTTCCCTCACAACACCCTCCTTTCCTCCTTTTCTCTCTTTCACGCACACAGAGACACTATGCAGCCTGCAGGTTTTGACCTGTAAATAACTGCCCAGACAGGGTCTAGTCAGTCAGATGGAGAGGCAGGCCGAGGCGTCAGGCCTACACAGCTCCTGCAGAGCAATAACAGATGCTTATCATGTTTTACTGAGGCTAGTGGTGGCGGCGGGGGGGAGGAGGAGGGTGAATGTGGGACGTTGGGGCCCTGTCAATGAGTGGCTCTGACAATAAATGCCCTCAAACATGGGTAGACATTGTACTTTAGAAAAGAGAGGCACAGCTATGCCAGCAGGGTTAGCCACATTCAGTCAGAGAGAAAGAGTGTGTGTAGGTCTGCGTGTGTGCCGTAAAGAGAGGCAGAGAGTGCACGAGCACTCTTCCACCCACTGCAGCTTTTCAGCAGCTCATCCTCTCGCACATTCCAAGTAGAGGCAACAGCAAACAAATGGCTTAAGGTTCAAGTGAAGTATGTTTCATTCCTTTCCCCGCTGTCTCCGCTGCTCTTAAAGTCTCGGGCAGCCCTGCGAGCAGGGACAGGGGTTAGATGCAAGGTCAAACAGGAGAGGATTACTCAAGATACACTTCAGATAAAAGTGTCAGTCCGATAATCAGCAGCGATCCATCATGTGGCAGGCCGTGCTTTTAGGCTCGTGTTGCCATCGGAGGGTAAAAAAAATAGCCTTCATGTGTGTAATAATGAAGATGAAAGCATGAAAAGACAAATTCCTTGTGACACAGTCAATCCTGCCCATTTGTAAAGGCTGAGAGATGATTCAGAGCAGCTAGCTTATCACCAGCCTCCTTATTGTTTCTTGCTGAGAGCCCAACATGTTTCTCTCTCTTTCTCTGCAGTGGGTCAAGAAAACTCCCCCCTCTGAGATGATGAGAGCTGTTTTCCCTGCTCTTTGCTGAAATGCCTTCACGGCTACCAGTGAAGGTGGTAATTTGGAGTCCTGGCTCGCTGCGCTGCGACTGAATTGAATTCACATTTTGGAGACAAATATGTGTTGAATTTCAATGGAGAGGCTGGAGCTGCAGTTCACACACCGTCACCCAAAGCTCTCATTCTGGGTATGAACTTTTAAGGTTACAGCTAAACACCTGTCTTACTGAGAAGAAAACATGCTGATGATACGTGAAGCTGTCGTCATCCTCTATATGTATTTGCAATTTAAATGTTGTAAAGTTCTTTGTCCTGAGTACTGTACTTATTTTTTTTATTATTATTGATTCACAGTTACAATAAATGATACATCTGAAGAGAGTTACATTTTCATTTTTTTGTATGTATTTTTCATTATTCCCAAGTAAAAGATTTCAATAGATCTGGCACCATTGATGAAAGTAGGGCTGCAACATTACTGATTAATCTGCCAATTAGTTCCTCAATCGCTTCATCGAGAGTTATGGTTTTGTTGCTGTATTGTCAAAAAAAATGTGAAAAATTCTGATTATGATTTCCCAGAATCCATGGTGACATTTTTCAAATGTTGTGTTTTTCTTAAGATATTCAAGTTCTAATCATAGAAAACGAAGCAAAGCAGCAAATCCTCACTTCAGAGAAACTGGAGAGTTTTGTCGTTTTCTGCATAAAAAAATGAATTAATTTCTGTTGATTGACTCATTAATCAACTGACCAATTATTTCAGTTCTAAATTAAACGATTACTACTGCCACCCAATCATAAGGCTGCACTCACTGTTCTGCATTTACAAATGAGATTCAAAAATGTATGGACTGATCACTAACATCCTTTCTGTTGTGACTGCAGTATCCTGTATCATTTCATTTACTTGATGTTTGTTGTTTATCACTACAACATAACTTGGCACAGCTTTCAATAAGTCAACATTTCTACCGGTCCATAAGGTGGAACTGGCTTGATTTGTGGTTAATGAATAATTTACAGCTTTTCAGCTGCCAGGTCGTGATTGTTCATCCTCCAGTGGGACACTTGCATGTTCTTTATAATTTGATAATTCATCAGGAAGACTTCCAATATTTTTTATTTATTGGTTGGGACCGCAATAAACTCTGCTGTAAATACACCAGAGATAGCCAGTTTGAACTCTGACCTTTAGCTGCAGAGCATACATACACTAATGAATTTACCAACGACTTTTACAACTGCAGACTGGATAGTAAACCCTTTAGTAATTACACTATCAGTGATCTGAAACTGTACAACTGACGCTTTATTAAAAAGTTACTGCATTACATTTTATTGATATAACTGCTGATGTGGAAGCATGGCACTCATTAACCTTTGTTAATGATTGATCATTTGTAACTACAGAATTGCTGACTTATTAAAATGTTATAATATATTATTATGAGAAGAAACAACAGCCAAAGCAGATTTTCAATGACCTGGCAACCCAAAAGTTCTTCATAGTCATATCTTCACAGCTTCACAGTTATGAGGATTCCTTCTTTTCTTTCTCCTGTGATGATGAATGAATTACTTTTGGACTGTTGTCACTGTGGTCTTTAGTTAATTGTGATGAACATTTTCTTGACTGATCAGTAATTGAATAAACATTTCAGCCCTACAACATGTTAGTAACTGGTTTATCAAGCATTAATGAAGGTATTAAAAACTTATTTAAGTGCCACCCTGAAGGCTACAGACTATGCATTCCTGCAGTATATGTAGTTTAAATGCAGTTATTAACTGCAGTTATTAATGAATTTCTCATAAGATGTTCAGTTGTTCATTTCTTTCATTTTACAAATTGTTTTTCTCCAGTTGTAAATCGCAAACAACGTCCTCTGACTTACAATCTAAGCCCAATTTAGTTGCACATTCGGTACTTAAAACATGCAATTTTCTCCCAACAGTTTACGTGCAAGGTCCCTGAACTTTGAGCCTAGAAAATATGCCAAATATCTGAGCTGCAAACATGAGGAGAAGGTGAGGTGAGGCGCTAGAGAGAGGGGAAGAGAAAAAAGGAGCGAGGGAAGGGAGGAGGGCAAAGTGTGTGTGTGTGTGTGTGTGTGTGTGTGTGTGTGTGTGTGTGTGTGTGTGTGTGTGTGTGTGTGTGCAGCAGAGAGGGAGGGAGGGAGAGAGAGCGGTGGTGCAGTTAAGCAGAGGGAGCCAGGAGTGAGTGAGTGAGGCGACAGAGCGGAGGTGACAGCGGAGAATGGAGAGGAGCGCGGCCGCCCGGCGAGCTTTGACCGCGGCGAGCGAGGAGAATCCACTCGGTCCTTCCCCTCAGGAGCCAGCGTGCTGAAAGAAACCGGGAGGAATTAACAGGGGGCAAAGGAAAGGAATGGCTGATCCTCTGCGGAGGACTTTACTAGCGAAACTCCGGGGGAAGAAATCCAAGAAAGGAGCGACGGTCGGCAGTGGATACGACTCCTCTGCTGCTGCTGCTGCTGCTGCTGCGGCGGCGGCGAATGGGGGCCGAGAAGGTAAAGAAAAAGTTTTGCAAACGCAGCGAGACCCCGACGAGGCTCGCCCGGTAGGGTTGCTCACAGGGCTGGATTGCACGACAGAGAGAATGAGTACGTACGAGAATTGTGTTGACGGGGCGATGGTGCACACAGGGGGGGTTGTCATAGTCCGGGAGAGTAGCGCAGTAGACTTGGCCGGCGCACGTCCCCAGGAGCGGAGCAGCGGGGGCAGGGTTCGGGTTAATGAGGAGCTCCTGGGGGTCTCACTTCAAAGAGCCGTGCCGGTTGGGGGCCATGCGGTAACGGAGGGAGATAGGAACCAGCAGGGGCCCAGAACCGGTGGCAAAATCACGTTATCGGCGGGGGTGACGCTTGCAGGACCGCATGTCCAGAGAAAGCACTTCGTCTCGGTCCCGCGGCAGTGCAGCGTCGGGGATTCAATCGGGTTTGGGGACAATTCAAATCACGTTTTATACCGAGCACGGGTGGAACCGCAAACCGGGGTCGGTAAACCACCGGAGGGTGAAAGTGATGGGACAGAGCCCAGAGACAGAGGACAGTCCCGGCACATGGCAGGGTCCGTAGCGGCGGCTCATGAGCACAACGACAACTGGACTTTTGACAACAACCAAACTTTGGAGACAGACTCGCCAATGTGCGCGGCGCATGTGTACCCAGAGAGAAACACGGAAGAAAACCTTTTACTCAGAGATGTTGAGAGTTACGGGCCTGAGTGTGCAGGGGACATGAGAGGGACTGCAGGCGCTCTGCAGAGCCCGACGTTTTTCCCCACAGAGTTAGAAATATGCGACATCAACATGGCATCCCTGTGCGCCACAGAGGAGTCACTCAGATACGCTTTAGAGAGTGAAGATGAGGATTACTATGATAATGAAATTCTGCCTTTTTATGATACTATTAGGGCAAAAGGTGATGTTAGAGCAGAGGGCGCAGAGCTGCCTCAGCCTGGTCAGGATAAGGGTCAGCTGGATGACAGTTACAGCGCACAGGAAACAGACAGGCTCAGGAACCAGCTGAAAGAAGCTTATTACCTTCTGATCAATGCTATGAATGATATCAACCTGGATGTCCAGCAGATTAGTGGGGCTTTAACTGAGCAGCAGGCCGCCTCCTCCTGTAGTAGCCACTCCAGGGATAGCCTGTGCTCCCGGGTGTCTGCCAAAAACCTGGACAGTGACTCGTGGTCCTCGGGAGGCGACCACAGCCCACAGCAGGTGTCTGACACTGACTCACTCCTGCTCTGCCTCAGTGGGAACCTTGAGTCAGGCCTCAAAGGCAGCAGGCTGGATAGTAAGAGTATGGTGAACCTGTCCTTGACCAAGGTGAGATCGACATTACTGCGCTCTGCTAGTGACGGAGCTATCAGGTATCCAGGTGGACCCTCACTCTGTGTTCAGGCCCCTGGAAGGCAGGGGTCAGAAATCAGTGGGGGAAAAGGGGCCAGAGAGACCAAAAAAGGCAAAGTCAGAGGAGCTGGCGAGCTGTCAGAACCTCGGGTGCTTTGCGATGCCATCAGCAGTGATGACCTGCTACAAGATGCTGCTGGCGATGAAGACCGTGGCGGGCAGCTTGATGAGAGCAGCGGCTCGGCCAACAGCCTCACGGGTTCCTCAGACAGCAACGCTGACGCATCGATGCGCAGGGGGCAAGACAGCAAGCAGGAGCCGACTGAAGTCCAAGCACAGGGGGCCAACTCTGTCAACAAGGGCCATGGCGTCACCGTCAACAAGATGCAAGAGTGGATGCACAAGGGCCGTTTGTTGTCTTCTGAGATGAAGCAGCGCATCGAGGGCTCATCACTGCCCCGAGGCCAAAGCCAGGGCCACTCCTGTCCTCAGGCTAAACCAGGGATCCAGACGTCCAACCGAGCAGCTAAATGTGTTAAGACCAAGTCACCTACGGTCAAGTCACCACGACAGCAGCAGCCAGGTAGGAAGGCTACACGGAGTGGCCTCAACTCCCGTGGATCCTCTAAATCAGAGACCTCTCACCCTCCTTCCTCCGTCTGATTGTTGTCATCCTCCTCCACTCATAGTAAACTGCGTCTGGTGGCGGTCCACCCTGCACTCCTCCTCTTCTGGATGCAAAGCAAAGGGACGAGACACCTCAGACCTCTTTGCTTTCCTTTTAAGACTCTCTAACCGGTGGCGGGTTCTGTCCTTCACACTAATTTAGGTGCATTTTAACACTAAATTAATAGCACATCAGGTGGTAGGTGGGATCACTCACAGTGTAGTTCAGTAACAACTAACTCACTCTCCTCTGCTAGCTGCGGTGGTGTTTTCGTGGTGTTGGTGGTGGGGTTTGTGTGTGTGAATGTCTTTTGATTATGCACCAAATGATTTTCTGATCGTGCTCTGATGCTCTGTTTGTGATGTGGAACAAAAGCAGGAAAACATCTGTATCATGAAACCACTGGCAGGAACAAGTGACACATGCTGTCATATTAGACACAACCAGCTTGTTTAGGTGTTCAAAATGCAGCTCACATGTGAGGTCTGAACTCTACCCAGCTGGTAAACCTGGGTGCAGGTCCGTGTCATAGCTGTTCTGGAGCTTTCAACCACGTCACCCTCTCTTCCTCAGCAGGTGGAGTTTGCCCAGTTTGTCCTGGAATTGCACATTCAAACTTGCATTTTCCTCAGCACTTTCATTACTCCTCATCCATGTTGCTTTAAAAGTTTAGACTGAAGCTTCATTCCTGACCTTGGAAGCTGTAGTCGACATAATAATCTCACCACAAGCTCTATTTACCCACTGGTTAGACACGTTTTTAATTGCATTTACATTAATGCGGTTACAGCAATACAGCACATTCCATTGCATATAGATTTAGTTACCTCTTCACTGTGTGTTGTGCGTGGTCGCACTGAATTTTCGTCCACGTTGACCTGATTTGACTGCAAACAAGGCACTTAGCCAGTTCTATTACAGGATTCGGAAACTGTGTGTGTGGAAAACTTTGTATTGACATTTGTTGCGCAGCGTGTGGAAATGGGCTCGCTTTGTATGGATCAGACACATCTCACCATCTCTTTACTCTACAGGCCATACTTTTGTATGTGTTTGGGTGCATTTGTGTGTTGAGCGCGTGCGTTGTTCTGACACTGTTTTCCAGAGTAAATAGATGGTCTGCCATGTGCGCAGGCTGTTGTTGACTGTCAGTGTGCTGTGCTGCTAGAAATAGAGTGTGATCTGTGTGTGACTTCCAGCCGCTGTGGGCCCAACATAGCTCCAACTTTTACATCTCAAGCTCTTTCCGCTTTTAGCTAGAATAAAGACAGGACTCTTCTTGATAGCAGTTTCCAAGTTTTTTTCGTAGCCCTCTTGATTCTCAGTTTTTCCCCGATTTGCTCAGCTTTCCCCTCTCTGTCCCCCACTGAACTTTTCCACAGCTGTGGCCAGAGGAATCCAAAGCAGGAGAGAAGCCACTGCAGTTACTCTCTGTGGTGGTGTGTGTGTGCGTGTGTGTGTGTGTGTGTGTGTGTGTGCGTGTGTGTTTGTTTGAGAGTGTAAAGGGGGGGGTTGGGCTGTCATGTTGCCTTCCTCCCCTGTCGTTTGCTCTGGACAGCTCCATGGTAACTTGCATTTTAAGGAGACTTTGCGTTGAATATTTAGGATGCCATTCCTGTTGTTTAACTTGTTTGCGTTGTGTCACTTAATTCCTCACCATGAATGAACAAAATGAAGGGCGATTAAGTATTTATTAAGGTCAGCGCTGGGCTTATCTTGCCCCCGTGGGCCTCTCAGCGCCTCACAAAGAGCCATTTAAAAAAAGAAATGCCAAAGCTCTCAAAAGCTCCAGTGAATTGCTTGTCTTGGCTTGAAACTCTTCATTGAGTTTATGGCTCTACTCTTGATTTATGCAAATATTTATACATTTCTGACTCTCTAAGAATAGCCCTGTTCCTCCCCTTGGGTGTTACATGGAAATTAAACCTCGCAGTTGAGTCGTAGGCCAAAATATTGGCGTAATTAAACTGCAGCTAATTTATTTCTGTCCTGACTTGTCCTTTAATTACTGTGTTAAATAAAAAAAAAAATCATGTCAGATATCACCCACAGCGAGCGAGAGTGTCGCTCCTTATATGTATATGTATGGGTGAGGGAGACTGTGCACACGAGCATGCATATGCACATCTCCGTTGTGTGCACGCGTGGTTGTGTTTGCAGTCGGAGGATTTAAAGTTTTGTTGTGTTGCAGCAGAGGATCAGTTTGCCGGCAGGCAGGCAGTATCCAGGCATCATGTTTTGGCCAG
The DNA here is from genome assembly GCF_051107435.1 of Chaetodon auriga. Taxonomy (NCBI): domain Eukaryota; kingdom Metazoa; phylum Chordata; class Actinopteri; order Chaetodontiformes; family Chaetodontidae; genus Chaetodon; species Chaetodon auriga. The sequence continues at coordinate 10,090,664 of NC_135076.1, read as the reverse complement.
ATCTAAACTCAGGAGTGGTGTGTCAGTGAAAGCTGATGTTGGGACTGAGCCATAGACGCCACAAACAGAGGAGTACGAGATGCACTTCAGGGAGGCAGATATTCTTTTCTTTTATTTCTTCTTCTTTTTTTGAAGTCCTGTGGTTCAAACTAAGAGGAAAATCATACCCTGTTTGCATGTCTAGCAATTGTGACTGCTCTGCAACAGGACAGCATTGGGCAAAAGTAGTGAAATAGCTTTTTGGATCTCCTGAAAAACAGCTTTTGAAAGAGCAGGGAGGAAATAAGATGATTTCGTAAAATAATGTGGAGTTCGATTAGAAGATTGATAGCACTCGCATGTCTGTCTCATGAAGCTGCAGTAAAGGTTGGAAACGGGGGGGGGAAGCTCTGGCCCGAATTCAAAAACATGTCGAAAGATTGTTAATTAACATGTTACATAACATGTAAAATTGACAAGCTGTGGTTTTATGAGAAGTTATGTACTGCATGGAGCAGCAACTTTTATACAAATGAACCAAATGAGACATAACATGGAAATCAGGGAGCTTCAGAGGTGCTGGTAGGCAGATTCTGTTACCTTCAGACAGACCCATGTTAGCTCTTCCCCCTTGTTTTCAGTCTTCTTCACTTCATATACACTGTACAGACATGAGAGAAGTATCGGTCTCATCATCTAAACTGAGGCAAGTGAACAGGTACGTAACCCAAATGTTGAACTGTTCTTTTAGAAATAACACATCAAACACGAAGCAAAGATGAGCTCTGGATTCGACACACTGTGCAGTATCACTTAGCATTTCGATTCCATTAATTCCTTCTTGCTCAGTAGAGTCAAAGTAGCTACAGAGAGACGAGAGTGCAGGTGTAATGTAATCCTCCTTGACTGCTGTCAAGTCATGTCAGAACGATGTGGCGTCTGGTTTCTGCATTGTGCCAGAAAACTTGTTACTGAGCTGCAGAGTTTTTTTCCCTCTTGCACATAAACATGCGCGGCTGACGGTGGAGGTACAATCATTTGTCTTGTCTGGTGTGTCTGTACTTGGACAGATTTATGGAGGATGCTCGCGCTAAAGACAGATCAGGTGATGGAGGAGGAACTCGAGCCATCAGGGTTCATACCAGGATGGTTTATGAGACGTATGAGTCACATGATGGTGTGTGCAAAGGCAGTAAAAGTGATGCAGTTGTATTTTTGAGGTGGCAGCATTCTATCAGGAGCTACTGTACAAAGTGTTGTTGAAGGGCCTTTCAATGACTTGTCTTACTTTGTACCCATCTTGTGGACCTAACTGTGTCACAGAGAGGCCTGGTGCCTTTTTTTAGATGATACAGTCCCTCCCCTGAAGCATATTTATCCATTTTTTTTAAGCAGACACGATGAGACAGGACAGAGGATGCACTGAAAGAGCTGCAACACTGAAAAGAATTTGGATTTCAAGCCAGCGTACTGAGGAGGAAGTGGCATTAGCATTAGCAGGCTGTGCTGCCAGGATGCCTCAGTGGGATGCAAGTGTTGACATGTGATGCAACCCTGGACGATCGCAGCTCTGCACTGGTGCAAAGAGAAAGATCTACACTGAGAATCCTCATTACCATATGAATGAGTGTCAACAGGAATGTATGGCACATAGCAAAAGATTCCCTCTGAAGGGTGTGTGTGTGTGTGTGTGTGTGTGTGTGTCGGGGGGGGGGGGGGGCTGAAACTCTGTACACACAACAAAGTGTTGTCTGTATGGAGGAGAAAAAACTAGCTGGTGTGTGTTTTGCACTTATCAAAAGAGGAGCCCCTGTGAAGCAAAAGGAATTGAGGAAATAAAAGAAAAGCCTATGGGAAAGTGGATCAAGTGTTTTGTCTTAGAGGAGAGAAAAATTCAGTCACTCAGAAGATTTAGACATGAATATAATTGGGCTTACTGTCAGGCTCACGTGGCACCGGTTCACACCAGCACATCCAGGAAATAAGCTTTTGTTCTCTATAAGTTTGCATTCCTTTCAGCACCTCAGACAAACCCAGATCGCTCCTCCCCATCCGCCTCTCCCTCAGACGTGCTCCCTTGTATTATGTGCTCTGGCCATCTGTTACCTTCAGGTCAGGGGTGTGAGTCTTCCCTTTCCCCAAACTCGTCATCTTCATGCCTTCGCGGCACAGGCAGCCAGGCTGCGTTAGCTCCGTTTGCTCCCAAGTTTGAACCAATAGACTGTTTTGCTTTGCATTGTGTTTCTCACTCCAGATAATAACCAGAGGACAAAGGAGCCGTAGTCTTACTTGCTCTCCTGTCATATGTAGTAACATGACAGCAGGCACAAGTTTTAACTAATGAAAAAAAATCAACTTTTAATAAATAGTCTGGGGGCTGAAACTAATAATCATTTACAGTATCAGCTGATCTTCATCACCTCCATCACCAGAGCAGGCAGGCGTACCCCTCAAACTGCAGGAGGTGGAGGGTTAGCTGCAGCGCACACCGACTGGGAAGCACCATCATCAGTTGCTGAAGCAGTCCACTGTAAAAGGTCTTATACTCTGGAGCTGTCACAGAGACCACTTTCCTCACAGTGAATGAATTACAGCCAGCAGGTCTGTGACCACAGGATTCTGAGGGATCAGAACGAGGTTTGAGGGGGCGAACACCTGAAGACACACTGACGTAGCACGCTGTTGCCAGCTAGCTAACTCATGAATCTTATCTCTGAAGTGGAAGACTGATTGATGGGTGGATGTCGTGACATTATTGGGTGAAGCTGGTTGGTTCAAGCTTACATAAGCACACGCCATGTTTTGTTTTACTGGAAGAAAACATGATTGGATTGTCAAGTATTTGCCCAATATGAGCGGGGATGTTATCTGAGAAGGTTAAAAAGGCGTTTTTCATAAAAATGATGAACGTATGTCTTTACCTTCAGGTTTTTGTTTGCTTTGTGAGTATTTTAGTGAACACTTAAGACACAGCTTGTCTTGTAAAAACATATGCTGATGCGAGATGCAGAGAGGAGCTGCAAACTGTTCTGGTTTGATATTTGACACCAGTTAAAATGGCTAAAATCTCACTGGTGAAGTCAAAGCAGCGCCCTGCTGTTGCTTTGTGTTGCTCCCCGTGAAGGAGAGTGACAGTGGAAGGAGCGAGACTGTAAATCTGGAGCTGTGGTCTGGAATGCCGCTCATGTCGGAACACGCTTCCTCTTCCAGTTATGAAAGACCCCTTAAAGAAGATGGCATGCTGACAACAACTCTGCGCACAGCCGTCTCACCTCTCTTCAGTCTCGCATTACCAGGCGCAGCGTCGGCGGCAGAGGCCGCAGTTTTTGGATCTGTCTCGGTCTTTATCTTGGTCCCAGTGCATATCCTGCTTTTGAATAATCCTTTTCCTGCATGGTATTCCGTTCTTCCCCATCCACAAGTGTGTGATAGTTCACTTTTAATATGGTTGCAAAGCTGTATTTGTAGTCTGTGCATCTGCACTTTAAATCCAGCGTCTTTTTAATTTCAGTTTACCCTCATTTGATGTAGTTCGTCTGGTGAAAACAGAGTTCCCCTTGCTAAATATTAATTATAGGCCAAAGAATCTAGTTCTGGATGTGTCTTGCTCATAAAAGCCCTTTCAAGATTCTTTTGTAATCTAGTCTACTAGACTTGTTTACAAAAGCATCCAGTTCCTGCTGTAATGCACTTTTCTGCAGGCTTCCTCTTGTGTAGATTTAAGTAAAAATGGTGCTCTTTGTCAGAGTTTAAAGGGTTACAAGGAACTCCAGGCCAGAACAGCTGAAAACAAAACACAGCAGATTATTATAGCCTGCCAGCTCAGGCCTACACATTAACTCAAGGGACTCAGTGTATCATCAGAAACATGCTGCATGTTTCCCCATCCCTCAGCACATGCTGAAGCTCCTGAGCTCCAGACCCTCAAACATGGCCTTAATCCAGGGTAAAGCAAACGCAGTGCTGGCTCAGGTCACACAAACACGTTTCTGGCAGGAAACCATCCAGATCTTCAACAGAGCACAAGGGGAGAAATACTTAAAGATGTGCTTTATGTTCTGGCAGTGTGGCGGTATGTTTGAATTAAAGTGAAACAGATGACAGAGGCGCTGCGATGGGTTGTTTGTTTCATTTCTTTGGAGATTTGGAATGCCTTAAAAGTGTCCTCTGTTCTTTATATACTCAGCAGTGCCTTATAAAATCAGCTGGAACACAGAGGAATGGCGTCGGCTTTGTGTCATACTTGTCATATTTCTCAAGTGGGGAAAAAGAAACAAAGCTCACGTAAATGAAGCTCCATTGTTTTGTTGTGGCGAGAGGAACTCCAAAGTTGGGGTTTGTGGGATTCTGAGGCGCTGCGGACGGCAGCGTTTATTGAGAGCCACCGATTGGTTTATAAAGTTGCCTTGTAGATCACAGGAAAATGGAGAGAGGCTGTTCTGAGAGCCTGGTTGACTTCCAGGGAAAAGTAAATCCCAGTGAAGCCCTCTGCCCTCTCTGTGCCGCCCGCTCGGGGCTTTGTCAATAAAAGCAACCAAGCAAGAAAAAAAAAAAAAACCCCTTTCTCTCAATCGACTGAGTAGAAGTTATGTAATTTTAAACCATGTGATTTTCTTAATGTACTTGTCATCTCGTGGACTGCTCTGGATTGATAATACACACAGAAACGAACACCCTGTGTGCAGACTCAGTCACACTTCTTAGTGGCACAGTCACACATGCACATACTGCATGCCCTGCGTTGGATTTCGATTTTCGTAAAGTGAAAATATTCCCAACTCTGTAATTTGGCGGATCTCAGCTTGGCGTGCGTGAAAACGCATTTCCTCGAGGAAAGGAGAAGTTGTCATTATAGCATGTGGAGGGGCTCGTCTGGGAGCTGCCGAGGATCAAAACAGTCTTTTACACGAGCCTGCTGTACATGTTAGAGCAAGACCCTGCCCTCCCTGTCACACACACATACAAACACACACACACACGCTCAGAGGTTGTTTTTCCCTGGCTGCATCTGCTCATCAACCCTTGAAAATAAAAGCACGTCAGATGCAAAGGTGCTTTTGGATTTCTGTCAGGAGACAGTTCGTAAAAAAACATTCACTCAAAGCTATGCAGGCGCTCTTTTAATGCTTTCTTTGGGACCATTAAGGGACCACGTCACTGTCTATTATTCGTCCTTTTTCAGTGCTCACGTCGCCACTGGCTGTACTTATCATCACCCCCTTACACACACACCCTCCCCTCTCTGCTCTATTTTCACAGCTGTAATACCAGCGGTTTCTCCCTCTTTTTTCCAAGTCGCAGCGATGGAAGATACGTGTGCTAAATCCCTCCATCTCCCTGTGATCTCGTTTGAATTCAAAGCCCACGTATTCCCGAAGCGTCACTGAGGAGAAAAGGGGGGGAGGTGCTCTGGGGGACTGTGGTGGTGTGATTGAAAGTTTGACTTCGGTCATAAAAACAAAATCACAATAGTTCGTCCAAAAGTTATAAAGCATGTCACAGTCGGATGAGACAAAGCAAAGACGTGGCTCCTTTTTGACGACTTTAAAAGACAGAGACAAGAATGAGAGAGACTGTAAAACCTAATGGCATTATTCAGTCTCCTCCCCTGTGGTTTCTTTATACAGATGTTTTCTTCAACTTGACAGGACATGAATCGTCTTTGAGATTAAACATCAGATTCAGTTCAATAATTGCTGAAATGATGACGATGAGTTGCTTTTTTATGCCATTCAGGTGAGTTTTTAGTGTTTCCCAGTATGAAGTTGTAACTCTCACACTCTTTCTCTTCCCATCGCTCCATCAGCTTTCATTGAGAATGCTCAAACCCCCTGTGCTAATGGCCGGGAGGTGGGCCGGGCCAGCGAGACCCCGTCATGGCGGCCACCGCTCACCACCATCACTGTCTCCAAGAAGCGCAACTGGCTGCAGCAGAGCTCCCTTGGGAAGAATCAGTGCGCCAAGGAGGAGCTGCAGGGAATGCTGGGAGCTGAGGAGGAGGGCAGCCAGGGCTCCCATCAGCCGACCCCTCCTCCCAGCCCTTCTCCAGACCACCTGAGACCCTCAGGGGGAGCCCCGTCACGGCCGGTCCGCCTGCACCTGCCGCAGGTTAGCCTCAAGATCTCTCTGTTCACAAGAATGCGATTTATTCGCTTTATTCGACAAGAAATGATGGAAAGCACTCTCATGTCTGTGCATTAAATATGAAGCTACAACCAGCGGCTGTTAGCTTAGCTTAGCATAAAGACTGAAAGCAGGGGGAAACAGCTAGCCTAGCTCTGTCCAAAGCTTGAAATGCTGCTTAGTTGCATGATTAAAGCTCACTAATCACACGTTTGTTTAATTTAAACTGAACAAGACGCAGCGTGTTCATTCATGCGCTGTTGAGGTGCTGGTAGGTGGATTTTTTGACAGAGCCAAACTAGCCATTTCCTTCATTTCCAGTTTTCATGCTAAGTTAAGCTAAGCTAAGCTAAGCTATTTCCATAAATGTCAAACTTAGGAACCAACACAGTGGTTGCTGTATGGTTCCTTTCAGGTGGCTCTCTTTCCTTTTCCCCTCAGTGTTTAACTGAAATCTCTGGCTCCTCTCTTGATTCAGGTTAATGTCGGTCAGGCCAAGGTGTCTCCTCACCCTCGGAGCGTGGACCCAGCCGAGGAGAATGACGCTGACGATGAAGGAGAGATCTGGTACAACCCCATCCCTGAGGATGAGGAACCGGACGTGGCTCACCGCCCTTCTGTGCGGCTGCTGGTTCCCCCTCAAGCAGAGCCCCAGAGGAGGCCCAGCAGGGGAGGGGATGCAGCTCACGGTGGCAGGAACCTGGCGGGCAGCAGCGGGGGACCGGAGGCGCTCGGGGAAAGCCTCGGCGGCGGTGGCGGTTCAGGAGATGGGAGTCAGGGGAATGCTGTACATTCCACAGAGGCACTACATCTGCACAGACAGATGCTCGCGTGCAAACCTCAGGAGGAGGGGGGGCCTTCCACCAGCAGAGCCACAGGTAAGGCAGAAAAGACACACACACACACACCTCCTCTCGTTCTTACTTTCCTGCACAACTGGCAGATTTTTGCGGTCATGCACACCTTGAGCACTAATTACAGCTATTGTTGAAAATGTTACCAATCAAAGGATCAACAGACTTACTTAGCTGCAAGTCTGTCTTACTTCAACTGTACTGAAGTATCAAGTATTTTAGGTGTGAAGATGAAGATGGCGCAGGAGCAAAAATACAGCTTTGGTGGGTTTAAAAATCCGAAATTCCTCTTGAACACTATAACAACTGCAGCCGAGCTCAGTTTTTTTCTTGTTCTGTTCTGTTTGATAGGAGCAGACGGGAGCTGTGGCTGTCTAATCATATCAGTCCATATCAGTGTCCCTCATTAGTTAAACTCAGACAGACATTAGCCAGGAGGAATTCAGAACTGGCATTCCTCAGAGGAAAGAATATCCATTTGCTCGCACAGAGCGAGGTCTGTAAACCTTTGGCGGTTCTTGAAGTAAGAACAAATGTCTTCTCGCCTCCAAAGCTTCTTCATTAAAGCTGCACTTATCGTGTGTGCAGACACAAAAGACAGATTTTAAGCAGAATTACTGTAAATGAATTGGCGTGCTCTCGTTTTCACTTGTGTGCTTGCAAATGGTTGAAACTCTACAGCGGCGGCGTGATGATGACAGCCAGCACACGGCTCCCTGTCTCTTAATAAGCTCGGCCTGCTTTTTCTAACTTCCGACTTTTTGTTCTCTCTGATGTGGCAACATAGTAGTTTCAACCAATTGGCACATCTTGAGCTGAGCCTATAATTACAACTTTTGACAACACTTTTCTGTGGCACGCAACAGCCATTTCTAGTTGGAGGAGCACAAAAGCGAGGCCGAGCACTTTGGCTACACTGAGCGAAATCTAATACTTAAGCTTCAGCGCTCACAGCCACAGTTTTACTGCAGGAATGAAGGCTTGAAGGAACTTTTCTCACCCTGAAATTCTACAGCTTTAAGAGTCGAAACCACAAGTCATTAAGACCCATTCCTATAAATGAAAGAATAACTTTAGGCTGCAGTTTTCTCTGTGTTTCAAAGCAGCAATCAGCACATATAAACAAGCTGTTTGTCTGGCAGAGTGGAAAGGCTGAACTTCTTGAGGTGCGTTATCTCCCACAACAAATCTGCCCGTGACAAGGACACAGGTTTGATTGGCTGCTGATAAACTCCTCCATCCTCACTCACTGGCGTCAAACGCCTGGCTCTCTCTGACATCACGTGTGGCTCAGCAAAACTCTCCATCCTGAGAGACTTTCCCTGTAGGATTAGGATTAAACCAGTCCCGAATGAGTCTCAGTGTACCGGCCCAGGAAGGGCACTAATCATAGCACACAGAGCTAATTAAATTTAGGCTATTCCTGCCTGCGCCTTGTCATAGGTCTCAGATCTGTTTTGCAGTCCAGATGAAATTTGCTGGTGTCATTAGGGCCTTTCGTGCTGGGTGAGCAGATGAGTGGACATATTTGGAGGCTGGAGCTGCTTGTTCAGCAGTTTTAACAGAGAGCAAATTGTCTTCTGAGCTTCTGTGAACAGAAAGGCTTTTTTAATTTTCCTGGAGCTGTCTGCTGTCTTGAGAAGTGATTCGTTTCCCATTAAACTGTTACCATTCAAAGACCTGCACCTCATTTGCATCCTGTAACAAGGTTGTGTTTAATGGGAGTACTTAGTGGCAGGTCTGTGATGTGTGGGTTTGCTGGTTGCTGTGAACATGAGATGAGGGAGCAGAAGTGTTGTTTTTTTTTCTTTTCCCTCCCGCTCCGGAACTGCCCCCCTCCCTGCAGCCTGTTGACTTTGCAATTGATTCCTGTGGGTTAGGCGACGCCATCCCACACTTCACTGCAACAAAAAAAAGAGCAACAAGCCGGCTACGTGTCTTCAAAGAGGAAGCACTCATAACTGGTTGTTTGTGTTGGGGATGTGTGTTGTGGGCACCTTGGTTGAAAATCAAAAGGAATGGTAGGAAGGTAAAATATTCACCGTCTGTCTTCACCTTTAGTTAGACACGTCCTGTACCCCTGTGTTGCTGTGTAGGTGTGTTGGAGTTGCTGTTAACTCAGTTTGTTTTGGCTGCAGAACGGCGCTGCCTTCCTCCTCCTCCTCCTCCTCCTCTCACATTGGTCTGGAGGGTGGGAGGACGGTGGCAGGAGCCTGCTGAGGGTTCTCACTCCACCCTGCACTCACTGTCACATCTCTGCTCTACCATCACGCTGAGGCTGTCTGAGGACGTGGACAATTACCAATTTTTTTTTCTATGAAACCTTTTGCGCATTTTCCACTGATTTGTCAGATTAACTGGACCTTTATGGCCATTTTGAAAAGCATACAGTTCAGTTTTAGGTTTTTGAATCTATTTTTCCACTTTTCAGACACCCCATTCATTTTTGAAAGGTATAAAAACCAGTTAGCAAGCTCTCGAAACTGATTTCTGTGAGTCATCACAGTAAACATCAAGTCTGCATGTATTTTTTAAGTGATGTTAATGTCATTGTACTGCAGTGCAGACATTTCAGATTGGTCTGGACTGCTTCTCCACATCACTTGATGATCACTGGGATGGATTACACAACTCTTTGTGGTCTTTTGGTCTTCACACAGTACAGAAATACCACAGTTGTGTGTAACAGCAAGAAAATACGTGTGCCAAATGACACTGATACAGTGTTTTAATGCTTCATGAGAGCATGTAGCGAAGTAGCAGAGACTGACACACTGTGCCAAACTAAACCTCACTAAACACACGTATTGGTTGGTTGTAACATTGCTGTTACCACCACAGAGAGCCGTATCTTTACTGCATCTCCTGTATGTGTGTTTAGGATAACACATCATGGGCTGCCTCACCACATTTTTGTAAATGTGCCCATGCATCTTCAAGAGTAATGGCCTCTGATGTAAGATAAGTCTTTTGCTGAGTGCAGCCTCAGTGTCGAACTCCTCGACTTTCATCCCATCTTTTGTGGCTTGCATTTTGGATTCATGATAAATATGAGTCCATACAGAGTCCGCTTTATCTGCAGGGCTGAAAATGTGACATTGATTGAGCCCGAATAAGAGCGTCTGCTGATTTAATGAAGCGGCCCAGATGTAGATGACTCTCTGCGACTATAGCTTTCCTCTGTTCGGCTGGCTGATTCTTTTTCCCACACCGGATGCACTCCAGACTCCTCGTGTGCTGCCTATTGACTGACTTTTTGTCTATCTGAATGCTCTATTTGTATGGAGAATAATGATTGATGGACTTTGGGGGTGGTGAGCATGGTGTGTTCCCGATCTCTTGTTCCCTTTAGCGTCTGTTTGGGGAATCTGACTTGGCCAGCGCTCAGAATGGGATCAGGGCTATTTCTGGGGTTGTTTTGGTCACGCTGGCTGCTGCGTTTGAGAATTGGCCCCGGCTGCTAAAGTTACATGAGAGTTCAAGCCTCTGAGTTGAAACCTGGAATCTAATCTCGGCTGACGATTGCACGGCCGGGTGTGGAGGAAGTCAACAAGTCAGAGGAGCAGCATTATGGGAGCAGCACTTCGAAACCAGAGCAGATTCTTTAGCTTGGCGCTAGATGTGAAGTTCGGCTCACATATTTTTCTCATGGCTCTTTCTGTCTGGTCTGTTCTTCATTTTATCACCAGAGCAGCTGTTGAAAACTGCTTTGGTCTCTGGTTTGATGAGAACAGGATTTTATGTGTGTGCACAAATGCACATTTCTTCCTGAATTGGTCATGCATGCATCAGGGGTCACAATAGTGTCTGTAGTTTAGTTTAGAAAATCTGATCCTGATCTTGTGTTTGATGATGTCAGACAGTCCAAAGCCAAAAAAATATTCAACCTGCATTTATAAAAGCTTCAGACCTCTGAAGCCTGCTCCTCATCTCTGCTGAAGGCCCAAGGCTCAAAGCCACCTTAGCTGCTACTGGGATAGCACACCAGAATCTTCGCCTCGGGTGTCAGTGGTTGAGTTGCATTGGATCCAGGTTTTGACAGGAAGAAGAATGTGTGCAATGAAAAAGACAATATCTCTGGTTCTGCTGCATCGATTTTGATCTTTTTTGTTGTAAACAGCTGTCCATCGTCAGTCCAGCAATGTTACAGGAGTGCAGTGCGGTCGCCATAATGTAAAAAATGTATGCAACATCAGTACCTTATTTTGACTTAGTTTCGGCTTTTCCAAACCTGTAAAAACTCTAAAGGTTTTTCTTTTTCCCAACATCGAGATTGCATGATGTGTCAGTTGCTTGAGTTGAACAGGTTTTGATGCAGCTCATCTTGTCATTCATTTGGTAACTTGATGACAGTTTAAACAATCGCCTCAGTAATTAAATACACAGCCTCTGTGTCTCACTGCTATTCGTGCCACCAACAATAACTTCCTCTTTCATTCTGATGAAGAGAGCAATTCATTTTTACTGATATAGTGATGGTAATTCTTCGTAATAAGGAAGTAGTTTAATGTTGTTAATGTTCTAAAATCATTAGATTAAGATCGTATATTCATAAAATGTGTAGCACTGGCAATGTTTTTGGCTTGTTTCCAGACAAAAACAAGTCATTTGTCAGCACACATCACGTAGCTGTTAGTCCCTTGTTTGGATGGTGGCGGTGCAGCGAGGCCGGCGTGGCTGCAGGCCGTCTAGAATTAGCAGCCACTCTGTCGGTTGAGTTACAGCAGAGCAGGAATGCCTGCAGTGGTAGGCGAGCTAGGCTACATGAGGGCTGCTTTGGCAGGGGGCCATGTTGTGCTAGTGAGAAGGCCTGCATGCTTGGATATATTAGCAGGGGTTTTGTAACCATTGTAATGAAACGGCCGGGCTCCCGCGGCCCCTGAAAGGCCTTCCAACACTGAATGATTTAGAGCCAAAAGGAGAGGAAGCAGCGCAGAGCCTGGCCTCGGTCACCGAGCGAAGGAACTGCAGGACAGCTATGCCATTCACCGCTTTATTTACACTCTCCTGTTTGTCAGCACTGTCTGCTCCTTTCTGTTTTTACATTTAACACACACGTTTGGCAGACATGCTTCCAGGGACACACACACTCAAGTTAATACAAGTGGTTTTACAGCGGTAATCAAGGACAGCAGATTACTGTCTTGCTCCAAGGCTTATCAGAGTATGCTCAGTGTCTGACTCTCTTTCTCACTCATAAACACACACACACACACACACACACACACACACACACACACACCGTCACGTTGTTGTAAGCCAGGCATCTAATATTGTTTAATTTGTAGGACATTTCACAATATCTGACTCCTGCGTGACAATTTGGCTCAAACCAGAGGATTGTAGAAACATATATCAGGCATATTTGATTATGATCAGGTCTTCCCTCGCACACACCCTCCTGCACCTGTCTGGTGCCAGCGCTGTGAAAAGCCCTCATCGTAAATTCCTGGGCTTTGTTAGGAGGTGTCAGTGGCCGGGTGCCTGAGGAGGGCTGCCGGGTCAGGGAGGGCATGTGTGACTCTGTGTGTTTATGCATGCATTTTTACATGCACTCTCTCTTTGTGTCGCAGTAATATGGTGAGTGCATGTGCATGCTCAAGTGTTGGGGGTGGACACAGTCACTTGGCTCAGGTGTCACCCAGAGAACTGCAGACCTTGTGCCCTTTGACCCTGGGACATGGCCCTGGAGGCTTGGGTGTCAAACCATCGCCCCTGAACCTCAGCTTGTGAGGTGTCACGTTACTCTCCTGGCTGCTGCCACAAGGCCAAAGCCTGCAGAGGACACAGCCAGCTGTGTGTGTGTGTGTGTGTGTGTGTGTGTGTGTGTGTGTGTGTGTGTGTGTGTGTGTATATGTGAAGCAACAGCCATTAGCTTTGTCAGAGGCAGATCTGGCTTCCAGGCCTGGTGGATGTTGCTGCAGTTCATGTTGGTTATCAAATAATAATAATAATATTAACAATATTATTCTGATATGTTGATATATACCATGATTAGATGTATTGAAACCAAATACCTGAATACCTTTTAGCTTTTAGCTTTAGTTTCGACTGTGTTTCATTGAAGTTTTTATTTCAGTCTGATGCATTGAGTATTGAGTTTTACACAGTATATACATGTTAATAATTCTGTTAATAAACATTTATTGGAATTCAAACTTGAGTATATTTTTGGCACTAATTTCAAATTATATCCAGCCTTAATCACGAAAGATAATGATGTTCAATGCAATTAATTGTGTTCCTCTTTTTGGCAAAATTCCTGCTCAAACTCTCAATATGCCTGTGCTCAAAATTTCCCAAACTCCTTTAGTCAGTTTTTGATTATAAATTCAATCATTAATTTGAACAATTGAATATTGTAATGGCTGTAGCATCATATCAACATGATTCAGGTCCACTGAAAGTTAACAGTGATAATATTTCTTGGCCCTGACGTGTGGTGCTTCCACATGCATAATGCATAATTACCAGTTTAAACTGGAGACAGAAGTGTCCTCTGTGGTTACTTACAGCGTCTTTAAATGTGACAGTTTTGTATGTTATTACATTCTGCCAATATCTAATTTAAGACTCAGTACAAGATGTAGAAATATCAGGATTAAAGAACTCAAAAACGAATTTAACTGTGTTTCCTGTACGAGGAATTTCACTCTTGAAAACAGTGTTTCAGACCTAAACCAGGGCCCTCTGTGTACCCGACCCCTCCCCAGATGTTTGGTGAGGTTGCGCCTCCAGCGCCCTCCACCCATGTTCTCCCTTCTCAGAGCTCCTCTGTGTCTATTATTGGCAGGGCGCCGTGACAGGGGAGGCTACTCAGCCAGCAGGAAAAGGAGGCTAAACATGGTTTGGTGAGGAATTTGAGAGAACAGCCGTGTTCATTTGTACATTCACCAGCCCGCTCGCCAGCCTTCCCATCGAACATCCAGACCTCTGAGTGCCTGGACAAGGGGCGCCTTTGTCCCCCATCTGCTGGCTACACCCTGCCCTGCTCCTGCCCCCCATCTTACCCTTCTCTCCATCCTGTTGCACCTCCTCTGCCTCCCTCTTTTCACTTGTGGGCCCTCGCCCTAGAATAGCACAGCAGGTCCCTTCTGAAAATAGAGCTGGTGATGTTGGCAGGGTCAAGCTCTCTCTCTCTCTTCTTTCTGCTTTGTATCTCTCTCTCACTCTGTTTCTCTCTCTCTCTCGCACAGAATCGCTCCTTTGTTTAAGAGCTTTATTCAGGGAAAGTAATTAGCTGCTAAAAACAGCTTTTAGATTTGAAATGAGAAATCCAAAATCAATAAAATTCACATGATGAATGTATTAAATGTCCACTAAATAACTCATTGACTCTAATAACTCTCGACATAGTGTCTTGTTTACTATCTAGGCCAGCTCTAAAAGCCTACAGAAGGTAAATTTGCCCTGCCGAGTCACGTGATCCAGCCTTAATCCCCCATGGATCCATGCAGTGAGGTATTCCTCTAAAGTGTAAAAAGGCAGGTTAGCCACGGAGGAAATCTTATTAAACCAGCACTGAATGTAGAAAATAGCTGTTTTTCTGTTTGAGACAAGCTCAAGCTTCCCGTTGGGCAAAAAGCTGGATGCCCAGAATTTGACAAATTCCACTTAAATCACACAAATTGGGGCTGGCTGTGTGCCAACTCTTTCTCTTTTGTCTTTTCTTGCCAGATAGATTATTTGGGCGTGCAGAATGACTGAAAGGTCAGTGTCTACGACAGTGATGGAGCTCTTACAATAAGCGCAGGGCAGCACAAGGTGCAGGGGTACATTGTTATTTGTTGTCATTTTGGCCGTTACTGTCAGCACACTCTAATGGATGGAGGTGTTATGGACCATGTATGAAGAAAATCTGGAATAATGGCATATAACAGTGATGTTACTGTACAGACGGACATGTGACAGCAATTGTTGATTGGCTCTTTTACCTGCATTGGGGCCAGTGGAAACACACTGACAACCTTTTAAGTTGATACGGTGAAGTTGTTGTATGCAGTCGTCTGTTTACACGTCCAGCTCACAATGAGTAACTTTTTGGAGTAGTGTTATAGTTATGTTATATTAAGTCCAACATTTACTGTCCTTTGAGCTCTGTTTTGGGCTCCTCCAACTGCTGAGAGAAATTTCTAACTCTTTAGCTTAATGTTCCACTATGTTCCCAGATTTGCTCACTGTCTGTCTGCCAGTTAACGCTGGGTAGGTAGCTGCAGTGGGTTTGTAGAGCCTGTCTTTGCTAAAAATAGCTGCCTGTTGTGGCTGAAAACGACCTAGAGGGCAGAGAAAGTGAGCCAAAAACATTAAAGCTGCGAAACAATGTTTAAATAGAATAAGCTTAATAGCCCAGCCGCAGGAAAGCTCTTGTTAGGTAAGCGAGCTGTTGAAAAAAGTGACCAAACCTAAAGCCACAGCTCAGTCCTGTAGACTAAACAATGGCTGTCACTCCTGCATGGAACTCTAGACACTGAAATTTTGTTTTGTAGACATCTAGTTAGGTGAGAACTGCCTACAAGGTCCAGTCCAAATGGATATTTTTCAACTGGAATAATGACCGAGTAACTCTAGCTCGGCCCTGAAGCAGGTCGAGTCTGTAGACACGCACACTTCTCTGCTTATAGACCGCTGTTTTTCCTGGAGGTGCAGCTGAAGGCTTTCCACTTCAGTTTCCCTGGTGTTTGATTGAGCGAAGCCCACTTTAAGCAAAGGGGCCTCATGGAAACTCTTTGTGAACAATCGAATTTTTGATTTTACAGTAACGTGTTTCTTTGAAACTGTTAATTATCTAAATCACTGTCTAGGTTTACATATATAGACTGGCAGTGTATCATATAGTGTGTGAGTGTTTATGAAGCGTTGCCTGCTGAATGTATCTCTGTCACTGGATTACTGGGTTGCATGTAAACCTAATCTCTTGATGATGTGCCATGAAGGTGTAGTGCTTTTCTGAGAGACTGTAAATTATGGCTCGTGCACATTTCGCCTTTGTTTTTAGTCCTCTATTTCCTGTCTGTCTTTACTGGACATCTGAAGAGTAATCATGGGAGTGAGGCGGATTGTCTCGAGAAACCAGCGATTACAGAGACTTTAAGAACTTGTGACTGGTGGTACCCATTTGTTCCTGAGAGGACTGCTTTCTAAATATTTTTCTTGCTGAAGAATTTGGTAGTAAAGATGTTTAAACTTTTCCACAAAGTGTCAACCAAAGAAAAATCAAAATTCGAAATGCGTCATCCTCCCCTTTTAATCATTTTTTTTCCTCTTGCCCTGTTATTTCCTCTGTAGATGGTCCTGACCTGCCCAACGCTGTCGGCTCCCCTCCCTCTAGCCCAAACCCGGCCAAGAAGAGCAGCTCCATCAACTGGTCCTTCCCTGACAAGATTAAGTCCCCGCGCACCGTGAGGAAGATCTCCATGAAGATGAAGAAGCTTCCGGAGCTCAGCCGGAAACTCAGCGTCAAGGGAACACCAAGTAGCAGTAACAGTAACAATGCGGGCAGTCAGTCAGAGCCCAGAGCCCATTCTCCCCGAAACAATGGGAGTGGTACGGAGGCCGTCCCCCATTCCTCAGGCCCTCCCAGATTAGCTGCGTCTGGTGGTGGGCAGGCCAGCCGAAACGTCATCTCACGCTACCACCTGGACAGCAGTGTTTCCACACAGCACAGCTTTAGCAAGAAGAAAAGTAACGGCAGCTCAAAGTCCGCCAGTAAAGGCGGCTACCTCAGTGACGGTGATTCACCTGAGCTGGTGGCCAAGTCTGGGAAGCATGGCTCTGCAGAGGGGAAGGGAGGGAAAGGCAAGGAGGCGGAAGCAGGAGGCGGAAGCTCCAAGCTCAACGGCACGGATCTGGACATTGATGCTTTCCGCCATTACAGCTTCACAGAGCAGCCCAAGTGCAGCCAGTACATCTCTGGACTGATGAGTCTGCACTTTTATGGCGCTGAGGACCTCAAACCTCCACGCATTGACTCTCGAGATGTCTATTGCGCCATCCAAGTGGACTCGGTTAATAAAGCGCGGACCGCTCTCCTCACCTGTCGAACTACCTTCCTAGATATGGACCACACCTTCAACATCGAGCTGGAGAATGCCCAACACCTAAAGCTGGTGGTGTTCAGCTGGGAGCCCACGCCGAGACGCAACCGCGTCTGCTGCCACGGCACGGTGGTTCTGCCCGCGCTCTTCCGGGTGACACGTTGCCACCAGCTGGCGGTGAAGCTGGAGCCACGAGGGCTGATCTACGTCAAGTTGAGCCTGATGGAGCAGTGGCAGAATTCGCTGGATGGTGGGCCAGATGGAGACAGGGAGCCCCAGGTGTTTGGCGTGGAGGCGTGGCGGGTGGTGGAGAGAGAGAACACGGGAATGATGGTGCCGCTGCTTATAACCAAGTGCATCAATGAGATCGAAAAGAGAGGCTGCCAGGTGAGTCCGTGTATGCTCTGCCTTTGGGAGGGAAAGGTTCTCCTGCAGCGAACAAGCTATGTGCTGCAGCTTTAGTTAGACCTTGGATTATCTCTCTCTTCTATTTCTGATTAATCAATTGATTGGTTAGACTATAAAATGTCAGAAAATACTGACAAATGTCCATCACATGTTTCAGTTCCCAATGTTTTTTCAGTCTGAAGCCGAACTAGATTCAGTTTGCAATGATAATAAACAGAAAAGCAAAAAGTCTCAGATTTTTGCTCTATAGAAGACCTGAGTAATTGATTTGTTATCAGATTTATTGTTGATTATTTTTCACTCAGTCCACCTCAAACCATTTATTGACCAATCATTTCAGCATTCAGGACTTTTCATTTTCATTTTCAATGTGGGCTTTTTCAGCCTTTATTTTGATAGAACAGCTTTAAGAGATGTACAAGAGGAGGGGAGGGAGAGAGAGAGGGTAAGACACTCAGCACAGAGCCATGGGCTGGAATCAAATCCACTGTTTAGGACTCAGCATCAGTACATGGGGGCACACACTTGGCCAGGTGAGCTACCAAGGTGTCTTGAAATGAACTGACTTAAATAATTTTCCGAAGCTCAAAGGGACATTTTCAAATCTACTGAATTTACAATGAAATTAGACACAGAAAAGGTGCAAATCCTCACATTTACAAAGCTATATTTTAAAGCATTTCTGCTTGAAAGACAATTGAAACAATTAATTGTTCATAAGAATTGCTGCCCATTAATTTAAAAACCACTTCAGGGTCAGGACACATGCAATACACAATACATGTGGATGAAAGACCTTCAAATCCTGTCCTGTCAAATGAAAACAGATGGGGATTCATTAGAAAAAAAGGCTGGTAGGACACACACACACACACACACACACACACACACACACACACACACACACACACAAAAAAAAACTACTGCATAAAATTATGCAATGCATTTTTGTCTGAGAGAATAGGGAGGGAAAATAATCCACCTTCATATCATCCCTTTGTCTCAGTATGCCGTGAGACGAGCGCTCGCCCCGCAGCCAGTTATAATACTGGATGAGTGGCGTGAGCAGAATGGATAGAAGAGATGTACCGCTCTTCCTGATGTCTCTGAGCCTTCCTGGGGCGACTGACTCTTTTATTCAGAGAGGAGAAAGACTCAGAGTTAGCAGACTGACGTGGTGGCGGCGATGGTAGAGAGGAGAGGTTCCCCCGGATCATGTGATCATCTCTTGTTTTGTCCCCCCTCCTCGTTTCATGAGCTCTTTGAAGCCCAGAGAGAGGAGAGAGAGGCGGCGGAGTTTCTCTTAATTAGAGTTGAGACAGCGGCGGCAGTAAAAGTGTCTGGCCACTGTTCCTGACTGATCACTCTAGGGGGGCATGCCTGGGGCAGCGGGTGCCTGGGGCCAACAGGCAAACATTAGGCCTCTCCAAGGAGCCTGTCCGTCAAATCAGACCCCGCCCTTGGCCACTTGTGCAGCATGCTGGCTCTGCAGCAGGAGTTTGTTGTTCGATTTCAAAGGGAGGAAATGATTTTATTTGCTGCTGTGAAATTACAAGTTTTACTTGGTAGTAGATAGTGAGCCTGTAGTTGGTCGTGCATAAGATTAGGTCACCAACTATTGATTATTTTTCTCATTCGTTAATCTATTATTTGACCAATCTTTTTGGGGCCTATAACCTGTGCCCAGAGCCCAGTATGACCTCTGCAAATTGCCTGTTTAGCTAACCCAGAGGTGTTAACTTCACGCTTTTGAGAAGCTGGAACCAGAGACTGAACTTATGGTTAATGATGTTGATGAAATTATCAACTGTTTATCAAAATGACTGTTGATTGATTTTCTGTTGAGCAGTAAATCAACACAGTATGAGATTTTGAAGTGCAGTGTTGTCTCTGAGTGTCTGGAGCTGTCAGATGAATCGTTTAGCCACATTTCCTCTTTAGGATTTTGTCAAAGTTTTCTCAAATCTACATCACATGAATGTTGTGGAAGACAAAGGTTGTGGACGTACACGGGTTTTTAGGCAAACACAAAGACTCTTGGTTGTGTTAAAGCTTATTTTTGCTGGACAGTGTTGTGCATGCACTTTCCAGATGTGAGGCGTTCTTCCTTCTTTTGATCTGTTTATGTAATTCCCTGTGCTTTGTGTGGCCACATTGTGATTGCCATCTCTTTCTGTCCCTCCTCGGCTGCCCATGTTTCTCCTTCCTTGTCTCCTGCCCCTTCTTCTAATCACTCTCCCCCCGTTCTGCTGCCGTCTTTCATTACAGAGATGCAGAGTAGACTTTGCACAGGGTATCAGCCTGAGATCAAGTGTAAGGGCTCCCCCAGGTTGCAGGCAGACAGGGGTTAGGATGGGGCCGACACCGGATCCCAGAGGAATTTGCAGGTTATGTCACTAAAGCACGCAGGGCCAGACGTGTAGCGGTGTGCCTTTACAAATGATTTTCTGCATGTTTGATGGAGACTCTTTTTCAAAGTCTCTTAGAAATGAGTGTCCTGAGGGCTCCTCTGAGCTTTCAAGAGGCTGGATGGTTGTGGCTGTTTTGAAAAGGCTGCAAACAATGTCTATGTCAGAGACTGGAGTCATGTATGGGAGCACTCTGCACCCATTAAAAAGAGACATCTTTTTAAAAGGATCTGTCCCAGAAACCTACATGTTACCTTACATGATGACCACAGATACATGTAATGACTGGCTGCACCATTTTAGACTGAACATACTTAATATCGTGTTGCTAGAGTGACTCCTCTTTGACTCCTCCATCATATTGTCAGCTGTTAGCAGGATTAGTTTTTGTTTAGCTTTTTCCCCCTCTGTGTTCAGCTGTGTGAGGGTGGGAAAACAGTGAAAAACAAACATCTTTATATATTGATCCAACATGACAGAAAATCTCCCTTCAGCCACAAAAGTTTTGGCGTACTGAAAGGGGCTTCCTGTGGTTTCGGCTTTGCTTACATTTAGAGCTGGAACTACTTTCTCATCTGTTAGGATCTGTTGTTTTTCTGAGTATCTTTGGGGCTTTGGACATTTTATTGACCAAAAATTGAATTGATTAATTGAGAAAATAATTGAAAACAATCATTAGGCGCAGCCCTCCTCTTGTTCTTGGTTGCACTCATTGTGCTTGTGTTGTCATGCACGTAGGCTCGCATACATGCATGTCTGCTCTCCTGTGATATATTTATCCTTGGATCACACCAGGAAGGCTCTCTGTCATTTTGTCACGAAGGTGAGAACACATCATTATTTCCCTGTCAGCGTCTATTAGGAAGGTGAGTCGTGTTTAGGGGAAGTAAATAACTCGGCGGACTGACTTTGGTGGAACACTCGAGCATTAGTGTGGTCAAATGCACTTTCCTTTCTTTCCTTTCTTCTCCTTTGATGTTTCTATAAAGTCTTTAAGCTAATCCCAGACTGAAAAAAAAAAAACGGATCCCATCCCTGGTTCTGCAGTCACTGAGCGCCCACATTCCAGTGGAGGGAACTCACTTGGTGTAGTGCTCATTGTGTCTGCCTTCTTCTGCATATAGGTCTTGGCTGGTGCTGCCTGTTGTGTTGCCCGGCAGCCACAGGGCATAAGTGCAAGCCCTCTTTTTGCTAACAGCTGTTCCCCGCCTGCGCTCGGCTCTCCCCCCAAAGAGAGACTCTTTTTTTTCTGAATGGACTTGTTGTTCATTGTGCTCACTGACTTCTGTTTACTCTCACACAAAGCCAAATCCCTGCCTAATCTGTCCTCCTCGCTCCCTCTCGCGTGAGGTTTAGAAAACACTGCTCAGCTCGATGAGGAGCGCTCACAAATAGCTGCTCTGGTGGGAAGACATCACAGCGCTCCTACGCCTGGAGCCCGGAAAGTCCAGCAGCGTGTGTTTCCAAATGTGTGTATTTTTGTTTGTGTGGAACCGGACCCGAGCCGCCATTCACAGCCCACTGACTTAACACGTTACCGGGGCAACCACACCAGTTGGTCTGCTATGCCACATACCAGACAGACACATGTAGGAGAAATTATGGTATGTCTGTAGCAAGGCCTAATCCCGACAGAACAAGGAGAGCATTGGTGCCAAGTTTCAGCTATCAGATGTCAAAGTCTGGAGGAAATTGTTCAGAGTTCGTTTAGGTCACACTCTGGAGGCTTCGGCAAAGGAACATTAAAGGTTTATTGCACGGCGCTTTCATTTTTAATGCTGAGCTGTCAGCTGGGTTTTAGAGGAGCTCCGTGTTTATCCACTCAGTCATCAGGACGTGACATTTTTATTGCAGCTCGGTGTAGTTTGGCCACACTCAGAGCACATTTTCCTTTGTTCACCTTCAAATAAAGCCAAGAAACGATGCTCGCAGATGATTGAAAGCGATGCTAGTTTTTTGGAAAATGTTTTTAATGCACAGCAGACTATACATCTTTTGAAACGAGAAATAACCAAATCTTCCTCATACTGAAGTTTACTGCCACAGCCTTACTTGACTAGTAGCTTATGGTGGCTATTGTTAGCTAATGTTAGCTAACATTTAGATAAACTTACTGAGTCATTTTCTTAAAAATGACTCTTGTAATTATCATTGTCCTGTTATTCACTGCAGATGCTAATTTCACCTTATATTAGCTTATATAAAAAAAAATTTAGAAATAACACAGTGTTCTTCTTACAAATGTTAAATCAAAAGCAAGGAAATATTTCTTTGCTGTATTCAGTACACTCATGCTGTTGCCGCTACTGATGGTTTAGTGTCACCATTAGCTTATTTTGGCTAATATTAGCTAATGTTAGCAGTAGAGTAGTAGAACGTAAGGTATGTACAGCAAAATAATGAAATAGTAAGTGTAATAAATCAGTCCATGCATTTGAATTTGAAAGTTTCTGTGAGAAAAACGGTGACCTGGGAAGCTTATGTGAAATGTTTTAAATTAGAGCCTGAAATCCTACTAAAGTTAAATATACAGATGATAAAAGGTAAAGTTGTTCGTGTAAGCTGCCATTTTGCAGACATAAAGCAGACACGTGGCTTGTCTGTGAAAGCAGTTTTGGCTTCTGTCCAGCACATTGTTTGTGTGCAGACGTAGAATGTGATCGATAGGGTTGTAAAAATGTCTGCCTCTCTGTCAAATGCTCTGTTTGCCTGACCTACTTGTCTGTTTCCAGGTGGTGGGTCTCTATCGTCTTTGTGGGTCTGCAGCCGTGAAGAAGGAGCTGCGGGAGGCGTTCGAGAGAGACAGCTACGCCGTGGAGCTGTGTGAAAACACATATCCCGACGTTAACGTCATCACAGGTAAACTGATCGCCGGGAACATAAGACACCAACAAAGCACGGGGTTACCGACACACACTCAGTGTAATTATCAATTGGTTGTTTAACTAGATGGCTTTTCCAAAGAGCGACGGTGTCCCTCTCTGGTCCCAGATCCTCTCTTTGCCTGCAAGGTGCTCTTTTACCTGGACTTCATTAGGATATTGCATAATCCACTGAGTGGACAAAACAGAAGGTACACTCAGGTTTCCCATGAAGCAGATAGAACCAGTCATCCCAAAATAAAATCTGTGAGTCTTGATCGGGGCTGCAACTAATGATTATTTTCTCAATGAATGGTTTGGTCCATAAAAGTTCAGAATGTCATGTCATGTTTTCAAATTGCTTCTTTTATCCTGAAAAACCATTTCAACCAAAACGATATCCTCTCACCAGAGAAGACAAAGAAAAGCAGCAAATCGTCCCATTTGAGAAGCTGGAACCAGTGGATTTCTGGCACTTCTGCTTTCTGCTTTCATGATGAATCCCTTTAGCTCTAGTTGTGACTGATTTGACCTGTCACAGTCACTTCTGTCAGGACGCGGATGAAGAAGAAGAGGAGAAAGGTCAAACAGTTTGCAAAGATTGAGACATTTGCTGCAGATGTTTTTGAGACATTTTGTGAAAAGGAGACAAAAGTTTATGAGTAATGTGTCAGACACATTTATTATATTGAAATATATGTTTAAATCTCCAAATCATACATCTGTCAGAGGAGAACTGGGGACTTTATGTGAGACATCTGTGATTTATTATGGTAGTAACGAAACTTTTTAGGTAAAAGTTACAAATGACTTAATAACAAATTTAAAATCTTAAGAATATCAACTAGAGAGACTTTAAAAACAAGATTTAGCAAATATCACACGTACATTATTGATAAAAGAAACAGAGCGTTACTCTGATGGACTCTGGATTTAGTATTGATCCAGTTCCTGACCCAGTGAACGTGTCTGAGCTGGTGTGTCCACAGCAGATAGGTCAGCACATGTGTACGTCTTAGAGTGTCTGTGAGTCTGCTGTTTGGAGTAAAAGCATTCCAGCAGTCAGCTAACAGTACAGGCCAGTGCCTGAGGGAAGGGCCCACACACACACACACACACACACACACACACACACACACACACACAAATCAGACCATGCTGTACATTCAGGTCATTCTTTCTCCTTCAGGTTTGTGGTTGAGACATGCTCTGTGCTGTCCTTACTAGGTCACACTTTATTCAAGTCGTTTTCTCCAATGTAAAGAATTCGGGTAATAAGCGAGTGTGGAAGCAGCGCTGCAAGTTTAATGTCTTATTATTCAAAGCCGGTAATTGAAATGCCTCTCAGATTCCTGTGAGTCGCAGCTTCTTTCCGCTCTGTTGCTGTGGAATTAAAAAATGGAAACAGTGGGTTACAGCACATCTCATCGAGTGTTCGGCTTACAAAAACAGCCGTGTCATTGGATTGAGTAATGAGTCCAGCAGTGCGACAGATGACGGGGGAGGCAAAGTAATAGAAAATGACTTAGTCATGATTTTTGTTTCTCCCACAAAAAGAGGAAGACCATGGAAACCCCTGGGCATTGTAGGAGCTGCTGTTGGTTTTGGGAGGAGGCCCCGTATAGGCGTCGTCCTATCATGCCTGCTTTGATCCACATGCATTTGCATGGCAGGGCAAAGAACACAGTTAACAGTTGAGCGGGTTAGAAAAAAAGGGCCAGCACCAGCGTGGTTTGTTGGTTTTTGCTCGCTGCCTAAATTTGCTCCACCAAGCGAGTTGCTGTTGCAGATGGGCCTGAGTGAGTGGAAGAGGGCAGGGAGAGGGGGAAGGGCTGCAGATGAGGGGTTTATGCTGCAGAAACGTCCATCTGGGATATAATCATGGGTTCAATCTTGAAACATACTTTCATTGAAACATTTGGTGAAAATCTGCCACTTGATTGATCTTCTTTTCCTCTTTCTTGCCAGTATTTTCAGTCTAATCCCCTCATGTTTCAAGACATCCCCTCTAGTTTGATTCAATTGCAGTGAAATGTCCCCTCATGTTATATTGCGTAGTTGTTTAATATGCAGAGGCTAATTATTGGATTAAAATGGAGTCTCTGCAGTGTGGAGTCAGACTAGAGGCTAATAAGCGAACAGCAAACGGATGAGCTAAGAGGGCTGGCGTGTCACACGGCTAATTTAAAAGAGGAGGTAGTGAAAGGGATTATCCAGGGATCAGAGTTCAATCCAAAGCTTGCAAAACATGCTCAGTGCCCGGCCCTCCTTTGTTTCAAATCACAATTCAGTCAAAAGGACCAGAAGGGTGTCATCAACACGAGCAAGGTGCTGTGAGTCTTCAGCAGTTTGTGTTCAGTGTGTTACGTTTCAGCAGGATTTGGACTCAATAGCGGACACGCAGACAGGGAGCAAAGGTATAATAGGAATTTATTGAATGGATAATGAAAGGAGACTCCAGGTATGCAGGAAACTAGTAGCTGGGGAATCCTGGGAATAGCTGGTGAGGCATGAGGTACTGAGGTGGAGAGCAGCTCAGGGATAGGCTGGAGCGCACAGAGCTCAGGTGGTGTGAGTACAGCACTGAGGGTGGTGGAGGCACAGGTGAAACTAAGTGGTGATGGTTGTTGACTGGAGGCTGGAGGTAGGTGGTGGCAAGAGGCTGGAGCTGGAGATCAGTGCAGGAGAACTCACTGAGCACAAAGGAAAAAGACACAGGAGCTCAGGCACTGGTGATTCACACAAGAGAAACAAAACTAAATATAAACTTATACTCGCAGGTAGCACTAGTAAACAGCCAACTCTACCACTAAACAGCAGAGGACTGATGAGTCCTCTGCAGTCCACAGTCTTTATGCTGTGCTTGATTGTGATGAGTCCCAGCTGTGTTGGAGCGCCCAAGCCACCTGGAGAACCACGCCCAGCCTCTGCCAAGAAAGGACACACAGGAAACAAAGCCCCACACCTCTGCACAGCACACAAGAAAACACTGGAGCTTTCCAAACCACCACACAGAGCTCATTCTTTCTGATCTCCAGCTAATCTGTTCGTTCCACTCTCTGTGAACACGTATGACACTTTAGTCATAGAAAGAGTCTGTTGCTGTAGAGCAGCTGTAGTGTGTTGGGTGTGGGTGATGAGGAGTGACAGCAGAGGGACTCATGACCTCCATCGTTTCTATCCTGGTCAATTCGTTTTTCAGTTTACTTTGTTTCCAGTGCTGAAAGTTTCTTATTCTCAATGACTTTGATGCACAGTGTGTGTATCAAGTATCAGACACCTTCAAGTTTCCTGTATTGTTCTGTACGTGTAGTAGAGGGATTAGAGCAGAAGATTTTAAAGGTTTCAACACTTAGTAAATTCAGTGTAATCATCTTGTGAGTCCGGCACGTAAGCGTTGCTTTTACACAGATTAAACAAGATGTAACATGTTAATTGGTGAGCTTTAGAGATGCAGGTAGATGGATTTTGTTACGTTTTCACAGAGCAAACTACTAGTTTCCCCCTGTTTCCAGTCTTTATGCTAAGCTAAGCGAACTGGTTAATTCAGTGTAGATTGAATACTAAAAATGTTTCAGTAATTCAAAATGTCCACTTGGCTCAGTTCAGTCCCAGCCATGGTGTTTACTGATGCTTCTCCCTAGATAGAAGCAAACTCAATGAGATCAGATGATGTTTATCTACCTGTTAAAGAAGATGTTTCTCAGTATGGAGGTGAGCAGGTTAATCTTATAGGCTGTTTGGCAGCTCTGCCTGCAGCAGTATAACCTGAGAGTGTTTGAATCACACTGTATTCACTGGTCCTCCGGTTGGATAAAACAAATGCACGATGAATCACTTGTGAAAAGTTTGCTTTTAGAGGACACCTTGGCGACCTTTGCTAATGATTAAACCCTCAGCTCAACATGTTTTGGCCTTTGCGTGCAAACAAAGCTTCTAAAGTGATCCAATGATGGGAAACGGGTTGAGATATTTGTCCTCTGTCCTCAGAAAATGAAACCAGTGTGTCCCGAGCCCTGCTGGTTGAAAGCTCAGCACAGTTATTGATCCCAGTCTGTGCTCTTTTGCCTGACTCGTCTTTTCCATAGCCTACTTCCCTACTTTGCCTCCCACCCTCGGCAGTACTCCAGTGAAGACATGGAAAGTCATTAACAAGTGCCCCCTTTGTTGCCGAACAAACACAGATGGTATTTGGCTCACGCATGGGGGATTAGCTGAACCCTGGGCCGGCCCGGGGAAGCAGGCAACCACTTTACAAAGAGCTGCAGGCCTGTGTGGGTGTCAGAATATTTCTTAAATTGCAGGTTGGGAATCCACAAACAGGTCGGGGACTTATTTCTGATGAATCCTCATGGAGCATGAGGGCACTGCTGTTTCCAGAGTTAGGAGCAGGGGTTTGCTCTTTTGGGGTGTTGGGGGCTGTGGAAAAGCTAAAGAAACCACAGTGTAAAGCTTTATCGTGCCACCGGACAAGGCAGCGACACACACATCTCCTCTGGCCCCCCCTAGTGCTGTGGGGGCGTGCAGGACAGCAGGGAGGGGGCCGGAGGGAGAACAAACCCCCATTTGTTCTCCAGGCGAGGCGTTGACTGCAGCACTGACAAGAGGAGTGACCTTCCGCTTTGTTTGAACAACAGGTCAAAGGTAGAGCCGTGCCCCAGTGCATTGTGTGCCTTGTAGTGTTTGGTGGGATATTCGGAGCGTTGGAAGTCGGAATTAATTAGAATAAAAAAAACATTTCCATCAAAATGCTTTCGGTTCCCGTCGTCTGTCGCTTTAATTGCACGTTTTGAAGCAGCGTTTCAGGGAGTTGTTTTTTTTTGGACTCCACTCATTGTTTGTGTTGTTCTTACCCTGCTGGTATAAAGCCAGACAGCCAACATTTTAAACGTGAGAGAGCAGACGCTCAGCGTGTGCTCGTTGTCAGCTTGGCTGTGAAAGAAAGTGAAGCACCTGCAGGGGAAGCACACCTGTTCACCCCTCAGCCCATGACCTTGTGTGTATATGTGTTCACATTTCACCGGGCGTGCGTATGTTTATGTGTGAGGATCGGGCACCAACAGGGGCTAAGACACAAAAGTAAACACAAGCACTGACTCGTTGGCGGTTAATGATTTACCTGAATGGCTGTATTCTCCTCACTTCAGACAAACACGAGCACATGCGCACACGCACAAACACAAAGGTTTGACTGATGGCCGTATTTTTGAAATTACTGAAATGGAAAGAGCCCAAACGTGTGTGTTAAGTAATCGTATACGGCACGTGAGGCGTAAAGAGGATGTTTTGTTTCATGAAGCCGTGCTGGTGGAAACAGTTGCGCTGTTGTTGTGTCTAGATGATCTGCCTCACAGCACAGGGAAGGTCAGAGGGTCTGCCATGCTTGAGTTTCCATTTTGAGGGAAAAAAAAAAAAAACAGGTCAAATGTTACCTCTCTGCATTTTATTTGCACACTGGCTTAACCAAAAAAAAAAAAAAAAGGCTTGCTTTGTGGAGATAAGGATAAAAACACATGGCTCATTCTTGCTTCCAGGCAGCCTGTTTTGCTGTGATGAAACAAGCAGATTATTATTATCTGAGTAAAGTCTCAGGAACGATTGACAACGGGAAGCTGGAGGATGTTCACAAAGCGTTTCTGTCTAATCTGTTGTGGAAATCAGTGTGTCTACTTGAGCGTTATGAGTAGTGAATGTATCTTGTGTTTAGGTATCCTTATCGCATTCTGCTCATACCAGATCTCCGACCTGATGAAGATAAATCATCACAGAAGAATGTGAATCAGAACTGAAAACCAAACGCAAACATGCCGCCGCAGATCGGCTCCACCGGCTCTCAGGGCGCAGGGGACGTGTCTAATTACAGGGACACTTCATGAAGTTTAAGTGCATTTGCGCCTGAAGCCGTGTTAAAGCCTGACCCTGACTTAGAGCCGTCACTGTGCTGCTCTACCTGACGTGGAGGGCTGACATAGCGCGCCAGTGTGCTTGTTTGGGTATGAGTTGTTTTTCCTCAGAGCCACCGCTCACTGCCTCAGGAATGCACAATCTCTCTCTCTCTCTCCCTCTGTGTGTATGTATGTGTGTGTGTGTGGGTGTGTGTGTGTGTCAGGACGTGTTGAATCTCGAGTTGCGTGAAAGAGTTGCGAAGGGGCTTCAAAAACAAGATACAAGAAGAAGAAACAAGACAAAGTTGCTGTTTTGTTATGATGGTGGCAGGCACAAACAGTACAGTATATTATTTATTATTCATCTTTCTTTTCCAGTATTTACTTTTGTCGGGAGAGGTTCACAGCACAGAATAATCCACATATCATGAGTTCTTAAAGTCTGAGCTCATGTGTAATGCTGTTTTTTTTTTATTAAACACATAAACTGTGCTATACAACAAATACATGTGCAGCTATAGTAAACACATTTCTTACATACTCTAATATAGATCAGAAGACCGTAAAAGGAGTCACAGCAGTCTGCCGCTATGATAATTGACATTATCTGAAACATACTGGATGAATCTCAATTTTGACCACATTATTGCACTGATGAAAAATCAAAGAAATTTGGTGGTGATGCATCAAGTCGTTGTAATTCCACTAAAAGTCCTGATTGTAGAGTGCGCAGATACTGAACCTAATGCTTATCTGAGACTCTGTAGTGTAACACTGAACTGAATTTAGGTCCTTGTTTCACCTTCTAATCCTATATTCAAAGCTCTAATGCCCATGTAGCTGTTGGAGAGGAAAACAGGAACTTTAAGTGTCATCACCTACAACCACTGAAATCTAAAGCTCATTTTAAACATGTGTCCATCCACTTTATTGTCCAGAGATTAATGGGTGATGGACGCACAATGCCAGATAGTTACAGACTGAAAAGCGTTAAGCCTCAGGCTCCCTTAAAGAGCAGAGTGGGGACTTACTGGGATTAAAAAGTGAGCGTGTTAAGTTGTGCCTCCGTTCTCCCGACTGGGCCTAAAGGGAAGTCAGTGGATTTGCGGTGAATCATATCGTAGTTTGCTGTAAATAGAAGGAAAGAAAAACACCTTGAGTGTATAGGAGATAATCTGGAGATGCAGAAGTGATAAAGTAGGAGCTCCTATTTACAGCGTCCTAATCAGAATCAGTCACAAAGTCTCAGGGGATTGTGTTGCTACTTTGGGAATTTCTCCAAACAGGGTTAGGGTTAGTGGTGCAGTCAGTTCCCTATCATTAGCCTTCTGACACCTGTTGCACCAACACACATTATATAATAAGTCTATACCCTGCTACTCTCCTGATTGATGTGAAGGTACGACAGCAATGCAGCAGATAATTATTATGTTGTTAAAATAAAAGAATGACCATCATCATGTCTGTGCCAAGAAAAGTGCTAAAGAAGAACAAGCTCAGCCACTGGAAGAACTTAATCCATCTAATTAAGAAAGAAACGCTGCACATAAATCGAAGGATGAAGCAGCCTCTGCAGCATCGTAGCACACTGGTAGTGTCAAATACACAAAACCTGAACAGAGCCAAGACGTTATGGTAGACATGTTAGCACAAGCACTTAGTGTAGAGGTGCAGTGACCTCTGGTATCTCAATGGAGAATAAACCTTTTGGGAAGAGTTGCCATGGTCGAAAGCTGCAGAGAGCTGATAAGTGACTGAAACATAAAGCTGTGGAACCGTAGCAGTATGGCTGCTCCTCAATTAAGCCCCTCTTGAAGTGACATGATTGGACTGTTGGCAGGTGAGCTTTATCTATGGCGCTCATTCAGTCTGCATGCAACAACGCTGAGCTCTGCATCCGTGCCTCCACACTGCTCCCCGCTTTCAGACATGTGACGTGAAGGTTGAACGTTTGACGTCTTCATGGGGGGCTCTGTGTGTTCAAACCCTGTGCCAAGCCTGCTCACATTTATTCCAGAGTATTAGATAAATGAATAAAACCTGGACCTGAGTGTCCTGACTGATCTCTGCTTGAGGCTACATTAGCCACTACTAGCATCACACATGAGACTGAACTGTCAGCCATCGACTGTGGGTAATGTAGGAGCCAGATTTTGACAAGGAAGCAGAACTCATGGAATAAAAAAGATGATATCTTTGATTCTGCTTCAGGAATTTTGTTCCTTTTCTTTGAGCTGTTTGTGTGTGATTCGACCAACATTGTGCTTTTTTAGTCTTATCATTTGATCATTTTGGCAGCAAGCCTTAAATCATATACAATTATATTCTTCTTGTTCCCCAGACGTTCAGTGGGTATGAGTTTGGAGCGTCACCAATATTGCTGATTACACAGCCCCCAGCTGTCTCTGAAAACTGATTGTGCTTCATGCAGAGGAAAAGAGAGCAGACACTCACCACAAAGAGCTGTCACAGTGCCAAGAGCCTTTCTTATTCCCGTATTTATCCCCCCCCCCCCTTTGATAAAAAGACATGCCAGCGATATTTCGGGGGCTTAGAGGAGACAGACAGCATTGGTTTCATGTTTTCCGTAGCTTTTGTCTGAGGCAGAAGTCACAGGTGTGAACGCGCCGTCACAGACACCACCCTCACCCCCCCGCCCAACACTTTTGGCTGCAAAGTCACGCCCGACTCAAATCAGGCATCTCTGCAGACGCCACGGGATCACCCACAGAAACAATGGGACCTCATTTTGCAGCCAAGAGAGTCCGCCAGGTTCAGTCGTTTTAAAAGAGAGGGGAAACAAAAGCGTATTATTTCTCAGTGACACCCTTCATAAAGATATATTGTTGTGGATTTGTCAGCTATTAAAGCTGCTTGTGTTGAGGAAAAGAAGTATTTCTCAGTTCCACTGCAGGAAAACTGACTTCTGGGTTATTCACTGACAAACTTAACATCCACTCCCTCTTTTCTCACTCTCAGGGGTGCTGAAGGACTACCTGCGGGAGCTGCCCTACCCTCTGATCACCAAGCACCTGTATGAGGCAGTGCTGGAGTCCATGGCCATGAGGCCTCTGCGGATAGGAGCGGCGGGCTGCGAGAACGACCAGGCCGACACGGAGCACACCGTCAGCCTGCTGGACAACCTGCCAGAGGTGGAGAGGGTGAGGAAACCAAACATCCCCTGCTGCCTTTCACACTCATCATGGTGCCAGAGTATCGTCACACAAGTGGCGTGAAAGGGATAATTGTGGCATAGATAATGATGGTCATGATGTTGGTGCTACAGATCTCTACTGGTTACCTTCTGTTACGTCGGCTTTTACATCAGCTGATATTAGCGGTGGCGTTCAGTCCACAAGTCTGTGCAAGTATCATTTTCTCTCCACCTTTTCACTTTTTGAAATACTTTCACATTAAGGATACATGAAAGAAAAATAGCAACGGTTAGCAGTGGAGCATTAACTTAAAATATTGCCTTGTATGCTAAATGTGTCATTTTTCTTCTTATCTTCCAAAAACAAACCTTTTTTACTGCTATAAATAGCCCCATGAAGCAGATTTTGCAGTGTAGCTCTGCTGCTAGTGGTAATACTACAGCTACTAATCTAAATAATAACATGTCTGTGTTTGCATGTGTGTGTGTGTGTGTGTGTGCATATGACAGATGACACTGCGGAGGCTTCTCGACCACCTGAAGTTGGTGGCGTCCTACCAGGAGGTGAACAAGATGACGTGTCAGAACTTGGCGGTGTGCTTCGGCCCGGTGCTGCTCAGCCAGCGTCAGGAGGCGTCCTGCCACACCAACCGAGTCTTCATCGACTCCGAGGAGCTGGCCAGCGCACTGCACTTCAAAAAACACATCGAAGTCCTGCACTACCTGCTCCAGCTCTGGCCAGGTGAGTGATTGCTTCATGCTTTTCTTTTTAAATTAGTGAGTAAATGTTATTGTAGACAATATTTTGCCATTGTAAATGCATCTCTGCCATGTGTTTTGCTTTGATGCACATTCCTTCGTACAGTCAGGTAATGTGTCAGTAAGTGTGTATACCAGCCTCTAACCCTGCCTGCTTGAGGGTACAAAGCAGTGCCAGCTCCACAGTTCAGCTCTACAAAGGCCTGTTAAAGGGTTGTGCTGCTTTGATCCCTGAGGTTATCCACCACTGGTGTAAGTACAGCTCTGATAGCCACTGGCCACCATCTGTTGGCTGAAACCCTCCACTGAGTGCTTCATCGTGGCAGACTGAGCCAATCACAGCCGAGCCAGTAAGCCCCAATGTAAACCAAACTTTTGAGGCGTGGCCCCCTGTCTTAAGATAAATCACCAACCAAGGACAGAAACCAGACAGACACACAGGACCAGCTTCCCTCACAACAGGCCTGTCTGCGCAGCTGTGCTCTGCCAGCTGCAGCTGTCTGCTCAGTGTGAAGGCATCCAAAGATGATTCAGGAGGCAAGAGTAATGAAGAAGAGCTGCAAAATTTGTGTTGGTCATAGCAACAAATTTGATATTTTTTAGACGTTTAATTCTTAAAATTTTGGTTCACCTTGTCTCTTAATCAGTTTGTGAACCATTTCAAGAATTATGGAAATTGACCAGCGTGCTCTGCTTAGTTAAAAAGATGACATCCATGACTACTATTAAGCAGAACCTTGCTACTGTAGTAGCTGGCAACATTATGGTTATGAGCCCATTTGAAAATCCATTATACAATATCAGATGTGCACGGCCATCAGTCCAAATCTAAGCTTGTTTACATTGTCTCTATTGAAAGAAAGCTGCACTGCTCTTCTTTGGAGTTTGTCTCAGTGTGCTCCTGGCATGTTCTGTTTCAGAAAGTCTCGTCACCTCGGACAGACTTCATCCCTGAAAGATTTAAATCCTTGCTGCTCTCCTCTGTAACCTGCTGCTGTAGGCAGATCTGCTGAGTGATGTCTGAAGAAGATCTGACTGACTGCGTCTGGTCTGGCCTCTAAATTTAACTGCATCCACAGACTCCCACATTCAACCAGTTGTGTGTAAACCACTGAAGTCGAGCACCCTCCACCCTCCTTTACATCAACGGGGGATGAACCATGCAGAGAGTGCAGCAACTGAATAAGTCAGCATTTGTGAATCCCATAATTTGCAGGTAGCCGAGTGAAGCATGAGTGGAATTCAAAAGATAAACAAAAAAAAGTGCAAAGATATCTCCGAGGATACATGCAGACAATGACAGAGGGCGACGGGGTCAAGCGGTCTGAAGAAAATACTTTTTAATGTTCGGTAGAAGCCTGCACTTGTTCTGCCCTCCTGTCTGCAGCTGATGTCAGCCGCCTAGTGCCTGTCGTGACCTGTAATAACCTCGACAAAGCTTTCAGTCCAGGTTCAAGCCTCCCTCGGTGACATCTCCATCCTGATCGCTTCCCCAGCTCAGAGTTCGGAGGACGCCGACACTGTAATTAAAGACATTCCAGGCTTAACCTTAGCCCTCAGCCCCTGAAGCTTCGCCCTCACATTTCACAATCATTACGGGATATTTTCCGCCGCCTCCTCACACCTCTCACGCACATACCCGACCCTCCAAAGCATTGTTGCTCAGGCCTCAAGCGTGCACATCTTGGGGCAAGTGCAAGGACATCGAACATCCACTGGCACTATTCTGAGGGAGCGTGAGAGAGCGTTGAAGAGGCTGAGGGGGCGTTCAGGGTGAACTATGTAGTTTGCCAACTGGATGTGTGAGAGGATGTTAGTAGACAAACAATGACAGGAAGAAGAGGAGAGTGTGCGTGTTTGTGGTGTGTATTGTGCTCGCATGGAGGGATAAAGCACATTAAGTTCTTTTTCTAACACGAGGTGCCGCATCTTTGTCTGCTTCCTACCTTCATTTTCTCTGCTGACAGCTAATAACTTTAATCATGTCATCAGTGAATCATGTCTGAAATTAAATAACACGTTGGCTCTTAAAGGAGGATAATTTCTGTTTGTTTTAGGTGATAATCGCTTTTGGAGTCTTTAGCCTCAGGAGAGGTGCAAGGCGTGCAACCGCGGCACATAAATACTGTATCAGCAACTGCTGCTCCTGTTGAATGAAATGAAGTCAACGTGGGTCATTACTCACCATTGCTTTGCTAGGACATGTAAGGATAACACTTGCAAAGCGTTGGAGGTCCTCTCTCGTACCCGCGTAGACTAAATAGAGCTCAGTGTTGTGTTATTTTGTACTGTACATGCCTTACAGCACAAACCTTTAACTCTTTTTGTTTTTTGTTCCTTTCCAATCCAGTAAGGGCGAGCTAGCAGTGTCAACAGGTGTAGGTACACAGAGCTAAAGACAGACAGGTAACCGGACTGTGCTGGTTGTGTTGGCGTGTTCCCTTTCATGAGCCACAGTCAGATGATTCTGTCATAATGTCCAAACAGGGCTTCAGTTGAGTTAATTTTTAAGTTTGGTTTAGTCCACTTTTGATAACAAATAGTACAGAGGGGTGGCATCAGAGTCTCAGAGTGTGGTGGTGTGATTCAGCATGTGTTCGTGTGACTTTGAGCACAGCATGGCATGTTCATGTTCATGTTTGCGTTATATTGGCTGGCTGTGTGTCGTACTTCAGGGCTCCCACATCTTAATGAACTTATTGTCTTTGTCGCCCTGATAGAGGTCCAGGCAGATAAACCTGTAGTCTTTTTTTTAAATGGTAGGAATCTGGCTTGTTTTCAAGGCATGTTTTTAAATGTCAGTTTGACCGAAGAGGGTCTTAAAGGGTCGGTTCACACACATTATAAGAAATACTGTTTTGTCACATACTGCTGGTGATATCTAGCTCTGCAGATAGTTTCGGTTTTTCCACCACTGTGACTCTCCATAAACAATACTCAGGATCATCTGCAGATCTGACTGTCAACAGTTTTCTCTGGAACTACTTTCTACCAGATAAATGGTCAGGTAGACATGTCAGGGACTGATATCTCAAATCATTGCCTGATAAAATCCAAACTGTCTGCATGGCGAGCTCCACTAGAGATACATGAGAACTGTTTTTTTTTCCCTTTTGTAATGTAGGTGAACTAACCCTTTAAAGAAACATTTTGTCATTTTGGGAAATATTTTCTCCAAAGTAAAAAAAAAAAAAAAAACCTCATAGCCCCTCAAGCTGTTTCCCCATGTTCCCAGTCTTTGTGCTGAGCTAAGAGAAGCAGCTGGCTGTAGCCACAGATTTACCGAACAGATGTCAAAGAGATGTCGATCTTCTCATCAAACGCTTTGCTAGACAGCAAATAAGGGTGTTTTCCAAAATGTCAAAGCATTGCTTTAAAGTGATTAGTTCAAACGGCCTATATTACATCTGATTAACTGTGCCTGTCTCTTGTCTCTCTGTCTGCTCCTCCAGTTGTGGACCCATACGGCCAGTCCTCCTCTCAGCCTGCAGCCTCTTTGGCTCTGGCCTCATCTGACCAGCTGTCAGCTCCTCCATTACGGCGGAGAAAGGAGCGCCCCCAGGTCCTGAACCTGTCTGAAGCAGAGATGGCGGGCGTTCTGCGGCCCAGACCTGGGCGCCTGGACAGCCCCAGCAACCGCTACGCCGGTGACTGGAGCGGCTGCGGCGAGAGCTACTTCCCCTCTGAAATCCTGCTGCCTCCCAGCAAAGAGGAGGCGGACTATGATGACGTGCCCTCCGAGGATACAGAGGCAGCAGAGGAGGTGCAGGAGAAGCCCGAGGACGCAGAGGAAGAAGAAGGGCAGAAGGTCACGAACCCTGCATCTGATCCTGCTGAGCCGGAGCAACCTCAGACAGAAGAGGTGGTCAAGGAGGAGGAAAAGGAGGAGGATGAGGAGGAGGAAGAGAAGCATGTAGAGAGCGACAGTTCAGGCAATGGGCAGCCAGTAGAGGACAAGGAGGAGGAGAGGGTGTGCGACCACATCCTGCCCCCCCGTCTGCCCAAAGAGCACACCTACCAGGCGTACATGAAGATCCAGGACATCAGCCCCGTGCTGAGCAACAGGGTCAACCTGAGAGACCTGCAGGAGAGCATCGACACTCTGATCGGAAACCTGGAGAGAGAGCTCAACAAGAACAAGCTCAACGTCGGATACTGACTCCTACCGCAGCGACACACGCGCGAACATCCACTCACACACTCACAAAGCCTGATGAGGTTTGGGGAAGACCTTCTTTACCGATCGAGGTGCTTAAGGATACAGCCACAGTGTTTTCATGGAGATCCCGTGATGTCACCGTGGCAGCACGGTATGGTGCTACTGTCAAAAACCTAAAGGATGAGATGAGAAGAAATGTACCGGGGCACTTCTTACCTTACCCATAGACATTCCGTGATGTTTTTATTTCCCTTTTGTCGACTGTCTCACTTTATGTTGTCGGTTTGTTTCAGTCCAGTTCTGTGTTCCATGTTGTTATTGTCGCTTCTCTTCTTATTAGAAGAACCCATTGACCCCTCAGGGGTTTAAAAGGTGCCTTAATTGTGTGAAGGTGGTACGTCAAGAGGACAATCCACCCTGAAATAAAGTGTCTCCCCTCGTGTGATCTTGATACAACATTGACAACCAACAGGATAACCTCTGGTATGAAGACCTTATGAAGACCCTGGGGCTGTACTCATGCAAGCTTTTAATCGGTGATGCTGATGCCAACATTTCTGGAGACAGTATTTATTCATTTTTTACCACTTTCATACCAAAACATCCCAGAGTTTTCTTGGCAGGCCTCTGAAACAGCAGTTGGACACTTCCACATCTATGCAGTAGTAGCAAAAATCTGGGATGCAAAAGGCTGCTAATTTAAAGAATTGGGTCTCCAGCAAAAATATGTAATCAGGTAATTAAATGAATGAAAAATGTACAAAGAAAACAAAAGCATCCTGTCGGTTCTACAAGGCAGGCCCTCCATCACTTTTGGCAGTGGAAGAAATATGTTCTGATATTTTATTGAAGCCTGCTGTTACTGACCAGAACATTAGTCCCTGATGCTGAATGGGAAGACTTCCAGAGGTGTCTGTTCTCCAGCGTTCAGCAATACAAACCAAGATCATACGAGGAGCGTGTGTACGTTCTGTTTGGGGGTGGATTTCCTTTTTTTTTAAGGCAGCAGAGAGCTTTTCTTTTGAGGTATGAAACACTAAATGTTGTACAACAATAATGCACTTATGAGGCAGGCAGTAGTGTAGTAGATTGTCTTTCTAGTTCATGCAGTAAAAAAAAAAAAATATTGACTGGACTGAATTGAGGCAGAAACAGCCGCCACTGAAACCTCCTCTCAAAGATGAATATGGAAGAATATGGCTTGAAATGTATTTACCTTCTGCACCGTGTGTTCGCTCAGCTCCAGGTATGCATACACCTGTCACAATTGGAGGCAAGATAAGGGTAATAACACTCAGCAGAGAGCTGGACAGTAGGGATGCGTTTGATCTGAAGCAGGCAACTATAATGTTTCATGTTGCATCATGTTCAGTTTAGGCTTAAAAGAATTGTGCAACACTGCAGGAAGTTTGCTCGTTCTGTCTCTTGCTAGGAGGTAGATGAAAAGATTGATACCGAGCTCATGTCTGCATGATGAATACGAAGCTAGTGCAAGAAGATTTAGCTTAGCATAGAGACTGGAAGCAAGGGGAAACAGCTAGCCTGGCTCTGCCTGCAGGTAAAAGACCTCGAAAGCTCACTAATTCTTAATTATTATTATTAGGTCTTAATGCTATACTAAGAGTGGAAAGCTATCGATCTTCTCTTCTACCTCTTGGCAAAAAAAAAAAGCAATTTTCTCAAAATGTCCAGCTATTGATTTAAAAACCACCCACCAGTCACCTTTCTGCTTCTCCCAGCTTTTAGGCAAAACCTTGAAACCTACAAAGCCCAAATGTGAAGCACAATGTTCAGAGCAGCAGTGGAGACTGTTTGCCGAGGGCCTCGGTTAGTACAACTTAGCTAGCTGCCTAAATCGACAAAGGACGTTTTCAGCAATCCAGGGATTCAGAATGATCAGTATTTAACCTATATGTATATGTATATAATTATATAAATGTATTCGGAGTATATTATTTTTACAGCTTCTATTTCAATGGCGTATTTAAATACTTCTGATGACCTCGTAGTGTTGACTTGTAGCGTAGTCGCTTTTCCTCCCTCTGAGCTACCTGTACACATCTTAATGTGCTGGACTAATGGTACAACTTTAGCTGTAAAATATAAGATAAAATTGTGCTCTTGCAGAAAAAGTGATATTGTTATTTTTATTGTATTGTGTATATATTTGACATCGTGTTGTGTCTCTGGTGGACTAAGCTGTGTTCAAGATTTTTGGTGTTTTTTTTTTAAGGTACTGAACGTTGCATGGTCAAAAGCTTTACTGACATAAACAAGGCTCTTTCTCATCTGCCTTCGTGTTTGATATTTATGTGTAAAAAGACTCATTTTGCGATGTGTGTTGGTTCGTTCATCGCCCTGTTCCTCCCATAGACAGATGACTGCATTGTTCAAGCTTTTCTCCAGAGGACTGAAAGGCGGACAGTGATTGGCCGCGGTGTTTTTCGCTTCGCTGTTGTTCCACATTCCACCCTCTGCATGGTGTCTGTCCTCGCTCCCGCTGCTTCACGCTGAAGTTCATGGACGCTGCTGTTGTCAGTCTGAGCAGGTCCGCCGAAAGTGAGTTTCGGCAGGGTTCCTTTCAGACCTTCTGTCTGCCCGCCCGGCCAACACAGAAAGAACCAGGGCCTCATTTACAGCAGAGAAACGAACATGGAGCATCATTAAATTTAAATTTGAAGCTCTTCAGATGCTGATGTGGATTTCTGTCTTCAAACACTTCAAAAAGATTCAATTTGACTGAGACTGACTTTTTTTCTTGGAGTGATGCTTCAAAAAAAAACGCACTCTTCAACTGGGTTTTGCTCATTCAGTGCTCTTCAAGCACTCCTGTGTGTCTCACCTCTCTGTCTCAACATATCAGCAAACCACCTGCATCGTTTTTCGTGTGTTACTACATCTGATGTCCTCCTGTCCTGTCCTCTTTGTCCTTTGGAGAAAAAGTGTCACTAAACGAAACAGAAAAGTGCTTTGTATTGATCCTGAGAAATGTATGGTCATAATAAAGTATATTATTTTACATTCTCGTGTGTCTTTTTTCAGCTGTATTTACTACATTAATAGTAAATCTTCCACAACGCAATCAAGATATCAGTTGCAATATCATTTCCCCCTAATATTGACTGTATTTTTTTCTTGTGAACTCAATGACCAGAACTACCCAGAGTTAAACACTCATTAAAACTCAAAGCCTCACTAACGCTGGAGCAGGATTTCACGGAGCTGATTGTGCAGCTGTTTAAATAAAGAAAAACATTTCTAAGTTCTTGGCTAAGAAACGCCAAAACTATCTGGGTTTGCTCAGTCAGAAAGGCCATTTTTAGTGCACAGTTAACATCCTCCCACTCCTGTGCACGTGGACAAGCCTGGAATTCATTCATAAAAACAAAACATAAAAACATGTGGTATGCTACATGTGGCCAAGTAATCATATCGCTCTTGTTGAAATGACTTGACACTGCAACCGCACATTTCCAGACCATTGTAAACACTGACTTTGTTTTATTGAAAACGCCTGGGAAAAGATGACCTTAACTTCAGGAAGCTGGACTCTATTTTTTTTTTTTTTTTGTACATCTATCTCTTTGCTGTGGCAGCATTGTAACTCAGCCCCAGAAGAAAACAGATAAATAAGTCAGGGAATTGCCCTTGTTGGCTTGTGGGAATCTCCCAGAATGACTTCCAGCTTCAGGGACATTCCCAGGACGCAGCTGCATTTAGCCGTCCAGTAAAATCCACTGCTGGAAGGCTGCACTTTCACTGTGGCTCCAAAAACCGACATTACCAGCCGCACTCGTGAGATATACAGCCCTCTCTTGAGACAGCATGTGCCACAGGTAGACCCCACAGCAGTTTACTGAAACAGTTAAATGTCGTTTAAAGGATTTTTTCCAGAATGAGATCTAAAATCAGCGCTGTGAAAATTGCGCCCGTGCGGCTTCAGCTGAGGTGATACACATCTCTGGCAGTTAGCACGAGAAGTCAGAGCAGCCGCGGGCCTTTCAGCATGAAATGGTTTTAAGCCTTGTTTGATGTCAGTCCTTCAGGTTCATATCACGTTTTTATGGCTGCCTTAAACAGGTATGAGAAAGCTTTAGGGTACAGAATGTGCACATGCTACCTGCCTGCACCATGCAGCCAATGTTTTTATCCCCGCTGAAGTCAGGAAAGAAACACCTCCCTGCACTAAACTCCCATCAATGTTCACACTGGAATTTTGTGGATATGGAGCCAAATATGTGACGGACACTGTAAAAATGTATAGAATTTGTAGCTCTCAGTCTCACTCTCCAGTCATTTGGGGTGGAAAAGGATGAACATGTCATATTTATTTCTAACACTTTAAATTCCACCTTTAAACATCTGGAAAAAAAAGTTTATTTCGACTCATTCGAAATGTTCCAAGCGCCTATTTTAAAAGAGCTTCATCCACGTTTGACTTGCAAAGCAGATCCCTCAGCCCCAATAAAAGCAAGAGTGAAATCCCATATGAAGACAGAGGTAGACATAATAACTCAGAGCCTGTTTGGATAGACGGGGTCGCCACTTGATATCAAGCCGTCTGTCAGAGTGAACTGAACTAAACTTTTGTTCATTTCTAATTTGGGAGAGAGAAGAGATACGGGTCTCTTTAGGTAAACATCCTTGACGTCCACCTGCATGTGAAACCAGACCTTTTCTCCCCTTCTTCTCTCCTCCGTTCCATTAATCTCTGCTGACCTTTGAGTCAGTATCATGGCTGCAAGTCAACCAGCCAACCACACAAACACACAGTCTTTGTTCCAGACATTTTCTTTGCGGTGTTAGCCGTGACACGAGGGACTAAACGTCTAGGGGCAACAGCACCTTTGGTTAGCTAAGCGATGAGATGTCATAACAGACATTTAAAATCACCCATGTAACAATAAAATAAAGCTGTTGGTGGTGCGAAAGTAAAAACAAAATAAATACTTTTTTTTTTTACTGCTGTAATCACATCCTAAGGAAACAAGGGAAAAATCCACACTGTTATTTTCTTATTGTCCTCTGTGTAACCTTGCTGTTTCCCATGAAATTTTCAATAAGGGATTTGGAAATGTTTGCTCTCTCAGCTCAAGTTTCACTGAGAAGAAGTCCATGAGTGTGTTTTATCTTATTAAAAAAAAAACACCCAATACTGACAAAGAACAAGAACGTTCTTCAGATGAGAAATAAAGGATCAGTCAGAAGGTCACAAATAAATACTCCTGCTTTGCACATTGGACATGTATATGTGAGCAGGTACCTCCTTCTGACCACCCTCCTCCTGATTGGCTGTTGCTGTTTGTTGGTAGCCTATTGAAATTTTTCCGCCCATTGATAAACTCAATATAATAAACTGTGTCTGCATCCTCTAACCTCCTCTTCTGCTCTAATGGATGCAGCTGCACAGCTACCTGTGTGCAGTGAGCTAAACACACTTCTGACATCATAAAAACATGATTGGTCAGTTGCAATGATGGTCCTGAAGCAACATTAATTTTGATGTGAGAAACAACACCAACCCGCAGAATCAGATTGTGGGCCTACCTGCTGTCAGATTACTTATGTTCGCGGAGATAGGAAGTAAAACACAGGAATAAATCTAGAAGCTAAACATAAATCTAGTAGAAGAACAAAGAGTAAAAAATAGAAGTTAGCAGCTAATAGTTCTGCTGATCAATGACTTAATTAACAGTGTTGTGTGGGAGGCATTCTGGGGGACAGCGAACTATTTGTCATTATCTGTCACTGTCGTCTGTCATTTTTCATCCATCATCTGTCAGTTGTTCATCATCAGAAATGCATAAAGTAGGCCTGAAAGACAAATGGCCATGTAAAGAGATGCTCTCGACAAAGGAGCGATTTATTACAAAACTGAAGTTAGTTAATCATTGGGTGAGGGTTAGCTCATGTTATGCTAACTGAATGCCAGCACAATGTTATCTAATTGAAACTGACAACATTTAACCTGAAATGTATCCTGTGCTCTGGCCAACATGACTCTGAGTCAATCAGATCCAACACGTGACAAAAACATGGTGCGCACCGGCCGTCTGATTCAATCACGGCTTTATTCTCTTAACAGGGATTAGCACAGTGCACGTCATTAGGTACAAAGTCACACTCAGCTCATTTTGTACATCTTTCATTGGACGTGTTCTGAGAGGATCAGCTTGGTTAATGTTCTCCAATACATACTACCCATTTGCTCCTTATAAACATGGGCGAGCTAAGCCCAGGTAATTGCTGGGAACCTTTACGCAGTGACCCTGGGCACACATTCCATACATGCAGTGCCCTTCAGTAGGAGGGCTATTAAACACATTTTACCAAGGTCCCAGCCTCTCTGATGTGTTTTTTGGAGGTCTTTTGTTCCATTACGATCCAGCCCCTGTACTTGGCAGCCCATCTGAGGGCCTCGGGGCAGATCTCTTGACACACTGCTGACAGATCCACCTGTTCTGGACCGCGGTGATGATGAGAGAGCAGACCAGAGGTAAGGGGGGAGAAGATGAGGGGAGAGCAAGAGGTGAAAGTGAAGAATGGAGGGAAGCAGAACACAGAGGAGCGGTGCTTCAGATCCTCAGAGGCCAGGCCTCACACAACGTAGGCCCTCTCCTCTGTCCTCCCTGCCTCTTCCCTCCTCCACCTCCATTGCTCTGTCACTCAGGACTAGACTATTTCATTTTAATAATGCTAATCCCTCCTAGAGGTAAGCTGCTCATCACCTCTGCCCCTCCCGCTCCTCCAGACGAGAGCAATCTCCTTTCAGCGTGAGGACAGGATGAGGGCGAGGGTTTGCTCCGCTTGATAGGAGAGAAAAATGTGAAAGGTGAGACTGAAAAGAGGCCTTGACAGCAGCTGTGGTCGGGCTCAATGAGAAGATTTGGGCCTCCGAGGTTTGATAAACTTGCAGGTGGCACACCTTTTGTAGTGATCCATCCTCCAACCAGCCTGTAACATCATGCTGATATGAGGCACGTTGTTAACTTTGTTCTCCACAGAGGAAGCGGAGTGACACAGTTGGTATTTTGGCGTATGCTATCGCCTCCCTCCTGTCAGCAGAGCACTCCCCAGCTGTCAGCAGTAAAACTTAGTTCGCCTGCTGCTTCAGAAGTCCCCTCGATGCTGACAACTAGCCACGATAACCTCTTTTCTTAGAAGGGATTGTTCCATATTTTGAGAAATATGCTTATTTACTTCCTTGCTGAGAGTCAGATGAAATGATTGTTTCTACATGTCTGTAGGATAAATACACCGCCAGCAGCTGGTTAGCACGGCTTTGCAAAGACTAGAAAGAGGGGAAAACAGCTAGCTTAGCTATGTCCAAAGCCAACATGATCTGCTTGCTAGCACTTTTAAAGCTCACTTGTCAAACATGTTATTCAAACAAGCACAATCTGAAGTGTAAAAACAACACAGGGGGTTATGTTGGCTGCTGGTGGAAGCTTCATATTCAACTGACAACCATCAGAACGACATCGATGGTGCTGCCGTCATCACTGATGACAGGATGTCAAAAAATACAGTTTGGAGTTTCCACGGTCACGGGAAAAGCTCTAAGGGTTTTCCATATGTTCGCTCTGAGACTGATAGTTTAGATGACAGATCCCACTCTGAAGAGACCTGGTCTGGGTTTATGCCAAGATATTATATGAAAACAAAATCTCAATGTTTAATGTGAATCATCCCCCTGTCATGGCTGCTGATGGACTGAAATTACGGCACTTGAACCTGAATTCCTCTGATAGAACACTGTGAATATTCCCTCTCTGAAGTGGCATCTTTTGATGTAGCTCTGGTGGTTGAGTGTCAGTTGTTCATGCTGGCAGAGGTTCAGTGAGAATCTCCTCCCTGAGGGTCGATACTCAGAATATTAACAAACTGTATTTTTGTACAAGAGTGTAAGATGTGATGATTTACAAAATGACATGTGTTGGTGTTGTTCCTGTGACATCATAATTAGAGTTGCTCCAGGACCATCATTGCAACTGACCATTCGTGCTGCTGAGA
Organism: Chaetodon auriga; assembly: GCF_051107435.1. Taxonomy (NCBI): domain Eukaryota; kingdom Metazoa; phylum Chordata; class Actinopteri; order Chaetodontiformes; family Chaetodontidae; genus Chaetodon; species Chaetodon auriga. Next base: position 10,046,027 of record NC_135076.1, on the reverse strand, counting down.
CGTCATGGCTTTGCGACTTGTGCTGGTATTGTTCCTTTAACATCACAATTACTGTTGATCATTGCAACTGAGGAAAAAATACCAATGCATGCACAGGGTCAAGCACAGGAGACACTGGGGGAGACTGGGGTTTGTGTCCCATGCACAACTTATTGTTATATTGTTGACTTTAAAACTTAGATCACTCATTATTTCAGTTCTTTTTTTTATTTTCAGTTTTCAAACTGCTTCATTTGAGGAAAGGATCATGGTTTGGGTCAAAACAATGTTAACCACGTATTAAAAAGTCTAACTTCTCCCATGTGCTTATTTTCCAGTCCTGATGGAAGAGTCCCAAAAGTGATATCAGATTTGCTTAAACAAGTATAATATATCAACTAATGATTAAAAGTGGGAACGTTTAAACGAATGATATGAAAGAACACTCTACCAAATAAAAATCTAAAGGGAAGGTGTTGTAGCGGAGGACGAAAGTTTACTTTTTTTTGCCTTGGACACAGCAGTTTGACAAAATAATCTTGACCCAGTGTTTGGCCATTTCTAGCACTCTCAACACATCACATTCTTCATCAGGAGAGAGCAAAAGAAGATCGTGTAAAGCAACAATCCGCTAATAAAAAACATGGAACGTCCAGTACAGTTTCACAAAAGAATGTTGACTCAAGGTCTACTTGTTAGCTTTTTTCTGAACTCATCTCATGGTTTTCATTAGTGGATGAACTGCTCAGAAAGCAAACACACTCTGCTGAAGAACACTATACTGTTGATAGCTCTAGAGAAACGCCACTATTAGACCTTGAGTCAAGTTCATTTTGCCACTGTGCATTTTTTAAGCCATGCTCGTGGCAATGTCGGTCAGTCTGTCAGTGTCTCTGAAGCTTAGATGGATTGCCAACATCTCCAGCTTCCATTAGACCAATGTGTCTCACCAAAGACTTGCAAAATAAAGGCTGTTCCCAGTGTTAGTGTTTAGAGCTACTTAGCAAATGCATGCAAACATTATACATGCATACCATCATGTTAGCACTGTCACTGTTTTAGCTAAGCAAACACCCTGTTTGCGCCTGTTGTCTCATCTTGACGACAAACAGGACACGCACATGCCCACTCTGCAAACACATGGATGGTGGGCTATGTTGGGAGGGGGCTGGTAAAATGACAAGGATCCAAACATTTGAGTGTTTTGAATTTAGAAAATGAAAAGGAGTCAAGAGGGAACATTCCTCAGCAGTGCCCTGGTCACCTGATCTCTTATGAGGTCAAGGGTCAACTAATGAAACCTACCACCAGCCTGTCAGAGGTTTTAAAGAAAAACAGCTTTAAGGTTTACTGCAATGAAATGCACCCTGACGACTTAACTGGAGATAATTTTAGCAACTGAGAGGCTTTGAGGTTAAAAGAAGCTGCCGGTTGAATATTATAGATATTAGATATCTCTATATTATAATATAGAGAAAAGACTTTTTCAGGCAAATTGTTGTTTTTATTTTCGTTGCTTTAATTTTCTCTGAAGCAACGACCTGAGTCCGTTTTCCGATTTTAATTCTTGCTTTTGTTGTGCAGGAGGTTCCTCCTCCTGCAGTGAGTGACTTTGTGTTTGTGTGACTTGTACCTCAACTGGGATCCAACTTGGATGGCCATGTGTGAAATGCTCAGGGTGCCCCCATGTTGGGAGATTCAGGCAGCAGACCCTTGCTCCACCTCACCCCATCTAACACACCCCCCGCCCCTCAGCAGGAGCAGCTAAGAGGCCAGCCAGAACAATGCCAAGGGAATGGCTTAATTTGCCGGGCCAGATTTACAGCCCCTCCTTGCCCAGCACCTGCTCATATTGTCTCCCAGGATTTGGCTTGAAAACTTTCAAGAATTGGTGATAAAAACGGGACTACAGGAAATCCATCCCATATTGTGAAAGATTTCTTTTCATGTTTGGGAAATCTTTTGGACTTAGATGAAGAAATCAAGTGAGCAAAATCTGACATCATGAATACCCCTCATGCCGGGGGGGTCACTGGGTTTATGGCTGTGTCGTTGTCCATTGTCCAACACATGAAAGAAGTGTGAGTGCTAAGCAGCAGAGCTTAACCTGCTAATGTCTCTGCATATGTCTGCGGAACAAGTGTTTACATTGCATGCAAGCGTACACAATTGCACAAGAATTACAATAATAACTAACCAGCAAGGGTGAGGACACTGTGTGTGTGTGTGTGTGTGTGTGTGTGTGTGTGTGTGTGTGTGTGTGTGTGTGTTGGTCTGCAGAAGGCACATTCCTGAGCTAGCCTGGGAGAAAGTGAGAGGCTCTGCAGAGGAGAGAGGGACGGCAAAACAGAATTCCCAGAGTGGTTTGAGGAGGGGACGACTGGAGAGCAGAGGCCCCCTTTGTCACCCGGGCCTTGTTGGTGCCTCAGGGGCCATATGGACGCCTGCCTCTGTGCACCCTCACATCAGCCCATTCTTCACCCTCCTCCACCCCCCCCCTGCTGCGTGACTGGACCGTCCACGTGAATGAGTCATGGCCAGAGTGACACCAGCTCACGTCTGTTGAGGGGAATCCACTGTTTTCCATTTCATGCCATCTTCTTTTGCTTCTGTCTCACTCCCTCGGTCCCCCCATCACCCAACATTCAGCCATTTGTATTGCTGTTCATCTGTTCTCTAAATCCTCTCTCTGCTCTCTTCCCTTTTGAGACATCTCAGGCACACTGTGAAAACCTGGCAATAGACAGCTGCCCCTATATTATGCAGCGACCCCCCTCCCTCTGTCCCTGCAGCCTCTTTTCTGGCAGGATACCGGCTGTCAGTTGTGACTATAGGTTTTCTGGGCTGCTCTTGACCTGAGGTGGACCCGGCACTCTGAAGCGTCCTTATTTTATCCCCATGAAGAAGCGAAACTAATGGAGTCCAGAGAGCTGGTGAGGTGCATGTGGAACACACTGTGAGGGAAACACCCTTCTCATAAATGCTGAGAACAATGTGTCAGAAGTAAAAGTTTCCCTTGTGGCAAAAGTAAAAATTAATGAGGAAACAACACTTCTTAGCTGCAGAGCTACTTGTCGGTGTGAACCGTACTCCACTACTCCTTTGTCGTAGTTGTTGATGAAGCTTCAAGGCCACTCGTTCAGGTGCAGTCCCCTGCAATGTCTAAACAGCTGAACTGCAGCTATAGGCCCATCAGTAGGAGGACTACTAACTCAAAAACATACTGAAAAATATGATAAGATAGGAATCCTCTTATTGGAATGACTGGAGTCGCATTAGAAAATGATCAATGAATACGTTTACACACACAACAATTTTCCACTATTATTCCGAATATAACAATACTACTCCCGAAATAGGCCTCAGTGCTACTAAAAGCCAAATTATTTGGCTTTTAGTAGCATTCTTTGACATCTACATAGCACATTTGGAATATACGTTTCAAATGAGGTATTTACCACAGTTTGCTTTATCTTTTTACAGGCAGTTCTGTGTGTTGACAAGCCACCAGTTTGCGAGGGCTGGGGTGGAGATGCATGCGCAAAAGAAAAGCTCATATTTGTGGTCAGAAGGAGAAACACACCTTCTTTCAAACATTATGAAAGACTTTGTTAGTGCAATTCTTTTTAAGAAGGTGGCTGAATGAATGAAAGTCATGTCATCATTAATGTTACTGTGATAATCATAGAATGCATGCGTGTAAATGGGAATATTAGTGGAAAATTCTTAGCCATGTAAACAGCTCAGTGGGAACACTGTCTCTTTCAGTATACGGGCAAAAAAACAGACAAACTGTGCATGTAAACAAAGTCAATGTAACAGGCTGCTTCAAACCTAGAGTTGATATGAAGTTGTTCTGTTGTACAAAGAATTGCTTTTTTACACATTCAGCAGATACAAAGCGACATGGTCATACATTTGGCGATGTGATTCAGACCACCCGGTAACTCCTAACTCTGTTTTGGTGTCCACCAACTCCTGGGGGAAATATCTGACTCTTCAGATGCTAAATACTCCATGATGTTCACCAGCTAGTTGCTAACTGTTTGTTAGCCCTTGGGAGCTGGGCAGGTAGTGCACAGTGGATTTTCAGAGCTTTTTGCCTGCTGTGGTTCAAAGCGCGGTGGATGAGAGCAATGAGGCTGATCCAAAACAAAACAGCTGAATGAAAACCATGTCTCCCATCAAGGTTATGACGGGAGACTAATAGCTTTTGCATTACGGGTCCCCTGTCTGTGGACTGTGACTTCTAAATTCCTTCTTAAGAAAGAATTACTTCATTAACAGCACACAAGACGAGCCATTCAAAATTGATGTCTGTACTAGAGCAGCTTTGAACAACAGATTGATTTCATGAAATTAAAGAGCCATAAAATGACTTGCTGCCAAGGTCAGATCCTTGAAGTACTCCAAACTGTTTCCGTTGGGAGTGGTGGTGCAGAGGGCGCTAATGGATGGCATTACCCAGTAACTAGATCTCAGATGGGTGGATGAAAAAAATCCATCAGTGACCCTGAAGCTCCAACACACAAACGGTCTGAATGTTGATGGCAGAATCAATTTACAAGAATGTTCAATGTTCTCATAGTTCACATTTAAATAGTGTGTAGATCGTATTTCAATGAAAACACAAATAATCACAAATAATGTGAAAACAATAACAAAGATGTAAACCTTTGGGTTTTCATAAAAACCAACAAATTTCTGAAAAAAATAAGCTGTTTTCATGTAGAATGTGTGTGTGAATGTCGGTGATCTGGGGTATCTTATGTGTCGGCAGTAGCTGGCCGCAGGCCGATGCTCTTCAGGATGCTTTCCTCCAGCGTCAGGTGATCACTGTACTCCTTCATGTTCAGTTCTTTAATGTCCTCCACAGACTTTGCTGGCTTGTCAGGCTCCTGGGGATGAAAATCAGACAAGAACTATAAGCAACATGCAGCAAACGATGGGCCACTTTAAACAGGTTTTTATCAAAGAGCTGACATTTTCTCCTCCTTGCAGCAGACAGGTTGAGGTCATATGTAGCTTACATCTTATAAATCTAAATTAACAGCTACATTTTCTTGCTTCTGAATTTCAGTGTCTTGATTTTTAATGAACTAACACAAATACTAAACACTGATATCAAGCAAAATATTAAATCTTCCAGCTGTCCTAAAATAGAAATACTTTCCTAATGTGGGACACTTAAATGGAATACAACATCAGTTATAATTTTGTCAGTTGGAGCTCCAGCTCAGATGAGACATGTACACAGACGATCCTGCACACGCTCATCCACACACTCGCTTTGCACACATTCACACTGACAATGCAGAAAAACAGTAATTATACTGTTTTGTTTGCATTAAATTCCTGAGGCGTCTTGTCCCGGTCCTGTGACAACAGACGCTGGAAGTAAACATAACACTATACGTGGGAAGTTTATGGCCGATGTGAGATTACTGGAACAACAAAAAACAAAGGCTTCACGTGCATTCAGAACTGTCATCCAGTGTAAGATTAAAACAGTTATCCACTGAAAGATTTAGCTTCTATTGTTAGCAGACAGACTGCCAGGCACTGATGATCAATAACTATAATCTCCCTGGAGCCCAGGATCAAATGATGATCTGAATGAATTAAACATGTGGGGTGAGAGAGAGAGAGAGAGAGAATAAGAGAGACTGAAACAGAGGAGGCAGAGAAAAAAGGATGGCGTACTCCAGCTTTTCCAGTGTCAACTTTGAACTGGTGTACACACTTTAACTGGGCCAATAAAAAGCCTTTGTAGGCCTTACTGAATGCTCAGAGGACTGTTCGTCAAAATGAGTGAGGTTTGAGTTCAGCTGAGGACACGAGTTCTCATTCAAGGTCGCTCTAATGGTGAATATTGATGGCTGGGAGAGCAATCATTGTGCACTTAGTCAGTCTAGATCACCTCAGTCTGCATGAGGATCCAAACCCACAGCCCTGCATCAGTGGAGGAATGTAACTAAGTACATTTACTTAAGCACTGTGTGTAACAGCAAAACTGAGGTACTTGTACTTATCTTGAGTCCTTTCTTTTCATGCAACTTCCTGCCTGTACTCCACTACTCCTTACTTATGTAACATTTTCAATGCAGGACTTTTACTTGTAACAGACTATTTTTACTGTGTCTTATTAGGACCCTTATACCGTCACCACCTTTGCCCTCTATAAACAAACTCCTTGCTGTGCCCTATGTCTCCTGTGATGTCTGCACAAAGCCTGTTGACTCTACAGTCAGAATCCACGGCTCACCATCGTCTTCTTGAGTTCTTCAGCTTCCCTCTTCTGTGTCGCCCATTGTTCCTCCCTCCTCAAAAAATCCTTCAGCCTATGCTCCTCCAGCTCAAAGTATTTCCTTACACTCAAACTCTGTAGACAGACAAAAGAGAAGGTTAGCAGTTCAAATATATGATATAGAGTGTTCAGGCAGCCATTAGATAAACTCATGACCAATAACACAATAAGCCATAACTGTGACAACACCTGTCATTAGAAATCCATACATGTGGACCAGCAGAATGTCAAGTAAACAGGAAACTCTTCCTTAAAGTGAATACATAGGAGGTGGTTGGACTGTCTCACCTCGCTCTTGGAGGGAACATAGAGTGCCTTTGGGATTTCTAACACCCGGACCATTCCAAGGTCGTCAGCCACAGCCAGGAAGTGTTGCTTGGCTGTTACAAAAACAAAAACAAACAAACAAAAAAGTAAAATCAAGGGTTAGGGGTTATGGTTAAATCTCACAAGGAACTTATGACCAAGTCAGCGAAAATCTAAATAAAACAGGGAGGCAGGCACTTTCTGTATGTTAGCAGCAGCAGCAGCAGCAGCAGCAGCAGCAAGAGAGTGTATAAGAGAGAATGATATTTATGTTATTTGATTGGATTCATGTTTTAAATATCTTACCTTCTCTTACTCCTTATTTTATTTGTTATTATCTTTCATATATTTTATTGTTTTGTTATTGTCTTCATTGTTTTCATATTCCATTTTCAGCAGTGATTGATTGACTGATTGACACAGCTTGTGTGCTTGTGGCTTTCTGCCTAAATTTCTCAATTTATTGTCATTTAAACAGACATTATTGTAGTAAGACGCCAAGCACTCACAGGAAGCGATCCAGGGTTTGATGCACGTAACCTTGACATTGGCGACATGGTGTGCGCTGATGTGTGTAGGTTCACTTGTTTTTTCCAGCAGGTTCCACACCTCAATGCTGCCATCCTCTTTCCCAATGAAGAAGACAGCTGGTCGGGATGGGGACCAGCACCCTGCGGTGCACACCTGCTCAGAGCTTGGTGACAGGATGATGGGGCCGTCCTGGATGTTATAGTTTGCAAAAAGTCAAATATTAGATTTAAAATGCAATAAATATGACCTGTTGATTGAAGACTGAAGGATTGAGTCTAGGATATCTTAATTGTGTAATTATGTGTAAGTTTATTCAGCTAAGCTTGTGGATATGCAGTTAGCTTTTTGCTACTGCAGTTGAAGTGATGGGTGTTGTTACCATGACTCCCTCCTTCCAGATGGCGAAGTTCCAGCCTCCCGTTGTCAAAATAATGTCTCTGAAGAAGGGTGACCTCTGTACTGTATTCACCAACCAGTGATGAATGCTGAAACAGTGGAGGGGCTTGGCACCTAAGACAGAGGAGAGACAGGAAGAGAAGGTGCACCACAGAGGTAACAGGGCAATGCAACACAAGGAGCAATTAACCCTCTGGGTCCTGTGATCACATTCAGCATGGCTGCCGAGCCAAAGATTTGACTACAGTGCTTGTGGTTATTAAAAAAAAATAAAAAAAATATGGACATAATTGTTTCTATGATTAAAGTGATTACTGTCAATATCGTCTTATGTCACAAGACTTTGAGGATATTGGTACTGAACATTAGTATTGAACAAACTCCACTTTGGTCTCTGGTACACTCAAGAATACACAGTTTGCAGTTCATGGGTTTATGTTCCTTTCAACTCCAATAGTCAAGCCGTACTTACTGTGCAGCCGCCCAAAATCGTCCTTCCCCAGTTTCCAGTCAGTGTAAACAATCTCCCCGTCCTGTTAGTAAAACACACATTATTAATGTTACAAGGAAATATGGAATGAAACTGTACATTTTATATTTTTTCTTCTTTTCCTTCTTTTGTTAACAGTGCTGTTAATAATACTGTTATAGATGTGTTCTAGAAATATAACCTGAACAGTTCATCTTCCACTACATTAATTGTTCTATGTTTTTGAAATGAGAAATGGCTCAAAATGTAAAATATTTATTTTGGAACACACAGTATTTGTAGTTGATTAAAGTCTCAGTTTTGAAAGAGAAAAATGACAAAATAAAAATTGATGGTAATTTAATGATACTTTTGTGGGTTTTTTCCACTATTTTAATAGATCTGTCTTTGTTGCATTATTTATATCTTCGAGCTCAAAAACTCTTGACGGCTCACAGTGAAGAATGATTTCCTCAGGCCAGTTTGGTCATCTTATTAAGATCATTCAGCAGTGGTACTGAGGTAAAATACTGCTTGATGTTGTGGATTTTACGAGTAGGAATATTTACCTCTGTCCCAATATAGAGCTTGGTATTGACATCTTCCAGAGTTGTGAGTGTTTTAGCTGAGGGCACTCTGAGCTGGCTGTAGGCTGGGATGACTTCTGAGCTATCAGTATTTTCATTGGCTTCTCCTGTCGGGGGAGACGGCCATGGGGGAGTGTATGGAGTGGGGTAGAAATAAGGTAAGGTTAAAAGTTCAACCCATACTTTTTTCTTTGTAATGTTCACAGGCATTTTTCCATCAGTCAAGTGAAGTAGCATGGTCCTCAGAATGCTGACAATACACTGCAGAAAACTACAGGGATAACACAACATTTACACAAACAGAGCACTTGTTTTTGCTTTGGTCAACTGGCTCATGACTGGCTTTCATGCAGCTACCTTGATTGCAAAGATTCCCAAACCAAAGACAACACACCAATATGGGAAAAACAACAGGCAAGCACTTGAAAGCACAGGACAGTCGGACAGACAAGAAACATTTAAAAACAATGACTATTTATTTAAAGTAAGGAAATAAGAGCGATTGAACAGTGGTGTTGGTACAGCCTGCTCTGTAATCTGACCATGAACAAGACGACAGAAGGACAAAAGAGCGGGAGGTGGGGAGGGGTACAGCTGAGGTGAATGGGTTGCTAAGGGGGAGGTATGAAGGGAGTGGGAAAGAGAGGAGGTGGAGGTGGGAGTGAGGATTGTGGCAAGAAGGGGGGACAGTAAGCGAGAAGGGTGGGACGGTTGAGATAGGCAGGACAGGTTGTGAGGGAAGAAGCTTTTTCCATCACAAAAGCCTGACTGTCTATCAGGGACAGTGCAGGACTATCTGTTCACACCCCCTTAATCAGCACGCTGCTCCCAATCAAGTCTCAGCCTCACTCTGCCAGATTAGCTCTTGAAGGTCAGATCAGATTACCCCATCGCACATCTTCTAAATCCACTTTCCCCGAGTTAAGATGTGTGTAAAGATATGAGACAGATGATACAGCACGGCTTCAGATGTAGATATAGATTCACCTTTACCACACTGTGCTGCTGCTCAACTGTCGCTTAATCCCCACGAGGGGTTGCTCACAGAAACTTGGTGTGGAACATCACGTGGTGTTGTTGCAAAGCAGAGTGAAGCTTTCTGACACTGGCTACTGCTGTAAGTGCAAGTGAGTCCAGCATCAGTGATGGCACAGAACAAAATGCTGGAGGTAGAGCTCAGCGAAAGAACAGCGTAGACTCAACCAATAGCAGCCAAACATAGTAGCACCAAAGTATTAAACACACAGGGATTCATTAAAACCTTAATAACAGACAGCCTGTGTGCTGCTGAAAAAAAGCATCAGATTTATTGCCTCAGTTAGTGAACATATTAATTCTGTAACTGCCAGCTAGCAAAGCTGTATTTATGGTGGCAGACCTTCAGCCAGACAAAGACAGGCCTCTTCTTGACCAGCCAGGACACACATGATCATCTTCTGGCCCTCGAGGAGCCTGAGCAGCATATTGCAAAGAGCTGACAGTCAGCAAGGCTAATGCTCAGCAACTATGAGGGCCTTGTTTTGGAAGTATCGCTTAATAAAGTGCTATGAAACCGGAGGAGAGAAGAAGGAGACAGACTGAGAATGAGAGTACCTGAGGGCTGAGTGAACCCTGCTCCACTGATCACTGTGCTCAGCCATCCAAAGCGCAACTCAAGAATGCAAGATCTCCCCAAAACGTACTAGCTGTCATGCACACACACTTTGTGTTTTATATTTTCAGCTTGCAAACTGAATTTTGCTTTATTACATACTTCATCCAGGTTGGTGTGTGTGTAACTGTGACCAAACAGCCATCTCTTTCGGACAGTCTGCTGCTTTCTCAAAGTGACTGAGCGACTGTGTGAGTGAGTAATAACCCACTTTCACCAGGCGCTTCACATCCAACAATAAAACCATAGCATTTATTGCACAAATCACTGTAATTGAGTAATGCTCGTTTATGTGACTGGTTGTAGGAAAAGGGAGAGATGGTGCAACAGACAGAAGCAAACAAACCGAAGCAGCCAAAGGGTAAAATCCCTCACCTGTGGTCTGACCTGTATTATTACTATTACAGGTGTAGTGTTCCAGGCTGAACTTCAAAGGAGCGTATTCTCCAGCGGTATCGATCTTTGGCAAGGAAACCTGACACACGGCAGAGAGGAAGACTACTTTTGACATTTGAAGAACTCACAGAGACTAAACATTATCTAAAACAAAATCAGACTGTGCTCCAGCAACTGCATGCTGAAAAGCATTAAATGAAGCCACATTTGAATACATAGAAATACACAGATAAATACACAAAGAGCTTTTAAATGTAAGTTGGAAATAGTGTTATAATGTCATAATGTGCAGAGCTTAATCTTCGGAAACTACAGAATACTAATTTCAATGAATTTAAAGTCAAATGATGCCATTTGTATTGCACTCTCAAACCCTGCAGTACCCTGAACAGAGGTTTCCAAGTCCGCTCCAGGTGTTTGAAAGTGTCAGGGACACTGTAGGCTGTCAGGTGCATCTTCTGATCCACATTCTGCTTCCTGTCTGACGCTGACTGGCTCGACAGTTTTTGCGCTCGCACATCCCAGAACATTAAAGTGCTTTAGAGGAAGAGGGAGACACAAATGAACAGTGGAATGACAGAAACTTCTCCAAATGTGGTGACAGCCAATAACTGCAGACAGTGAGCAGTATTTTGGAATCCCATTGAACTCCTTCACCACCAATCAGTGGACATTACCCAGACTTCCAAATATATAACAAGCAGTTTATACTTATATCAAAGCTACACACATCTGCTAGAGGCTGATACTTCATCATAACTTAACTGAGTGACAGCTTCTGCAGACTGTAGTCACAAACACAGTCCACTCCCAAAACAAACTGCTCCCATTAACAGTGACAACATGTGCTGTATTAGCTGAGGTTACACAACTATAATAATAATAATAATTAACATTTCACTGCTCAGACACAAAAAAGATCTACTGGAAATGTCTGTCATTCTCATGGATGCTGAAAACCTCTGTCATGTGCCCATTATACACATATCAGAGCTTCAGAATATGTGACAATAATTCACTAACATGTGTGATACAAAAAATGATGATTGCCAGTGTACTGCTGACAAACACTGAGTCTAATAGGACCTGCAATCTGGCTACAAAAGACAATCCCCACCTGCACAGCTCTTATATATTTAACTGGCACAGTATGTTCACAGGGGGATGACAAGCCAGCCTGGTGTTGTTTTTGTTCATGCTCCTATAAGTCAACTCCCATGGACTGATGCTGGTTGTTGAGTATCATAGTGGCCCTCACACAGTGGAGGAAAGTAACTAAATTTACTCAAGTACTGTTCTTAAGTACTATTTTGACAATCTTTTATTTAAATTTTCTGCTAATTTGTATTTTATTCCACTACAATTCAGAGACAAATATTGTACCTTGAACATTCAGATTGATTTTACAACACATAATCAATCAATAAGTAGTTAAATCTAGCTCCACCTTTACCTGCTGCACAATTAAAGTGATGTACACATTAATGCATAAAAATCAATAATCTAATATACACTGTTCTGAAATGGACCATTGTGCAGTTACTACTTTTACTTTTGGTACTATGTTTCGATGCAAATACTTTTGCACTTTTACTCTACTTTGTAAAATTTTGAATGTATGACTGTGATACTGCTATTTGTACTTAAGAAAAAAGGTCTGAGTACATCCACCTTCTTCTTCTTTCGCCACTATCCTCACGTGGAACATAGTGTTATTGTTATAAATTAACACAATTTACAAACATCACGTACGTCTATGAAATTAATGTGGGCAGCTACAAATGGGTTTGTGTATGGTAGATCATAAAAGGTATCAGTTGAAAAATAGTCTGATTTTTGCAGAACATAAGACGCCAGTCATTATGATACAAACACAAACTCCAACAATGCTGGCAAAACAGCTTCCACTGGTATCCACAATGCCAAAACCCCACACAAGCACAGCTGACCTTTAACTACAAGTCAGTCAATGATCATACTGAACTCTGCAGACAGGCAAAAAGTGAAGAGTGAGGGGGAATAATAAGAAAAGGAAGACAGAGACAGATGCTCTGCACCTGGCCGTAGCTGCCAACCATAATCTTTTGAATCCAGCAGATGTACTGTATAAACAAACAGGCATACTTGTTAAGTCAAACTCTGTCATATATCCTTTAGTTATATTAGCTACACGCTGACAGCATTTCATAAATCTATCATTTAAATGGAACATTTCACCTACCAGTCAGGGGAGCAGGTGATAACCTGGACAGAAATCTTATACTTGTTCTCCACTGGTAAGCCTGACCTGGTCACCTAGTCAGAGAGAGAGAGAGTTACAAAATCAACATGTCTGTCAGGCTCAGGAAGGTAAAGAGCTGATGCTAGTGAACAACGCCTCTGAAGATATATGGGAGCTTAATGTGTCCCCGGGGGCACTTTGATGATTGCCTTACTTACTTATCCAGATGAGTGCCAGCGGTTGTCATGATTTATTACAATTAGCTATAGAAACGAGGGATAGGCGCCAATAGAAAACCAGAAGTATAATGTATTCGTTGTTAGATTTTTAGAAACACTAAAAACAAGCTCAGGTTCTGAAGACTGAAATAGTTCATTGAATCAGCATGAGCATGACTTCATTATGACTGAATGAATGCTTTTGGCTGCTAGCATTTGCTTGCACAGATATTATTATACTTGCTTGCACTGGGTTACATATTTAACACCAAAGTGTCAAGGCAGCAACTATCACGACATAATATCAGCATGACCAATTGTGTTTTTCATAGTTTGTTCCTGTTGGTTGTGTTGTGTCATCCTTCACTCCCTTCCTCTTCACTTGACTAAGTCCTATCATCATGTCCTTAGTGTTACATTCTAACCTGCTTGACTACTCTGCGCCCATTGTTTCCTTTATAGTCTTGTTTACATTCAAGCAGCTTTTAACCTTTCTGATTAAGTCTGTCAATATTCAGAAACTAGATATAGAAGTTATTAGAGCAATAAGACCTGACCCTGTGGTGTTCAATGTTTTATTAACAATGTGAGACTTCGGTGGGGAAGATTACAGTTTACTCTAGCTGCCTCCGGTATGTTAGAAGCTATGCCACAGTGTTTACATTAGATATGTAAAAAGAAGCTTGAGATCAAGAAAAGCACTGCTGTGTGGTCACACAAAACACCTTTTATTAATCAAGATAGGCCAAATGAAATACTGATTAACCTTGTGGAATGTTCCAGCACCTTCCCAATGCACTCCTGATGGAAAATGTCAAGACGTGACTATCTACAGTCTGCCTATTTCATGTCAGATCCGCAGTTATTATCCCTTCCTACCCCCTTACCTCAAACGTTGGTGGCAGCCACTGGACATCAGTAATTGGTGCTTTGTGGCTGCTCTCTATAGCAGACACTGCACAGTAACGCACGACAGGAGTCTCATTCTCTTTGTTCTCATCAAGGTCCTGGTGGGAGGTCAGACACAAAAGGCACAGCACATACAGTGAGCTCTGACAATTCAATCTAAATACAAAGACGTTCTACAGCGGTGAACAACCGTCCTAAAATGGTCCTGCTGGATATTTAGATTTAGCATGCTCTGTATTTGTTGATGCAGAGCACAAACTAATTACGTATACTGCAAAACAAATTTTGAAAGATCATGGCTTTAATCCAGAAACATGAACAGAATGTATAACAGCATGGAATGGAAATTCAAATAACGCTGGTGTTAATAGTAATATGGATTGTGGCACAGTTATTGCAACAAGGTACAATAGCAGCTCAACATTTAAGAAACTGCTGCTAGTTTGAGCAGAGCACCTGCAGATGGATCTGAACAGAACACAAATGTATACAGAAAGATTTTAATTCTTCGTTTATCTGACGAGCTAGCGACAGGTGCTGGTGTAGCGCAGCTTTCACAGCACTCAACATTGAAATAAAGACTTTTAACAGATACAAATGCCATTGTTTACACTGCAAACACAAGGGAGGGAAGTGATCTGATTAGCTTGCGTGTTATCTGTTATGGGGACAACCTATGGTCGAGGATGGAAGGCCTGTGTAACAGCTGGAGCATGTTAGCTGATGCTGTTGACTCTGGGGAATGAAGAGCAAACAAGGACAAAGACAACAGAGGGAGGTATGGAGGGTGAGAGAGGGGAAAGCAAAAAAGGAAGTACCGAGGACAGGGATGGAGACAGCTGTTCCACTGTAGAGGCAATGAAAACACACAAAGCAAATGGGGGCTAGACGATGGGGGCATATGTGTCTATTTAAATACAGCAGCTGAGTGGAAGATGTGAGTGGAGGTCAGGCTTTATGGGACAGAATGGCTTTAATATTTGGTGTCTTGATGTCTCGACAGGCTATGGTGGATTCAATGCACTTGCTATATTGTACGTTTAAATTTGAGCTCTAGTTATGGCAGATATGTCATGAAAATATTAGTTTACTATGATGTCAAGCCAAAAGACACTCTTTGAAGTTTCAGTCTTTAGTCAAGAGTTTATTCAGTTCGATCACTTTGTTCTGTCTGGGGCGTCTGTACGAGCCATGAATGGGTTGCTTTCGTTCAGCCGTGGGGTCATGGAATGATATAAACTTGCTTGGGATTAGTGTGATTGTGGAACTAGTTTTGACAGCTGTGGCTGGCTTGAAAAGGACCATTAGGCCAATGCATTCCCATCTAATGAGAGGGTGAGGATGAGGAGGCAACTCAGGAGTCAACGTATCATCATCTCACTCTGTCATACAGCACCACTGAAGAGTACAGCCTGTCTTTTACAGCAAATATGCTGCATGCTTTGATAAACCAAGCTGACATCATCATGAGCAAAAGAATTACAGTAACTGATACCACATGTTGTGCACCAACTTGGACACAGAACTCCATGTATTACTGTACCGACATTGTGCACATTAGGGACAGGATATGGGTACTTACAAATGTGTCAGTGTTGACAGAGACCTTTTTGCCACTAGGCTGTGTTCCCTGTAAGCGTGTGACGTGAGCAGAAATGTCCCACAACACAACCTGAGACAACAGCAGCACAAAAGCAGTCAGTGGAGATCAAATATGAATAAATATGATCAAATGACAATGAAAAACAGAATGGGAACAGAAATAACATACAGCAACAAGTACAGGTCAGACTAACATGGCAACATCTATCTGATAAATCCTTTTGATTTCTAATCGTTTTAGTTCATTCTGAAAGTGCTAAGGTACAAAAACTACTAGAGGGCAGAAAACGGAGCAGATGCAGAGAGAGCAGAGTCATAGTCAGCACCTGGCCATTTATGCAGCCGCCAACAATAATATTTGGATCAGAGGGGCAGAACTCAAAGGCAAAAATGTCATCTGGGCACTCCAGCAGCAACTGCAAACAACACAGAAAACCCACATACACAGGGCAGAAATATTACATTTCAAAGCAGACATTTCCACGTATGGGTGCTTGCCATCCCAAGTATTTATTCATTCTAGTCTTTCCATAAAAAGTCCACGTTCTAATCCACTAAATCAATGCATATAGTAGCTTCCATTTCACTAAGCATAAGGGAAAAAAGATCCAGGAGGGGCAGGGTGGTATTACAGTACAGAGAAGTCATTGTTGGGCACCATGTTTAAAGCTGCTGAATGTCAGAATTAGCAGAAAGACTGAACTACAGCACTTTACTCCACACTCTGAATAAATATATTTTCCATTATATATATGTACACAGTACCCTTTGGCAACCTTTGGCTCTAGCAGACAGTGAAAGCATGACACATGCACCAGAGAAGACATACGTCATTCAGAACTCATATTACATTGTGAGTGATTTAGCAGCTCAGTTTTATTGATTGAGAGCCTGGGTCAAATCAATAGAGCCTCTCAAATTTTGCCAAAGTAAATAATGGTCTTGAATGACAGAAAAAAAGCAAATCCTTTCAGCCACGTCTTATCAAAGTGTGTCTCAAACAGATATGAGGTGATACAGGAGAGAATTTGCTTGTGACCTGTCAACGAGAGAGAGAAATCCGGTCTCATCAACCCCTTTTTAACCTACTGGTACACTTTCCACATTCATTCAGATGATCCCTCTCATATACTTTCCATACCTGGGGGTTAGAGGGGCTGGAGAAGCTATAGAAGAGAATGAGAGAGGATCTGACGGCAAACGTGGACTTGTTCACTCGCTCCTCCTTTTTCTCTGTCAAAGCCACAGCTACCACACCTGCCACATCAAAAACACACCATACAATGCATCAACCACACTGCAGCAGGAAAATTAATGTTAAATATATTTACAGAGTCTTTTTAACTTTACTGATTGAGAAATTGGTGACTCCCCTCTGATCCCTTCTTTCAATAACACATATTCGCACTAATCACATGTTTCGACACTGATATTATTTTTCTGGATCTTGCTGAAAGCCTACTTTATGGGTGATGACAGCTGGGCAATAGTACAAAGCAGTAATAAAGAACTATAATGCTTTTACAATGGATGAGGATTTCAAATTATATTATACTTGTCAGTGACAGCGAGATAGTTATATTTATTGGCAGCACGGTCAATCAACACAACCCTTGGCCACGTTTTACAACTTGATGGCATTATAGACAGTTAAAACCATAATCTCCTAAACGCTGGATCCTCCCCTACACACAAGGCATCAAAATTGACCTAATTTGCTCTGATACACTAATTAAAGTAATCTGATGCAAATAATGTTAGAACTGACAGTCAATATTTTGGAGTAAGCAAATGTCCTCTGTTCAAATCTGGTGGACAAGTCTCTCCCTTGACTGTGATTTTGCTCTTTACCATAAATTGTAGGATGCCAGTTAATGCTGCTGATTTTCTTGTCCTTAGTGTAGTTCTGGTCTGTGAAGGCCTGATAAAGCATCAACCCTTCGGAAACCTTCTCAGACCAGTCACCGTCATCAGCGACTGTGCCCAGAGCTTTATAGTCATCTGAGAACACGTTCATGATCTCTTCCTGCTGAAGGGCTTGCATAACCCTGCAAAAAAAGGACATTTTTTAGGTAAAACTGTTAGAAATGTATACAGAATTTTTCATTATCCTCCATCATCTTCCATCTCAAAGTCAAACTGCAAAGTCTTCTAATGCTCCAGATGTTATCTTATCTCTTTCCCTGACCCAAAGGAAGGTCGGGGGTGTGGGAAAGTGTAAGATTACAATGTATCATTGCTCTGAAGGCAAATATAACAACACAAAATACAGTGGAAGGTGAAGGTGTCTGCCAGTAACCTAAATGTATTCCTCTTGAAAATTCTAATGGCAATAATGGATGGGTTTGAGTACCCTAAGGCCGATGCAATAATGTATGAGTGAGTTGACTGTCACTCTTCCTCTACAATATATCTTCCCTTAAGAAGCAGACTGGAGACACCATGAATTACTGGCATATATCATTTTACCTGGGCGTCACTGAGCTGCAAAAATTCTTCAGACTCTCAGACTGGAGGATGTTCTCCTTTTCTTCATCACTTAACTCTCTTGGCACGTACTGGGTAAAGCTATTCCTCTGGATCTTCCTATAAAGTGGGCAGAAAATAATCATACAAAACGTTTGTGGAGATGGAGTTACTATTAAAACAAATGAAGAGAAAAACAACGTGATGATTGCTCTTTCAAGAATGTGTCTATAATATATGACTATGTAATCTGCACCAGCTAAACATAAGACATACAGGCATTAATTGCAGAAAAACATTCACAAAGGGAATGAATATCGCATTCATTATTAAAGTCTTATTTTCTTACTAGATTAAAACAGGTGAAAGCATTTCACCAGACTGGCACATGCTGTGCTTTCCAGTGCTTCCCCCGAGTAGAACAAACTCATTTTCTGTGTGCTGATTTACTGGCATACCATTGTGTCTGAGCACTGCTGCTCTGCAGCCTGGGAACAGCCTGCATCCCGCAGTCCCTCTGCATCTGCTTGATGCTGAATCTGCTGTCTTGATAGGAAGCACACGCTAGGTAGCCATCCTTAGCATCTGCAGTGTTGCGGTCAGAAAAACAGACTGGTACCCCAAACTTCCTCCGCACTCTGGAGAACTTGTACCACAGCTGACGATGAAAAGCAGGCAGAACAAAGAGGTGCAACGGAGGGACAAGAGAAAAACATCAAATGTAATATTCATGTAATATGTATTTCATGTATTTTATATACTGCAGTACCTTTTTTCTGGTCTCTTTGATGGATTCTTTATCTATTTCCTGCTCACTGCCAAGAGGTATCCATTGCTTTGGTTCTGGGGTTTTACTGACTTCTTTCTCAAACACTTCTGGTGTCTCAGGCCCTGGGGGCTGCAGAACACACAGAGAATTACAAGAATGTATAAATATAGTTTATAGTTTCTTTTTTATAGTTAAACCTGAAATTTCCCCACACAGTCCTAGTGATAAAATGTTTGAACTAGAGCAAGATAGTGAAGTAGTTTTAGAAGTATTTTATTGAAATCACCCAGAAAACATTCCTGCCTACAGAACTGAAATAAAATACTGGCCCCACACTGTTGCCCATATGTTCATGACAAATGACTTACTAGGAAAATGTCATATAAACATCTTTAGAACAGTTCATGCTAAAATCTAGCAGACAAAATGAGCCTTGTTACCATAACCAAAACTAGTGTCTGCTTACACTGAGGATTCTGTCCTTAGCTTCTGGTGTGAGAACCAGGTAGAAGCTCTGATCATAAGTGAAGTCCCTGTCAAAAACCAGCAACATCTCATCCTCTGGGTAATCCTGTCAGATAAAGAAATTAGGAATTCACAACATTCAGACAAAGCTTGTTTAGACAATTAATGTGCGGTATTTGAATAGGTTCTGACAGGAAACTTGATACAGCAGTAGTTTAGTATCATTCATCAATATTACTTACTCATTATTATTATCACAATCACTATTATCATTACTCAACATAGTGGACAGCACAGTGAATAGGGGATTTTAGACATGAAGACTGATATTGTGGGATGCAGAAACGTCAGGCCTTGGCTGTGTCCCAAATAATAAAGCTGACATTACTTAGGACACAGGACAGATGAGTGTGTATGGGTCCCTTAGGGCACTCTCTGGTCTCATCAGAGTAATGTGTTGTGGTAGAAAGAGGATGAATGCATAAAGTAAGAGTGGTGTTTATGTGTATATGTGTATGTATATACAATATATTTATGTATATGTATGTATGTACGTGTGTGTGTGTGTGTGTGTGTGTGTGTGTGTATATGTATGTATATAGATGGATGTGTTTGTATCTATGTGAATATTAAACCTTTTGCCCTATTTTCTTTCACTCTCCCTCTTTTAATATGCTGTTGTTTTCAGCTGGTGGTCTGTTCCCACAGCCCTTAACTTAGGGTCTGTGTATCATCACAGTGTCTTGGGGGTATTGTCTGAGGGATCTGTATGACAATGGATCAGCCTCACCAGCACAAACTGCTTCACAGGGCTGAAATCGGACACTGCAGCTCTTGTCTTAATGTCCTGTATGATGTCGTCTTTTTTCAGCAGCTTGTAAGGGCTCTCCGCTGTGACGTCCTCATCAGCAAGGCAACCAAAGAGCTCCTGGGTGGCTGATGTCAGGACCATGGGGAAGATATCATCAGGGTGACCTTGGTGAGAGAGATGACAATCAATAAAGACAAGCAAGATGGTAGACAGAAGAAATTATAGACTGCAAATCAGCTAGATTTACCCCTCCCATCTTTGTGAGTACACAGTACTTACACAGTAAGAACAATGGATGCTAGATCTAACTAACTGTTTTTAGATCTTATTAGTGTTTTGGCAAAGCACTCAATAATAGCATCAATTGTTTTTTATCATGAGGGCTACAGGGCTACTGTTTTGATTTTTGTATCATTGGTACTTCTTTTGAAATGTCTTTCAAACACAAAATCAACAAATGAAGTCTACCACATCAATAATTACACATTCATCTAAAAAAATAAATAAATGTATTTACCCAGAGACACTGTGTATTCATATGCATTTATGAATGCAGGTAAAAGGCCTCATAAAGAGTCAATCTTAAGAATCAATGTGAAACCATAAGTCAAGTTGTTTTTGTCAGATGGCAGAAGATTGATATGGTGCTGATAACAATGATAATGAACAACGTGTTTAATTGTCATGTCTATGTGTCTATGTCTATATGTGTCTACCCCACAGACTGTACAAAACAAATTGCTGTCATCATCTGTGCACCCAAAAAACATCCTTCTGAAATGAACTGTGCAACTATCATGTGTTTAAGTCACTGAAATAATTGTTTGCTGTTGTTGTCGTTGCTGAGGCTGGAGGTGACAAGATGGAGCTGTTAAAACAAAAATCTAAATACTTCATTTCTAATTATGTCCTGCATATAGTCTGTGTTTTTCCTATCTTCAACAGTTTCATGTGAATGGAAAAAAAATCAGGAGGTTGAGAACAGGTTTCAACAACACACAGTGCTACTAGTTGGTTTGCAGGTCAGGTACTGAATATTATACAGACTAAAATGAGTTATATGTATTACAGGGATCACAGAGTGAGACAGGACTGACAGGAGTGCCATAGAGGAAAACAGAATGGTTGTAGAAACAGACGAAACAGCGCTGAAAACAGAGACACAGGCATGATGAGTAGAAAAGAGCCTAAACCTCACTTGTCTAGAAAATATTCAATCAATGTAGGCTTTAAAGTCACAGATTTTGACACAGATTCGTGCACCTACACTTTGGATCAAACGCACAATGATGCCTCTGATCTTTCACCTTCCCCTCCCTGCAGGGTGGACCACTCTTCAATATCACAGGATGAAACACAATCCTTGTGAATAGCCTAGATGCAATGTTCAAATGTCTGTAGGGGGAATGTTGCTGTATTTTCTACTACACTGGTATGTGAGAAGCAGATCAATAATGCATGAATTCAAGACATTAACTGTTCTGTTACAGACATCTAACCAGGACTGTTGCTATATAAAACCCTGGCGCTGCACCACCACCACTACAGAGTTTTTCTTAATAAACAATCTATGCAGACTCCTTCATATCTAAGGCCAGACTCAGTCCAGGGCACACTACAGTAAACAGGGCTCTGCATAATGACAGTTTTCATCCTGCTTGCGGTCTCTCTCTTCAAAGTCTTTCCACAAGGTTGCTGAGGGGACGCAGGGAATGCTCAAGTACAGCTTAAGTAACCACTTCCCAGCTGGGTGTGTCAACCTTTCCCACTCACACCACTTAGGCCTCATGCCAAATCATTGTAGTGGAAACTCACACCCCTCATTTCACATAGTTATGTGTCAACTATGGCATTTGTATTCATGGGAAATATTTGCTTGAGAGACAAAGAGAGTGTGATGTGCAATGTTCCATAACCCTAAAGAATGCAATAAAACTCCATTTGTAGGCTGAACTGAGGAGATATTTTAAATTTGTCAGGCCTCCTTCCTCTTGCATAATCCACTCAAGGCTAGCATTTGATACTGTAAGATACAATATTTATACTGTACCACAGTACATTGTACAGTTATGGCTGTTTGTTTTCATCTCTGTTGATACTGGTAAAGAATTTAAGCCTGAACAATAGGTATCTTTCAGTTCATTTCAGATAAGATTAGCTATCACTTATATCACCAGTATCCTTGAGAGACCTTCTGTTCGATGGTGGCATTTACACTGCATTTGTGTCAGAGGGCCACTATAAAGTATAGTCATTGCCAAATGGTGAGGACCAACTAAAAGCGTGTCCCTACAAGGTTAACCATTACACTTAAAACCTGATTTATGGGTCAAATTTAAGGTCAGGGTTAGGTCAAAGTTTGGTAAATTTAGCACTTATCTCCTGCATGTTAAAGCTGAAAATTGGTGAAACTAATGAATAAATGTACAAAACAGAGCCAGTGTGAATATGAGGACTCTTAACACCTTTTACTTTTAATTCCTACAGGAGCAAATTGCCTAATCTATGGTAAAATGATACAGTGTCGGTGACCTGCATTTGACCAAAAGCATGCATTCAGGGCTGGTATGTTGACAGTAAACCTGACCATGACAATGGAGACCCACAGCTGACTAGAGAGCATGTCCAAAGGCTATGCAACAGTACACTCAAGATCACATCAGAAGAATGTATAGTGTTTCTCCAGCTCCTCAAAGACACCTCTGATTATTAGTTTCAGTCACACTTACTATATCCCTACTTCAAAGTAAGACAGTTCTTGTGATTTAGGGGTCCTATATTATCCAAGGTGAATCTGAAGAACGTCCATTCCATTAGGAGGTAATCAAATACAAATGGACTCTTATCAAGTTAAAATGAGAAACTTCTCAAACTAAATTTAAGGCATATCCTGCATTCCAAGGCTATGTAAGATTTAGGAGACCTCCTGTTTTTATAATGTGAGATTATTTCGGTTTGCTGACCTTCAGATTACCTAATATAAACCATCTGAGAACAGGTCTATGCTAAGTTTATCCAGCCGTTTTACTGAAATTGTTCACCTGTTTTTTCAAGATGGCATGAAGTAAATATTAAAGTAAGAAGAAGTTTATTATCATTGTCTCTTCTACAGCATAGGGTGGGTAAACACATAAGAAGGGAATAATCTTCTGTTACCAGGCTTTTCCACATGTAGAGGTGACTGAATCCTTTTCCCTAAAGGGGAAATCAGTGAACAGTCAGTCAACCATTTTATTTACTCCATTTGATCATCCTGAGACAGAGACGCATGAATTACATTACCTACATTAACAATTTACTAGCATTCAGACACTCACTTTTATCTTTCCCCTTACTGCCTGCACTGCTTCCTGCACTTGTCAGTCTCTTCGGTGGCATTCTTGCTCTTAAGACAGCTTCACTAATGAGAGGGAGAGAGATGACGTACAAATTCAACAACAGTCTCACATTCCTCTTTGCAAAAATCACACCATCTATTTCTTTTATTATTATTTATACACACTTTCTTTTATGCTACACACAGCGGCAGAACTGTGTCTCGCAATATCGAACGAAAGTCATTATCAATGCAACTGGCGACATCTTGTGGATGACAGGAGAATTGTCTTGTCAGGACTCCAGAATATGGAATGGAAAGCCTTTCCACTCTAATCGGTAAAGCATCACAATGAAGTCCAGCAATGAACGCATAAGGTGCATATATATTCACAGCAGACTTTTTTCTATACTTCTCTTTCTATCATTTCATTTCATTTCTATTTATGTTCTATTTTCTTTTATTGTTTTCAAAGCCTAAAAAATACTAGTCATGCAGAAAGGCTCTACTCAGTATGATGTTACATTACCTATTATTGCTGACGCATTAACGTGTGATCAGCAAATCTGTGTTGTATTTGCTCGACATGGAGCTAATTTGTGCTGCTTTATATACTGTTAGGTAAACTCATTTGTGCATCATGAGGTGAAAATTGTACTTTTAACCTTCCACTCCTGGTTAACGCTATGCCAAATGTTGTTGGACCACAATAATAGCTATTCAACATTAACTTTTACGGACTCTATCATAACGTATTGTTTGATATATAATATAAGTAAGTTTTCGTTTTATTCAGCTATTTGTTTGCTATTAGCACGCTTAGATAAGTTATAGATGCATTACATCGTCTTTCATCGGCACTGAACGAGAGAAACTTAACGATTAGCTACTGTCAGTTTCACAGAAATTAGCATACTTGCTAGTTAGCTAGCAGGGATAACAATATGGAAAAGACACTGAGGTTAAAGCGCTGCAAAATGTGTTAAAAGTCAGTTTAATCGAAGGTGCCGTTATTCTGAGTTAACGGTAACGTAAGTCACCCTCGAGCTTCGGCTACTAAACGTTACGGCTGCAATTTACTGATGGATAAATAAAGTTTACCGGTAGTTAAACCACAGCAATGAGCTCGAAATCCTCCCAACACTTCCACACCTCGCTCCTCAGAGGGACTGTTTGGTTGCCCGGGGTTACAGAAAGAATAGAAAAAACATTGTCTGACAGAAACAAGAGCCAATCACATCCCAACAATGGGATGACGTTGACGATCGTTAAAGTTACCTGACATACAGTTTGAGGAGTTAGTCCACGAGACAACAAACTCCGGAAGCTCAAACGAGTGTAATTAGCTTATTTTAGCCGTGACTCTGACAGTGAAACAACAATTTAAGTAGGTTATGAATTTTAATTAGAACAAGAGCACAACGCGCGTGCCGCAGACGACAGGTGGACGCAATTAGAAGTTGATTAACCTCATGCGGAGTGTTGGTAAGCAGACCACTGGCTAATTATGTGTTTCATTTCAACACTGTCCACCGTTCACTGGATCGACAGCATATGATTTTAACTCTAATGCGACGAACGATGAATATTTAATCGTTTGCCGCAATGGAAGCTGATCAGGTCTCCGACTGTGAGCTGCTGTGTATTATTCAACAATGCTCAGGTACACCTGACTTCATTTCCTTCTTCCTCACAGACTAACTGGTAACTCAAGTATTTGCTTTGTGTGCCATATGTCATGTTGTGATCCTGCATAAAACGAGGTAGACGAACCTAGAACATTTCTCGGCAGTACTTTGTCAGACACACCTTTACAGTCAGAAGCAATTTAGTTCAACAGTCGTGCAACAAATCTAAACTTTGAAGCTTTTAATGTTCAGTTTTTGTGAATGCAGCTAAGTGCTTTTTGGTTTTCATGAAAGTGAGAAGTGTTTCTGTTCTACCTCATTTTTGTTCCCTTCGTGTATGTAAATAGCTGGGAGAATATTAGAAACAGCACACCACGGTCTCAAACATTTTGTCACAGTGTGTGATGTATTTCATTTCTTTATTGCATGACAGTCACACATGTTTAATAAATTGTAGATATGGAGGAGTCCAGTGACTTGTACGATGAGTATGAGACAAATGACCCCTCTGACTGGGCAGACCACCAGCATCACTGTGAGGATATGGACGATGCGGAGTGTCTCAGAAGGAAGATCAAATATTTCTTCATGAACCCCTGTGAGAAGTATCACGCTCGTGGGCGAAAACCATGGAAACTCATGCTGCAGATCATCAAAATTGCCATTATTACCATCCAGGTAGTGATCTCAGACAAGACCTGAACAGCTGTTAATCGTGTTGTTTCGCCTCTCTGCTGACAAATACCTCCTTTTCCCGTCATCCCAGTTAGTGTCTTTTGGGCTGAGTAACCAGATGGTTGTCGCATTCAAGGAAGAAAATCTGATGACATTCAAGCACCTCTTCTTGAAAGATTACGTCGATGGAGGCATGGATACATATGCTGTTTACAGACAGGCTGATGTTTACGATCACGTCGATTACATCATCGGACAGGTAGTTGAATGCTTTCCTTTTCTTTTTACTCACTCAATTTTGGCAAGGAGCACCAAGAGGGCACTGAATATTTACTGGAATGTGTTACTGGAGTGTGAGTTTTGATCTTGTGACTCAGTACATTTTTTCTTTTGCTTTTATGTTGACTGCAAATGATTGTTGGAATTTTATAACTGTACATGCTTATACAGCCAAAAGCCTTAACAGCTCCCATGGTGAGATGCAGCATGTCATGGGATTGGACTTTGTTCATGTCATTCGGATCTGTCTGTTTTGTGTACACTGAGTGCATAAATCTGCTGAAAGAGGACAGTTCGCCTGTACTGCTACTGTTCCTTCTCCACCCCAAACTGGACTATTTCTATACCTGATTTTTCATTTCTAGTATGGACGCCTGCACAACATCACAGTGGGCAACCACGAATATGAGAAAAATGGCACTTCGTACACCCCCCTGTCACTGTGTCAGGACTTCTACAGAAATGGTTCCATCTTCCCCGGAAATGAGACCTTTGAAATTGATGCCCAAGTGGACACTGGTGCGTATGCACGGGTGTTTGAGTTAAACACAGAATTCTTAACATTTGACATAACCTGTTTTACATCTTGTGGCTTCTATCCAACAGAGTGCCTTCAAGTTTATCCGGTTCATCACACATCACTGCAGGAAGGACTTCCACATTTTGAATTGCATTTCAAAAGGTTTGCACATGAATCATTTTCCTCTCTTGGTTTTGTAAATGCTGTGAAAACTCCTCTTTTAATGTACCTGCTCTGTCTTCCAGGATGCTCTCTGTCAGGATCACATTTGTTCTCAAGGCCATAAATCTACAGACAGTGAGACATCGAGAGCTGCCAGACTGCTACGACTTCACTGTCATTGTATGTCACTCGTCTCATCCCATCAGACTTTGTCTTCTAAAAGCGGTGATGTGACACATCTGATCGCTGCCGTAACGGTGGCAGTGATTCCATGTGACACCACACCGGTTCACACAGCTCAGGCAAACTGAAAAATGAAGTCAACCGTCAGTGTTTATTTAATGAAACCACGTTGAGGACACAAACCTGGACAGTCTCAGTAGGCTGTTTGCCTGGCTAGTGAATATTTATTAGCTATTGGATTTTCCTCTCTCAAACACAATTGTCTGGTTAACAGATCACTTTCAACAATCAAGCTCACAGTGGCAGGATAAAGGTTGGCCTGGAAACTGATGTGGACATCAATGAATGCAGAGACTGGAAAGTCACTGGAGCGTGTAAGTTTTCGTAGTTGCGTTTCAGTATGTACAAAGGAATCACCTGCGTCGCTTTCAGCCCACGTCCATAAAATCTATTTGAGGATGTTTGTCCTGTATCAGATGAGAGTAAGTTTAATTTATCTGTTCCTTCAGCTGCTCGAAACATATACCTGACTGTGCTGTTCGACTGCCTCATCATTATCACGTGCATCACCTCCCTCACCCTCTGCACACGCTCAGTGATCAATGGGATTCGGCTGCAGTTTGTAAGTAAACTGATAAGAAAACACATTTTTGTTATCTTAGGTGTATAAAAAAAAAAAAAAAAAAAAAAAAGTATGATCGTCTGATACATATCTGTTTGTTGTGGTTCTGTATTCATAAAGTGGAGGTAAATTAATGTCAAAAACCTTTTTACACCCCCTTTAAAGTCAATACAGAATATTGTGGAAGTGTTATGTAATTCTGTGGGATTATTGGGACTGGGCTTATTCCTGGGCCTGTACCCTTTCTTGTTCCTTTGCTTGTTGCGTGGAGTGCTTACATGGGCCTCTGTAGTCAGTGCATCGCTGTGTATCCTTACTGGATATGTTTAACTAACTAAAAAATGAAAAGCTATTTCTTTACAGAGGTTTGATGTAAAACTCACCTGCGTTTCCCTGCGTTGTTAACAGGAGTACACACTGTACTGCAGGAACCACTGTGATAAAGAAGTCCCATGGTCGGACAGGCTGGAGTTTGTGAATGGCTGGTATATCCTGATCATTGTTAGTGACACGCTGACCATCATCGGCTCCATTCTCAAGATTGAGATCCAGACTAAGGTAACATGGGTTTTCAGCATGACTTGAGGTCGAGCAGGGTTCATGGATCCATGGAATTCGTACTCGGAGGTATTCCTTCAGTCCATTGAGTCCCAATTTTAAAGATCTGTTTCTTTTAGGTCCTCACGAGTTATGACGTGTGCAGCATCTTTCTTGGGACTGGCACCATGTTTGTCTGGATTGGGGTCATCCGCTACATGGGCTACTTTAGAAAGTATAATGTAAGCAAAATTCATCAAATACACTACATGCTCATTAGTTTCTAAGTTGAGTGTCACATGTGGTGCAATCATTTAAAATCCTGTACAATACAAATACAAAAGTGTTCATATTTATGAAAAGTCTGCAGCTGTGATGAGGGATGCGTGTATGATGTGGGATGTGTTAAAAGGATAAGCTCCTCTTTGTGCGCGGGTTTCCAGATGTTGTCTTCAGTGCACTTTTTTCAGGTCTTTTCCCAAATGTTCTGTGGCTGTTTTCAGATTCTCATCCTGACACTCAGGGCAGCTTTCCCAAATGTTATCCGTTTCATCTGCTGTGCTGGAATAATCTACCTGAGTTACTGCTTTTGTGGCTGGATTGTCCTTGGCCCGTATCATGAGAAGGTAAGGAGTGTTGACACAATACAAAGAAAAGTCTGCTGGATTTTTACAAAAGGCTGAGCAGAAAAAAGAAATCAGTTCTACTCAGGTTCTGTTACTTTCAGTGGTTAATCACAAAGGACAGGTGAGAATAAGCTTTCGTCTCTTTGACTTCTTTCAGTTTCGGACCTTGAACACGGTGTCAGAGTGTCTGTTCTCCCTGATCAACGGAGACGACATGTTTCCTACCTTCAAGAACATGAAGCAGAAGAGCAGCCTGATGTGGATTTTCAGCAGAGTCTACCTCTATACCTTTGTCTCGCTCTTCATCTACATGATCCTCAGCCTCTTCATCACAATCATCACAGACACCTATGACACCATCAAGGTGATGTTTAAAGTACAACTACCTCGAAGTACAGAACTGGACTAAATGTACATAGTTACATTCCACCACTGAAGCAGAGTAATGTTTGAGTAGTGGATGTTGCCGTTGACTCTGCCACACTCTGTGCAAACTGTCACTTTTCTGACTTGCATCATGTAGCAGCAGCAGCAGAGTGGAATCCCGACATCAGAGCTGCAAAACTTCTTGTCTGTGTGTAAAGATCTGCCAAACTCTGGGGTGTACAGACTCAACGAGAACAACAACAGCTGCTGCTTCAACAGCTGCATCACCAGGTAGGTCAAATGCAGCTCCAGTGCTACCTGGTCATTTTATCCTGCTGGGAGTCGAATATCATCGATATCCTGGCATTCATTTTTCTATGCGGGAACGTTAACCCACTCGGGCGGCCCTTAGCATGAAACTGGGGGTGCAAGAACAGTGTATCAAGCGCTTTTTAATACTCTTTGTAGTTAGACAGAACATCAAATAGAATCTAAGCTGGGCCATTTTCTTCTTTCAGGTTGAGGAGGCATGAGGAGAGGCTGACTTCAGAGGCATAGCAGGCCTTAACTGAGGAGACGCTGACAGGCTATACTGTGTAAACTATAACCAAAAAATTAATGTGCATGTTATACTGTTATAGTCATAAGATCCTTTTCTCCCTTAATAATTGGCCCCAGGTTTGCTCAGGTGATTGATTTTAAAGTGAAGGAGCTTTTCAGTGCTAAAAAGACGCACTGATGCAGAGAACAGTTTGTAAATACAAGTTATTTATATTGATACGCAGATAAAAGAGTTTGACACTGAAATTTAAAAATTGTATTGTTTTTTTCCCCAAAGCAGGTCACTTGGAGGGAGAACCCTATGTTGTACACTAAGGATAATGAAATCAGGGTAAAATAAATAAGTTTGAATGTAAATTCATGAGATTTTATTTCTCCATTGTCTGGATAGGTATCAATATAAAAGCTAAAACATGTCTTTTTTTCCCCTCACACTAGTTCATTCCCTGTTAAATCTTGTTACAACAAAAACAAAGTCTATTTCATGGCAGTAATAACTCCACCCATTCAACCTTTCACAATGTGAAACGGGCAGTCTTTAAGTCTTCAAAAGCAATATCAAGAAGCAGATTCTTTAAATGGCTCCACTCGTCACCAGTGCAGTAGTAAAGGTGATTGTGGACCTTTATTTCCCCAGAGAGGATTTGTCCGTTGACTCTCTGAGTTATTGTTGAAGTGGTCTGAGATCAATTTAAATCAAGATGTACCACTTTGAAAGACTTAATGTAATTGTAGATGGGGAGAACAGGCTGTGCAATGTTCCAGTTGTCTTAATAGGCTCTGAGATAGGTTCATATAATGTCTTTCGTCCATCATAAAGTAGAAATCCCTTCGGTTTGGTTTACAGTACCTTTCGTCTGAACACATGATACCTCAACCCACAGTTTGAGTAGCTTGGTGCAAGCCTCCAGAGTTGGCAGATGTCACTGCTGGCACAGAGGTCTCTGATGAAAACGAGCAGCAAGGGCACCGCAAAAAAAGGTGACAACCCAGAGACATGGCCAGATATCTAAAAACAAGTCCATGAATCCTGAAAAGCCACATTTCCCATGATTTTGCAGTCACAATGATCAGTTTTGTATCGATTGATACCTCAACTCCTTTTAGTCTCACAGGAATGTTGTCAAGACAATCCAGAAAGGCAGGAATCAACAGTACTGTGGGTTACAAAAAAAAAAACTTCATGAAAAAAGAAGCTCGGTTACTTCATCTGTTATCCTGAGACAATAAGAAAAAGTCACTGGTGGAGTCAGTCTGGTTTGGATTGTGTGACACCAGGCGGCAGGACTCGCTGCTCCTCCATTCTATTGGACTGGGAACGCAGGATGAGACTGAAAAAATCCTCATCTGGAACAGTTGGTCCCTTATTTGTAGATGGTGGAGCAGCACATCTCTGATCGTTCAGCCGGGAGCCCTGAAACATTGAAAAGAGAAGGTACAGTAATATTGCCACGTCTCACTACTGTGTGTGTGTGTGTGTGCGCATGTGTGGGTGTGGTCGTGGGTGTGCATATGTACATATGGAGGGTGGGAGGGATGAGTTTTCTGTTTTCCTTTATAATGTTTTTAACTGCTGTAAAGCACTTTGTGTTGCATTTTATCGTGTATGAAAAGTGCTGTATAAATAAAGTTTGATTTGATTTTGATAAGTTGATGCTTATCAAGAGCAGTTTGGCACGAGTAGCCGTATACAGTAAGCAACACTGCCGCAGAAGGAAATTAAATGAAGTCTGTTCAGTATTTTACATTTTGTACGAGCACTTGAGATCTGTAGAAGGAAATAATTGTACTTATTTGGGTGTGATTAAGTCAGTGTTTCTGTTTAGAGAATAAACACTCAGTTTAAATTACTGCCAGAAAAATGATTAAATCAAAATGCATTTAATTAATGCTACAATCCATGAAACAATGTGAAACAGAGCCTTGTACATCAAACTTTAGAGCAAATGAGCACTTGGCTCAGGGTAAAGCCAATTGTTTCCCATCATGCACTGAGCCTCTGTAGTATGGGAGGAGCAGCTGCAGCGCCTGGCTCTGTAAACTGCAGCCGCTTGATCTCATGAGATTACCGCTGCTGCCTCGAAGAGACACTACAGCAAGTCGTGTATTACACTGAGCCAGACTTCACACACTAAGACACGGGCCTTGCTTATCTCAAACCACCCAACTGCTTTGTAATAATATACCAATGACACACTGGGTGTCTTTAAGCTGTTATTTTCAGTGATCTCCTTGCAACCACTCAGGACTAAGTCAAAACACACACAAAGGAGACAAAAAAGAGTCTGGCTCAGGTCAGAAATAAAATAATGCAGTGAGTTATTTCCAGCCTGTGGAATTTGCAAATCGCCATGAACTGAACCCTGCAATTACATCTCTACACCTCCCCACTGTGTAAACAATAATAATTACAGTAAGTGGGTTTAACACTCAACAAAACAGTATCTATGACTGTCAAAGTGGCTGAGAGGGATGTAGGTCAAGCTTTAACAAGTCTGTAATTTTGCAATATCTTCCAACAGGTTTCCTAGAAAGAACCATGTAATGTTGTACTTATTATATGAAAGCTAGAGAGTTGTTCAATTGGTGCACTTCCACCGAAACAAATCCAAATAATTGCTAGTGTAAACCTGGGGAGTCTTTTAGTCGGTGCACGGCAGCTCACGTCAACATGCAAAACCATACACTTCAACATACATGGAGAA
The DNA here is from genome assembly GCF_051107435.1 of Chaetodon auriga. Taxonomy (NCBI): domain Eukaryota; kingdom Metazoa; phylum Chordata; class Actinopteri; order Chaetodontiformes; family Chaetodontidae; genus Chaetodon; species Chaetodon auriga. Next base: position 10,013,764 of record NC_135076.1, on the reverse strand, counting down.
TTAAGTTTCTAATCATACTAAGGGAATACTGAACAAATATTTATTTGGCTTTTAATGGATCAGCTCTTTGAAAGAAAGTTTTTCTCCTCATAATTAGTAAGAAATGATGTAGTTCTTTCCTGAAATACATTAGGAAATTATTCAGAAATGACATGCTGGTAAAATAAGGTGTTACCAGAATCTGAAACATGACAGTATACTGGATTTCCTTTTCTCACCTGGCACTTCACTAGCATGTCGAAGAAGACATCGTCTCCCTCAGGCTGCTCAGCGCTTGCCTCGAGACGACTGTACAGGGAGGGTGTGTGAGGGGTATCTGTACTGGAGGTGGGGGCTGGAAGGAGAAATTGGTATTTGTCACAATGTGAGCAGTGATATGGAGGGAGATGACAAATGTGCAGTAGTTTGTATTTCATTACCTTGTGCTTGGATTTGATCTGTGCTGGAGGTGGAGGGTGTATGAGGCGGGCTGGAGGTGCTGAGACGTAAGCCAGGAAAATTGCTGAGGCTGGCTCGTTGGTCGTCCAGACGACGGGCCTGGGAGCTGGCCAGCAGCTCCAGGAAATGACCAGGATCCTGCAACGGTGTTTCGCACTCCAAAATAGCTAGAAACAGACAGTTATCTGTGGGTGACTTGTAACAAACAAAGGATGATAGTGATGTGCATTTACTGCTATACCCAGTTTTTGTTTTATATACAAGGTACAGGATGTACAGGAAACAGAGCACAAGAGTTTGAGAGGGATGTTCCCAGGTCACACTTATTCTATGAAACTTAAAGCAACACGCCACCCAAAATCTTTTGAACATCAAACACTCCCCACAGACTTGAAAGGCTGCTGTAAAAAAACTCAAAAAACCATAAAATGCAGTGTCATCCTTCATGGGGGACGAAGGCTGTTAGCTTAGATTCATGACCACTACAGAGGAGAGCAACAGCAACCAGTTTTCAGGATGTGCAAAAAAAGGGTCCACAGAAGCTGCTTTGCTCATTGAATGAAGGGTGAAACCAAAACATTTTACATTAAAGTGTGGAACTTTTGTCTCCCCCTTCTGGCAGTAAAATTAATAACACAAACACTGTTGACGAGCTTATGACCCGTCACAGGTCCTGCCACACTCCTCTGTGTTGTAGCCTGCTCGCCGGCTGTGGCTTCTGCTCCGTTCAGCTTTGGCAAACCAATCATTGTTGTCTGATGTAAAACGCATCATTTCCAGTGCAGCAGAGCGGCAAAGTCACCACAGACGCCAGATTTTAAAAACCTGTATCCTGTGAAATACAGAGATTTACCCAGTGGTGATAGGCTTAATCAGCACAGTGTGAACTCTTCTGGCGAGGGCCCGAATGTAACAGATGTTCATTAATATAACAGTCCAGCTTTAACCTTTCCAGGCTAGAAGCGGTGAGTGTTTGATACTGGATGGCGCATCACTTAAAGTCATCTCATTAGGACACGACACAAAGGATTAATCACACAATGTTTTATATGTAGAGGACACATTTGTGGACATGCTGCATTCACACCATGGACCTTAATAAAGACCTTCATCACGTACAACTTTCTTTTAAATGATTTCCTCCTTGTAAGATTAGTCAGAAGATGGTACTATTGGAACATATGGTGTGAACACAGATGAGAACACAAGGGGCTGACTCACATTTCCTTTCAGCTACAGGTGGGGTGGAGGAGGGAGAGGAGTGAGTAGGGATATGGCTCTGGCCATCCAGGAGGGAGCACCTTTGGTCGTCCATTCTGTTGCCCTGGAAACGAGAGAGGAGGTCGAAAAAGCCGTCCTCTCCAATCGTGTCCCGTGATCCTGGCTACAGCGTTGAAAAAATAAACACACATAATAGAACGTTAGGAAAGGGCTTCAGATAATTAAGGTAATCAGGATAGCTGACAGGCTTTCAATGCAGACATTCAAAATACAGGAACAAACTAAAACGATGTGCTGTCAGTTGACAAATCAACAACTATTCTGAAGAATTGGGAGCTGTTACCTCACACTGGGACACTGTGATCAGCATTTTCTACTAACAGTCAATGGATGAATCCAAAGAATACTCAACAGATTAATCAATAATTAAAATAGCTGTTAGCTGTAGTTCTTTTTTTTTTTTTTTCTTTACTGGAATCAAAATCACTTCCAAGGGGTGAAAGCTGAACTTGGCTGCAGAGTTTGTAAAGTTACTGCTTTGTTCTTGTGCATCCACCTTTAAGATACCCTGAGGGCGAAACGTCTTTGACACCACTGTACAGTTTGTAAAGCAAAATGGTTTACAAAAGCATTCAGATTTCATAAAAATGAACTTTTTTCGTATTGACTTAGCTGAATGTGAGATTGTTTTGGAACACATGAGTCAAAACGCTCATCTCACATGGCCACACAAACACATTTCCTCCTACAGGCGTCATACTGCATGTGAAACAATCTTTAGGAGCGAGGCTGCGTCCTAGGATACATGTTTCACTTTAAAAATTTCCTTGAGGGTGAATCATCACCGCACATGACTCTCTTGTGGGTTCCACTAATGTTATGAGTGGGCAGGTCATTGCACTGCATTTGGAAACACCTTAGGAGACACTGGTGCGTCATGCTCAGGAGCAGGGTGCTGGATTTCATGCTGATCTTTAGAGGATGATTCGTTGTTCTTCTGCTTCTTGCTTTTCAGCCGGTGGAAGAGGAAGAGCTTAGTCGAGGCCTTCATCGTGTTATTTTTTGAAGACCCAGGGAATACTTCCTCGTCCCAGTCCTGTATATTCAAGGTGCATACAGACAGATCATTTTCACTGAACATTACTGACTATTGTTAACACTAGAGGTTGGGTGAACAGCATCCTGGGGTAAAGTGAAAGGTATCACTGTTCCAGTACACTTCAAGTTCTAAATGTCTGTGAAGGTTTCTGCTTACTGTGGCCTACATGTTCCTGAAGCTTTACCCATGGCTGATTTAATTAACTTTACATTATTAAAATGTAAACATTTGCTATGCATCAAATTCACCTACGAATACTTTAATGCCAGTTTATGAAAAGAAATGAACCATATCATTTGCCACATGAATTACTTATCAAAAATTATGTTATTTTCATATGGTTACATAACCAGAGGAGCACTTAAATTTAGAAATCAGTGTCAGCAACTTCCACTGGGTTGTGCCTTGTGAACTAGTTTTGTACATACCGGATGTGCTGATGAATCTCCAGTTTGATTTTTGTCAGGACTTGTGTTCAGTTCCTGGTTCTCTGCGCTGCCTCCTCTCCTTAATGGAGATTTGGCCCCTGGAAGAAAAATATAAATTCAACAGTGTGGTCACATGTTCTAATATTTATAAAGCACTTCCACAACTACAGGACAAAAGTGATTTAAAAGGTGCCCTGTGGAGTTTCCTTATACACAAATAAAATTTATGTTTACATTCAGTGAAACTCGATGTATTCGTCCCTCAGGTCTGACAAACATGCCAAATGTATTTCCTTCCTCACAAATCATTTGCATTTCCATAGGACAGAATTTTATATCTCTAAATGTGTGCATAAAGAGCATTTTTTCTTGCAAACATGCTGCTAAAAAGGCAATTTTAAAAGGGCAGATCTACCTGAGCGGTTGGGGTAACCATGGAAGCTTGCTGTCAGACCAGAGCTGTTAGTGCTGGTGTTGCGGAAGATGCTGGGGTGGAGGTTGGAGTTGGTTTTCAGACCTACGACCAGCCGTAAGTCTGACAAGTTCATCCTGGCTGTCACCTCACCGCTTTTGTCTCCAGTCTGCAACATCACCGCCAAATTTAATGTAAACAAAGCTCAGTGTGAGATTATGACTCCAAAACAGACAAAACACACGACTGCTAAGTGAGATTCCTTTTTACTCGTAGTGTGTCTATCCATAAAAATACTGAATGCATACATAGATAGATACCAGGAAGCTATTATTTCCTGCTGTTCCTCACACAACCAGTAGAGGGGGGTGTGGCCTGACGACAGCCACTGACTGGATTCTGAGGGAGGAGGTGAACCATAAACAGTCACCTCTTTGGCAATTTCCAGATGTTTCTCAGCGAAGTACATGGCTTGCTGATGATTCCCCAGGGCGGTGTGGGCATTTCCTAGACTCCAGTATGCTCTTCCTTCACCGACTCTGCAAGCCAGACACAGAGGGAAACAGGCTGAGCAAGTTCAAATGAGATAATGCAAGAATGGGAGGGGCATTCATCCAACTATCACACAGTACAATCACAAAGATCTGATGACCTAACATGAGCTTATACTCATTTCACAACAACAGCTGGTATTCAACCATTATTTACTACCGCCCTCTCACGTCTGTGTAGACAGTGTACAAAAATAATCTATTATTTTAGAGAAGAATATCACAGACTCCTACAAGAATATTTGTAGTAAGTAAAGAGACATTTTCAAAACCATTAATCACACTCCTCCTTTTACAGCCCATTCACACCTTTTAAATAACTTGAATGACAACGTGGCTGTGCAAGTTTATACCAGAAGTCTCGGTTCCTTTTCCCGAGACTACAAAAGTGGAAAGGTAGGACCACTTGGAATAACAGGATTGCCTTGTGGGCAGAGATGAGGAGGAGATGCCTACATACACTGACTTTATCTGTAAAGTGAAAAAAAGTTTTAATGTTTAAAGTTGTCAGGCTGACAGATCTGATCAGCCTATTTTTATAGTTGATCAACCAGACACGCCAGATGGTTTGTTCCACAGAATTATGTGGGAAGGTTTTCTTGGAAAATGTTTGGAAAAGGTAAAGCAATTAAAAAAAATAAAAATAAAAAAAAAATAACTTGGCAGGTGATTGGATGAATCATCTGTTTATCTGTTTATCACCATCTATTGCAAGTTGAAAGTCAATAGCTCAGAGTCAGTATTTCTGACCTCCAATCTAAATGCGTCCCAGTGCATCTGCTCAGGAAAACCTGGACGTGCATACAAACTGATGTTTGTATGGAAAGTCTCTAACCTTCACAAGCATATTAGCACACTTTCAAGGAGACAGGAGGAGTGGCCTAGTACCACATTCTTGCAAAGATCTATCAAGCACATATCAGCTGATGGGAATGGCAGCTGCATAGTTTTTACAGCATATTTCACAACACAGACACGACATAATGTAAACACTAATGAAAAGATAATTCTGCTTACTGCTCACGGTGTACGCCACCATACTGCTGTGATGTCAGGTGTGTTTACGTTGGCAAATTGAGACTAGACGGATCTTGCTTTTCTGCACTGGAGGACTTTTTTCTTTCTTTTTTTGTAATTCCACAGTACAATGGATTGTAACAACAAAGGCTAACTTCAACCAATCACATCAATGAACCATATGACTTAGTAGGGGAGTGCTACCAGCGGTGCCAGTTGGTAAATCAATGGCATCTAATAGGTGGTATTGTGTGTTAATGACATTAAATCCCACAAACAAAACCCCAAATGCTGTTTCCTTGAGACTTTGTCTGCTTTTCAGTGTTTTTGCTGTTAACTGTAGCTTCATGGATGTTAGCAGGTAATCAGTTCAGGGGCCACCCACATTCAAACTGCACATGCTCATACTTCAAAGACAGTTTAGTGGAAAGCTGACAACAAATGGCTTTTATGGCTGATACCTGTCATTGAGGTCCTGAGCAATGACCAGATGTTTGAGGTGGTAATCAATGGCTCTCTCATAGTCTTGAAGTAGTGTGTAGGTGTTGCCCAGGCTGTAACAGGCCTGAGCCTCCACTGCTTTGTCCTTCAGAAGCCTGGCCAGCTGCAGAGTCCTCCTGAGGGCGAAACAGAAGAGGAGGAAGGTCAAAGAATGTCTAGGGTGGGAGCAGGAGAATGGAAGCTATCTGCTCCTTTCTTTTCTTTCTTTGTTGCCATTTTTCCAAGGATTTCAGTATCTAAAAATGCTGGGAAGGGAAAGGGATTTGAACTTTTGAATTTAATCAACTTCTGCTCCTGAACAACTGCTCATCTGTCGTTGTGATAAATGGCTGTACTGTCTTCAGAACTTGGTCTTCTTCACAAAACCAACACTTTCCTTGAAGTCCCCCTATTTAGCATGTATAAGCAGTAGTCAAACATCTAATAAACGGTTTATAATACACTAACATATATAATGTAGTTGTGCACAGATTTAAGGATATTTTAAGTTGTTATTAATGTACAGTAGTTACAAAACAGCAATTCTGTCACAGACCAATTATTAAATGGTTATATGCAGCTTAGAAATGCTAAATGGGGGTCATAAAGTAAAGTGCCAACAAAAACCGATTGGTGATTGCTGGTGTGATGAACCATTTACCCAGAGGGGATCATTTCAGTATGATGAGATTTTTCATTATCTTACTGACTCATGGTTGGGTATTCATAAGTGATTACATCCTCTCGATTCTGTCTCTTAAGCTTTTAAAAGAAGAAAATAGGAAAAAAGTATTTCAGGATCAATGTTAAAACTGTGCTAAAATGAAAAATAACAGCAGCGTGCCAGTTTTGACGTTAGTTACGATGATGGCATAAACAGATATCTGCCAGTGACCATCAGGACGTGAGAAAGGCATCAAGCCTCAATTGTTTACTCACTTGTAATGACCAGCCGCCACTTCAAACTGGCTGAGGAATATGTGAGCGTTGCCAAGGTTACAGTGGGCCCTCCTCTCAGCAGACTTATCCCCAAACTCTTTAGCGATGAGCAGCCGCTGACAAACAGGACAAACAGTAGTGTACATATTACTACCGTTAAGGTCAGTAATCAATTCAAACGCAGCCTTCATGATGACGGGATCAGACAAAATGAAAGTTTATGTGGATGAAAATGTTGAGTGTAGGCATCACAAAAATGTAAGAATACATCTTGAAAGCCACTTTTGAAACTTTTGACCTTCAGTGCAAGTTTGGCTCTTACCTTTTCATGTGCCGCTATTGCAGTTTCAAAGTCTCCCAACAGATAATAAGTGTTGCCAAGGTTGCCATAGGTACGACCCTGGGCTGCCTTATCCCCTAACTCCTTCACCACGCACAGGTTTGCTCTTTAAAAAGGAAAAGAAGAAAGAAAAAAGAAAACACAGTCACATATGTTATGGTGCATGTACACTTGGACACTTTGTTGCTTTGTGTTTTTGGGATTTTCAGACAATGTAAGAGCCCAGGACAGTAGACAGAATCAATCCTTTCCCTGTGATGAACAAACTGGGCTGAATATTATATATACTTTGACACTGATTTCCAGAGTTAGTCAGTGATTAAAGTATCAGTGCCTGTTAGTGACTGACAAAGTTTGATATTTAGGTTCAAAAGCCAGTAATTGGACTTTGAATGAAAGATAATTTTGTTGAAATACAATTTTCACGGTCAAGACAGAACACTCAGCATTACACGTATATACTGCAATACTACTCATGTCTGCGACAGGTTGGAAAATTTATTTTCAGCACTACTTCGTCAGCAACTTGTTAACACTACAAAAGAATATAAGTTGATGCAATCATGGCATGGCAACTTACAGTGTGTTATATCTGATGTCTGAGGCATCTGGCTGGCAAATTTAAGAAAAGTAACCACGTAACAGCTTTCCAGCATCTTACTCAAGGAATAGTACAGCAGGTGAACTGATGAACTGCGTGCATTTAGGATGATAGAATATGAATATGGTACTGAGAATGATGTGACTAGAATTCATGTAAAAAGGTTTATTTGGCCAGCTGAGATCCAGAATTCTACTGTTGAAACTGGATGACATGTCAGTCTGGATGAAGACAAGCAGATTGTCTAAATGACTGATTTATACTGATTTTATCAATAAAATATGGATGATGCACAAAGACAGAGTTGGCTGTTCACATATGAAACGTTTAAATTAGTTTGGGAGAAGATTAAAAAAAAGCTCTTTGTCAGGATAAACTGTACGCTTGTAGCAGTTTTTTTCAGTGTACAGTTCATTGGGATTTCTTTGCATAAACAGATTTCTTTTTCTTTCACGTTTGTTTGCGTACATGTATTGCCAGTATATGCAAGTTTTGTAAAATGTCTTGTAATCACATGTTGGTTTGCACAGGAAAACAAAAACAACTCATTACACTAACAAGGTTATTGTGGGGTTCAAACCTGTCACTCTGCTGTACTGCCAATTTAACAATCAAGTCACTTCCTCAGGGCAAAACAATGTCAATGTTTTGTAGTAAACTGAGATATCAACTTACTCATAGTACTGCGCAGCCTTCCGCAGGGCTATCCTGGCCTCCTCCGAGAACTCTCCTGGCTCGGCTCCAGTCCAGCAGATGCCCTTAGCCTTGGCGTGGTAAACGTTCCCGAAATTATACAGAGCTCGAGCCTGCCCAACCTACAGCACGCACAGCAGATTTTTACAGACGGAAACCAGAGTGGCCAGTGCTGTAATTACATACTTAAAATACACTGACACCAGCCCTGCCTGTTTGCATGTGGGCTGGCAAACTATTCTAGATGCTGGTACATCGACGCTCCGCAGTCATCGTGGAATCCACAATCATTCTGCGGTTGCAGAGTATGTCATGTGGCCTGATTGAAAACTAATTTGGATCCATTTATTTTAATCAAAAGGGCCTTTTAGTCATTGAGTGAACTTTGTATTTACATAACAGTGTAAAGTCATCCATTTTCATTTGGCTAAAATAAAAGGGCTGAAGGAATCTTTCACCTACACCTAAATAACTCTCTTGTTGTGGTTCTAAATTACGACCCACCTTATCATAAATGGCTCTGGTGATATCCAAATGTCTTTGGCAACAAATCACTGCTTCATCATAGCGTCCCAAAAGCTTTAATGTATTCCCAAGGTTGCCACTGGCTTTTGCCTCACCAGGCTCATCACCAATTGTTCTGGGATTTCAAAGGAGAAAAAAAACCCATTAAGAAATAATTAGACTGGAATATTATTGGATTACTGAAGTGTATTTGCACGAAAACACAAGAGGCAAGAAAGTAATTTACAGCCGCAAACAGCAATACTGCAGAGTCGAGTAGCAATTTAATCATCGGGATAAAAAAGTATTACCATTTGTTCAGGTTATATTGTTTAGTCTCAGATTATTTGCTTTGGACTTGCATAAAACTAGGGTGCACAGTCACCAAAACTCCCACCATCAGGAAACACAGGTGGATACAGTTTTAGAACAAATTAATATCAAGGCTGTGAAACTGTCCTGTACCTGGTAAGCGTGAGGTCATGCCGATGGTACTCCAAGGCTTTGTTATACTCTTGAAGATGAAAGTAGGCATTGCCCAGCTGGCTGTAGATGGCGCTAAGGATTTGGAGGTCCTCTGTTCCAACTTGGATGGCAGACTCGAAGAAGGACACACCGGCACGGTAGTCTCCGGCCTTACAGAGCCGCTCACCTTCCAGAGCCAGGTCCAGACAAGATGACTCCATCCTGCAAGGAGGTGACGACTGTAAGTCCAACTCTTTGACTAAAAGTCATGATATTGTCCAAATACTTTGCCACAGCAGGAGGATTCCAGAGTTTCCTCACTCCAGATTTGTTTAACAAAGGCTTTAAACGAAACACAAAGTACAATCAACCATTGAAATGCGATTAATAAGAAAAAAGAAAAAAAAAGCCCCATCATTCTGTCTATATTGTTTATTTTATATTTTTGTACCAATATGTGTTCAGTCTTTTGTTTTTTTGTCTTCTTCTCTTGTTTGAGCTGTATGCCTTTTTTCCATCAAGTGCCAATTTCTTGTATGCGCACACACACTTGGCCAACAAAGCCAATTCTGATTCTGATTCTGGTTCTGACTAATCTGCAGATTTGTGAATTAATGTTCTGCTGATGAACTGTTCAATGAATGTACTTGTAATTGCTACAATTTTGAACAAACATATACTTATCCCAGAAATTTTCATGTCCATAGAAATGAATCAAAATCAGGTACTGTATGTATTAGCAACTGTAACGTAAGGCTGTCTTCTGTGTGTAGCATTAAGCCAATCAGCCTGATGCTTAGATCACTTGAATGAGTGGTTGCACAAGCTCCTCTTAAGCCTGAATGTCTGTCTCACTGCTAGCATTCACATTCAGATGCAGTGACAGCAAATGTCAAGCAGAGAGAAGTCCAGACCACGTGAAGTTGGGGACAAGAGCTGTAAATCCAAAATAGGACGGCGCATTTCCTGTCTATCGTGAGCCCGAGAACTCCAAAATTACCCTGGAATGAAAATATGAGCCTTAGATTTAACCATGAACACAAAGTAAACTCAGATGTGTCTGTGGTGAGGACTACAATTTTATAAACCTCCACACCCTTCCTACAAAATAAGACCATCCCTTTGCGGCAATGTCAAACCGCCAGTAATGGGAAAAAAAACAAAAAGAAACTTCAGTGCATGCATGGGATTACGTCATAAAATTGTAAAACAAATCCAGTCATGCATGGGTGCACAGGTTTTCCATCTACATGACTGTGAGTAAGGACAGCCACCATTTACTTCATTTGTAGCATGCAGTTTAATGTCTTCAGATGTCATTTCAAAAGCTGAATATTCTTCCTTCCAGTTGACTGATCCTAAATTTGAACTCTCTGAAAAGCATTCAGACCTAGAAAGAGGTTGTGTTCATCGACTGAATTCAAGTGCTTTTCTTCAAAACATACAAAAATTAAAAATGCTAACCTGGGATATAATTTGAATTGTCATGATTTATGGTTTGCCAGCATGAATTTCTATTTTAATGATGACAGGCTTATGATTGAAGACTTGTCTTCTGATATCTGTCACTGTCACCCATCAAAGCAAGTAGGGGTTAGGCATGCAGCTCTCAAAGACTGAGTGAGCACTTCCTTCTAACCTGACTTTTGAGCGCCCCCTGAGAGACCCAGTATTAGGGCTCCTAGACAGACAGCACCTCCTCCCAGTCTGTGTCTTTACCCCCGAGCAAACTCTAAAAATGCTTTGGGTTAGTGACGGTGAAGTTTGGGGTTAAGGCCTACCGCTCCCTGCATGCTGTGCTGCTGAACTTAGAGCTTTCTAAACTAAGAAGCTTCCTCATCTCCATTCAGTGGTGCTACTTTTTTTTTTTTTTATAGCTTGACACAATTACAAAGTACTGACATGGTTGCTCCTTGGATTGGCTTTCTATGATGGCATACTCAGGCATGTTATGCATCTGCCATGACTAATATTTAAAGCTAAAAAAATAAAGTAACAGGCTTCCTGACATCTAACAGAATCATTTATTACCTTGAGTCAATGTGAAGTGACCGGGTTCACATACCTGTTGCCTCTCCCCATTCTGATGCACTCGAGACAATTTGACACGACGGACATTTCAAGCTTCTCAATCACTTTCTGGAGCAAACGCAGCTCTTTCAGCACAACAACCTTTACATTCTCTTCCTTCACGTGTATACACATAACGCACACAGCCACAGTGTCCCAATTACATGGAAATAAAGAAAACACGTCTCCCTTGATCTGCTGCCGTTTCTCTGAGCGCTTTGCTAACCTGAGCTAACAGCATAACAAAGGACTTAATCCGCTCAGAGTTCACATTGACCTGAACAGTCAGGTGCCAGGGGCGAGAGACCTTTGTTTAAGCGAATTAACACCAGGTAGTTAACAAGCAGAAATGAACGAAGAGAGAGTGGTCACCTCGGTTGTCATGTCTAGCTGATAGTCATATTCCTCTAGCGCTTAGCCAATGCTAACCTGCATTTCTAAGCCACCTGATGGTGTCTGTCACTTCCAATTAGGCCAGACCTCAGTGGTAATTATAGCCACTTTAAGTGGCTCCAGTGAACCCTAAGGCTATTTGCTCAACACTCCATGAAATAATCATTCAGCAGCAGGCTGCCTGGATGGTAGGACTTCTTCTATTGACCCCTCAAAAATAATTTACCTGCATGATACATTTTAATAAGATGGTTTATTCATCATTGGACTTCCATAATTCTGAATGATTTATTCGGGCAAATCCCACAGAGACAACAGAATAATGTATTAGGGGGAAAAAAAAGCCAGAAATAAAGTTACACCACATCACGATCCCTCATCACCACCACATCACAATCCCTTCCTTCTACAAAGCTTCTAACAACTCAGCTGTAGTCAATCCGGAGAAATCCACTTTTCTAAATTAACTAAGAAGTCTGGTCCAATGTGCCCTCTAGGGGAAGAAACAATGTTTTGCCTCACAAGCCATGTGACATTAAACCTGCCATCTCAGTTGGCAAAAAGCCAGCTCAATCATTATATAATCAGGGTGAATTTTGGGAATAACCTGACCTTGGTGCATGACGAACTATTTTAGACTTATAAAAATCAGATTACGGTGTCTTCTAAATGACTTTTCTCTAACAGCAACTAGAACCGCAGAGTGCAGCTGCTCTCATGCAGTTTGTTTTCTTTGCTTGTGGGTGGGCACCAACATTTTAAAACACACCTGACATCTTTCTACTATCTCCTATCTGTAAAAGGTATTGCCGTTAGTGTTTACGCAAGAGACCAGCAAGTATCTGGTTATCAGATTGTGTTACTAACCTGCAGGCCAGTCTGTTGCCTGAATGCAGAGAGAGGAATTCATTCAGAGCAAAATGTGCTGAGGGTACTTGACGAGGCTTGTATCTAATACCTAACACTACAATGAAGTGATGCAATGCATGCCAACTCTACACTACAATGACAACACAGCCTGCAATCAGGTGCAAATTCTCACAACGGTTTCAATCATGCAATGAAACATTTACATTGCGGTTATTAAGGACCTCCTGTCGTCTTCTCTGCATCCATTAGCCAATACGGTGTCATGTTACTGACACAGAAAAACTTTGAACAAACTGTTGGTGCTTATCTTCACATCTACATGGACGCAAAAATCTGTAAATATACCTGTAAAATAAAGTACAGGCAGGTTTTACTAAAACTAAATTTGAAGAATAAAATTCTGGATGGTATTTGAACACTTAACTGTTATTGTCTGATTAACACAATCACAACAAACCATCACAGAAGACTCTGGAAACCAGCAGACAGTCACACGTTTAAGTTGTAACCACAGAATTTTGACACTTTTGCTTAAAAAGTTGATTTGACTATAAATTAATCATCAAAATTGCTTCGATTAAGGGTCCATTTTTGTTGATGGACTAGTCAATTAGTTGACTGTCTGTGCTCTGACATACAGCCTTCCTTTGACGGACATGAAGTAAAGTTACCTGGCCTGTACACAGTGCAGAGAAACGCTGCCATACATGACAGTCAGCCTTGCAGTCCTAACAACATCCTGGGCGGGCACAGTCAGAGAATTAACCACATGACGGATCCCTGTCAGCTGCCAAGCTAAAGGGAAAATAAGGAAAACTGACAAGGAACCTCCACACTACACACCATCATATGTGAAAATCCTTGGGAAAGACTGAATACTGCCATGATTGGTTTCCATTGGACAATGCAAGATTTCATTGTCAAACCCTCTCTGTCCCACACCAGCAGCATCTTATTTCATGAACAAGTTTTCTTATGATAGTAAAATTTATCTTTTTGGATTTTGAAACAACACTTTTACAGGACCAGTGTGTCAGATTTAAGGAGCTCTATAGGCAGAAATGGAATATGATATTCATAATTATGTTTTCATTATCATCACCCCTGAATGAGAACCGTGTTTTAGTTACCTTAGAATGAGCTCTTTATATCTACAGAGTGGGTGAGGCTTCTCCCATGGAGTCCACCATGTTGCACCGCCATGTTTCTAGACAGAACACATTCTGGTTCTAGAGAGAGCCATCGTAGGTTCTCCAACATGTTTGGAAAGGGATGGGTGAGGGCTTAAATCCTACACACTGGACCTTCAAACACCCTATTTCAAAGACCAACATTTTACTGTTTTTTATAAAACATGTGACATTTCATAGGAACAATTAAAAGGTTAATCAAGAACAAAACTGGCAGACTAATCTTAAGTAAGTGTTCACTGAACATGGCGATTCAGACTAGTCACTTCCCAATTTTGTTCAAGAAAATACTGGCAATTTAGTGACTCGAAATGTGGCTGGTTTGCTGGAAGTATCTGTCTGAAAAAGGGTAGACTGTGACTCATTCCGATCACTGCGACATTCAGATGATGTTCACCTGCTATACAGAGCAGACTGAGTGCCAAGGAGTGCCAAGAAAGCCCACGCCAGCCTCACCAGCCATGTCAAAACAGAAACCTGACATTAATCAGACCGTGCAACATTTTATCCTCTTTTCACATTTTGGTGATCATGCACGTGCTGTGAGTTTTTTGTTTTGATATGTTTTGTACATACCGCTGCAATGAGCTGTGCTGGACTTGTTTGCCTCCCTGCTGGCTTGAACGAGTCTATAATGCTTTGACCTCATTCACTGGCTGAAGTGTTTTCACCCAAAGAGCTCCAGCTGACTGCATGATTTTTTGTTGATTGCATCACCTTTCTAAACTCTAGACAGTGCAGTGTGCAAAAATCCCAAGGGTGCAGCGGTTTCTGATGCAGGGACCACAATGTCTGGCAGCAATCACACCATCATCAAAGTCACTTCAGCTCTCTGTAATATTTGTCAAACGGTAACTTCACTTTTTGACCTGTCTACGTGTTCACTTTTCCAGTAGTATTTGTAACATGTAGCTATCAAAGTAAAGAAAAAGAAAAGCAGCACATACTGGCACGTCACAAAATATGGTGCAAAAATGACAGTAAAACACTGCAGTTAGCAGCGCACTGAAAAAAAAAAAAAAAACACTGACAAAGGGAATAGCAACAAAATTGGGACAAGCATTTAACTCTGCTGTTACATTTGCACAGTTTGTTTTCACTGCTTCTGGCTTCTGACCATGTACAAGCTTATCAATATATCATATATAATATTATATAATATATATAATTTTATCAATAAACAAACACTGAAGGACATGCTCAGCAGGAACTGAGATTGATGGCCATGTAAAAACGAAAGAAAAACTACCAAATGCTTTGCGTTTCACTTTTGATTTCATCTATATAAATCAAAATGTTATGGAAATATAATGTTATCTAACTATCACCAGTGTAGACCTCTGAACTGCGGAGAGGAATGCATGTTTGGGTCCTTTGAAAATAAAGTGAGAGCAATTAGCTGTGATTCATAATTCCTATGGATCTAAATTACAGCCCTGCATCAACATAGCAATGACAGACCTATGACCAGCAAACAGGAGCGTGTGTATGCTTGTCATAGAAGTTTGAAATCCTGCACAGCACGAAC
Source organism: Chaetodon auriga (assembly GCF_051107435.1). Lineage (NCBI taxonomy): Eukaryota > Metazoa > Chordata > Actinopteri > Chaetodontiformes > Chaetodontidae > Chaetodon > Chaetodon auriga. The sequence goes on along the minus strand of NC_135076.1, from coordinate 9,998,525 downwards.
GGGCCAGGTGTAAGAAAACGGCACAACAACAGTTTCTTTACCAGCACCTGCAACACTATACGTAAGTGCTGTTACTTGACTTTCTGAAGTACTTTCTTTAATAGAAGGATGATTATGTGTGTGGAAAACCACAAATAAAGAGTATCATAAGTATAAACCTCTCTTTGCTCTGACTAACAGAGTTAGTCTGTTTAGTCACACATGCTCATGGTAAAAGACCCAAATGTGGAATCCTAAACCATAACTATTTCAATATGAATACGCCCAGCAGATCCCTCTCCAATTAAGTGATTCTCTGTAAAGTGACAACTATTTTTTTTTCTTTTGAAGAAAGATGAGAAACCATCATTAGAGACTCAGCCCCAGCCCTGCATGGGAAAAGAGGTCACAGGCAAATTTAAATGGAAAACTGGGCTGCAACACCATCACTGCAGGCCACTCTGTAATCATGGCCTCTCTGAACTAGTCAAGGAGCACTACCAATAAGAATACACGGAAAAATGTAAATGTGTAGTAAAGCTAACGAGGACAGATTTCATACTTTTAATTAATGACATTTTTTGTTCCTGCAGTTCTGTTTTTAAGGAAAACCAGGGAAGCTGCAAGTTATTCTTTCAATTATTACCAGTGAGACCTCGTGAGGACTTGGTGGTGATGACTGTTTGGGAAATCTACGTTAGTCCAGCGCAGGGAGTGAGTCAGTTTATCAAGAACATGCCATCACATGCTCGCTGTCTGACGGAACAACACATCATTAAGTGGCGAGACATATCAGTCTGTTAATATAAAGACGAAGTCAACACCGGGTTTAAACTTTAAAAAGGCTACACAAGAGATGAAAATAACGTTACCACCAAAGGTAACGCAGGGTCGCTTTCACTGAGTTGGCTAACATTACTGTAGAAGTAGAGCACGAAAACAGGACTAACACCAAAACTTTTCAGGCAGTTGTTTCACCTACCTCAAACTGAAGTGCCCGAACACACCACGAACATGGCTTCAGCTTCAGGGAATATTAACACCAACTTAAAATCCTCTAAACTAATCTTTCCACCCAGTTGTTTACTACAGTACCGATTCTTCCATCTGGGAGGAAGATGACTCCGCTGTCTCGGGAAGCAGAAGTTGAAGAAGCCACTCCTCGCGCTGAAAATCTGCCTCCAATTAGGATTCTACGGTTGGTGCCTTCGAGTGCCATCGGAAATTTTGACATCGAGAAAGGAAAGCGCAATCGATCAACCAATCAAATCTGTAGAATGGATATGAAACACTTTCAGTGTGATGTTTAAGGGGTGGAGGAAAGTTGAATGTACTCATCGATGATCATTTTTTTGCAGTAACACGGTGCAAACGCTCACAATGCCTGTCGTGATAGTTTAATTTGAAGATCTCTCCCGCCCCCTGTCGCGTAAAGTGGCTATGTGCTACTCGACTTCTAAAACACAACAGCTCCTAAAAGGTTTTGAACTTAGAGAGTGACAAATTCCGCGAAACTCAAACTAAGAGCAGCAAGAGGTTTATCAAATATTATAAGATTTCAAAATAAAACACTTTATGTGTAAATTGCCTTTTGCTAATGGTCTAATTTCCAAAAGCATCTAACAAAGTGAGTCAACTAACATTTTCAGGGTCAGTAATGACCTTCAAGTCTTGTGTGTTACTGGGGTTTTATGAATACTGAACATGAACCCAGCAGGGGTCTAGAATAAAAGTATGCTATTCAGAAATATACATGGGCAAAATGTATTGACACTATTTCTTCCAAGCCAAAATTTCATAGGCATTTACACCTTTGTCAGTCTCCTTGATCTCACTAAGCCACACAACAGCAGTGTCGCAGCCTCTCCCACTTTGTCTTAGGAAGGCTGTTTTCACCTTTTTTCACTCATATTTCAAACCACCTGTCCTCTCTATCAAAAATGTGTACTTTGCTGTCCTCAGAGGAGTTTCCACTGTCCTTTAAATGAAGACAGACTGCTGCGTCCTGACCCGTGGGCTGTGCTCTATCTTAGTTGTTTCATCTCCTGATGTATAGGTCTCTGTGGTTGTCATTGCTGTACTTCACATCACTTATGTTTGGTGAGTTGTTGTTATAGAGGGTAAGTTCCCGACTAGGTGGCTTTGAAAAACATGGGGATGCTGTGTTTATTGAAGGTCAGACTGAGTGACACTCCAGTCATCTATGAGATGACTTCACGTCACATCTCCACTGTGGATGGTCCACTCCTTCTAAAAGCTCTATTTTCTGTGTTGACAAAGACTCACTTTAGGTGGTTTCATGCTTTTAAAGCTTTCCTGAGATGCTTGCACTTGTCTTTCGCCTCAGTGCTATTCGGCCCCGTGGTGAAGTGTCCTAATAATAAACCTTGACGTTTCCTCTGCTTCACTGCACGTCTCTGTAAAGCTGTCGCCAGTCAAGTGGCCACACTCAATGACCACTTAACTATGTTTGTAGTCCCTCACAATTCTATTGCATCCTATCGCAGTACTTTTTGCTTATCTCACAATAATTTTCTCTAAAACTTGCAAAATGATCTTCTGTAATATTTAGTGGTCACTCAGTTTCCTTAAAACCTTTCATGGCAACTTCAAAGAAAATTGAATTTAACTGATCCATTATCATGTTGTAGTTCAATGTGCTTCATGGGAATTCAGTGTGTGGGTTATAAGAAAACGCTGCTGCTAAATATTCTATGGCTACAACTAACAATTTTTCATTAATTGACTGATCAGTTAGAGTACAAAATGTCAGAAATTAGTTAAAAATGGCTGTCACATTTCCTAAGAGCCTACATTCATGTTCCGTTTTGTCTGACCAAAATCCAAATATTCAACTTAGAAGAATAAAGACACATAAGAATCACATTTGAATTTACAGATTTGTCTTGTTCTTTAAATTTCTCTTTTTTTCCCATCAAGTAATCCATAAATCAAGCTCTAAAATCAAATTTTAATTGCTTTATTAGACCAAAACTGTCACATTAAGTATTGTCAGGCTGTTAAGTATACCAGTTCTTCAGATAGTTGACAGGAGATTCAAACTGAGATTTGTTCAAATTGATCAAATATTTGGAGCCATTTTCAGATACATTTGGTTTAAGCTTTGCCTGCTGTTGGGAGCAGTGTTACAGTAGTAACAGAGAGGTCATTTCAAGGCCAGAGAGAGGAGATATCATTTCTCTCATTGACAGAAATTATTACAAGCCTCCAGTGATGGGGAGCAGAGCAGTTTGTTGGTCCACCACCTCAATGGATGAATCACACATGAACAAATGGACTCCTGCGCAGCATCAGTTAAACTGTGGTGAATCGAGAGGGACCAGGACAGGAGCGGAAAGGAGAGACCCCACTGGGGAAATCAGAAAGGAAGACGGGGTTGTGAGGGGGCGAGGTCTCCGACAAGGCCTGTCGTTTCTTGCGGTCACGCCTCTGGTAGCGGAAGTTTAAGGGTGGTCGCAGTGCGATGGGGCCTCCAATCTCTTCAGAGGATGAATCGGATGAATCAAAAGGACCAGCAACTTGGCCTCCAGCTAGACCTTCAGCAGACTCACTGGAAGATGAACTGAAGGGCTGAGGGGGTTTAAGCACAACAGAGGGGTCAAAGGGCACAGGGTGAATGGGCGTGGGATCAAATGGTGGTGGCTGAACAGCAGGGGGCAGTGTGGGGTCTGAGGGAACAGGCTGAAGATCATTTCCTGGGTCATCGATCTGGGACGGGAAGGTTGGGATGTCAGGGTCCTGAGGGAGGTCATGAACCTGAGGCTGCACTGGTCTGAGGATGTCCACGTTCTGCAGACAGAGAGACACGATCAAACTCATTCGCTGCCTGCAAAAAGAGTCTCAGTCATGCAAGATAGCGTGACAAACCACAGCTCTGAGAAGGAGTGACAAGACAATATAATTACAGCACAGAACCATACAATTTCACTTCTCACACATACGTTTAAACACACACAAGGAAAACATGCATTTGAAGACACAACACAAATGATATGACAGTATAATTATATGGCCAGTGGCATTCATTCAGACAGTTACATTAGCATTTTAAGGGTTGCTTTATCAAAATCGGATACAAAGCAGAGCATAAAACAAAGATGACATCTCGACCAGGCAGTGGGTCATTACATTCCCACTGCTGTCCCACACTGTCGATTGACACTTCATGTTACATTTGGTTCAAGTTTTTCCACTTTACTCTCCTTATGACTGACACGTTTTAATCCAATGTGCTGCTCATTTTTGGATGTGTGCATGATAGGCTTTGAGTCAAATCTCATTTATCTCTTGTGTTTGTCAAGAAACACCACAAAAGAGAACTCTGAAAACTGTAATAATCTGTTCAGGAAAAGCAGTGTGTATTGGTGCGCAACATATTTTTGACTGCCATGATCATTCTGCATCACAACACCAAAGCAAAGTCCTCGTATGTGGAAACCGTCTTGGATATAAACCCGTTTCTGATTCTGATGCGAAATATTTCTCAACTGCTTGCTGTACCTGTACTTTAAACATCTCACAGGACACCTGAGCATCAGAATGGCCATTCAAGTCTCCATACACAGATCCTGTACAGAAACCCGCAGTCTGAGAGGAGAAGATAAAACGTTTTGTTAATTTCTTTTACGATATGAGGTCACTGCAAGAAAACAACAACAACGACATATAAATATATAATAAAATAATGAATGAAAAAGGAGGAAAGGACCTGTCGGGCTTCTCTCATAAAAGAATCAATTACAGCAGCCTCTCAGTGGTGCCAGAAATGAATCTGTCATGTCATCAAGTAACACTTTCAGTAACCGCTTCAGTGATAGTAAACAAGATGCTGGCTGATTGATGTTTATTTAAGTTTTTACAACAACATTAATTTGTGCCATAACAGTGGCAGATCGTCAACGTAGGAATCCATTTATTTAAATTAATGGAGCTCCTTCAAACATTGTTGCTCAATGACATCCCTCTTTTATGAGCAGATCAACAAGGGTATACATGCAACTGATCTTCAAATATTAAAGGACTGTATTCCACTGATTTAGCATTTCAATGCCTAATTTTGACTCTTGAGTCTCTGGACTGTCTGTGCTGAGTACCTCTGTGTCAGAGTCGAGTGTCAGCCGCTGGCAGGTGCCTCTTTCCGTCACTCCCTCTGGACACTCTTGGACCGTGTACTCCACAAAGGTGGCTTTCACTGGCACAGCCTCAAACATAGAAATTATGTGGAAAAAGGGCAAATTGCACAAATAAACACACATTTACAGGCAGATACAGATACATGGTTGCTGCAATGTAATGGCTATCATCTTGGTTTTACAATGCAAAAAATATTACCTTAGGTGAATTATCATTTGCAAAGAGGAGCAATATACTGAACTTTCATCCCCAGGCGTCCCACTCAGTCTCTCATTTGCTCTCCAAACAAAAGCCTGGCCAGACAGTTAGGGCTAAAGCACCTTCAGTAATCCTTTGCAACCTTGCCAGGCTATTGTGTCATTATGGTTATTGTGGAGCAGTAACGGTACTCATCTGGCACGCAGAAGCTCAAAGGTGCACTGCGCCGTCTGTTCATGCACACCCAGAGATTCTTCTTAAGTGTAATTTCCCAATAAATGTAACATTTAACACATTGCTGTGCAATGAAACCAGCCGTGCAGCTTTGTTTCACCTATCAAAGTTAATAACTGTGTATCCAGTCGTACCTGCGCTGATGCTCTAGTGATCTTCTTCACTCCGAGCCCTGCACTCAGTGTGGACTGTCTCTTATAGGACATCAGAGTGGCCTGGGCAGCTTTCACGGCCTGTTGGCTGTCTACATGCAGCAGGAGGGGGCAGGTTGGACAGGTCAGCTGCAGCTTCTCTGGGGGATCTACAAGGACCAGACAGGGATAATATTGATTAAGTAAACACATGCGCTGAAATTACAGCAAACAAAATGTTGTATGCAGAATATGTAGGGCAGAAACACACTGACAATAAATGAAAGCAATAATTAGCAGTTTTAAGTAAAAGCAGAATCATTAATTAAACATGTCTAGGAACATCTCTGGTAAATGATTTGATAAATCCACCGTAGTACACAGGTGTTTCACTTCAAGAGCTTCAAGATTCCTTAAAGATGAATTGTAGTTTGAGCAGAGTTTGGCCCTTAAAGGCCCTTAAGTGATCAAAGAAACAAGTAAACAAACAAATCTCAGTTTGAATTAGAGTGAAACCAATTTTTCATGGCCGACATTTTGATTTGTCATCGTGGATAATGCACAGGTGTATCTAATTACATTAATTATGGCTCAGTTCCATTATAGCGTTCCAGTTATTAGTTACACCTGTTTGTGACATATTAAAACATCCACAGAGAGAAAGTCTTTTCTGAGAGGGACCTTCCTTCCTTTTCTTTCTTTTTTCTTTTCTTTCCTTTTCCTCCTGATGAGCCTTGTATACTGAGCGACGTCATTGAAACATGAGATGCTCCATTAATCTTTGAAGATACAAAACTACACAATATGTCATACAAAACAATATAGTAAAATCCATATTTTGGCATCACATCTCCCTGTGATACTGTGATGTAGAGTTCTTCACGATATGTTTCATTATACAATTATGACAGGGGAAGCACACCAATGTGTACACTTTGTGTACTTGCACCATTCTGTGCAATACAGTCATGTAAGACTAAATGCCACACTGCCAATCTACTGATATGTTAATGGTACCTGGGACGAGAGTGCATTCGTAGCTGTACAGGTAGGAGTATCCCTCTGGTGTGTGCAGAATGGTGGTGCTACAGTTACCGGAGATTTGCTGAAAAGAATAAAAGAGGAAGAAACCCCATTTAAACCAGTCAAGATATTGAGACTTTCTAAGGGAATACATTATGAGTAGACTGGAGGTTAGGTTTAGGCAAATAGTGGTAATGGTTATGGTGAGGGTAAGTCTCCAAGGAATTAATGTAAGTCTATGTAATGTCCCCAAACATGATAGAAACGTCACTGTGTGTGTGTGCACGTGTTTGTGTGTCTTACTGTTTCCATGAATGGTCTGATGTCACAGCGTTTCCATGGTTTTGGACTGCCTATGTGACACTTGGTCTCCAGGACATCCAGGTCCAGGTAATACACATTGCCCGCAGGTCCCTGACACGCACAGTGCAAACACACGTAATACGAGAGAAGAAACGCAAACAATTGTGAGAGCTCAGTATTTTTTGCTTGCGGAAAAAATAGAAGCATCACAAATCATTCAACGAATGTGCGAGAAGCCCTCTGTTAAGGCACTTTTAAGGCCCTTCATTTGTTCAGTTACATCTTTAAGGAACCATTTAGGAGGTGCTCTTTGTACTTCCCTTCCACTTTCACCTTCCCCACTTTGGACAATATTGATTTGAGCGAGAGCGCTGAAAACAAATGTCAACACATTGAGCAGGTGTAACGGCAGCCTTTTCAGGTCATGAAGTTGAACTGAGCCTCTTAAGACCTGATCAATCCCATTGCCTTGCCACAATAGCCTTGAGCAGCTGACAGCATGAAGTTCATAAGGCCTGTTGTGTAAGGTCTGTCCCAGTGGTCCTGGACTGAAGTGACCTGGACTTTATTAACAGTCTCTTCAGTCCTAAAGGCCTTTTTTCATGAGCCGTGAAAGGGGATGGCATCTCATTTCATGACATAAAAGACTGTACTTCTATTTTAATGTTTCATTTATTACAAGCAACATGCACTGATGGCGGTCACTCACAACAAAGTACGAGCGAGTGGTTGCACATTTAATAGTGGATATTTTTCACGTCTTTGATATAGCACAGTGGTTCCCAAACTAGAGTCTGGGGACCACAGCAAGTCCCTGAGAAGTCAGAGTTTAATTTCATTATAATTTCCCCAGAGGAGTGTCAGCACATTGTGACAATGTCAGAGGATGATTTCTGATTAGAAGTTTGACTGTGCACAGCCATTCCTGACAACAACACACAAATCTTCTCAAATGGGATCCCACTGACATGAAGATTGGCCACGGCTGGTTAAATCTATCAATGAGCGACTTCATTTTATCACAGGGATGTTTTGATATTTCGGTGACAGCAGAAGGGAAAATAACATTTCCACCCCTCTCCCCTCGTTAAACATGAACAAATCACCCACTGACAGAGTATTACAACAACCCCAGTCATCTTTCCCCACTTTGCATTTGTCTCTGTACTGACCTGAGCATGCAGGTGAACATTTGCAATGCGGTTGAGCGCAAACTTATAGCCATCAGTGCGATCCTCATTGATGTAAGTGACAGCCAGACGAGACAGCTTCTCCACTGCTTTGTCATTACAGGGGATGGGAGCAAGTTCAATGGGCGCCAGAGCAAAACCCTCACCGTACACACACACTGTGTGAATCGAAAGCAAGGATAATAGCAGTAATAATGTGCAGATGGATTTGTCCATGGTGGCAGAGGTTCAGGCAGGAGCTAAAGACAGAGCAGGTTTGAAGTGAAGTTTGTTCTCTTGTGTTTGCGTTCAGTCTCTGGAGTGACTTTTGGAATCAAAACAGGAGGCAGATGTTGGAATGATGCCAAGGACAAAGTTTATTTCATGTGAGAGGGCTGATATGTGAATGAATGCTTTGTTTAACCTGCAGAAAACTCTTTCCTATAAGATAAAAAGAACAAATGACAAACATTTTATCCATAATGTACATAATAATACATATGTAGGCATGCATGAATATGATTTTATGCTATTTATTCTCAGTGCATGGGCTGTTTTTATCCTGGTTGAATAATGTATGTAGCTCAGTTAAGAAAACTAATTTAGCGCAATAAGCATTTACATTATTAGTTGTACCTAAGACATTCATTGTGTCACATTTTGTGGCTGTAATGCAAGCATCTCACCATGGGGGGTCACTGTGAGTCTAGTGTGCTCTACCGCAGGGAAACAGGTAAAACTGTTGGTCCAGCAGGCAGAACTGGGTTAATGATTCACTGATACCCAGTTAATTAGACATGCTGTTCTATTAGAAAATTGTAACTTTGATATTTATGTTTCCTGTCTTTATTTTAATGAATCGACCTGTAATTTGAGTGAATTTACTTCATAATAGTGAATATGCAATGGTAATTATGTCAGTGCTTCCAGATCTTTGGGCTCTGTCCAAAAATGAATTCTTATAACAGAGATGTACACTGATCAAGCTACACTGTGTGATATGGGTGGGGTTCACACTTTTGGAGCAGTCAGATTGGTTTCCATTGTTCACAACAAGATCGATTACTGTCTGCAGTCAAGTAAACAGTAAGACACACACACACACACACACACACACACACACCACGCCTCTGTCTGTGTAATGCACATTTGATTTATTTTACACAGATTTTCAAGTGCGAAACAAAATACGAGGATAATTCCAAAATCTTGGCTGTGGACACTTGAAAGAAATAAGAAAATGTAATTTTTATTAGCCGTGTTAGCAGCGTGGCTCCAGGGTTTCACAGTGTTGGCTGGTCACTCAGTCGGCCCATCACTTACCTACATGGTGCATTTTAATGACCCTGGTTGTGATTTTATTTTTGTCTTGTGCCACCAGCAGGTCAAAGTTTTCAATTAAACATCTCAGGATCTAATGGATGGATGCCTTCACTCTCTGACATGCTGCCATTTCCTTTCATCTGTTCACCTACTCAGCCAGTACTTTTCCACTCTCACTCCCCTTGCCAGCCGCGCTCACCTGATCCTCACCTGATCCTCATTCCCAATCAGCAGCAGCATCAGCATTCACAATTGGACTGGCCTCTTGTTACTGAGCCTGCCTGCCTTTGACCACGTCTGTTCTCCTGTCCACTGCTAAATATATCAATCTTGTGTCTCTGATTAAGAGTTTTGCCCTGCACCTCCTGGTTTTTCTGTCTGCCTGTGCTTGTTTGGGGTTGCTTCTCCAAACATTTCAATGGACTTTGTAATCTCCCAAAAGCACTGAACTGAGTGAGTTTCCTCTGCTCACTTGGTGCTTTGCCACTGATGATATTCTGAGAGACTTTATTACTAAGCTGAACTTTGAACTGTGTGGCTATTTATCTGTCTCTGCCAAGTCTGAGATTAAAGTTGGTAAAAGCTATCTTGTGTGCTGGTGGTTTGGCATTTGGGTCCTAAACACAACTGTTACAGACGGATAGCACAACATTTTGTACAAACATTCATGGTTCCCAGGCGATACGTCCCAATGACTTTCCTCTGACTTTTGAGGGCCCGACATCCTCCAGGGGGACCTGTGCTCACAGCCCAACACCGTGCAGCTCGATTGCCATTCGCCAGAGAACACCAGAATTGGCAGGACTGCCACTGGCGCCCTGTTCTCTTCACAGATGAGAACAGGTTCACGCTGAGCACCTGTGACAGGCGTCAAAGAGTCTGCCTGTAACATCATCCAGCATCTGACGCCACCAAGTACTGCCACAGACTGTCCAGGAGCTCACCGATGCCCTGTTCCAGATCTGGGAGGAGATCCCCCAGGACACCATCCGTTGACTCATCAGGAGCATGCCCAGACGTTGTCAAGAGTGCATACAGGCACGCGTGGGCCATACACACTACTGAGTCACACTATGAGTTGTCATGATGAAATTCATGCAAAGATTGTGTTCGTGTGAATGTAAGCATGTGACACTGGCATTGTCATTTTGAAAATGTTAGCATGCCGATGTTAGCAATTAGCTCATAGCACCTCTGTGTCTAATTCCAACCTCACAGAGCTGCTAGCATGGTTTTAAACTGTTCCAGTCGTTTTCAGGTTTAAATCATTTGAGCAATCAGGTTGCATAAAAGTCAGGATTATCAGTGAAAACACAGTTTGTTTATATGTTTCATCTAAGATCTTTGTTTACTTTACTGGTCGGTACACTTTGAGTGGTTAAAATATTTAACATTAATCAAGTGTAGTGGGTGCTTTCTGCAAGCATCTGTCTGGGGATAATCATTTAACCCATTTCAAATATTCACTGAACCAGGTTCATCTCTCAACAGAGGCTGGAGGATGGAGAGCGAGGGAGAGCGACTCACTCAGCAGAACAAATTCTGCCAATATCAGAAGAAAAAAAAAAAAGCTGCCTCAATGTTGCGTCTGTCTTTGTGAATGCGTGTGCATTTGTGCGCGTGTTTTCATACAAGAGAATGTGCTCTAGTGTTTGCCTGTGTGCACATTTGACCGTGCAGAGCCATGATTGCATGCGTCAGTGTTACCGGCAGCTAGTTGTGTTGCAGCAGAAAGCAGAAAGAGTCTGTGGGGGAGAGATAAGAACGGCGAGGCTGCTCCAAGGACTCGCTCTACCAGCACAACGCCAGACCCAAGTTAGACAAACCTCCTTTGATGTGAGCACAGAGTAATCTCCCCTTGTGCTCGCTGCGGAGAGATGCCACGCTGTAGTGATGCCCAGGCCCTGATACGATGGAGCTGCTGCCACTGGGGCTCCTGCTGTTCACTTTGTACAGTGATGGGCTGGGGGTAAGAGGAGAAGGGAAGAGAAGAGAATCTCAGTTTGATGTGGTCTAAATACTGTTTTGAAAGGTTTCATTGGAGTTACTTGTAGTGGAAAGTTTTGCTCTGCCACGGTCTAAATGCTGTTTTGGGGAAGTTCATTAGTATTGTTTTCAACAGAAAATTTCAGTATAGCATGGTCTAAATGCTGTTTCACAGACTGTTCCACCTCGCCAAGAACACATTTCTGGGGGAAATACTGGCAGAAATCTCCTCCTGTGTCACATCGCCTGCCAGTAGAGGAGGAAAAGAATTGGTTTCTTCACTGCACGGCACATTTAAGAAAAAATAAGGCCAATGCCGTTTTTCCTCTTTCCTTTTATAACCACGTTCTACCTGGGATTTGTGTGTCACAGTCAAAGTATTTACATTTTGTCTTTCATCACTGCTTTGCCCGTATCTCACTGATACATGTGAATGAATAGAACAAAATTACAGGATGGCAGCCAGCCTTTATCTTTTGCACATCATCCCCCCCTTTATCTATATCTCACATGCTTACATTCACATGAACACAATCTTTGCTTTCGTCTTCTCTCTCTCCTTCTGTGTTCGCTGTTTCCTTCCTTTCACAAGATGCTGCTGGGATTTCTTTCTTATCTTATTGGTCACAGTCTGCACAGAGAAGGGACGACATTAGGATGGAGAGAGAGCAGGAGGAAGGATAATGTCCTCATTTAATTGGTTTCAAACTCTTTCTCCCCTCAAAGACCTGCTTCCCACACTGCTGTGGTCACAAAAATGATGCTAAACACATGAAATTGAACTGTAATTGGTCAACGTGTGAGCTCATGTAAAAAAAGCTTTCACCACTGACTGGCGTTCTCTGCAGCAGTTATCACAAAACCCTGTCATTTTACTTGTGTAACGCAGTCATCTTAGGACTCTTGATTTCCTCATCATGTATTCAGCTTCTCTTGCTGCAGCCGCAGGAAGTAAATGAGTGTAGGACACCTGCATGGAAACATTAGTTGTAATATGAGAAGTTTCATGTTTTCATGCCCATAGTGGCAGTGTAAACCTTTGGCATTTTGATGTACAGTTTACTGTAAGCTAATGTTTTCTATGTGATTATTTGCGATATCTCTGTATTTTAATGTGTTTAGCTTATTAGCTCAATTATTTCTCTTTTTTTTTTTTTTTTTACTAAATTGCTTAATTTATTAAATTAACGCGATCAGCGTATACATCAGGCTTAGTTGGCATGACCATCATATAACAACCGCCGAGAGTTCATCAACCCTTGTTTTTTTCCCGGCCATTATTCCTGTCACAGTACATGGAGTCTCTTACTGGCTGCCATTTCCTTTCATCTGTTCACCTGCTCAGTCAGTGCTTTTCCACTCTCACTGCCCTGCGAGCCACGCCCACCTGCCCACTCACCTGATCACACGCCTTAGATTCATTCCCAATCAGTCCAGTATTTAAGCTGCTCTCCCACACTCACCCAGTGCCAGATTGTTCTTTGCATCATTCAAGACTCTCCAGCGTTCTTTATTGGACTGATCTCTTGTTACTGGACCTGCCTGCCTTTGACTTTGCCTGATCTTCTCTTCTCCGCTGGGCTCGCCAAACATTTCAACAGACTCTCAATAGTTCTGAAAGGGACATTGATCTGTACTACAGCTTATCCGTCTGTGAGACGTTTGTGACTTCCGTGTATTGGTAGTACTGTAATTGGGTCCTAAACCTTCCCGTTTAAGTTCAAGACCCTACTTGGGACTTCGACTACTGGTTATGAAGAGGAAATCCAGTATAATCACATCATAAAGTTATTATGACTAATGTGTTGACAAAGAGTTGCTTCAACATGTGGCAAAAACAGAGCAATGTTATTTTTTTATTATAAATCCTGTGAAGTCATGTTACATGCCACCTAATGAATGACAAGCTGGATATTTTTTAAATCCATGTTTTATCACTGTTTTGGTCTCCACCAATGGGAAAAAAAAATCAATTCAATACCAGCATTTTTTTAACATCCATGCAAATGTTTTTTTTTTAAATTCTCACTTTTCTGACAACTACAGTATGTTAAAGATTATCATTAAAGTAAATAACCAACAGTTAAGTTATAGTTAGATGATCAAAACACTCTACTAATTGCAGGTATGTAACAGGAGACAATCCTCAGCCACCTGCCTGAAAGTCAAACTTGTTTTTCCAACTTTCACAACTGCAACCCGCACATCCATACAGGCCTGGCTACATATAGGGCTCACTTCTTCCTGTATTGCCACCCAGCGCTGGCACAGGATGCAAACCATGAGGTGTAGAATTACCCAATATGGAAGTAATTCCTACTGATACCGGACTGTATTTAGCAGCTAGATGTGAGATTTTCTTCAGCAGTGGTATAATCAGAGCTTGTTTGCTGTGAACAAGGAAATTGTGTTGTTGAAAGCAAAGAGACTCAACCACACAACATCTTTCACACACACACACACACATATTCATCTGATTCACTGTTCAAATAGAAAAAAACATGAACTGATGAAGCTTTGGTATTTTTGCACGACTTTTGGCTTGTCATTCACAGAATTGTCTGTCATGCAAATTAGAGTGAGTGAGAGACACAGATGAGTTGAACGGCCATTAACAGGAAATGATAGTGTAAACACAGCCCATCAATTTAAGTCGCAGAGACAGCGTGCAGAGGAACATAGTCATGTCAGGTTGTAATATAGAGGCCCAGAGCTGGGATGATGACGCGCTGTATGAGAGACTGGCTCAATCACTGAATGTGATTGAAGTGCCATGTGTGGTACTCTAAACTCCGGCCCCTGTGATGCAGTGCCCACTCCTCATTTTACCTCCTTGCCAAACTGAAAGATGTATCACGACCAGTCACCTGCCACACCAAAAAATAATTATTTGCCAGTAATATTGTGGCTTTCTGGGAAATAATCTTAACCTCTACTTGCTATTTGTCTGTCTGGCGTTCACTTGCTAACATGTGCATACTCAAAAGGGTTTAGATGCGTGTGTGCGGCATCTGAAAGCCTGTGTGCAGCTGGTTGTCTGCGTCTTGTGTGTCCGTGTACTCTTCTGTGTGTGTGTGCTCATGTGTTTTTATGTGTGAGAGGGGTTAGGGAGAAGTCACTGAGTCAATGCATGACCTTGTCTAACCGACTGGGTATCAAACTCATGACAACTAAAACTTTTCCAGCCCTAAAGCCTATTTATACACCCATACAGGCCTCTTTGATGTCGGCACTTAAAAGCACCACTAACTCACCCTGGAGGAAGAGCCTGGCACACAGAGGATGCTCTGGATGTCTCAGCCTGTGTGTGTACGTGTGTGCACGCGTGTGTGTGTGTGTGTGTGTAGATCTGAGTATGTGTGAGAACGTGTGCATGTGTGCGTGCATGCATGCATGTGTGTGCTCGCCACCCGATTTCAGCTTCATGATGACTAACCATTTTTTAACTTTCATATTTCTAGACTTTACACCTCTCATCCCTTTTATGTCCATCTGCTCCAACGTCTGAGGTGCAGTCTTTGTTTTGGGGTGAGATGTTTTAATAAGCTTTCACACATTTAAATTCTCCCAAGATATTGTGGCATCTCATTTTTTTTTTATAATAGCTCCTGTTCTGTTTAAGTCAAAACCTGTGCTGTAATGTTTCAGATTGTTGACTAGATATACTGTATCTGTGTCTTTTCTGTCAACAAGCCACTGATCTGCGAGCCTACACACTGTATTTCTCAGACCGCCTTATATACCACCGACATGGATGTCTTTGGCAGCAGGCCATTTCAATTATCTTTTGCTTTCACTTTCTCCAGAGTAATCTTTTAATCTTACTGCGATCCACCTAAGTCTCAGCCCAGTCTTTGAAAATCACTTAGCAATTTTTTTTTTTATCTTTAATGTCCATCAAATATTTCATAATTTTTTCTGTTTTTGTTCTTTGTCTTGCAGCTGCTTAGTGGTGTGCAGAAGCCTGTTACATGCTTTATAGTAACAATCTGTGACATCTTCATTTAAAAAGTGACAGTTTTGCTGTTCAGCATCTGTGATTGATTTGACACAACCCTGATTCCGCTTATTCATGACCCGAGCCTGTACATCTTCTCTTCTAAGCACTTCTTGTCTGACAGGGATTTTCTTGAAATAAGATAAAATAGTATTAAACCAACTCGTACTAACTAGAAGTGATATATTTCACATTTCCATTTTTCTGGAATAATCAGACTCTCCTGAACAGTCGGCAGTGAACAGTGATAGTTAACAGTGACGGACTCTGGCAGTCTAAAGGGCATGGGCGAAAAAACTAAAAAGGGCACCTGACAGTGCACTTTATTCTGTTTTGTCCACGGAAAGGCACCTGAGATGGTACTTTATCATATTTTCTCCACTGGAAGGGAATTCTAAGGGGCAAGTTATCACATTTTGTCCACTGGAATGGCACCCTTGAAGGAACTTCATCATATTTTCTCCACTGGAAAGGCATCTGAGATGATACTTCATCACATTTTCTCCACTGGAAGGACACCCCATGGCACTTCATCACATTTTCTCCATTGGAAAGGCATCTGAGATGGCACTTTATCACATTTTCTTGCACATTAGGTCACTCTAGAGGACAGTTTGTCATGATTTATCTACCATAGGGGCAATCCAAGAAGGCTTTTGGTGCATTGTTTTCTAGATACCAGAGAGGTTCTGTCTCTGGGTTGACTGCATATGCTGGATCAGATCTGATTATCCTTGGCTCAACACAGAATAGTGATTTCTTATTGCATTATTTGCCAGTATCGAAAGCAATTCACAGGAGCAAGCTATGGAAAATTGTTCAGCTCTGTGGAAAAATCATGGGGTTGCAGCAGACGGACCTGTATCACCTGTACCTGACCAGGCTGACTGTGAAGGCTTACAAGGCGTGCCAGGATCATTCCACGAACAGTGGCTTTTTAGCCACTGCCGTCTGGTACAGAAACCACAAAATAAGGACCAACAGTGTAAAAGACTCTTTTATTCCCATGACAGAATACAGTTAAATAAGGTAGCCTTATTGTTGAGGTTCAATATATGTATGTATTCATGATTTTAGCATACATGCAGGGTGCAATTTAGATGTTTTATTTATTCACAATTTTCAGCATGTTGCAGGAGGTGGACTTTATGGATCGTTTTATTCATGATTTGAATTGCCTTGACTGAGGGATGGTGCAGTGTTTTGTTGTAGTTTTTTTTTTTTGTACATATTATTTTTTATGATGTGGTCCTGTGTCTACCTACATGTAGCCTATTATGTAACAGGTTGTAACAAATTGCCTCTCAGAGAACAACAAAGTCTCCTAAACTAGAGCTAAACAAAACTTGTACATCACTGCAGCAAGGTGAGAAGTTCAACCATCTGAAGTCAACAAAAACAAGAAGTCAGCTGGTGCTCTGGTGATAAATTGCTCTTTAAATTGTGTAGTTTTATTAAAACTAAAGGAACCTGATTAACTGAAGATCATGTCCAGTGCAGATTAAAAAAAAACAAACTAACAAAAAAATCTAACATGTCACCAGCGTTCAAGAACGCTGGCTCCCTTCAGTTGAACTTAACCTTTCCCTCACTTCAGCTGGATTGATTTGGTTTGATATTTGAATGAAGACAGCTGGTTAGGGTAAAATAAAAATTCAGGACCACTCCCACACAGTCTGTCTCCTTCTCTGGCTCCCACTCTTCGCTTGGCTGCCTCTGACCAACTATCTGCCTGATTGCACTCTCTCTCTCTCTCTCTCTCTCTCTCTCTCTCTCTCTCTCTCTCTCTCTCTCTCTCTCTCTCTGCCCATCAGATCAGTGTTGCTCACAGCCAGGGAGAGGGGAGGTGTGAAAAGCTCATGCAGAGAGAGCAACCCCAGGAAATGCCAGCCAAAGAATGACTGAAACAAGGAAAGTGTGTCAGTGCATGTGTGCTTGGCTGATTGTGTGTGTGTGTGTGTGTGTGTGTGTGTGTGTGTGTGAAGTTATAGGTATGCATGTGTGTGTGTTACGTGTCATTCCCCTCTCTCTCCAGTTTTTCTGCCTGTCTGATTCTCTTCACCTGAATGGATAAGACCCTCGGCCTGACAGTGTTATAATGCATGGCGTGAACTATGGAATATCAAAACCTTGTTGTTTTAGACAAAGTGGGACTTCTATAAATATGCTGCAACTTCCATCAAAATGTACGACCACACACACACACACTAAATATATAGCACATTTACATTTAAGTGTAACGGTTGAGAGCCAAACATGAAATCCATTTTAAGACGTGTGTGCACACCTGCCATGATATCACTGAAGTGGTTGTCCCAGGTAAGGATGCACATGAGCGGCATGCAAGGGACATGATGATGTACTCATTTCAATACTTTAATCATAGATGTTTCAACACTTAGATGCTGTAGGAGAGGAAATGGAGAGCTGTGCCCTCTGTGGATGATATTAAGCATTAATGGATAAGAAAAACACTCCACACACCACACTCACACACTCTCTCTCACACACACTTCAGCGGCTTCTGAGAGGAACGGTTCTGGAGCTTTATCAACCCTGAAATGGGAAGTGGTTTGTGGTATTAAAAAGGAATACGTGACTGTGGCGAGCAAGTGGAGGCGGGTGGGGTGTTGGTCAGGAGGAAGATGGAGGAAAGGATGGTCCAGTGCGCAAACAGAGTCACTGTAATCCTAATTAACCCTCCCATGTATGATTGTGGACCACAGATGAGCCTCCATTTGGAAGAAAATGGAGAAAGGAGTCGGATGACTGCTGGATGTTTCACTGAAAGAGGAAATACAAGCAATAAACAGAATGTAGACAAGCAAACCAGAGGACTGCTTCAATGTACTTTGGATTCAGAGAATAAATCAAGTGCCTCAGACTCCCCAAATAATAAATCTGCTTTTGAAGACAACTTGCTGACATCCAAAAGACTTCATCCACAAACCAATGTGGTTTGTGTACCGGCCAACCAAATATCGGCACCTGTGGCTTAAGCTGACATTGATAAACAAGTTTCAAAGTTGGAGGAGGTCTTAGCTGTGAAAGTCTGAATCTCCTGGATAATTAAATGATAATATTGGTTTATGTTATGGCCATTAATTTTAATTAAATAGTTGCTGAACTCATTCAAATTTGTCCCAAATATCTCCAGCTGATATAAACTGCCTAATGAATTATCAGAGCGTTGTCAGCTTCAGCTGCACAGCACATTTTGTTGCATGCACGTCGTTAAGGTGCAACATAATTTTAAACTTGACAACTGGACGTCGCTTGCCAAAATTCTTCTTAGGAGATGTTGCTGTAGATGAAATTGTTGGAACAATGCATCATTATCAGCGCATGTGACAGAATTCAAAGCTCTGTGATTGGATGTGTCTTGACAAAATACACCTTGGAAGTCATGATTAACTTCTCCCTTTACATTTTTATGTACTCAGACTTGTACCTTTGACTTCTTATCAAAGAACCAGGTATTTTCTGAAGCATTTGTTCATCTGTTGAATGAATGATTCATCTGTGAGAGTTTCCTGCTCATCCAAGCAGTGAGTCACAAAAGTCTGTGGGAAAAATCAGCAGAACTTCACAAATCTGTAAAGAAAACAGGGTCCAACTGGGTGAACACTAGTTTTCTCTGACTAAAGGTACAAGAGGTCAGGAATTGACCTCCTATAGTGAAATATGACTTAAATTTCTTCACACTTTCCCTAAAGAAGCAGCCTCAAAGAAACCCATTGTGCACCATTCTTTTACCTTTCAATTCAAACACTTGAGTGCCACAAACATGCTTATTTGAGAAGAGATGAAAAGCGGCTGCTGCAGGTCGGACCATGAATGTGTGGCCACAGGTGAAGACACCGGGCTGGTGCATGAGCTCCGGCATTGCAATGAGCTCCAGCCATTATGTTTCTGCATGTATAATTATCATGTGTGAATAATGCTACTGAACTATGAGGGTACCTCCCACTGTGGATCCCTGTGTAGCCAGTCCCTGTGCTTTCACATCTGGCTGGAGCTTTGAAGTGGCAGGTGTGCCATCTACATGCCACACACACACACACACACACACACACACACACACACACACACACACACACACACACATATACACAGCCACCATGTTGGCGGATGAGAGAGAGAGACATAGGCTTTTGTTGGCAAGTACAAAGAACATACACATTGTCGTTTTGGTGTTCAGGGACTGTTTTTGATAGAGCATAATCAGATTCACACATCTTAGGTTACAGAGGCTTTAATGAACAAAAGAAAACAGGCTTTAAACCCACAGGGTTGTCAGGCGTAAGTCATCAGGGATGAGCATTGACTTGACTTGAGTCTCTACTCATGTGTGAAAGACCTGATCTAACAAGATTTCCCCTCCCAGTGGCACGGCGGAATTGTATTTCACATAAAAAAAAGATGGGATTTACACACATGCGCCAACACCCACACGCATGCAAAAGTGCCTTGAAATTATGTGCAGGTGAGCCAAAGTCACAGTAGAATAAGTCAAAGAATTACAGAAAAGTCATTGTCAGTTGTCTGGCATCGCTATTCCACACAGGCTCACAAACATCAGCATGCACGTCTTGTTTTGGAGGTTGCAATGAACTGAAAAGTTTGACAAAACTACCAGGCTAAACAGAACTATTTTCTCCCTCTCTGGGGATGCATAAATGCGATACCCACAAAGATTTTACAGGCTAATATGTTGATTTTTGCAACAGCATGTGACGTGTTTTAATCCCCAGCTTATCTTGCATTGTCAACAAAATACAACAGCAGATAGTCTTTGAAAAGGGGCCTCTATAAAATCATGTTGAAGGCTTTTAACTGTCATGACCAGTGGAGGAAGTAGCACTCAGATCCTTAAGAATACTTAAGTAAAAGTACATTACCACAATGTAAGAATACTTAATTACAAATAAATGCATGTAAAATCCTACTTGAATAAAAGTACATTATAATTATCAGCTAAATTTACTCCCTTAAGTCCCTGTGCATAAGTAGGATTTTACTGTTGTCCATTGCAGGTTCAGGAGTTGAGCAGATGGTTCATAGTGTTGGTCTTGGATTACTTACTACCAGATTACTGAGCTGTGATAAAGATACATACAATAAAGTTGAGGTAACACTGTTATTATACACAGAACTTGAGTACAGTAGTTACCTTCCATGCAGCTTTAGCTCATATGACAAGCAATGACTTGGTAATAACCTTATATAATAGTGATATAAGGTTGCAGGGTAGCCCTGATCCCGAACACACACAGAGAAAACACACAGAAACAGCAATCCTGGTTTAAAAATAACCACAGTCTAATTAGTTTTCTGCTTTGCTTTTGGTGTGTGTGTGTGCGTGAATGTGTGTGTGCGTGTGTGTGTGAGGGCAGGATGGGACTGCAGCGACAGTGTAATTAAGAGAAACAAGTCTTTGATCTTAATGAGGTTTTTCTGCACTCATCAGTGAGTGAGGGGATGTGTATATACATGTGAGAGGGGGCGTGCATGCGTGCGTGTGTGTTCATAGTTTCTTAAGAAAAAAAAAAAAAGTTCCCTAAAATAACCCCCATCTGAAATGAAAAGTAAACTCCAATTCTCTTCAAAACAGCAGGGAGGGAGTTTTATCTCGGTCTGCTCTGGTGACTCGCTGCTTTTT
This sequence comes from Chaetodon auriga, assembly GCF_051107435.1. NCBI lineage: Eukaryota > Metazoa > Chordata > Actinopteri > Chaetodontiformes > Chaetodontidae > Chaetodon > Chaetodon auriga. The sequence continues at coordinate 9,977,366 of NC_135076.1, read as the reverse complement.
GGTCACAGGCTGCATGTCACTTCTTTGAAATAACAGATTTAGGTCATTCTGAAAATCTAGAAAAAAAACTTCCTGCATCCGTTTTTTTTTTTTTTTTTTTTTTTCGACACTTTCTGACTAATTGACTGGAAGATAATTTGGATACTGAACAGTGGCAGCAGGAGTCCACTCCATTCAGCGGTGAGATTGATGCATCTGAACAACACCAACAAACATGGCCTGCAATCACTCTGGAGGGGGTGCTCCACTGAGAACATCATTACCGACTCTGTGTTGTCTGCTAAATCAAAGTAGCTTCCCCGGCTTTGATAAAAGCGTGTGGTGCCGACCAGGGTGGGAGTTTGCTGCTGGGTTACCCAGATGAGAATCGTTCAGTGATGAGCCAAGATGTGTCTATATTGTGGTCTGGCTGAAATTAAACAAAAAAGACCAGAAAATACCATGAAATATAGGAAAAGGCTCTATGTGGTCAGCATGGAAATTACAGAGCCGGTCTGAACTGCTGAAGCCAGATGATAAATAAAGCAATATCAAACAGAATACAATAAGGTTGGAAATATTCTTTACAATACCATCAAACCGAATAAAATATGACTGTACAATGTAACTGAACAGAACATAACTAGTTCAAGTTCAGTGTAATTTATTTATAAAGCCCACAGTGTAGAGAGAAACAAAGAAGTTGTAACTAATCAATAATCAATCACAGGACAAAATGATGCAACACTATATGCAAAAACAGCAGGGGGCACAAGACTAAGTATGATCTGACGTCCCTGTCGGCAGGTTGACATCATTTGTCTGCGTCTTCCAAAACCACTGTAGAAAAATAAATCAGAACAGTGCAAAGAAGAAGGAACATGGGTATAAAAAACGGCTTTGTGAATATTTTATGAAGAAGGCTCAAAACCGACCTGGTTAGACTTGGATAGATCGTGATGTGGGTTGAAATGACTGATGGTGAGGTTAGGGGCCTTCATCGTCATGGTTCCAATAATAAACATGTGGTTAAGGTTAGTAGGACGATCGTGCTCATGCTTTAAGAAACATCAGCATTGACTTTTGGTTGGAAACAGGAGACAGATGGTGGTCTCCCATGTTAAAATTCAATGTTTTGTTTACCCGTCCATCCACCATGACCTCATACTTCTGTGGGCTCGGTAGATCAATAATAATAATATAATAATGCCTCCTGTGCTCCCATCTAAATTACTATGGCCTCCAGAGGGTTTTTTCACTTGAACGTAAATATATGTTGTTTGCTGAAACACCTTTCTCCTCAGAGGACAGTCTGGAGACATAACAAGCCGAGCCTTCCTCAAACAACCAGTGTGTGAAATGGAAAATGTCCACAAAAACATTCCCTGGAAAAACTGTAAAAACTGTAAAAAGTTGGGCTTTGATGGTCCTTTTTAACTGAAGGAACCTTTCCACGAACCCAGGAACCTTTTTAGGGACTCATCAGGAAATACTCACTGGAAAACATCAGGCTGGAGCTTTATTCTTAAGTAAAACATATGAGGAAAGCAACATAAATATACTGCATAATCAAAATAAATTCCTCAGCAGAGAGTAAAAACATATTCCACATTATGTTCCATATAGGCACAGAACACAGTCTGTTTCATCTGTCCTGACATTTTTATCTTGAGACTGCTATATCAGCTCATTTATTTAGCTGTTTTAACCTAGATGGAAAAGAGGCCAGGGGCTTGAAATGACCTTAAATTTAGTGTGATCAGTGCTGTTGAATCTTGTGAAGACTAGTTCAGAAAAGAGTAGATTAAGGTTCGTGAATGGACCAATCAGAAAGAGTGAATGAGGAGAGGGACGCTCAGGTGTTAAATCTCTCCTCTGCTCGTTTCCTTCCTTTCCTTTTGAATATCTTAATCACATGACTGTAAAATATCTTTATTTTGATTCACCAGAATCTGGTTCATCAAAAGTGCATCTACAAAACAAGACAACATTAATTTCTGGCTTTCTCTGACAGCGGATCAGTTTTAAATATTGCAGGAAGTACTGGATCAAGAAGGAGCAGCGAGCTGTTACATTAAAAGCTGCAGGTGACAGGCTGCACACTTCCAACTCCTCAGCACACTAACAAACTCCTCTGTGCTGCCGTGTGGAAAACCACTTCCACAGCATGAAATCAGGTCATGGCTGCTCATGCATGATGCAGAAAGGCCAATTATTGACTGACTTCTTTATTAAAACTCCATGAGTTTGTTTGGCTGCACTGCAAACAGATACACCAGTTGCTCTGCTTTTGTATTTCTGACAAAGCAGCTGCTGAAGGGGGGGTTTGTTGTTGTAAACCTCACTTTCTTTTATCACAGGTGTTTCCAAATTAACCAGGACTGAAATGTGAAGGAGTATAACTTTAATATGTCCAAAGATTAGACTTAAAATGCCAGCATGCCACGCTGAAAACGGCTCTCTAATTGCAGTGGTCACAGTTTGGGGACATTAAAAAGGCTTGAAGAGTTTGATAAAGCCTGATGAGACACCTTAATGTTTGCCTGAGAACTATAGTACATGCAAGGAAACTCGTCATCGTCATCGTCCTCTGCATAATGAGGCAGCTTAATGTTCAGAAAAGTCCTCACACGCAGACTAACTTCTGCAAACTTCAACTTGTTAAACACCTTAAAAGACTTTGTGGAATGGCGAGATGTCGCTGGGTAAATGAACAAATGTTTCTCACTTTCTGAAAACTTGACCTTTTTAGAGCGCAGTCTGTTTTCTGCTTGTCGGACGCACACGATAGGTGTCTTAATCAAACTGGAGCATTTGGTCCGGGCTGCCTCTGACAGCTTCAGACAGTTTCTCATTACTGAGCTGGCATTTAGCATTTAGTCATTTTAACATTCAGTTCCACTCTTGTCTGCTGACTCAGAGCACAGTCTGTACTCTGCTACTCTAAAACACACCCAACATGCACCACAGTGGGACATTAACAAGGTTTGAAAACCCTTAATGGTATGGTAAAAGCTGACTAATAGACTGATTAGGAGTGATAAAGAGAACTATAGATGTAGAGAAAGTAATGGAGGTTTGTTCATTTTGATTGCTTCATTTGTCTGCTTCATTCATTGTGTTGGTGGCTTGTGGCTCAGATTTTAGTATTCATACACGTGTACACACACTTGCTGCCTTATACTGCTGTGAAAAATGCTACATTCACACTGCAAGCAACATGATCAGCAGTCCACTGGAAAACTATTCATTTCCTTTAGTGATGGGTAACCACACTTGGCCAGGATGCGGATTCTAAATAAAGTTGTGAAAAGCCAAACAAACAGTGGGCCACAACCTAACTTCTCTGAATCAACGTGTCAGCAGCAGCCAATCACATTCTCAGATTGCTTTGTACCCGCATCACTTATACTTTGTCTCGTGAACAATGGCGAGTGCAAAATGGATGAGAAGCTGATTACAACCATTCAAAGCTTCCCAGTTCTCTACTACTTTGATTGGAAAGGCAACAGGAATAAAATGGGGCTGGAGAATGGTTGGAGTCAATGTTAAAGGACAACTCAAACATGATTGAACACTTTGCTCATTTCCTGTTTTGTCCTCCAGCTCTGCCTCATGTTCCAGTGTGTAGTCTGTATCACATTTTGAGATTCCTTCCCATTTCCTCAGTCGTTTACCAGATTAATATATTCGAATAAACACCGTCACGAAGTCTGAAGTAAGTGGTGTAATTGGAATTGTATACAGTAAATCTCTTGCTTTGGCTTCACTTTAAGGTCAACGTACTTAACACACAGTGACCAGAAGCTATTCAAACAAAAGGGAAGTCTGTTTTTACACTTAAAGGTCAGTTTACTCATCATGGGGTATGTTAACAGCCCGAGGAAACAGTTGTAGGCTATAATGTCTTCTGTGGCTCTGCAGGAGTTTTGTTAAGTCTGACAAAGTAAGCGGGTGTTCAGACCAAAGAATTGGAAGATGAAATACAATCCAGGAAGTCCCAATTAACAGAAACAGATCCATGACTTTAAAGGAGAATGAGATGCCAAGACGCTGTGTAGAGATCTATAACGCTCAGAGACATGATTTTACAACTTTGGATAGTTATGACAGTCGAATGAGAAGGCTTTTTTAACGTGTTTGTAGTGCCGTCATCAATGATATCTCACCCTGTTAGTGTTAAAAGCTGGAGGTTTGAAAGATGTGGGCATGTACTGGGTGAGTCTAATGAAAATGTGCCATCTGTTGCATCATCAGAAATGTTGGATCCAAGATTTCTGGAGGTTGACCCATACTAAGACCTTAAACCCAGGACAGGAAACCCAGCTGTCTGCATTGCTTTAATCTTGACTAGTATGACCTTAGAAATCTGTAAAACAGAAAACCTTTTTGTCTCACCTTGCCTTTGTTCTGACATTAGCATATTAATATGAATCTCTCTCCGGAACTTCTTTCAAAATATTTCCATTCGTGTTCTGACAACACTGTGATAATAGTTGAGAAAACAACTCCACCTCAAGGTCCATTTAGTAGCTTTCCAGTAAGATTTGCCTACTTATCATGACTTGTAGACGTTTCCATTTGTTTCAAACATTTCACGATTGACCTCTAATAGTAGTAGTAGTCTGATAGTCGTCTTTTCACGCAGCTATGCTAAGTCCTCTTGCCAGAAAACAAGTATAAGCCAGTGGCTTCTAAACATATATCAATGAGATGCATTTCACCCCCAACACCCCAACAGATAATTTCACCTGTGGTGGACTAGCTGGAATGAAACCTGTCAGAATATAACCTTTGCAGCTCATGACACTGATCTGTTTCCGCTTCCTGATCTCACTGTGACTCACTCAGGGAAGAGCTTTCCCCTGTTGCACCGTCGTTGGTACCCTCTCTGTTGCTCTCTCTCTCTGGTGCAGTAATTTGGAAAATCCTACAGTACAAAAACTGTCTCCTTGCCAGGTAATGGGACTTTTAAATGACTATCACACATGCTACCTGTACTACACACCCCGCTGCTACACAACACAGTATCAGGAGATTATCCCCTGGCATACAGTGAATCCTTATCTTTACGTTGCAGTTGGGATTATTTTGCTTGGTGTTTTGGAGGCAGTACGAGAGAAGACTTGGTGATGTAATGAAAGCTCAACCCGTCAAATTAAAAGATAGACCCGGACACCTTCTGGAACTCTATTTTATCGAATTACTCTGCAGTACATGCAAGTTAGCTGCAATAACGTTCGGCAGATTTATTTCTTTTGTAGTCACATCCCATGACTCGGAAATCTGGCACAACACAGCCAGCATTGGATTCCTGAGCCAAGAAATGTCTCTGCCATGGCAGCACATCAGGTACCACAGGTGACACAGAGACGTCATGTTAATTTCCACAGCAGCAACAGTTATATGCCAGCCAAACACACGCTGAATCAACTTGAACTGAAAAGACTGTTTCAATCCAATATGCATAATGTGCGCAGGGGAATTAGTGTATTTATCAACTTCTGAGTGCACATGTGCATTCTTGTGTGTATATGTGTGTGTTGCACAGAGGGATGCTTGACTCCCAATAGATGTCATTATTTTCCACTTTCAAGCTCTCATCTCAGCATGAGTGCGGAGGTATTTTTATTATTCTGTCTGTGTTGTGTGGTGTGTGTGTGTGGCTGTGCATGCGCATGCACATGTGGATGAGTGTGTGTGGTGCAGGGAGGGAGGCAAGCATGATTTTCTGTGCGTTCGTGTGTGGGTGTGTGCTTCACAAAATGTTTGTCTCTCAAAAAGTTCCAGACACTTTCTCGTGCTTTCTGGTTAGCTGAAAAGTGCGGAAAATCTCATTTCCTGCTAAAATTTCTCCAACAAAGAAGCTGCGATGCATCAAGTGTCACAGTGTCGAGGGAATCGGTTCAAGTCACTGGCACAAATACAATCTTTCATCTCGTTCAGGAGCGAGCTTTTGAATTAACTCTGTATGTGGCGTGACTGTGTATCAGGCTGGCAGGCGCCGGGCTCATGTGCTGGAGAACAGGATAGGATTCACCCTGAGAAGAAGAGATGACACGATCAATTACATCAGCAAAAAGCTTGCAGACGGTGTTAAGAAGTGTTTTGTGAGCGCTGCACCTGGATAAAGGCAGCCAAGCGTTGCTGTGTGGCTGTCAGCACTGCGGACAGCAGTGTCTGTTCAGCACCGCGGACAGCACCCTGCTCACTGCACCATGACTTCAGCTCTGATCGCTGACATTCAGCCCATTTTTTGACCAACGAGTCCATGAAGATTAACTGAAGAGAAGCTTAATGAATGAATCTGAAGTCTTCACAGGCAAATGAATGTCCAAAGTGGACCCAGGCTGGTGCAGAACTGCCGCTCCTGAAGCTCACATGATGTAAATCTGACAGGTGGAGGAAACTCAGGGGATTGTCTCTTCTAATGCTAAAAAAGGAAGGACTGCAACAATGAGTCCAGCTGCAATGTGCCGAGTTCATCCAACACTGGAATGGACTTTTGAAAATGTGTAACATTTTTATATTAAAATGTCTTAAACTGTTGCACAGCTGAATTGAAAAATTTTGATTCAGAATTCCCCATTTTATGACCGTTTCTGTTGACAAGGAACAAAAAACTTCATTGTTATTTTGAACTTCTGTTACAGTTATTCGCTCTTATTGATTTTAATTCATTTTTAATGGATGTTTAGAATGATTCAGAACAGCAACTTCATTCTTTCGATAAAGTTTGTCAGTGCATCATCAATGCGTCAGTCATTCCTCACATGCACAAATCAACAAATCATTCGTGAAACTCACAATAACTCTGCATCACATTGAGAACGTTTGCTGATTGACAGATTGTTGAAAGCCTGGTTTATCAGGGTTGAAAAACTAAAAATAACTGTTTCACAATCACACCATCCAAAGCATGAAAGTATGCTGGAAAACCAGCGGGGACATTATGACCTAGAATTATTTATCATTTATTTATTTATTTCCAGTATTTCTCAACTTTAATGATATATTGAATTAAATCAACATGACTTTGATTAACCTGGACCCAGATAAGCAGCAGAAAATGGACTGATGCATTAACCAGTGAAAAATTATTAATTAACTGAAGTTCATTTAGGTTTTTGCTGAAATTGACTATTGCTCATCATGAGCGAATGAGCTTCCCAGCTACTGTGGTGAACAGTAGTGTCAGTGTTTGCTACAGGCCTGATGGCGCTGACTGAAACACTGAAACAATCCACTGTAGAAACAATCCTTTTCAACCTGTCCTTTAGTTCATAGGTGCAAAACACCTCTTGGCAGCCTGCTATCATTACTGCCTAAAGCTGGCAAGAGAAAAAAAATATTTTCCTTTTTTATTTTACTGTATTTTTTACCTTTCAAGGCCTTTTATTGAGGAATTCAGTGCTTTTCAAGACCTGCAGACGCGCTGTATAAAAATGATCACTTCCAGCTATCTGTCTTGGTTATCAGATTTTGGCAACAGCAAATCAAATTTGGTGCATGTATACCTGATTTTTACCAAATGCTCTGCCCACTCTGTCCACTTTTATTTGAGTCAGCGTTTGTATCTCAGCCCTGATAGCGTCATAGTTTGTGCAAAGAATCATTGTCGCTTTCTGACACACCAATTAAATGAAATAAACCTCAATGGCTCTGCTTTTTTTTCAGTTAAAGTCAAATCAAATGAAGGAGGTTCCCTGCTATTCACAGGCTTCTTAATGTTTATGGGAGGGCGGGCGTTGAGCTTGTTCTATTAAAACACATCCATGAATCAATGAGCTGTTAAGGATTTTATATAGTGCTCCACATCACCTTTTACAGTATTTCCCAGGAGTGCAGTGGTTTAGGATGCACAGAAGTTGTTATATCACTTTGCTCTTTATCTGGATAAATCCTAATCATCAGGAAATGAGAAACATATAGATGGCTGATGCTGTTTCGCCCTCTCCTTACTCCTCACCTTATCTGTCTGTTCTCCCCTCCCTTGTTGTGGAAACGGACTAATTTGATGGTGGATAACTCCCCGCAGCACTGAGACAGATAGACAAAGAGACAGTGGGAGGACAGAGAGATGAAGAGAGCAGTCAGCGGAGAGAAAGGTGGAAAAGTGAGACAAAAGAGAAGGAGAGAGGCAGAAACAGAGAGATGGATAATGAGGACAGACAGAGCGGAATATTTCACCACTGGAATATTTCACATTTCACATAATATTTCATTCTTACCGTCAGATTCCCGGGTTTGAGATTCTACCCAGGGCAGACAGATTGACAGACTATTTTTCATCAGTGATGCGTTTCCTCCCCAGCTCCTGCAACTGTGAACCTCTCCCTAAATGACTGCCATAAATCCTCCACAAATCCACATACATTTCTGCCATATTTCTGGTGACAGCTGATTATTTCTGCAGTGGTTAATGTGTGTGTTCACAACTACAGTGTATTAATCTCAGTAACATAACCAAATCAATGGAGCCATCATTGCTTCGCGGGTGTGTTGTTGATTCAATATAATAACGAACATGAGGTCACATTGAAATCAAAATGAGTGTCTGACCTGAAAAAACTTCTCTCAAAAACTCTGTCTTACCTGATTAAATAACATATTTAAAAGGTATAATGTGAATTATTATGCAGGTCTGGCCTTAAATGGGGGATGAAGAGGAATGTCATTCCCCTGTGTTGGCAAAATGATCAAAATGCATCCCCCTTGTTAACCTGCCATCCCCCCTCTCCATCCCCTAGTCTCAGAGAGAGTGCAGGGGCAGAGGGGTTGTTAGTTGAATATGTTTTCCTGACTCATTGATCCCTTATGAAATATCCATGGTGCTGTCCGTAGTGCTGAAGCTCCAGACGGATTTGTAATTGCATCTTCTCTCTCTTTCTCTCTGACCTTCTGTCTTTCTTTGTGTTGTTGTCTGTTGTTTCCTCTTGGATCTATAATGTGAACTACACACTATGAATACTTGATTCTATGATATGTTGTAGCTTATATACTCCACAGCGTAGCGTGTGTAGTGCATAGTTTTAGGGTTAGGGTGATGGTTAGCATTAAATTTGGTCAGTATTAGGGCCACCCTTCTGTTAAAAAAGAACAAATCACCAATTGGGTCTGGCTGAATTTGCCATTCGTAGCAGTTACTGTTGCTACACCTGCTTTCAGTTCTCATAGTTACAAGTGATAACAGTGGCACAATTACAACTAATTTTCATAAAAACTTTTTAAAACTGAAATTGAATTCAGACAGAGGGAGACAGCATTTTCAGCTGACAACCATCAATTTGCCAGCTGACAATTGTTGCTAGCAGGTTTGATCTGCTGTAGCTAGCTAGCTGATTAAGCTAATGTTACCGCTATGAATTGTCCGAAAACATGTTCTCCAGCTAACTTCTCAATGTTTTGCAGCTGACTCGTTTTTTGACTCGCTAATTAAGCTAATGTTAGCTACGTGAATTAGTTGAAAATGTTGTTTCATTTTTAATGTATCAGTGGACTTGTTTTTAAACAGGAATCCTGCAAAAGGACTTCTTAAAATATGTGTATATGTTTGCTCAATACATTCAGAATAGGGTTTGAGATACATGTTCCTGGAAAAAAGTCAAAACCCACAACAGATGATGATTTGTGACAGACATGTAACGCTGCAGCTAGTTAGCTCTGTCATTGTAAGCATGAAAAGCAAAAAATATTGCACTTTTCTTTCTAACAACCCAGTTTAACCCCATTAGCTTACATACTTTTTGTCTTTTCAAACAGTTTTTCAGTTTTAATGTCACAAGAAAAAAGAATTTCTGGATGGATTGAACGCTAACGTTGGCGTGAACATCCCCAAATCCCAGAGCAGGACTGAATAGTTAACCCTAGCCTAAACTCTGACAGCC